>NW_026850154.1:0-742309 GCF_030869225.1 Colletotrichum abscissum
AAGTCCAGCAGCACCAGCTCCTCCAAGTCTTCCTCAAAGTCCTCTTCCCACTCCTCGTCCCGCAGCTCCCGCCACTCCTCCAAGGACAAGGACTCCAAGTCAAGCCGCCACCGCTCCTCGTCGCGCGTGCTTGCTTGCCTGCTTGCCTGCTAACCAACCCCCTAGGATTTTTCGGAAGTATCGTGAGTGTGGAGCCCCCCCCCCCCCCCCCCCCCCACCCCCCCCCCCCCCCCCCGGCAACAGCCTCCCTACCCCCCCCCCCCCCCCCCCCTCCCCGCGGGTTTGCTGCCCCCCTCCCCCGCAACCCCCCCCCCCCGAGTTTTTGGGAGAGCTGTGGGGGGGGGGCCCCCCCCCCCCCCCCCCCCCGAACGAGCACACCATCAATCAGCCAAGAACCTGTGCGTTTTTCCTTCCCGCTGTGGAGAAGGGGGGCCGACCAACTCAAATTCAACACGTCGTGGAAAGTTTGAGGTCCACCTCACGATAAGGCTGATTTGTTTCTCTCCCGTCGGCATTTACCCCCCCAAGGTAAGGTAGTGTTGCTAGCTCCATCCCTGGAAGAAGGGAGAGTCCCACGATCGTTGAGTTTTCCGCGATGATCGTCGGTACAGCTGTCATTTGTCTTTCCTAACGCCAAAATAACATGAGATTACTGGTTCGGTGTGGAAAATGGCTCGGGCCGAAAGATGATTTCTTCGCCCTCCCCCCCCCCCCCCCCCCCCCCCCCCTTCCCCCCCTTCTTTGACCCCCATCACTTTGACCTCCTGCTCGAACACCCCATGCCTGTGCCACCAACCAACAGAAAACTCCCAAAAGACACCACCAACACTCACAAACACCACAACAAACAAACCGCCCCACCCCCCCCCCCCCCCTCTCCGCCTTTTTCCTGATAATTGGAAACCATGTAAGTGAAGCTGCGATGGCAACATTCCAGGCCTTGGCATCAAGTCATAAGACAACCTTCCAAAGGAGCCATTCAATCATTGCAACTGCAACCATGACACAAGACCTCGAGACCGAGTGTCACCTACAATGTCAACAGCATAACCTTTCTGGAATGGTGGGAGAGCAGCCTCACTTCCCCAGATTCCCATAAACTCACCAAGATTCACAAAGGCCACCGTCATGTTGCATTCCACAAGGCTCAAACAAGAAAAGTGACGTAACACAAAAGACGTGTCTTTTCTCTTTGGATTCTATCCTGCGAAACTTCTTTGTCTGATCTGTCCTGTCTACCGGGGAATTCCAGAGTCCAATCCCCAAAAATCATCTTTCTGTCCGTCCCACTCTATCCTCTTTTTGCTAGTCTGGTTGCCCAAAGCCACCGAGGGGCAAACACCCAAAACCATTGGGAAAAAAAGAACCTCTAGTCCAAATCCCCAAATCTTTTGGTTTCTTCCTGTTGACTCCTGAAACTACCTTGCCTGCTTTGAGAACAAACACTTGCGCGAGAGAGAAATGATGGCTGACAGACGAAAGTCAAGAGGGCTGAATGGGTGCTGTGCGACCCTTGGACCACTGGGGGGTATAGTCCCGGAAGACTTTTGTCGGATCGGTAAAAGGAAAAAAAAGCAATGACACTAAGAAATCGGCACGAAGTCGCCGTAGTGTAGGCGACCATGTCGGAGCAATGATGCTGGTTCCACTGGTATCACGTCTGCCCATGGCAAATATACCGTCTGTGTGGATCAGCGATGCTCTTCATCGTAGCTGCATGACGGGACGCAGCCCGCAAGCTCAAGACTCGCCAGGTACATGCCAGACCTACCCCAAGGCAACGCAACAAAGCAAAGCCCGGGTAATGGCCACATTGATGTACGGGCTTAGTAGCAAGTGTAACCACCATCGATGATGACGTTGGAGCCAGTCATGAAGCTGGAGGCATCAGAAGCCAGGAAGACGCAGAGACCGTTAAGGTCGTCGACAGCACCAAGGCGGTCCTGGGGAGTCAGGGACTTCCAGATCTTCTTCTGGGCGTCAAGGGCAGGGACTCGGTTGAGGGCAGTGTCCATGTAGCCGGGGGAAATGCAGTTGACGCGAATGTTGTACTTGGCCCACTCAGCAGCAAGGGACTTGCCAAACTGAATGACACCAGCCTTGGAGGCGTTGTAGCAGGACTGCTCCTGGGGGTAGTTGACAATGCTGCCAGACATGGAGGCGACCAGGATGATGGAGCCAGGCTTGCCAGCCTTCATCATGGCGCGACCAACAGCCTGGGACATGAGGAAAGAACCAGTCAGGTTGATGTCGATAAGACGGCGGAACATGGCGGGGTCGTAAGTCTCGGCCTTGATGTTGGAGCTGTTCAAAAGAAGAAGTGTTAGTGGGTCTCGCTAAGCGACAAGGGGCGAATGCTCAGGTGCTATGCGTTTTGTGCACGCTGCATTATGGGGATTATGACGTACTCAGCGATACCGGCAGAGTTGACAAGAACATCAGGAGCGCCGTAGAGCTCAACCACGGAGTCGACTGCAGCGTTAATGGCAGCGCCGTCACGGACATCCACCTTAAAGAAGGTGACGGGCAAGCCAGTCTTCTGGTGCAGCTCGGCAGCAGCCTCGTCACCCAACTCCTGGTTGGCATCGAAGATGACCAGGGCCTTGGCACCAGCCTCAGCGCAGGCACGAGCCATGTAGTTACCCAGACCACGGGCACCACTGTGAACAGGAAGTTAGTCGTGATGTTGTTTGACAGCTCTTGTTTTTTTAGGGGGAAATAATCAATTGAAGCAATGATCTCGCAATTGACGACAATTGAAGGGGAGAAACGTACCCAGTGACCACAATGGTCTTGCCCATGACAGAGAGCTTCTGCATCATGGGAGGCATGGAGTCGAAGGTCTTACGGGTGAGGGGGACGACATCGTCATTCTCAGGGCCGGGAACAGGGGACTCGGTGGGAGGGCGAGAGTCGTGCTCGCGGACGGGAATGGAGAAGTGGTCGGATTGACCAGTGCCCTTAGCATCGGGAGCGTAGACAGAGACAGGAACCTCCTTCTCGCTGACAACGTCGCTCTTGAAGGCGCGAGCAGAGACGGAGAAGGGACGGGCAGCCTGGCTGCGGATGGCGACGCGGGGAGCGAAGCGGGTGGTAAGACGGAAGGCAGAGCGAGCGGCGGCCATTTTTGCGATCGATCAGGTGGTGATGAGTAGGATACGAGGTAGGGTTGTTTATGGTAGGGAGGAGGGGAAGAGTTGGTCAACGCGAGAAAGGTATTGACCGGTGATGAAGGTGCGAAGATGGAAGAGAGTCGCAGAGATTCGCAGAAGTCGAGCTTGATGGGAAGAAAAACAATGATGGAATGCGAATGTGGGTGGGAAAACAAAAGTTGGACGGACAAGCAAGTGGAAGGAAGTAGGTGTCCAAGTTGATATAGGTAGGTCCAAAGGGGGGAAAGGGAAGGTGTGGCCCGTGTAAGCTACCTAAGGTAAGGAAGGAAGGGACCGACAGTCGAGACGGTCCAAGTGAGGTAAGCTTGGGAAGGTACAGTACGGTATTCGTAGCGTAAGAAAAGGTAGCTGAAGTGGAGGTACCTTGTGTTCGCCGGCGCAGGATGATGTGAGGCAGAACGAAGAGTTGGTGGTTTATTGTGCGTGCCTCACCTTAAAACGTTGATCACCCAGCTACCTTGCCTTACGCTGAGCTGAAGTGGAGGAGAGCTGTCCGTATCGGTACCGTCACTAAGGTAGCTTCGTACCTTCCTAGTGTTGCAAGTGATGGACGTGGAGATTCTGAGCGTGGCGTGCGGCGATTGCGGAACCGTTCTAGTGCGCGCCAGGGGTCCCAGTTTAAAAAAATAAATAAAACAAATATCTAATCACTCCATCCATGAGAAATTCCTGGTGCTGGAGCTCATGTGGGCGTCGACGCGGTGAATGGCATTGTTTCGGCCAGTCGGGATGGCGATGCTGGCTGGGCGAGACGGGCAATTGGGTGACCTGGGCACACCCACTTCCAACATGACTGCGGCTCTACTCTGTTAAGAGACTGCAGATGCTGCATACAGGGGGTGTGGCCACGGGGGTTCTCTCGCTCGGGATTGGGGGCAACAAGATGCAGAGAACACCACCTCACACCACGCGCTTGGGCGACCACGAAGCGGGAAGCACCTGGATTGGCCTTGCCTGGCCAGCTCGCGGGATGAATCCGAAGGCTACAGATCCGGCGAGCGTCACCTTACGCTTGGCAGGAGACGGAAGGTTTCGAAGCATTCGAAACAGCGGCGATTGTGAGTAGGTAGGTACTCCGTCAAGCTGTATCCGCATACGAAGTACTAATTGAGGCTTGATAGAAATGGCAGGGCGATGCGACTGAAAGGGGTCCCGCCCTTTCCCAGCGTCCCTACCTGGTTCCTTGAGGCCAGTTTCCATGAGCGTGTCAGTTTCCAGGACACCTCTCAGCGTCCTAATGGCAAGAGCGGCCCCCATGGTGACCCTAGCAAGGTGTTTGTTTGGCAATCTGGCCGTACTTTTGCACCGAACGGCAGCACCAATACCTTTGGGTTCAGCATCCCATGGAAATCTGGTGTGGACGGGAGTGTGGTGTGGAAGCTGGGATGGTCGACGCTAGCAATGAGGTGTGGAGTGCAGCTTGCAGGCCTGGTGGGTGGCGGCTACTCCGTCCTGCACCTTGCCCGGCTTCCTGTCCGTCAAGCCATCCGGGATGTCTTAGCGTGGAGGACCCCCATGTGAATCCACTCTACCGTAAAATGGGGCCAAGTTGAGAGATCCTGGATATCTACTGTAGCGTTTGAAAAGGTGCAAATACGTCACCGCTGCTTGTTTGACCCGCCGCACGTCCGCCGCCTCACACCCGCCGCCACAACTCAAAGAGCAGACGAGACGAAAGATCAGAATTGGTTGAGTCTGTCGAGCTCATTAGCTTGCTCATGGTCCCTGAGTCTTGACAATGAGGCTATCAACATACTGCATGAATGTCGGGTCACGGTGACAGCGCATCCGACTGCACCTTGCCGGTCCGATGGGTCTAGATGGGATGAAAGTCGCCGCTGTTGTTATCTTTGCGACCAAAGGCAAGCGAAAAAAAAAGAGAGGATGCCAAAGCTTAAGTCCAAGTCGCTTTGCCGTTGCTTATTGTGTGTACTGAAGATAAGGCTATGATACCAAGGTCACCAGCACCGCAAGCGCATTCCGTAAGTTTAGGTATGGAGGGGAACTGCGTCTCGGGCGTCATTTCCTAGGCCATGGTGTTGGAAGATTTAGAACAACGACATGTCGCGCTGCAACAATTATATGGGGACCCTGCTTGGTGACAGCAACTCTCCGACTGAGCCGACAGTGCTGAAAATTGCTCTCTTCGTCTTGTCATCTCATATGGGAATTGGTTCCCAAGCCATGCCCTCTGTCAGGTATTGTGTGTCGGATGCCGATTCTTACAGAGTTGTGTCCCCGTATTCGATGGTCGATGAGCCCCCCTCCATTATTTCAGTCTCATCCGGACGAGTCTCCAACATCTGTCAGCTTCAGTCGTCAACTCTGTAGGCTGACCGGTGCACTTTTGCATCATAACCATTGTCTACATGTCAGAAGGACCCACAACGGCCACTTTTAGCTGTAACTCCACAGATAATGACGGGCTTTGCGGACCCCTATTTCTTACGGATCTGAGTTGATGCAGCAGGTGTGACGATTCAGGATTACTCCAGTCTGCCAAACTCTCCATTTTCCCGCCTAACAACGGTACCAACGGCGCGAAAGCTACGCAACGGCTTAGGTGGCAAATACTCGTGTGTCGATCACTGCTTCGCTTGTCCTAAGGACTTTGTTCTGACTAGCCTGCGGGAATGAACTGACGCTATGATGCTGACAATGGAGGTTGAGTCGCTCCAGATCGTTTCTGAGAGCATGTTCTTGAGTCTTTGGGCTGGAAAAGAGACTTGCGCTGCAACCTGCCTCTATCTCGAAGAGCATGACGTTGCGTTGCCGCCTTCTAATCGTTTAGACAGCTCGCCATCCAGCTTAATTCCGGCAACGAGCTCAGACCAACAAAGTGTTCCCTGATGATTGAAGCTATGTGTCGGGTCGCAACTTCGGTGCGGGCCGAGTTTCTCAGCCAGTTGGCTTTGAATAAATGTTCTCCATACTCGTAGTCGTAGAGGCTCGTCGTTCGAAGGCGCCACAATGACTTGCTTCGCGACTCGGTGCAGTGTCATGCAGGAACGACAATTGGCTCGACCCCCAGCCTGTAGTCTCATGAGCGCGTGTCTGAGATGCAATGCAAGCTTGCAAAGGTCTCAGATGTTGTCCGCCTCCGATCTCGCTCCGCACGAAGGCTTCTTGGTTTTGATGAGCGTGTCTTTGAATGCCTGGACCGTGTCCACGAAGCTAGCGACGCAAGACTGCGGAATGGCTGTAAGTCAATGGTCAGCTGAATCGAAAAAAATTGATCATATCATGGCGTCTGGGGAACCTGGGGATGCGCGCATGTACAATCTCGTTTTCCGTCATCTTTGATCTTCCTGCCAAGCGTCAATTGTTCCTCTACCCCGTTCAGAGTTTTGCAAGCTGGCAAACGGACTAGATTGTCACTCCCAAGTGCATAAAAAGGTAGAGGTATGCGTTGCAAGTTTGTCGCAAATCTGACCTGTATATATAGATGGCCGGCCTTTGGGGTATACACAGCAGCGACGGTGCGAGACGTCGATTTGCCCGTTCAAGAGCCAGTTCTCGAGCCTGGTGAGAGCCCAACCGCTTGCCCATGTCTGAGTTGACAGTTAATCTGTATCCTTGTGGACTGGCAAGACTAGGAATCCGTATCTCGGTTTCGACTCTAAAGTATTGTTCCCAAACTAAACGGCGCGTCTCATCCATACAGCGAAAAACGTGGGACAGAGCAGTATCTGGTGTTGCTAGGGTGTCTGCGGCAGGGGTAGCTCTGGTAGTCTTCCCTTAGATTTGGCATTCTCGAATAGCGCCCTCACCGTCGTGTTCCGCTTGTGCCCCGGCCGACTAACAGGGAAGCTTTGGCATTCTGGCACATTGGTTCTCAAGAGCCTCCAGGGCGGTCTGAGTATAGCCCAAAGGCTCGTCTGTGCGCCGGATACCGTCCCGTCACCGTCAGGAACCACTATTGCCTTGGGGCTGTTGGGTGCCAGACGCTGTGCTGCTGGTCTAAATTTGGTGCGAGTGCTCCATTCTTCCTGGAAGCTACAATCGTCTCAGCGTAGTCGGCCGGCGCCGGTAGCAAGGGTTGACAGCAGAAGATCCCTAACTGAGGCTGCATCCCAGCCTCGGGCGATTTCCCACCTGTGTCGTGATGTGCTTCGTACTGAAGCGGCTGTGGGGTTTGATATTGGATTTTCTATTATTGCTTCGTTCTCCGTAAGTTCTCCTTAAAGGTGCCAAGATGACCGTGGGAAATGGACGTTGCGCCGTCAGGCAGTAGATGCTTGTAGGTACCGTTGTTGGTTCGCCCTGTGTAGCTTGATTCGTCACTGGCCAATCTTCCCGATGGTTGGTTTTCTGTGGTGGTTTGCTGTCACGGAGCTGCTGACGAGGGCGTGTTAGCGTTCCATACTAAGCTACCAACAGGGGCAATGTGGTTCTAGCTGGCATATTAAGACAGAGCGCCGCGGATCCTGTTCCTGTGCCGTCCCGGCAAGGCGGGAGGAACAGTCTAGGCTCTCTAGAGTATCGGTAGACTAGTGGTGGACGTAGAGAAAGGGGAGGTTCTCATCGTGGGAATGTTTGGGGGACGTGGGCGGGAAAAGGAGTTAGCTGCGCCTCGCCGAAGCCCTCTCTGGTACCATGTCACCATGTCTCTGCCAGGCATATTAGAGAGGATCTCGGGGAAGGAGCTAAGCTCTGGAAGTGGCATGCTGTGACTGGGGTGTCTCATCAAAAAAATTGGTCAGATGATGGACAAGATTTTCAAGGAGCTGGGCATCCGTAACCCGTAGGTCGGCTCGGTTCAAGCATCCCTGGAAAGAGCGAGGAGGGCAAGTGCAGACAGGTCCGAAGTAGCTCTCACTTTCTTTTCTCAAAGACGGAACTGAAAGCGTGCAATGACTGTCGCCTGCCGGGGCACTGATACGAGTTGAGCAAGAGTCGTGGGGGGTTCGTTTGCCAAAAAGGAAGCAACGCCTGAGTTACCTAATAAGCACCTTGGCGGTTCAGGTTGAGGAGGGAAGCCACGTAAAAGTCGAAAGCACTTGCTACCCTAATGTTTCCCAGCATTTTCCCTTTCGGCTTTCTGTCCTCTCTTTTTCAGACCTCAGAAATGCCACTTGAATTTTGTCCATTTTTTTCGAATGCATCAGAAAGGATTCGTTTGTGTTGATGAGTTTCCATACCATCTGGATTCGACTACAAACGGGGCGCGACGATCATGCCGGCAGTAACACGGGTCGTCCCTTTCACAAGGGCCAAGCGCCTGGAGTCCCGACGGGAGTCTGGAGCTCAAGTGTGGACTCGCAGCTTTCACGATCCGCAGCCGCCAAACCGCTGGCCACTTTTTTTCACGATGCCGCCCCTAAAAGGCTCCATTCCGCCCCGAAACGGCAATGGTCCATTTGTAACGTGCACCCAAGCCAAAAACCTTAACCAACGTCTGCCGAAAACATGGGGTGGAAGCACAGGCCACTCACTTTGGTTTCTCTCCCGTCTTCTTCCCGATATTCGATCAAGTTTGTTGTGCTTCGAGATGCTCGGCCACTCGATAACCATAAGCTTCAATATCGACATGACTGAGATCAAGGATACCATCAAGGCCAAGACATACCGCCACAGTTTTAGCTCGCCTCTTTGCCTCGGGCCTGTTCTTGTGGCTCCTCTGCTACGAGTAAGGCACCACAGCTTCGAGACACACAAATATGTATAATCGAGGAAGCGCATCTCGAGGGGAGAGGTCTCGAACCTCGGATACGAATACACAGATGTCGGTAAACACGGTGTGTCTATCAAAAGAACCCTGTTCACCGTATCCCCAGACCCGACAGGCTTGCCACGCGGCTATCAGTCGTGATGCAGGGCGCCACGCATGAACCGTCGACAACCTTAGGTTCGTCAAGCGCCGTTGACTTCTGGGATAGGGACAGTGTGTCCGTCGTTGTCGAAACCCCGTCCGCAAATTTCCATTACTTTCATGGAGGTTTCCATCGCTGCAGGACGGTCTTGCGAGCACGAGCACGTACGAGGCTCTGTCGCAAAGTCGATCCGTTCTGCAGGGATTGAGATGACACCTCTTCCGCATAAAAGCTCCGATCGACCCAAACTAGAATGACAAGTGACAAGTCATCCAGAGAAGCACATGAAGAGCCGATATTGGTATTCGCTCACGTTGTTGCATTCGCCTGGTAGGCTAGTCGTTATTGCCATGCAGCTCTGCAACCTACCCTCACCGGTTGTCCGCCGCTATGCTTGTCTCGCTGCGGGACAGACAGTGAATGCGTGGCAAGCAATCCAGACAGCTTCTCGATAGCAATTGCACCTAAAAATCATACTTGGCCACAATCATCCCTCTACCTGCTGGCATCATATTGTGCTGGCACCACAGCCCGTAAAGCCTTAATAACATTAGGATTTCAAATTGGCAACTCCAGCAATGCGTTCTTTCTGTCCCCATCCCCAGCTAGAGTGGCAGGGAATGCCACAAGAAACCGATCATGAGCAATCTCAAGTTGTTCAGAACTTCAGGTAGCAGCCCGCGGACCAGGGCGTTGAGACGGCGAATGAATACTCCTGATTGATCTCAATGACATTTAGCAAGCGTCTTACTTGAATCCTCGATACCCGCCGCGTCCCGGTCGTACCCTTCTCATTGACCTTGTGGTTCTGTCTTGGGCCAGAACAGGGCATCTGAGGCGCTGAATTACTAGGCGAGAAGCACCTTTTTCGCCAGTCATCTGACTGACTGCTTGCTACCCTCTACTTCCAAGGTATACACAAAGATTCCGGTATCAGATCAGGACAGGCTCACGAATCGTCACCATGCCAAACGAAGCGTACGGATCTAAAAGTCGCAAGTAGTCGTGGCGGGCCGGGGAGGGGGGGGGGGGGGGTTGCAGACCGACGGATATCTCAAGTTGCGCCGAACAGAAGACGGTGAAGTTTTCTGTCTTTCCCAGTTACATCCCACGCCCGTCCCCCACACCGACGGCGACTTGCCCACGCCCGTCCCCCTGCTATATTTACATTAGGACGAAAAAAAAAAATCTCGAAACAATCACACGACGGAGAGAGACCTTCTCGAAGCCTGCGCAAACCCAGGGCTTCCCCGTCTCCACCCATGCATGGCTGGGGATATCCCCGTGTCCACTCCGGGGGCCGCTTCCGTGGGGGGGGAGCAGCCTAATCCATTCCCGTCGCAGGTTTCCGCAACCTCACCGCCAGCATCTTTCGAAAATTCTGTCATTTCCATCAGTTGGAGGTTCCGTTGTCTTCCCGCATCCTTCTGAATGACTCTTGTAGGGAGCTTTTCACTGCAACACATTAGATGCAAAGCATGGGGCTTCCCAGCGCAGCCGGGGAGCCTTGACCCCTGCGTTCCGGGCGGTCAGTACTCCGTAAAGAAACTTGAATCATGGTATGTATGATGGTGCAGGTGTAAACGTAGGTGATTGTGTATTACCAAAACACGTGACTCTCGGTGAGCCACTGGAGTAGTTGATACCATCACGACATGAGCAAAAGCTTTAAACCACTACTCAAATTAACAACAGGAAGTAAAAAGAGTTCACCCCTCCCGGTGCTGAACTGGGGGCTACATCTCTTGGTGCTCATGCTGGGAAATTCATTTCTGGGTGCTCAAGCTGGGATTCGAACTCGGGTACTCTCGCTAAGCCTGTCGTCGAGTAGGCTGGTTGGCGTGTATAATTGATTGTCGACCGTTAACCACTCCACCACCCAGCCAGTTTGACCTGACCCGTCGACCTAGACGGGCGCCTGCTGGCTGGTGACGGGAATGGGATTGAGGGGGGGTATATACCCTTCTTCCCTCCAGGTCGTGGCCATAAACAGTGTGGGACGGGAAGGTACGGCCGAGCCTCCACGGTATACAGTTACGTGGGTTGCGTATACCGTATAATCAGTTCGTATTTTCCTTCCAATGAGGTGCCAAGCCTCTAGACTCTCGAGAATAATAAAACCGAGGCTTCTTCCTGCCTCCCCAGTCTTCCCAGCCTTGGGCTTATGTATATCATGCTGTAATGCCTAGGGAGCGATCCCGGGGATCGGCCTAAGACTACTATACGGATAGCTTGTTGCAAGACGACGTGTCTCTCAATGTCAACCAATCCAGTAGCTTACACGCAGGATCTGCTCAAACCGATACTTTGCTTTCATCTGTGTCAATCGGCACATGGCAACGGACGTCGTTCTTTTCTCTAAGAAGGTATCGACGGCGAGCTAGAGGAAAGTGGAATACAGCTCTTTACCGAACTCCATCATCTTTTGAGTAGCTTGCTTTTTCTTTTTTTTGTATAATAGGTTCGTATAGGTCGAGTCTGGTATGATATATCGTCTATGTACTCTTGATCTCTTGCCGGAGCTTGGTCGGGCCAGAAGGCGGGCGACCTTTAGAGCTTAGAGCTTAAACCTTTCCAGGTGCACTCGGACAAGGTCTTCATCTTTCGACAACGATCTAGTGGCCGCCTTTTTTGGTTCGACGGGATGTCGAGACCGAATCGTTCTGCAGAAACGAATAGCAAGAACTCGACAAAGCACGGTACAATCAGGGCCAAGGTTGAGATTGATTGACGTTCGATACATTGTTCGGATCTCACTTGAAGGGAGACGGGAAGCAATGTGCCGCGGAGTACGACCATACACCGAGGCTCCTTGCATCTAGTGCGTTCGCCTCGTCATAACGAGTCGAGTATAGGGAAAATAAAGGGCGAGGACCTGGCCGTGAAAAAAGATCCAATGTCCCCACTGTCAGTGAACCCAGATTAGGTCCTCCCTATCTTGTGCCTGCTCTATGTGAAGCTCTACCTTCTCCTAGCTGTTATTGAAGAAGTACGGGCTCAGATATTTCCCTAGCCCCTTTCTGCAGTCTTCTATCTACAATCTTTTCCCGACTCTTAATGGCACCCCATGCCTTATGCCAGTCTTACCGAGGAGAACGCTCACGACCGCGTCCGCAGCGTGAAATTCCCACTCGACATGCAAAACATTCTTATCTTGTCATCTTTTTATCAAGGCATTACCCGAAATGGGTTTTCTAGACTTTCTGCTCCGGTACGAGAAGACGTCCTACATACCATTAGATATGGGTAGCCCTCCTCCCTTCAGCATCACAGGGTAACACAATTAAGAAGCTCCTTAAGAGCACACCCCACCAGCTATGCCGAACCCATGAGCCGTTTCTCTAGATGAAGAATCTCCTCAACCCGTTAAAAAGGTGACGTGCTCCCTCGTATAGACAGACAAGACAGCCGTCGTGAAGGCTGTATTCCACAGTACCAGGTACTCAAAGGCCGAGCAAAGAGACCAAGTCTAGAGGTAGTCGACAAGACTTGTATCCAGTCAAGAAAAGAATCAGGCGCCGTGGTTACCAAATGTTTGCTTTCCCTTTCCCTTACTCTCTCTCTCTCTCTCTCATAGCAGCATCCCCAAGCACCTACACACCCAACGACCCCCTCCCGCCAAGAGGACGCGGAATTCATACAAACGTCTTCATCCCCAACAACTTTGGAGTAGCAATACGAATACAACCAAACCGCCATGACCTACGAACAAAAAACGAATGGTAGATGGAAAAACCTTTCCATACCTTGATAGCCCCCCCCCCCCCCCCAAACGGTCACATTTCGCGCGCAGCAACCCCTCCACACAGGCCCCTGGTGGCTTTTCCAGAGGCGCCGGCCGCATAGATACAGAGCGAGGGCAGAGAACACAGTTTATCGGGAACGGGGAGAAAAAGACCTCCATCTATCTCGTCCAGAGAAAAAGGGACGATAGGACCAGCAAAGGCACCGAGAGCTTCACTAAAAAAAGATGACAATCTAGGGCTCATTGATGCGAATGCTGACATTCCGCATGACATGGTCGCGTGAGGATGGAAAAAGGACATGGCGAGGTGGATGGAAACTGGCTTTATAGAGACGGATAAGTGGACAGGATCATAAAGACCATGTTCTGTTCTGTAGAAGAAGGGGCCGAAGCGTGAATGAGACATCATGTTGAGAGTATATGGGATAACCGGACCATGTAATCACTTGACACTGCGCGACATCACTGGAAGACAAGGCTACATGCTTTTAACTTTCTTAGGCCTGCTGGGCCTGAGGGTCATTCCTCTACCTAGTCGAGTCTGTCTAGAAAAGCCATTGTGCCACCGCCACGGTGGTACATCGACTCGCGGATGACCAGTAAAGAACGCCCTTCTGTGTGGGCTTCAGACATGAGGGACTATAGAGCCGAGAACATGCCCTCTCGCAAATGTCCGTCGACGTCTCGTCTGAAAATCGATCCTTTTTTTTCTCGGAAGTGTTCTGTACAGAGTAGAGAAATCCCCACAAGACAGGTTGAAAAAGGGGTTAGCCTGTCTGCCCCCAAAAAAAAGAGTTGACCACCTATTCCCGCTGGCCAAATCAGATCGTGCGATTCATCGTCTCGTCCCTCCTTAGTAACCGATATCCAGGGTAACATTGGTCACTAGACTTTGGTAACATGATTGGTCCAAAGCGGATGTCTTGATCCAATGGGAAGACAGAGTTGCGCATACGCAACCAAAGCCTGACTTTGAGGCGAGTTGCCGAGTTCAAAATCGTGTCGCCTCTATGTAAATCGAAGAGAGAAAAGCCGTCACAGAAAGAGACATTGCTCGGTCGCCAACATGCTGAATGATGCTGCGTGTGCAAGTCGTCGAGAAGAAGAAATGTCAGAAAGTCCAAGCCAAAAATGGTTCAGAGCCCTGAAGTGGTATCTTGAAAGCAAGTAGAGTTATGATTGGGGGTCGAAAGGTGGCTAAGCCAAGGCGCGGACACGCACTGGGTCCATGAGCATATCGAGAGCCAAAGGGGTTGACCAAAGGATGAGTAAAGTTGTTGTGCAGAGCGGAGGTGGAAAGCGACCTCAAGCTACGTGTGTCGTGAACAACAGTATTTCCTGGGGTATCTTAATGCACAAGTAAGGGGCAGCCCCATTTTGGATGTATGTTGTCGTCAAGGTCGTCATTAATGTCGATGTTTCAACCGCTTGAAGATGTTCTTCGGTGAATGGCCAGGGGAGTCCTACTGTCCCTTTCTAGCCTTCTCGGCAAGCCGAGCTTCTCTTGCGGCACGCACCAATGGCGATAATTGAGAAAGGTCAACGCAGCCCTTCATGAACTCGTGCTGGAAAGAAGAAGAAAAAAGTCAGTATCAGACTATACCGCTGGGATCTCGACTGAACTCACTCTAAGGAGGTCATGCGCGCTGGCTCTCTTCTCAGGGTCGACTTTGAGGGCAAAGTACAGGAAGTCCCGGAAGACTGCTGACAGGTTGGACTCCTCCTTGATGTGGGGTGTGCCGTTGGTAGCGATCAACCACAGCGCTCTAAGAGGCGATTCGGTCAGGTATGGAGGCTCTCCCTCAATCATCTCAATGGCCATAATGCCCAGAGACCAGATGTCCACCTTGCGCCCGTACTCCTTGCGCGTCACAACTTCAGGGGCCATCCAGTAAGGCGTGCCAACCATAGTGGTGCGCTTATTTTGGGCCTCGTTAATTGTTGCGCAGAAACCGAAATCGGCTATTTGGTGTTAGTTTTGCCATGATGTCGAATTTCCGCTCAAGACTTACTCAGCTTGATGTTGCCTTCCATTGACAAGAGAATGTTGTCAGACTTGATATCGCGGTGGATGACTCCCTTCGAGTGCAGGTGCTGCAAGCCCTTAAGTGTTTCTCTGCAAACGGAGGCAATTTGGCCCTCGGTCATGATGTTGAAGGTGACAACATCAGTAAGGCTGCCGCCCTCCATGAACTCCATCACAACCCAGAGCTCACCTCCGCAGAGAAAGCTGTCAATGAAGTTGACAATATTGGGATGTGAGCTGTCCTTCATGACCAGGATTTCGTTGATAATGAGATCCTTCTTGGGTTGCTGTTCGAGGTTCATCTGCTTGATAGCGACCAGACGGTTGGTTCCTCGCTCGTAGCCAGTGTAGACACCGCCTGACGCGCCTTGGCCAATCTTATTAAAATTCTTATAGACCTCGCGAGGATCGCCGTCGGAGCAGATGCGCTTCAGTGCAGCGACGACATCGATACCGGTGCTCTGGCGGGGTCGGTGTCTGGGTCTGGAACCGGGTGCGCCAGGTACACCAACTTGCTGTCGCTGGCCGGGACCGCCGTTTGCCGTGGGACCCTGAGCGTACTGGTGCTGCGACTGGGGCGGTGTCGGCTGCTGGGGGGGCTGTCTCTTGCTCGGGGCACGGCTGATCTGGCCAGACATGGCCGCTTGGGCCTGAGCTAGGGCCTGCTCTTGCTGCTGCTGCATGAGTTGCTGCTGGTAAACGTTCGCCTGGGCTGTCTGCGGGTTAGGCGTGGGGGGCACGTAACCGGCGGGGGCGCCAGCACGCGAGTTGGATCGGGATCGGGATCGGTGCTCTCCACGATGCTCTTCGGGTAGCATGGGAACGTTGCTCTCCTTGGGCGGCTGATAGGCGACCGGGGGCAGGTCCTCGGCGGGCTGAGACATTCCAATGCCGGAGTCCTTGCCGGGATAGTTGGAGGGAGCGGACCTCATCGACGAGGGCATGCTGACGGGGGGCTTCGGGGCCGGGCGGCTGGGCATCAGGTTGATGTCCTTGCCGGAGCCTTTACCTCCCGAAACTCCAGGGACGGGCGGCGGCTGGCGGGGGTTTTCGAAAGATCCTTCATGATTGACAGTTGGAAACCTAGGGCTCGCAGGTGGACTGATCATTGGTGACATACCCATATAAGTGGTTGGCGGATACATGCCCGGCGACATGGCACCCGACGGCGAGTTCGCGTTTGCATACTGACGGTAGTCAGGCGCTCTAGCATCGTGGAATTTCTCCAAAACTTGATCCTCGGCTGGCTTCTCGGTCGTTTCCTTGTAAAATGTGATGATGTCAACCATGGTCTGGGGGTTCTCCCTACGTTCCTTCTCGGGAATTCCACTCTCGTTGATTAATCTCTGCCATTCTTTGGGGAGACCCTGTATCGTAGAAAATCGTCAGCTACACCAAGCACACGAGGACAAAGAGGAAGTACGAAAACAGAGAACGAGTAGAGACTCGACTGCTACACAAGAGAGCCAAACACGGAGCTGGAGGGGGAAATGGAGGGGCCAGACTGACGGTGAACTGGCCAGTAGAGCTGTCGTAGCCAACGTGGGTGACATGGACGGGGTTCTCAGGCGCAGAAATGACTGGCTTCTTTGGGGTGCCGACGAGGCTGTTCATGAAGCCAGAGAAGCCCGACTTCTTGCGCAGGACGCCCATGCGGGGCTCCTTTGCCTCGTCTGAATATCTCTTGGGGCTGATCATTGAGTTGTCCGTCACCCGTCCGCCTTGTGATTTTTCGTTCATCATGGAGGAATCGTTCGTGAAGCTCTGGGACTGTCTCAGGGCGGGGCCCTTGATGCGCGAATCGGTCGCTGACTTGATGAGCGGGGCGGGAGCGTTGTGTCGGTGGTAGTTGGGGGTGTTGAAGTGAGGATGCTGACCGGCGACAGGCGACTTGGTCTGCTCGATGCGGTTCAGGACCGCAGCACCGTCAAAGGGAGCGCCGATGAATTCGTCGTGGGGTTGTGACGACAAAGGCGAGGGAGCGGCGGGATCGAGCGGGCGATCGGTGCTGTGGGCGATGCCGACGGCGAAACCGTTACCTGCAGGACTGTTGTTGGTGTTGTTGTTTTGGTAGAAATTGTTTTGGTGATTGAAGTGCAGCTGATGGTGGTGAGGAGAAAAGGCGTGGGCGTGGGTTTGGGCGTGGCCGTGAGCAGCAGCAGCAGAAGCGCCAGCGGCAGCAGAAGAAGCGTGGAAGGTGGAGGAGGAGGTCTGGGCCTGGGCGTGGAGCTGGGGGTGGTGGTAGGCAGTTGGGGAAGGAGCAGCAGATCCAGCGACGGCGGCGAACTGGCCCTGAGGCAGAATGGGGGAAGGATTGGGAAGGTGCGTCTGACTTGATGGAAGGTGACGGGGCGAAGAGCTGTTGGAAGCGGCAGAAGAAGCAACGCCGGGTAGAGGAATACCAGAACTCTGAGCCGAGCCAGAAGCAGAGGCAGAGGCAGATGCCGAAGCAGAAGCAGAGGAATAAGCAGCTGCTGGCGCGTTTGAGGGGGTCGTCCGGGCTGGTGGAGCGGAAGGAGCGCGCTTCAGCGACGTAGAGCTGCGTTTGCTCTGGAGAGAGAGGGCGTCGATGCCACCATCGAGACCGCTCGAGGAACGGGTGTGTTGCTGGTAGGACGAGGGCGGCTTCTTGGTGAGCCTGCGACGTTGGGAGGTGCCGTTGGAAATAGTCGTGCTCTGGCTGCTATCCATGATACACCCAAAAAAGTCTAAAACGTCGAAGAAAGGGAAAGGAAGGGAAAAAAGAGGGTATGAATAGAGGGTGTGTGAGGAGGAAAAAACTCGGTACGGGCACAATGCGATGCTGTCTCCCCTTGGACTTGTGCTCGAGACGTGGAGTGGACGGCGGGAGAGGTACGCACGCGGCGGCGGCGACGACGGCTGTGTGGTAGTGGTGGTGGTGGTCTGTCTGCCTACCAACTCTCTGTCTCTTAAGAGTCTACGGTCCTCAAGCTGGAGGTGATAAGGCTTTGGTGGGCAAGGTATACTGAGGTGTGTGGAGGGGCCAGTAGTACCAGCGAGAACTGTGTAGATGGCAGCAAAACTACAAGTACAGTCGCAGTGACAGCCGTGTCTCGAGACTTTTCGAGTCGGGGAGTGAACCAGGAAGGCGTGCAAGACAGAGGGGAACGGTTTACCTAGCCTTGGTCTTGGTCTTAATTAGCAAGCAGCGGCGGTAATCGATCCAAGCATAAGGTATGGAGCCTTAAGGTAGGTATAGGTAGACCGTACGGAATTTGGGACGGTAGGTACTTACCTAGGTACCTGGGTACTTAAGATGGCGACCGGGCACCCAAGGTACTGTCCACTGGTCCACTGACCTGAGGTTCTGTATAAAAGTAGGCGCTGGGTCGCAGGCTCGCAGCAACTTCTGTGCTTGATGGGGACCGGGACACGCTGACTGTCACTGGCTGGATGGAGACGCAAGAAGTGGATTCTTGGAACCGTATGAGGTGAGGTGAGGTGGGTTGCGGAGCGAGAGGAGTGAAGTGGACGACGGAGCGACGGGGGATTGTTTTACTGGGACCCGGAGGCTGGCAAGATTCGAGAAAAGCTGGCAACTGGGGGCAAACCGCCAGCAAAGCCGCCAGCACGACAACAACTCTGTGGAAAAGAAAAAAAAATAACGTATGGGTACGGATATGAGAATCTTAGGTTCTGGGTAGCGAATAGCTCCTAGTGGAGTGAGCAATCACCAAGGTGGATGGGAGCGCAGGCCGTCGGACTAGGGCAAGAATGGGACTACTCTCGCTGATTACCTTGGTGCTGCCGATGCTGGTTGAATTTGCTGGGAACCAACTTGCCTAGGGAATGTATCATGTATCCGTAGTGTGCGCAGTAGACTGCCCGGAGTGTACATGCAGCGGGGGATAAGACGAGACAAGACTGGGCTGGACTGGGCTTGGTGGGACGCAGGTTGCACGGTACAGAATCACAGAGCGCGCAAAGAAGGACTCGACAGATTCAATGCAGTCCAATGGAGTGGTATGTCAGTGACTTGCTTTCTTCACGGGCTGCAAGACTGACTGCAAGAGACATCACCCGACAGGATCCAGGAAGCAGAACAATTGACCAAGTATCCTTATTAGAGAGTACCTTACTGCGTACACTGAATGGAACAACACTCGTAGCGGGTGGAGTTGGAGGTTCCATTTTGCTTGTTCTGGTCTCCTGCTTCGCGTGTTTCTCACTCTGTTTTGGTTCGGGTGCTTGGAAGAATAAAAGCGGGGTTTGTTCAGATTGAAGTGGGAGAAGGCACGAGAGGGACCGGCTGGAAGAGGTCAAGTCAAGTGGGCAGGCGTAGCAGGGCCGCAAAATGGGCGTGGCAGCTGGTGGGTACGAAAGTATCGGAGGATGAATTGGCGGACGGGCTACCTTAGCCTGGGGGCCGTGTGGCCGTGTGGCCGCGGCCGTGTGGTGTGGTGGTGTGGGAAAAGGTGGAGCAAAAGCCTGTGAGGTGGGGTCTCATCCGGCAGCGTCAAGTACGTACTTTTTTGGTCCTCTCGGTGCCTTCCATTTCATTGCCCGGGCAGGTGCAAGATGCCCCAACCCGCCTTACTTACCTAAGGTACGAAGTACATAGTTACGCTTTGAGATGACAGAGCCCTGGCTGCAGGACTGGATGGGAGGGGCACACACTTTTACCTTGACCAAGGCACGAAGCCTTGCTTTGAGACTTCAGATGGTTGTCTGCGAAAGACTCCAAATTAGAAAACACAGTGTGCCATCTGTCTCCAAACGTACATTAAGCTCCCTAACTGGAGCATCGCGGTCCATTCGTACTGAGCCTCCGAGCCTTGAGGTGATTGATTAGCTTTCCAAGGTCTTGGTGTCATTGTGCCCTACCATCTCGAGAAGGATGAAAGCTTAGAAAAGTGATTCGTATTCTTTCTGAAGAACTGAAAGCGCATACGGCCGGACTCTGAAAAGGGAAAGACGACTCGACTTGCCAGCGCTCGCGCTTCCCGCCCTGATTGGCCGCGACAGGCAGCCGACTCAGGACTGGCCAACTTCAAACTTGTGATGCGTGCTTAAAGGTGCTGGAGATGCGCTGCAGTCGAAAGAAGAAACCTGCCCTGCCCTGTACTTTTGATCCAGCTGCATGTTCCCTCTCATGTTGTAGCGCAAGGTAGTTGTTCAGACCCGTGCTTCGAAATGACCTCATCTCGGGACTTGCTTTGGTTCCAGGCTGACTCCTACGCATACAACCGTAGATTGGGACTGTGACGGAGACAGGCTGGTCGTCTTTAGGCGCCTGCTACCAGCTTCTTTTCTTATTTCTTCTTTCCAGACGTATCACCAATGGTCATCTCTGCGAGCTTATGTCCCGACATGGCCGATCCAGCGAAGGGGCTGGGCTGTTAGTAGCACATCCAGCGGCCCAACCAACAATCGCAATTGAACAGGTGACACCAAGCAATCAACGCCATTTGGCCTACAGTGTATGACGACAAGATACACTGTTGACCACATGCCATGCCGTGTGCCCCTCATCGTCATCATCGTCGCCGGGACACTTCCAGTGTCCCTGTATCTGTATCCGTACCTATGCTGTCTGAGCAAGGCTACCTCGGGCAAAGCTACGCGAGACGAGCTTACTCCACCAGCGGCGGAACAGCTGCCTTTGAACACAGAGGTGAGGGGACTCGCACTTGCAGGTCCCTATACCAAGGAGAGGAAGTGGGAGAATGGTGTCTACTATAAAAGCAACTAAGGGGGGCGTGTTCGTAGTTGTGGCAGATGTGCATCGCACAACACCTCGTACCCCAGAATAGAATGCAAAGTATTTTGGCAACAAAAACCCCGAGTCTGAGCTTTCCTCGCCCTGCTGATGGGCTAAAAATGATAATGCAGACAGCCAAGGTACGGATAGACAGGTTGACTGACCTTCACTTACCTAACCATCATCTGCGTGTTCCCCTCAAAGGCTCGACGTCGAATCGCTGGCGTGTTTGGGAGGGTAGGAGAGAGAGCCGGGGCAGAGACACCGGCGCAGGCCCCTGGGCCGCGTCTGTGGTTCAAACTGATTGCTTTCGGGAAGAAGCACAGCAGGCTCCAGTTGAGGAGTAACAGCAACCGGGACCATGCAACCAACAGAGAGCTCGAGAGCAGAGCTACGGCAACTACCACCAGC
Source organism: Colletotrichum abscissum (assembly GCF_030869225.1). Classification (NCBI taxonomy): domain Eukaryota; kingdom Fungi; phylum Ascomycota; class Sordariomycetes; order Glomerellales; family Glomerellaceae; genus Colletotrichum; species Colletotrichum abscissum. The sequence goes on from NW_026850154.1 coordinate 20,891, forward strand.
AACACCCGCGAGGCAAGGTAGCTTGCTGGTTGCTTGCTACGCTTCCTGAGGCCCTCACATAGCTGAAGTCCCACCGTGCCTTGAAGTTGGGGGCTGCTTTAGGTCAACGTCGGTGCTGTGCGTCTCCAGCCCGCGCCCATGCCCCATTCTGTCGACCCGACTGTGCTTGCTTGTGTGCTTGTCTTATTTGGAGCCATGGACCTGACGGTCGACCCTTGGTCAATCTCAGGTGCGCGAGGAATGTCTCTGGTCAGTGGTCAACAGGGACTCGCCGATCGCACGGCGGCTCTAGCCTAACGGGCAGCTAAGTTGCAAAAGTAGTGCGGGCATGCGATGCGGTAGGGAGAAGCCAGGGTATTCGGGGGTCAGGGATTGGGGTCGCCGTTGCGGACACTGGTCAGGTCAGTGGGGAGAGGGAGGAGAGAAAGCTGAAGCACCAAGGGTCTTGAATCTAAACCTGGAGCAAGAGAAACTAGAGGAACAGAGTCGACAGGTCGTCTCGGTATGGAACGGCCAGGTATGCATTGCATTGCTGCAAATCCAGTTCCGTACATAGATGCTGTCTGACCCGGCAAGTTGGTGTGGCAGAACAGGAACTCGGAAGCTGGGCGAGCGACGTTGCCTGCATCTCCCGTTCTGGCAGTCTTGGAAGCTCAAATTCAGAAAAGTTACTTGCTTTGCCATTGCTTACGAAAAAGCTCTCGTGTGGGCTGACTGACGTAAGTAATGCATACACTGATTAATGCATATCAGGCTGGCGCAGAATGATGTTTATTCTGTAGATAGCGCGTTGTATGTATGTGACAGTATAGATAGAAGCGCATAGGGTTAGGTGAGCATGCAATGCTGGACTGTAATATCGAGGGAAATGCCTGCCCGCTTCGATGCCAGGTTTGATGGAAGATGATGTGAGGGTTGTTGCTGTCTGCGATGCCTTGGTCCGTGGTGGCCGGCGGCTCGGCATCCCCTGGCGCCTACGTCTTCGAGGAAGGTAGACATCAAACGAGGAGACTCGAAATTGAGAAGGAGGGGGGAGGGGAAAGGGCCGGAAGGGAGGGACGGGGCAGAGGTGGAGGGCAGGCAGGAGCAAATTGGAGTCGAAAGTCGAAAGGCGAGGAAAAGGAGAGACTAGATGATGGCGTTTGCTTTCTTTTTTTGCCCAAGCTTCTTTTCTGAGGTGCTTGAGCCTTGGGTTGTTTTGTTTGAACTGACGTTATTTCGCGCCGGCAGGGAGATGCTTTCTTGTTGCGTCGGGAATGTCCCAGTGATTGCGACCGTATGGACGGAGATTTTGTCGTACTGGTCTGACATGACATTGGCACCCAAAAAGTAGGAAGCGGGAATAAAGGTCATGATGGAGATGGAAAAAGTCAGATGAAGCCATCAGTTCGAATAGAGGAAGTTCCTTAATCGTGGCTTCCAATTCATTGACACCTTTGTAATGTAGGTACGTACAGCCTTCCGTGATGATGTCGGCAGGTAAGGTAGAGAAATAGGTACTCCAGTCAAGGTAGTACCTACCATACTCAGTCTTCCGTACAGCCTCTTTTCATCCGCATCGTCCAGCAGGGGTATGCCAACGAGAACTCGTACAACCTATGCGTTGTCTCTGATCATTAATACCTCGAGAAACCTTACGGTCATCTAATTCAACTACCAACCCACGATGGAAATGAGATGCTCTCATGGTGAGGGTCGCCTTACATGGCGATGCGACACCATCTCAGACGAATACTTGCCCAAAGTTGGGGTGCAGAGGGTGAGACCCTTCCGGCGAAGAATTCTCGCCCACTCATCGATAATTTGCACAGCGACCAGGTCTCACTTGGTTTGGCAAGCCACGGGCCGCTTCAATTAACCGCGGGAATGACCGTCATCTTGCGCTTTCTCCAGCGTATCAGAACATCTTGCTGTCATCTGACGAATCGGCAGCCTAGGATATCGGTACATGCCTCACGGTTCAGAAGAAGGACTTCGGAAATGTAGAGGTAAACTTCGGCCACCCGCCCCGTCCGCTCCTTCCTTTCACCTTCCTTGGGGTTTCCAGCCTGCCACAAGGTAAGGCACGAATATATCGTCGTCCATCCGCTACGACGATCTAGACTACTTTGGTAAGTTACAACCCTCGTTTTTGATCGGACTGAGCCGCCGGGCCGTCGTGTAATAATATCTAGGGATCAACTGGTATTATCCCACTGTGAGGCACAACGCTACCCAGCTTAGGTAAGATCAGGACCGAACTTGAAGGTACAGCCTACAGAGTACGTATTTTGTCTGACATCACGCCGGCCAGAATTTCACAACGGGGCTTCGTTGGCCAATGCGCGTTCCTGGCCTCCTAGGAAATATGAATCTTTGTTTCAAACCATCGGGGACTTGGGCTTTCTGCTCCACAAAGGGTCCAGTAATGCTTCATTCATCTCTTTGTGTCTCTTTTCCCTCACACATTGCAATTGGTATATATCTTAATCTTCTCCCTTCCTCATTATCCAATCTGCCAGTCACGAGTGTCTGCATATACCCCCAGTCCATGAGGACCAATATCATCCCCGGCTGGCTGCACGAATCCTTGAAGAATCACGACAATTTTCCTAATTACCTCCGTCTTCCCGCCCGTCCTCCCGTTCAGCGCCGCCCTCTAGACCCTTGCTGATTGGGAGGTGATTCCACTCCTTGCTCAAACGAGAGATTATCTTGGGCGGCGACCCATACTACGTACTTAACGAATACACCACCACCACCTTCTCTGTCCGTCCCTATTCCATCGCCAACGTCCGTGCAACCTGGTGGTGTGCACCAGCGATAGTGCTGGTGCCGAGAGGTCATCTTAGATCTACTAATGAGGCGCTCAACTTGGAGAGGAGGATTTCGAAACCGAACCGTGGCTGGCTCCCATCTCCCTTCCAAGAGTAGTGTGGCCGTTATGATCTTATTTTGAACCCCCCTCCATCTCGCTCTCTTCCTTCTGTTCTTAATCAAAAAAGCCGTTACACCAGTCAAGCAAGGTCCCGTTTGCCCGCGTACTAGTCTGAACAAAGAGATGGGGGATGCCGAGAAATGCCCACCAAAGTAAACGGTTTGTGTCTGTGGAAATAATTGCAGGGCTTCTTTGGGGATTACCCGCCGCGCCCTGCTCGTCCATTTCATCTGATTGCGTCTTAGGAGGTCATTCGATTGCCAGGAGATGAGGGTCCTTGATCTATATTTGCCATTTGCTTGTGACTGCTTTGGCTCCATACGGATATTGTGCTTTGAGGTCTGAGCAACCCGCAATTTGGTCGTCATATTGCTTCCATTCCCCAGCAGTCTCGGCGAAGCTTAGAGGAAAGCTACTGTGAGACAACCTCATTGCCAACACCACGCATTCACGCAATTGTGTGCGGTTTCTCGATCTCGCATGTACGCGATACCCAGACCAAGGTGAGTATACACATGTGTAATGATTGGCTTTGTGGTGGCTTGCAACTTTGGGCCTTCAAGGGATCGATCCTAGGGGAGGTTTGTCGGGCCGTACTGTGCTTCAAATTGCCTTGCCGCCTGCTTAGAATACCCCGCGATTTGGGCTTGATAGTCAGGCTGAGGAGACTCATGGATCATCCCTCTCATGACGCGAACTCGAGATCCCAGGTTCCGGCGGGGCAGTTGATTATCTGCGAGGAAACATGACTGCGATCTCCGTTTCTAAATCTTGAGCAGGGTGCGTCACGGTGATGTCGAGGGGCCACCAGGCCGACATCTCCGAGCCGACTACCTTGTCAGGCGCGTGAGGAATTCCGGCCCTGGGCACCTCTCTACTAGGTTACTCATTCAATGTTTCCTGGCTAGGAAAGGGGAAGAGAGGAGGAAGGTATAAGGTTGCGTAGATCCTAGCAGACTCGTCCATACACGGCAAACTTCATCATGCCCCAAACTCTCGGGTGCATGAAGGGTCCGACTCACACGTTCATCTAAGGTATTGGTCATCTGGGGAGGAAAGGCTGAGTCTAAAGAAAAGTTTCTTTCGTTCACAATGCTTTTGTGGGAACAAGAAACCACCGTCTGCTGGATGGTGAGGATCTCACCACGTGGATGACAGCATGGTGCACCACTAGTCAACATGTAGATGACTCCCCTGCGATGTCTCCATTTCCTTTTTTGATGGATCGTTGCTGATACTTTCGAAGGGGCCATGTGAAAGGACTATGGAGAGAGTGGGTTTGCAAGTTAATGACGGCGATAATAGTGTCAGTAAGAACAGGAACCTTGGCCAAAGTGGGATACGGATTGTAATGATCGCCCACCTCTCGCATCGACTCCCACTTGCTTACGATGGCACGCTGATTGTTGACGAGAAAGTCGCACCTCTTTAGCTGGACGACCTCACGAGATGAAGTTCTTGATCGAATCATGTTTCTCCTTGCTGCCAATGTCTGTCTAGCCATGTCGGACAGAATGAGGCATGAATGCTTGTTTGTACATGGAAAATACACAAACCAAAAGCTCTCTAGCAATCGTCACTGCACCATACAGCTTGCCCTTTGACAAACACTCGACACTGTACGTCGGATACCCAGCCGAGGGATCAAAACGATTGGGCAAACCATACTGTCGGTTCAAGATCGACGAGGTAGAGGCCAGATCTCTCGGCTGGAGGTGATTTTCTGACGAGAGGCGATCCGGGTATCACCCTTCTGTATGCCAGGTGGGTGGACTGATGTTGATAGAGTCCGGAGTTGCTGCGATGTAAATTCTATCGCTTTGCAAACTCCGCATCTGAATAGTTCTAATGGTTTGGTGAGACCACTTACAGCTCCTCATGTTGGAAATCTCGGCCGTTTGCCCGGAAGGCTTGGCTGTCCTACACAAATATGCTACATATCAGCACTTTGCGATGCAACGCAGGTCATTAGTCAAACATATTGGGACGCAGACGAGCACCAGGAGCCATACAAATATCACTGTTCCTGCCTGTTGTCCAAGCCATCATAGGCTTGTCAGTTTTCTATGGCATATGATGTAAGGCGACTTATCTTCATTGGGGACGGAGCGAGGACGGCTAGATATATATGACAAGTCTTGGGTAACTCACGACGGGGAGTGACAGACTGATGAATGACTCGGAAAGACATTGCTAGTCGGAGGTCTGAAATATTCTTTGAAGGGTCCTTACCATAAGCTTAAAAGTTTGCAAACTCGAATCCTGATGATGAAAAGTGGAAGTTGAACAGAACTACATCGTCCGCCCCAAGTATATGTAATGGATTATCTCCAGTAAATTTCTCTTTGCTTCAACCAAGCTTCCGGTTAGAAACTTCTCAACTTTTACTTCGACGATTCAGCGTGTCTCTCGCGATCTGTCGACACATAGGCCTTGCTTCTCGTCAACGACGTCTCAAGCCCTAATTGCGCTTACCCCGCAGATTGCCGAGGTAGTCAGATATACGAGACGAGATGGATACGAACTGAGACAAGCATTCAACGAAGCCGAGAGGTCCTCCTAGCACAGAGCGTAGGTTACTGAACGTGACCAACTTCAGAATCCGGCAAGGGTATTTCACCTTCAGAATGGACATGTTCTTGAGACGGACCATGCTCCGCGGCGTCAATACTTGACGGCGCCACCTTTGACAACTCGGTCCTCGATAGCTTCAACTATTTGGGAATTTCGCGGATCACCGTTGTCCAAGCGCCGGAGGCCGGAGATATATGCGGACACCCGACCCCGGGCCCAAGTCGGCAGGCGGCCCCACGTGACGCCGGAGCTCTCATCCGGCCATCGTGCCTTCCAGGTGCAACGGCTGACCCTTCGGGCCTGGGCACTCTAACAATTTAGGTTGTGGCTGAGGCTAAGTGTGGGGTCACCAAGAGTGGAGTCGGTTGGAGCACTGGACCTCTGGTAGGCGGAACCTTTCTGGAAGTAGCACCCCTGCCCGCGCCAGAAATTCCACTTTCCAATTGAACAGCTCGACCATCGTGGAGTCGAGAATCTTCCACCTCACCCTTATTCCCCCCGAATCCTCAAATCCATCTCCGTAACCTATCCTCCCACTTCTCAAACCATCAATTGGTTGGCCTGTTCCCTTCGCCAACTCCCTCCTTCCCGATTCAACTTCCTGGATACGATTATTGTTGCCGGTTCGGGTCACAATGTTCTAAGCCAGCATCAAATTCCATCTTCCCATCGGTTACTCGCTGCTCTACGGTTTCTCACGCTTCAGTCTTCTTTCATCGGAGGTCTGATTCTACTGGTCTTGTCCCACTGCCGTATATACCATCAGTTGTGAGTATTCTTCTCTTTTTCTTCTCTTCTGACCTCCTTCCCTCAAGGAACGCTCCTGCCGTAACTGCGTCTTCGGCAGAACACATCAGCTAACTAGGTATCGCTACCCCTTGCAGATATACCGATCTTCTCCTATTCCCACCACCCCATCGAATTCTTCTCTCTACCACGACGACTATAGTCAACTCGCCTCATAATGGCCTCTACCGATTCCACTGTTGCCAACGGCGCTGAGACTTCAGCTGCCCAGCGCCTCCTCCAAACCCATGCCGACCTGCACCCCACTGTCGAGGACGTCCCCGATGAGGATCTCCCCGTGAAGTCCGGCGACGCTCCTTCCTGGGCCGAGCCCAGCTCGAGCAGAGCTGCTAATAAGCAGAAGGAAGCCTCGGCCTCTGGAAAGAAGATCGACACCCACTCCCATGAGCTTTTCCCCGAGCTCGGAACCTCCAAGGGCAAGAGCGCTGGCCCCAACGTCACCCCCATCTGGGGAGCCAAGAGCAACGCCTCTACCCCCGCCAACGGTGTTTCCCGCTCCTCGACTCCCGCCTCGGGAGCTGCCACCCCCAAGATGTCGATTCCTGGCCGTAACGTCGAGACGGTTGTCCTGGATCCCCAGTTCATCCTCCCGCGCAACCAGCTTAAGCGCCCCATCCCTGATATCATGAAGGACATCAACCGCAAGTCGCGCGCCAACATCACTCTGTCAAACGGACCCAACGGAAAACTCAAGTTCGATGCCACGGGCCCCCAGGACGTTGCTCAGCAGGCCCTCAAGGACCTCGTCCAGCAAATTGGTACCAAGGTAGGTGGCCAATCCTTTCTCCTCCACGCGCCCAGGCTGACGTCCCGTTTGAAGACTACCATCAAGGTTCCGATCCCCCAATCTGCCCGTGCTCACATCATTGGAAAGGGTGGCTCTGTCATCAAGTCCATTCAGGAGAAGTCTGGCGCCCGTGTTCAACTCCCTAAGGCGGAGGAGGGCAGCGGTCCCATCGACGAGGATGATGACTCCACCATCGATGTTCTCGTCGAGGGCAACGCTTTGTCCGCCGCTTCTGCTCGTAACGAGATCTTGAAGATTGCCGGAGATCGTACTGCCAACCTGAACAGCAAGCTTCGCGGCATCCCGGCTGAGTTCTACCCCTTCATTGCGGGCCCCGGAAACAGCCACATCGGCCGCTACGAGAACAACGGTGTCACAGTCCGCGTTCCTGCACACCAGATCTGGGCTCCTCGTGGCCGCAGCCTTGTCGCGAACGAGGGTGAGCGCCCCGTCTTCGTCCCTGCCGCCGACAACCACATTCAGCTTCAGGGTGACCGCGCTGCTGTCCAGGCTGCGCGCGCCGAGATCGAGCGCCGTGTTCAGGAGCTCCAGAACCAGCTTGCCATCGACCAGTTCAGTCTGCAGAAAGGTCGTCATCAGTTCATCGCCGGCCGCCGCGGCGAGACTCTCGACGATTTCTTCAACCAGACTGGTTGCACCATTCTCTTGCCGACTGACGAGGATGACGACTCTGTCACTGTTATTGGTCCCGCAGCTCAGCTCACCAAGGGTGTCGAGACTGCTATGGACAGAGCCATGAACATGCAGTTCTCCACTTTCGACATTGGCAGATTCCACAAGAACGCTCCTGGAGGTGTCAACACCCACGCTCGCAACGTTACCCGTTACCTGCGTCACCGCGATCTGTTCGACGACATTGAGAGTGCTCACAACACTCACATCAACACTCCGTTCACCTCTGCTGGCGCCTCGCCCTATGAGCTGTACGCTCGTGACGGCAAGAGCGTTCTCCAGGCTCAGTCGGCCATTGAGAAGCTTGTGCATGCCATTCCTCCTGCCAGAATTGCCCCGATTCCTGTTGACCCCTTCTACCACAACTACCTGGTGAAGGACGTCAGCCCTCGTATGAGAAACAGCCACGGCGTTCACGTCATCCTTCCTGAGTCTGGCGAGCCCGAGGCTCCTGTTCTTCTTGTCTTCGAGGGACCCTCTGCCTCCGAGCCCAAGCCTGAGATCAAGACCGGTCGTCCCTCTCAGGATGAGATCCAGGCCTTCCAGAAGGGCCTGGAGGAGGCTCGCAAGCAGATTTTGGATATCATCAACAAGCAGGAGCAGATCGCCTCTGCCTCAGTTGATGTGCCCCAGAAGTGAGTGTGTCGGACCCATTCGCACGAGCGTCCTAGCTAATTTCATTTCACAGGTTCCACGAGCGCCTCCGCCGCTTCATCAAGAAGGAGCAGGCCAACCGCGCCGACGACCAGATTCCCATCCGCGTTTCCTCGGTCGGCACCGTTGTCAACCTGCGTGGTCCCGCTTCTGCTGTCAAGAACCTCGAGGCCAAGGTCGTCGCCTTTGTCGAGCAAGAGAAGGAGGACGAGAAGGAACGTGGTTTCACCATGTCCTTTGACTTCCCCCAGAAGTACGCTAACCACCTTATCGGTAAGGGCGGCTCCAACATCAAGGAGCTCCGTGATCGTTTCGACGTCGAGATCCAGGTTCAAGATGGCCAGGTCGAGCTGAAGGGCCCCAAGGCCAAGGCTGAGGCCGCCAAGGCCCACATCAGCTCGCTGGGCCGCACTCTGGCCGACGAGGTCACCCACATCCTCAAGGTCGACCCCAAGTTCCACCGCGAGCTTATTGGTGCGGGTGGCAGCGTCACGAACCGCCTGCAAAGCAAGTACAAGGTCTTGATCTTCTTCCCCCGGTCCGGCAAGAACGCGAAGGACGAGGAGAATGCCGATGCCAGCAGTGATGCTGGCAAGCCTAAGCGTCAGCAGGAGCCCGACGAGGTCATTGTTCGTGGTCCCAAGAAGGGAGCCGATGAGGCCCGCGATGAGATCCTGTCTCTCCTCCAGTACCTTAAGGACACTTCCTTCACAGCGACTGTGTCTGTCCAGCAGAAGCAAGTTCCGTCCATTATCGGACAGGGTGGTGCTGCACTGGAGGAGCTCCGCGTGGCAACTGGTGCCAAGATTGATATCCCCAGTGCTCGCGATGCCGAGACTGTTGAGATTCTGATCAAGGGTACCAAGCCTCAGGTTGCTGCTGCTAAGAAGGCTCTCGAAGAGAAGCGAGATGTCTTCAACGACACCGTTGTGCAGACTATTGAGGTGGATAAGAAGCACCACAAGTCTCTCATCGGTTCTGGGGGTAAGATCACTTGAACCAATCGAATTTTGTAGCTTTAACTAACACTACCCAGGCGCCAACCTCCGTGACCTCGTTGTCAAGGCCGGTGGATCTGATGACCGCCGCGAGCTTGCACGCACCATCCAGTTCCCCAAGCAGGAGGCTGATGGCAACACTATCAAGGTTGAGGGCCGTTCCGACATTGTCAACAAAATCGTTGCACGTATCCAGGAGATTGTCGCAGAGAAGGAGAACCAGGTCACTGAGATCCTTGAGGTTCCCATCGAGAAGCACAGAACCCTGATCGGCCGTGGCGGAGACGCTAAGCGTCAGCTCGAGTCCCAGTTTACCGTTTCCATTGACATTCCCCGTCAGGGTGATGGCAAGACTGGTGTCAAGATCACTGGTCGTCCCGAGAATGTTGAGAAGGCCAAGGAGCACATCGCCTCGCTCGTCAAGGAGCAGGAGGGAGAGACCCTCCAGGTGCCGCGCAGCCTTCACCACTCCATCTCCAACAACGGCCAATTTTTCCGCCAGCTCCGCAACAACCACCAGGTTTCGGTCGACCACGCTGGACAGGCCCTTCCTCCTAAGCCCAGCGCCGCCGCCAGCCGCAGCAACGGTGGTGCTTTGCCCTTGATCACCGATGACGAGGATGCCACCGCTGACGCCCACTCCTGGAAGGTTGTGGACAGCGCTGCTGGCGAGGATGGCGAGATTGCCTGGGTGCTTCGTGGCTCCCCTGAGAACCTCGAGAAGGCCAAGGCTGCGATCGCCTCCGCCATCGAGCAGGCAAAGAAGAACACCCACACCGGTTACCTCGTCCTGCCTGACCCCAAGACCTACCGCTATGTCATCGGCCAGGGTGGCAGCAAGGTCAACTCTATCCGCAAGCAGAGCGGTTGCAAGATCAACGTCCCCCGTAACGATGCTAAGGAGGATGCGATTGAGGTTATCGGTAGCGCCGATGGCGTTGAGAAGGCCAAGGACTTGATCCTCGAGGCTGTGAGAGAGGGACTTAGCTCCCGTGCGCCCCGAGACTAGAAGTCTGGACGTGAATCTCCGGCAATTGCAACAGAGGAGGGGTCTTACCAACACTTCAGGGACCAACTAAGCGCCCTTACTACGGAGTGGTTTGGCGATTCTCCGGAAGCAGAGCCACTTGAGTGGTAGAAAAGAACGAAAAAGGAAGCAAGGCGGCAGTAGTATCATGAGATGTATGTCGCCTGTCTTCCATGTGTATGGGCTCAAAGGGAGATGTAGTTATGCGTGAACAATGTGATATATACACAACCATCAACAGCATAAAAATCTGGATCAAAGTTATCTGCTGTTCCTCAAAATGCTGCGCAAAGAATCTGTGAATGAATGTAAGGAAATGCTCTCTTGGCTTCTTGTGCAAGGGGGAAAGAAGGCCAAAGAAAAGGATCTTCGTCCGCTCACCGTCCTGAACCATGCTTTCCACTGCGTGGATTTAACCTACTAATCAGCTTGAGGAGAACAAGGCAGAAGTTTTGCAATAGTAATTGGGTAATATTGTACAGACATATCCAGATAGAATTATTTGGTACGTTGATAGGACAATGACCAATTCATGCCTTTCCTTTCCATCTCTTTCCGGTTTCCTCCCTCTCCTTTCCCCGCGACTCCGCTTCGCTTCGCTTACTTTCCATTACTACTCCATTTCCAAGCAGTATTTGCCAACAAAGAGTTTGCTATCAGTACTTCCAAGCAATGACCAGTTTAGTTGCCAAAAGCCTTATCCATCTGCTTCTTGTACTTATCCTTGATCGCTCTTCTGTTCACCTTTTGTGTCGCAGTGACGAGACCCTAAGAAACCAACTTATTAGATGCTGATGAATGGAGCGAGGGGGGATCTTTGGGGGGAAGGGGGGAGACTTACGCTATCGGGTGTCCACTCCTCCTCGCAGAGGACGACGCCGCCGACAATCTCAAGACCAGAGAGTCCAGCCTTCTTTCCGTTGGAGATGAGATCCTTGAGAACGGCGTCGACGACTTTGCTGTCAGTGTGCATGCTGTGCTCATCAACACCAAGCTTCTTCGCCTCCTCGGCGAGGACCTTTTCATTGGGAGCCACGACGGCGATGGCGCGGGAGTGCTCGCCGTCGCCGTAGACCATGATGTTGGCGACAAAGGGGCTGCCGCGGTAGACGGACTCCATCTTCTCGAGGGCAATGTACTCTCCACCCTGCATCTTGACGAGGTTCTTGACGCGATCAATGACCTTGACGTGGCCGACCTTGTCGAACTCGCCAATGTCACCCGTCTTGAACCAGCCGTCCTCGGTAATGGCCTTGGCCGTCTCTTCGGGGTTCTTGTAATACTCCTTCAGCACGGCGGGTCCCTTGACCCAGATTTCACCCTGGGGAGGGTTGGAGTCGGCGTAGTAGTTCAGATCGGGGATGGACACGAGCTTGAGGTCAACAGCAGCGGGAATAGAACCAATAGCATCGGAAGTGTACTCCAGGGGGTCACCGAGGGCACCGTTGGCGGCTGTCTCGGTCAGTCCGTAACCTGTCAACATAGGCGCCAGAGTCATGGACAGGAAGTGCTTCGTCCCATCCGAGATACCGCTCGCGCCATTCATAATGAAGCGGAGACGACCACCTGTCAACTCGCGAACCTTCTTGAAGACGACATTGTCAAAGATGGTAGCGCCGGGAAGACCGTGCTTGACCATGAAAGTCTTATAGTTGAAGGCTCCCCAGAAGAGGGCCTTGATGAGAGGGCCAGAGCTGTTGACCTTGGCAATGACACCCTTCTTCACCGTCTCCCAAATTTGAGGCACACCAACCAAGGCCGTCGGCCGGAACTCGCGCATGTCACCAGCGCAGTTCTTGACCGACGTATCCGAAAGGGTTCTCGGGTTACCATAACCAAGGGTGCCACCCACGAACAAGACGAGGTTTTCCAGTACGAGTTCAAAGATGTGGGCCAAGGGCAAGTATGCCAGAACATATTCCTTGTTGCTGACACACTCTTCGACGCAGGTCCAGAGACCAGTAACTGAGCGTAACACTTAGCATCTGCAGTACATTGAACCTCAAGAAAGATGACTTACTCGCAGCCACAGTTCCAGCGTGAGTCATGGGCACACCTTTCGGCGGACCCGTGGAACCAGAAGTGTACATGATGCAGAACAAGTCCTCCGGCTTTGCCTCTACGGTCTCAACGGGGTTCTCCTCGCCTAATGCACGCACCTCCTCGATACTAACAAGTTTGATATCGGGGTTGGCCTTCTTGAAGGCGTCGACTTCAGTGCCATCGGAAAAGAGGGAGCTGTTGTTGTAGATGACAAATTTGACATTTTCGGCCTTCTTCAGAGCACCGCTTGCTGTCTTGAGGAGTTGAGGGTCGATGTACATAGCATCGGCATTGGACTGGAGCAGCGAATGCTCGACACCGCTGGCGCCGAGGGTATCGTAAGCGGTGACAATAGAGATGGACTGGGAGCCGCAGGCGTGGGACATGGCCATCCAGTTTGCACTAGATTCCAGAAGGTCGGGTTAGCTTCTTCTCGGCAGGCCCAGACTCGGAGGGGTTCGAGTGCGGAGTGCTCGGGACCTTGGATCTGGGAGGATAGGTAGGACAAAGAGAGTTCTGCTCTCGGACGTACGTTGTGGTAGCGAATAGGTGGACTCTGCTTCCTTTGCTCAGACCCAGCTTCCGCAGGCCTGAGCCAATCTGGTTGATATAGGTGAGGAGGTCGGCATAGGTCAGGTAAGAGTAACGGGACAGCTCGAAATACTGCCACTCTTTTTCAACCTCTATGACCTCTCCATCGACATTCTTGGGGACCTTCTTCTTCTCCTTGTGAAGGTGCACGAGCTTCCTGGTGCCAACGGCAGGCTCGTTAGGGTAGACCTGAGCACTTCGCTTGACAATGTCGTAGACGGTGTGAACGTCGGGATGGGGTTGGGTTCGGAGACCATTCTTGGCTTTCCAATGGCGACGGGGAAGAGTCTCGCCCTCAACGCGCTCGTACCCAGGCGACTCGACAGAGAAGGGAGGTTTGTGCACCTGGTACAAGGGCATCACGCCCGTCGTGTAGTCTGGCATATCGGCGGCGGTGGGGTTCGTAGGGAGTCTGGCGTAGAATAGAGCGGTGAGGATGGCGACGAGGAGGACGAGGACGGCGGTGATGTTGGACGGAATGATGGCAGAGTTCACGGAAGCAAGCCTAGGGAGGATAATGATGATGAACGGACACGGAATTGACGGATGGGCCGAGGCGGGGGAGGGAGCTCTGAGGTAAAGCTACGGGTTTCGAGGTGAGCTAGGTGAATGACGGCAGTAAGTTTGCAATTTTGAGGTGGTCGAAGAGGTTGGCCGGAAGGGTTGTATGGTCGGAGCTTTTTTTCTCGTAAATATTTGGCAAAGATGAGGGGGAACGTGAGACTTTGACAGAGCCGATGAGGAGGAGCTTCTTGGAAATGCTGGCTGTCGGCTGGGTTACGTAGCTGTATCCGTAGCTGTAGCTGCTGGCACACGAGACTCGAGAGCAGTGCGTCGAGTGAGTACGTGCGTGTGTGCGGGCAGGAGGCGCAAAAGTTAGGTGCGCAGCAAAAGATGGGCAACGGGACTTTAATTGCGTCACGGTTGAGAGCTGGGGAGCATGGGGCATCCAATGGAATGGGGTCTGGAGCTGATAGACAGGCAAACAGCAGTGCAGCAGTGCAGCAGCAGCAGCTGGCAGGGACTGCACTACAGGGTACTGAGGGTAGGGATGTCGCAGGTAGGTAGATCCGCCACCGGCCGATGCTTGGGTGGGTCTCCCGCGCATCAGGCAAGGTACGTATCTTTAATGTTGTCCCCCATTCCGAATTTCTGAGGTAATTCCCCTTCTCCCATTGCACATTGTCTGGGCACATCTCAAGCACACCTGCCCCTGGGGTGGGAATGCTGAGCCACTAGTCAAGCTCCCTGCCAGGCCGGGGCTGCATTTGTCTTGGTGGCCGCAGACATGAGAGCTAATTAGAGCTACCTCTGTCGATTATTATCAGCCTCTACGTTACCTTGCTTGCAACGTACGACGACAACGAGAATTTGGATCGTGGACAGCCACGACGGCTTGGCTGCTTGGCTGCAGCTATGTACTGCAGAATCTGGTAATCAGATCTTGTTCCGGCGATTCCAGAGAGTCTCAGCATAAAGGCATATGACCTTTTTCCGGTCAGCCTTGGGCAATGTGGCAAGCCCTGGAAGCTGGAAGAGCCGGAGTGGCATACGTACGCCCGTGGCACAGCACTACGGAGTAGACAGCTCTTCTTCCTCCTCCTCAACCACCACACTTTACATCTGCAACGTTAGGTGCTCACCTGGAGAAGGATCTTACTTGCCTCGGCCTCACGAGTTTCAACAGCAGCGAAGACCGAGTGAAATTGCAGCTTCTTGTGGGCCAAATGCAACCCGCCGGTTGCTGCTCAGTCAGGACCATTAACCAGCACCAGGGCCGTTGCTAGCGTGCGGATAAAAAAGAGGGGAGGAAACTGGGCTGCTCCTCCTCGGCTTGGCACGTTCCTTGGGTAAGATGCAAGATGCGAGATCGCTCTTGCCTGTCCTTTACCTTCTTCATTACCTTGTTTCGTGCTTTCCTATTGAGAATATGATAGGACCAATTGCTCTTGTGACAACTCTTTCCTGCCCATTTCATTTGTACTTAGGTATCTACGTAATAAATCTTACTCGTTCTCAACACTTCATCACTTGGTCTTGGGCACTCTCCAGATGACCTTCGTTCCCCGCCTATGCTGACAACTTGGCAACTTGTCCTCTCCAACAATTATCCCCAACGCTCAACAATGCTACACTCCATCAATGATGACGCACAAATACTAGGCAATGAACAAGCACATGACAGAAGGCTTCGGTGTCGGTGGCAGCCCACGCTCGAGTCCGAGCAGGGAAGGTCGGAAAATGTCCAAGATCAAAGGCTGCAGTCTGCAATCTGCAATCTGCAGAGAACTTCCGATGAAGACGGCGTACCCGTACCGCCCGAGGAAAGGTTTTGGTCCACATCTCGATATCGAAATGGGCTTTTGTTAAATTATTTTCTGCAGGCCTTTTGACTCGAAAAAAACCGGGACCGAACCACTCGCGCCGCGACGCCTATTCAGACTACAAACGAATACTCCGTAGATAACCCCGACCGCCACGGAAACACGGCTTCTTTGGTCTCGGAGCTCCTCTTGTCAAACCTCGCCTATCTACGCGACTCTGCTGACAACTGACAATGGCTGGGTTCCTCATCCGCTCACGTGCAAATTCCAGCCTCAATTGCTGACACATGCGGCGGACATGCGCCGACAGCCGAGGCCAGAGCAAAGAAAAAGAGGCTCCCTCCAGTGGGCTCCCTGGCATCTGAGTGCCACTGTGCCACTGTCTCTATCCACCTGCAGCCAAACCCTGCTTTGCTCCAACGATCCTGCTCTATGCGGACGGGCAGCATCTTGGGCATATCCCCAAACGACAACCCGTTCGTTATCCGAATTCCCTCCAAGACAGAGTTCGGTTCATCACACAATTTCAACCAACCGTCCGAGCTTCCTGTCTGCGATCCTTTTGCCTCTGACTTGCTACTCGCATCTCACCACTTTTGAGGCTATCCCCACGTTGCGAAACTGCCGACATATGTCGTGCTGACGCTCTGCCCAATCCTGCCGAATCGTGCGCCTGAGTCAGACTTGGTCCTCGTCTTGGAGAAAAGCCCACGGCCAGCCCGCATGAATGTCGCTTGAACGTTGGGGAAGCTATGGCCACAGTGAGCCACCAGTAGCTGAAGCCCGGCCCAGGAGTTTGCAACGTCTTCAGCTTGTTGTTCCAGCTTGATACTGGGAGCAGACCAGAAAACATCAAACCCCTCATATACACCATGGCGACGGCGTGCTTTGCGGTGGCCAAGGGGACTGTCATGGAAACCACAAAAACCAAACAAAGTGGTCGAACACGGCTCAGGTCAAGATCCGGACCGCACGCGGTGAGAGTTCATCGTGTGGCCGCCGGTCAAAGAGCAATTAATAGCAGCACTCCGTCCATCTCAATCTTACACACACACTTTATCTCTCCTCTCGATGCGGGCCGAGCGTTCAGACGGACCCGATCAAGAATCCGGTCCTCGAGGGAACTTGTCTCCTAGTCGGAGATCCATTCGGGCCCCTCATCCCGGTACAGCAAGCGGCCAGCTTTGCCAACCTCGAAATAAGTGTGAGTTGGGTAGGACGACGGACAAAAACAATCACACAGCCAGAGACGTCCAGACACCATAATGCCTCCCAATATGCCAGCCCTGTGCCCCATTCACGCACGTGTGCTGCATCGTCAGCTTTGATAAACATGCCTCCCCAGCGTCGAGCCCGTCGTTGTGCTAGCGGGATCTACGCTGGTCTAACGGCTTACACTTTGGGACTAAAACAGCACCGCTCGGCACTCCCTCGTACCACAGGGCCGTGTGTTTAGCCTCATCCTCTACAGACAGGAACGCTGCACTCACGTAAACATGCAGCAATCTAGTGGCCCTGCCGTGTTGTGGGCAAGCCAGATGGTGTCCTCTGCTGCAACTAACGGCCATCGCAGTTCTAGAATGGACTTCCCCCATCGGACTATTACCTCCACCATCGTGTCTCTCCCGTCCCTCGCGCGACCAATCAGCTAACACCAGCGGCAGGACCGCTCGACCTCCGACCTCCGACCTTGCTGCACAGTTCTCGAAATATACTCGTCGTCACCAGTGTCACAACAATGAAACGCCCCTTTTGCAAGCCCCGAGCGTGCACCTACACAACGTGCCCCAAGAGCCACAAGCACAGAGACGCCCAAGGGAGGCCTTGGTCCTGTCGCCTGGCGGAGACTCTGAAAGGAGGCGGCGGGGAGGCGCACCTCCGAGACGTGTTGTCGGCACGGCATTGATGATATTAAGATAGAGTTATGTCGCAGCTGTTTCCCTCTCTCTTTCGAGATGAACTCCTGTCCTGTTTCCCGCCGATCTAGAGCTGCTGACTGGCTTCGAACACAGCCCCCCTGCTTCCTTTCTCGCGGTAGCCAGCCACCATGTCGCGATTGTGTGGTATGCGCCCTGAAGGGCTGGTGAGTTGCTTCCATTTCCATGGTCCTTGGCCAGCGTCCTGTAATATTGTAGCTAATGCTCGGCCCAGACGGTAGACTCGAGGTTCAGTCCTCTTCCGTCGATGTGTTTCTTCGATACCATCATCATCCCTTTACCGGCGTGGATTCGTCTGACAGTCACTTTCGCCCTTTTCCACTTCATTGTGCCGGTTCTCATCGTCGACAAGATTAAGCGATATACCGTGAAGAAAGAATGGCAGAGGCATGCTCAATTATCCGTCTATTTCTTCTCTATACTCGTCGTGTTTCTCATGGAGATTATGGAAATCGCCAGACTCGCAGAGATTCGCTATGCCATTGGCCTTCTTCCTTTCGTCTTTGCTGGCTGCGGCGTATGTGCAGTCATGCAGGCCACCCGCGGCATCAAGGGCAAGATTCGCAATTGGCAGGTGGCTAACATCATTTTCTGGATCATGAGCGTCGCTGTCACCATTATCAAGATCCTCACGATTCAGCGCTCAAGCATGCGATTCCCCGAGTTCCGGCGAATGGGAACCGACTATCCGACGACGCACCAGGTGCAGGACTTGGCCGTCATTGCCGGGTTCTACGTCCTTCTCTTGATCAACGAGATTGCGCTCTTCTTCCAGAAGACTTGGGAAGAGACTGTCGACGCTGAGAACATCAAAAAGCTCCGCCTCACCAGGTCGATCAGCGACCAAGCCCGCTACGATCTCACCCGGGCTATTGAGGAGGGCTACTACCCCTCGGGCGTCACGTATCTGACCCTTAGACTCGAGGGCGAATCTCAGAGCGAGAAGGCCGTCAGCAAGGACGACATTCTCAAGAAGACGGCCAGCATGGACGCTTCCATCGCAGGGTCGTCTTCCAGCGAGAAGACGGCTGGCAAGAGGCTCATGGATGAGGATTCCATCGAACCAGTACCCATGATACCCCCTAGCTTCAGACGCAACAGCGAGCGGTGGTCGTCGGCCATGACGCTCAAGGATGCTGCCGGAGATGACATGAACGAGAAGGTCGGCGGCAAGGACAACAACAAGAAGCGCGGCAGCGAGAGGTGGTCGAATGCCATGACAATCAAGGAGCCCACAGCTCTCCGTGACGGTCATGACAAGCGTGTGTCAAGCTTCGCCTCCCCGATGGTTGCCGACATCGACGAGATCACACCCCTGGACCCCCCTTCCACCTCATCATCCAGATATGAAGACGAGCATGCCGCGCAGAAAGCCATGCTTCTCGACAGCCCCTTCCCCATGAAAGAACTTCCCGACAGGCGCTCCTTCATGCTCAAGCCTTCGCGCCCCAACACCGAGAGATGGTCCAACGCCATGACTCTGCGCGGCGAGCCGTCATCCGGCAGCGGCAGCCAGGAGCCTTCGCCCAAGGAGCATAAGGAGTATATGCCCTCGGCACCCCCGGCCGCGGCGACGGCTCCGACCACGCCGGAGCGCAGGGCTTCGGCTAGCGAGCGGAACATAATGAGGAGATACTCTGACGCCTCCACGCGGTCTATCAGGAGGTTTTCTGCACGCAGTGACCTCCGCGAGGCGGCGGCCACAGCGGCGGCGTTTGTGGATGGTGATGAGCCGCTCACTTCGCCAACGGAAGCGCATCCTTTGCAGCCGAATCACCACACGCCATAAATGAGCACAGCGACGACACCGCTACGAATTCTCTCACCACCTTGACGCAGATTGTTATCCATCATTCTCGAATGTTCGAGATGAGGGAGGCTAGTGTATAATGAAAAAATATGTAAATCCAACCACCAGATAGGTACCCGGGTAAAGGCGTCAATCGACTGGGCTTTAGGGCGCCGCTGGGCGAGGAGGCGTTTGGATCGGGTTCCCGTTTCTCCCTTTATAGGTATCCTCCCCCATTTCACCAAACTTTCCTTTTTTTCGAATGTAAAATCACACACTATTTAATGAGGCTACGGATCAAAGTCTCGCAAGATCTTTTTTTCTTCTTTTTTGCAATATAGATCGACCAAGGGGGGATATAGGGGAATTATTGGATGATGAGTGGCTTGTTTCCCAAAAATTGTGATGTGCTTGACCTATGCGACGCTACGGACACTACGGACGTCAATTGATGTTTTCCCCCCGGCGCTAAACTCGGTGTGAGGCTCCATTAGGTGTGGGATTAGACAGCTTGCAATATAGGCGTAGGTATTCGGGATGACGGCAAGACGGGTGGGCGTGGCGGGTAGGTTAGGTAGCGTATGATGCGAAGGTGGCTTGCTTGGCTTGTATAGCTTTGACTGATGGGATATTCTTGTTGTGATAGGTATACGTACTCGAAGAACAAAAGGTTCAATGGACAGACATACAACTGAAATTCGACCCGGGCTTGGTATGGACGTTGGCTTTGTGTAGGTACACACGTTACTATGATAATCCACTGCATTGTCGAGAAAAGTCTCCTCCCATTCTTGATGATTCGTAGGTATGGTATTCAAAACACCCCATGGGTAGTCATCTTGGATTCGACCCATGGGGACACAAACCCATGGGTACACCCAAAAAACACTCACAAGGACCCAAATCACAATCACCCAAGAGGACTCGACCCCCAAATTTACCCACGAGAAACTTCAGATCCATTGATACTCGTGCTACGACACCTTGTTTCTCCAATGCCTTTCTCGAAATACGTTTTCTTTGGCGTACAAGCTTCTTTCACGTCAGGCAGGGCAAGGTTCGCCCCATGGACGCTAAGTTCAGTGCTCAAGGTCACGTCAGAACTGGGCTTCAACAGATAAGCATAATCCAGACTCACCTGCAATTCGATCCCGTCATACCGGTACCCTGTAGGAACCGAATCGCAACTCAGTCCCGAAAACCAAGTCCTTCTAGTTTGCGTATCTCTCGATCAAGATGCGCATGTAGAACTCTTTCATTGTATAAACTATACTGTCGTGGCCTCATAGCGAATCCCATTCCCCTCACACAAACAAAAAGGGGCTTTCAACAAACCGCCCAGACGCCATGCTTATAAAGCGCTCGAAACACATCGGCCTCTCTTTCGACTCAGGTAATACACACCCACACACACACAATCACACGCACATCATTGCCATGCTTAGAGAGCAACATACGCACATCCCCGTTCTATACATGAAAGAAGGAATGAGAGAAGTGCTTTCGAGATAATCCAGAATCTTTCTAGTACCTCGCCATGTGACATCCTTCTCCCCCAACTCCAATTCTCTATTACCACCACTTACTTCTCATCTCCCCGTCGACCGGCCGCCTTTTCTCCGGAAGAAGATAAGATACGGCACGTCACTGCTGCCGTTTCTGAACACCGTATCGCTTACGTCAGACCCTCGTCCTGTCCCATCGATTCGAATGTGAGTGACTTTGGAATCGTTGATCTTGTACCAAGCCGCCGGGTCGGGGGTATTGGAGTCTCTGACATAGGCGTAATAGTGTCCAGTACTGATGGATGATCCCGAGTGGACAATGACAGCGTAGCACTCATAGTCGAACGGGAGCTCGAATTTCTGGTCCGGTGGAGGACCCACCGTCTGGCGTTCTTCAGGCGGTATAAAGAACTCGTCGAGGTTGAATTTGTTAAAGTCCCACGTAATCTTGCTGCTGTCCTTTGATGCTCTACCGTACTCCGTGTAACTGAATCGTTTCAAAGAGAGACAGAATAGTTCGGGCATCCGTGCAAGCTTGGACTGCTTTCTGCCCTGTACCCTTTTCTTGCAGTTGTCGCATTGATAGTCCGCAAGAATTTCGGGTTCGAGTAACGACCTCACGCAGTCTTCAAGGGTGTGAAGCTTTGAGTTGACGGGCACCGAAAGAAAGTCGTAGTGAGACCAGGTGTATGTGCGGTTGTTGCACTGCGTGCAGACCACAGTCGAAAGCTCCAAGCCTCGCCAGTATTTGTCGACGATGGATAAGTTCTTCTTCTGATATTGGCCCCACCACTCGTAACTGCCTTGCAACATCGATTTGCCGCCCCCCATTTGAGGCGGAGGGATATTGTCTGGTTCAGCGCGGTCTCGACGTTGATTTGTCTCGTCGTGGAGGTAGGTTAGGAGCCATGACATGAATTCTTGAGCATCCTGTTGTCGACTGCCACCGAACTCATCGCCCTTATCCTTGATGCGGCTCTTCTCGCAGACTGATCGAGAATAGTCCTGTTACTAGTCAGCATTTGTTACATTGAGAAGGATGAGCAAGACAAACCATAAGCGTTTGAGCCTTCATAACGTCAAACTTGCCAGATTCTAGCCAGTGGAACAAGTTGGATAAGATCCGAGACATCAACTGGGGGTGATCATTCTTCTCGTCGGCCTTCCTTGGCACCTTGTACATGTTTTGCCACTCAAACGAGGCGAGCTCTCTGCCGAACCCAGGCGACATTCGAAGAACTTGGATTGTGCTGTTGGCATAGCACCACACACCAGGGTTGTTGAGACCTGTGATGTGCAAAGTATCCTTGGCGGCGTTTGCGACCGAGGGAGAATCTGGACGAGCAAGGGGACCCTGCTTCAGATTCCGGCCCTGAGCAGCCATGGCAATACCGGCGTGAGCCTCGTGGTCATCCTGGGTCTGCGATAACCCACTGTAACTCGGACGAGGCACAGCCGGTGCGGGTCGAGTAGGCGGCGATGGTAACTCGGAGTAGATATCGCCATGATGTTGGGAGTAGCCATGGTTTGGCCGATCTGGGCTGATTGGCGACTGCATGGATTCCTGCTCTGTGGCTACCGCAGGGAATCTTCTCAAAAATTCCTCTGTACTGCGCACATGCATGAAACCGGGAGACCGCGCCGTCTCAATCTCAGCATGGTGCAGTGTTTCCTCCCAAAGCTTGACCTCCTCGGGCCTCAACGGCGTCACCTTGTACTTCCTGCTAGGCTTAGAGATGGAGATGGCAGGTTTCAACGGAGAACGAGCCATGGGTGCTCTAACAGCACCGGCAGTCTGTGAAGTGGCGAGGGCGCTTCTACCCATGAGGTCGGTCCAAGCATCTAAGCCTCCTTGTAGCAGCTTAGGAGGGTTCTTCAAGTCTTTACCGTAGTTGAAGTACGTTAATGCGCGTTGAAGAGACAATAAAGCAGCAGCGTCCATATCGGGAGAGATGTAGCGCGGTATTGAGTCCGAATCCTGGTCGTGAAACACCACAAGATCGAAAGCATCCCGCCTTTCGAAATGGTGGTACTCCTGAGGAGGCGAGAGGACCATGCTCTCAGCTATTTGCTCCGCTGTGATATTTTCTCGTAGGAGAATGCTAGGTTCAATGCAGATGACCGCTTGCGAAAGTATGTGGCCTTCGTCAAAGTCCTCTCGACCTCGAACATCGATGATTAAGACTTGTAGGGTTGCGGAGCCCCTTTTGATGTAGTTCATTAGATCGTCAGCAGTAATTGAATCGCCCTCGGGTATCGAAATGCTAGAGGTTCTGGAAGTAGCGGCAGCATTGGAGGCATTAAAGTAGTCGGCGGATGATCTACTAGCCGCAACGACGGTATTGATAGAAGCCGAAGAGCCTGTCCGACTGAATAGGCCCCTTGGTGTGCTCGAAGGCAGTGAAGCCGCTTCGTTGGATACAGTCCCCCTGGCCGGGCTGTAGATCGCATCTGGCATCTTGGGCAGATCTGGTAGGCTTGTCACGACGGCCACCTTTGGCTTCTCGGGCGGATCTGGCATCGCTCTTGGTCCTGCCGGTCTTGGGGGCATAATGGGGTGCGTCCGTATGCGGGGGTCCTGACCGGGCAATGCCACCGGTCCTCGCAGATTGGCGAAACGGGCAGCCAAGTCTTCGGCGGCCTTGCTTTTAGGAAGGCCAGGGCCGCCGGCCCCGGAACGTATCACGTTCCCATGCAGCGACTGGGGCTTCGGTTGAACCGCCGGCTTCGTTTTCGTTGCCGGCGACCCGTGGGCCTGCGTCCCGGCTTCGGCTCGTGTGGGGCTCAGGACCGGGGGGCTTTGCGGTGTCCGCGGGCGGATGGCATCCCCGTTGCTGATGGAAGTTGGTCTTGATATGGTGGGTCTTACGCCCGTTTTCTGGTTATCCGCAATGATGTCGGCCTTGATCTTTTCAAAGTTTCCATGCTGTGAATCTATCTTCTTCATGAGGGCGGTGTAAATGCGGTTCAGATCCCCGCGGCCGCCCTTGACCGACACGGACTCGGTGTGCATAGGCACGTATTTGACAGCGATCAGGGAGGCCTTGATATACTCTTTGAAGGCCATATCGGGTCGACCAAAGTCACGAAAGGTCTCGGCTTGTCGCATGGCGTTGTCAGCCATCTCGAGGATTTTGCGCAAGGGTAGGTTCATGTCGATGTGAGGAGCTGTGGATGTGAGGTCATCTATATGTGGCAGCGGGGGCTTGCCGCCGCGGCCGGCAGAGCCCCCATCTCCGCCCATAGCGAAGGTATGTAATCCGGAGCCGTTGGATAAGACCGGACCGCCGCCGCCGCCGAGGACGGTTCTGGTGGCTGAAGAGGTCGTGGAGCTCATGTGAACGGAAATGGATGTCTTGGAATCGGGTATGGAGCTTGAATCATGTCGTTGTAAGCGTGGTGGCTCGGATGCAGGGAAAGGAAGCTATCGCTGGTGATGTCGAGGAAGTGTGGAAATCGGAGGCGTCGAGGTAGGTCGGACGAGGACGAGGACAGGACGGGGACGCAACGATAGTCGGCGCCGGGTTCGTCATGAGTGGCAGTGACGCAGACTAGGTAGTTTTGTAGAGGTTTGTGTTTGGCCGCAGGATGGTTTATTTGGGTTCTGCAGGGCGAGGTTGAATAGACATTGTTCTCTAGATTGAGACGAAGCTCGAAAAGAAGGGTCGTGGTGTGGTTGGGTAGGATGGGCGAAAGGAAAGAATGTCAGTCTTTGATGGATGAAGTTGGATTGGCAGGTGCGCAGCGGTCCTGTGAAAGCCAGATGGTCCGTGGTGGAGGGACAGCCTCGCTCGCTGGCGCTAACAGTTTCAACAATAGCAAGACATTGTGGAGAGGAAACGGTACCGTTGCGGCGGCTGTGCTGGGGAGGGGTGACTCGGTACCTTTTCCGACAGGGCCCGTACTCTTTCTCCAGGGCGTTGCGCTGCAGAGCAGGGGAATAAACCACCTTCCACCACAGTGGAGGCCATCTCACTGACGCATCCGGACTGAACAGCGGTTCGGGCACTGGAACTGGCGGGCAGTGCCCTGCTTCTTGCCCACCTCAAGTCACCCGGCCCCGAGTTTTGAGCGGCGACTTGCACTGACGGAGATGATCCACGTCCTTGGCCTTGACAACTCATATATCATGCAGCGCCACAACCAATATAACTTGGCTTATGAATGCCCACTTTAGGCAGTTGAGTTGTTTATTGCCTTTGATGAGAGTATCTGCTCCGAAACTAAATTACATTGTCTATTGCTGAAGGCCTACCGGAAAAGCATAAACTGGAAGTTGGTGACTATGCCTCCCAGGAAGCAGAGTCAGGCCTGGGTAGGTGAGGTATCTAATGAGGTCCCTTGATTACGTAGCTGCCAGCCCACATGCCCAGTAGCGTAAAGCAAGTCACCTCACAAGAGTCTCCTTCCCAACTCGAAGCCTCCAGTTCAGCCTCAAATGGCACGCGCCACAGATGCTCCACCGCCATCGTCATAGAGGATACGTACTCCGTGCCTGCTCTGGGGGAAACGGGAACGAGCTGAGGTGGGCAGCTGGCCTTGCCAAAATCCCATTCCCTCCCCCCATTCTCAATAGTACAACTGTTTCTTTGGGTTTAGCGCGGAGACCTCCGTTCGTCACAGGGCCGTGTTCCAAGCGGAGCAGCCACGAGTCCGCGACGACAGCAACCTGAAGATGCAATAGGTATCCGTAGTTAGACTCCTCCAACCCAAGGCAGCGACTCTAAATCCACCGTCCATCCACTGCCCGACACATTCCAACCCCTGCTCATTCGTACTAAGCCAACGTAACCCAGCGGACCTTGTCTGTGTTCGACACCACTGCCCGCAGCTGCCCACGCCTCCACTGCTCTAGCCTATGCCGACTACGCCTAAGCCTGCTGCATCTCCAACTAGGCCTTACCTTACTGTGTACGCACACCCGACCCTGAGGCTGCCGCATCTGGGCAACCATTAGAAACACACACAAGCTTTCCTCTTTGCCTTTCATCCACATCTCCTACATACGCGCAACCCATCTGGCCCGCTTTACGTACGACGACAAAGACGACGACAGCCTCGCGATTGCGCGCCCGCTTTCTCGAGCTAGATAAACCATCCCGACGATCGATAGCCGCCTGTTTGCTCTAACTCCCCGCCCGACAAAACATTTCCAGCCTTCAAAATGATGGGCTGGTGGTCCAGCTCGGCCAACACGGCCTTGGACGAGCAAATTGAGAAAGCCACAGGCAGCAGCTTGTACGACTCTCTGCCATCCGTTGTCATGCTCTTCTAACATTGACACAGGGAGGATATCGCCCTGAATCTCGAGATCTCTGATGTCATCAGATCAAAGACCGTTCAGCCTAAGGAGGCCATGCGCTCCTTGAAGAGGCGCATCGGCAACAAGAACCCTAATACCCAGCTGAGCGCACTGAATGTAGGTCATAGTTGCTGCCTGATCACGCTTGACTGAACTGACTCTGTCCGCCCGCAGCTCACCGACACGTGTGTAAAGAATGGAGGCACCCACTTCCTCGCCGAAATCGCCTCAAGGGAGTTCATGGACAACCTGACCTCCCTCCTTCAAGCTGTCGGACCCGCCGCCGTCAACCACGAAGTCAAGCAGAAGATTCTCGAGCTGATACAATCTTGGGCCGCCGCCACCGAAGGACGCCTTGAACTGGGATACATCGGAGAGGTCTACAAGACATTGCAAAGGGAAGGTCATCAGTTTCCTCCTAAGATCAGCGTCTCCAGCAGCATGATCGACAGCAGCGCGGTAGGTTCTCATCCACGGCTATGAATCTTCCCAGCCCAAACTGACAAGCTTCTCAAAGCCCCCCGAGTGGGTGGATTCAGATGTCTGCATGCGATGCCGCACCGCCTTTACCTTCACGAACCGAAAGCATCACTGCCGAAACTGCGGCAACTGCTTCGATCAACAATGTTCGGCCAAGTCGCTACCCCTCCCCCACCTCGGCATCATGCAGCCCGTCCGCGTCGACGACGGCTGCTACGCGAAGCTCATGGACAGATCGGCCAAGGGAGGTGCTGCACCACCTTCGCCGCTGTCGCAAGACCGATCTCCCACCTATCCTTACAAGACACGAAGCACATCGGCCATGCAACCACGCAACGCCCGCGTCGACGACGCATTCGACGAGGACCTGAAGAAGGCGCTAGCTATGAGCTTGGAGGAGGTCAAAGGCTACTCTCAGGGCTACGTTGCACCTACGGCCAATGGTCCCTCGGGACCCAAGGTCAACGGCAGCTCTGCGCCTGCAGCATCGTCTGGCGCGGATGAGGAAGATGACGACCTCAAGGCTGCCATCGCCGCTTCGCTAGCTGATATGGAGGAGCAGAAGCAAAGACATGCGGCAGTCTTGAAGGAGCACACCTCGAATCCCGGACCAAACCCTACTCAGCAGTTTTCTCTGCCCAAGAACGATTACGAGCTAACACCGGTTGAGGCTGAGAACATTAACCTTTTTGCAACTCTCGTCGACCGCCTGCAGACACAACCCCCCGGCACCATTCTGCGCGAGCCTCAAATCCAAGAACTTTACGATAGCATCGGCACACTGCGGCCTAAGCTTGCCCGTACTTACGGCGAGACTATGAGCAAGCATGGTAAGTACCCCTGGAATTACAGGTGTCCGTCTCTGTCTTCTCACACAGCCTCTAGACACACTACTCGACCTACATGCCAAACTTTCCACCGTTGTTCGCTACTACGACAGAATGCTAGAAGAGCGCCTGTCCAAGGCATACAGCCAGCACGCAATTGGGGGAGGATACAATCTCCCCCCTCGCCAGTCTGGCGCTTACCCTACGCTGCAAGGCAGTGCACCTGGGGGTGCCGGCCTGGCCGAGAATTTCTATACCGGATCACAGCAGATGGACTACGGCCACGCACCGCCACCTCAGGCCTACGCACAACACCCGCAGCACACTCCACAACCTCAGTACGCGACTTTTGACAAGCGCGCATCCATGGCTGGTCCGCCGGGAGGACCGTATCCTGGCCAAGAGCCTCAAAGAACGGATAGCTGGAGAAGCGGAGCTGGTCCCGTACCTGACGGCCAATACGCACCCCAGCAGTCTTATGCTCCGAGCGAGCCGCCTCAAGCAAATCACCAGAACCAGCCAGGTCAACCTCCGGGCACCCCTTCGGCAGACCCCAACGCTTCTTATTACTTCAACCCTCAGCAGCCTAGCGCACCTCCTTCTGCTCCGCCGAACGCGGATCCTAACCCATCGCCATACCCGAATCTTCAGCAGCCAGTGCAATACCGACAGGCCATGCCACCCCAACAAACACCTACTCAAACGCCTGCCCAGCCGGAACAGCCCACGCAACAACAGGCTCCGCCCCAGCAGCAAAGCTACTGGCAACCATCAGTACCGCAGCAATCGGCGCACCCTCAACAGCATTGGCAAGGCCAGTACAACAGCGGATATACCCAGGAATCATTTCCGTCTGCTCCGCAAAACGCACCTAAGCAGCCGGCAGTGGAGGAGAGTCTCATTGATCTTTGAAAGACAGGAAAGTAATCAGGAAGCATGCAGGCCATTAGCTCTCGGCGTTTCAGGGTCAGGGAGAGCCCAACACT
Source organism: Colletotrichum abscissum (assembly GCF_030869225.1). Lineage (NCBI taxonomy): Eukaryota > Fungi > Ascomycota > Sordariomycetes > Glomerellales > Glomerellaceae > Colletotrichum > Colletotrichum abscissum. The sequence continues at coordinate 49,132 of NW_026850154.1, forward strand.
AGCATCTTCAGACTTGAGAATGAGCTACAAAATGAAAGTTTTATTGGATCATAATTACTGTCCAACTTGTGACTGTGATGTTGATAATGGACCCTATGTGAAGACTCAGGTCGGAGCATCCAGGCAAGGGCTTATGTGAATGATTAATCTAGCATTACCTTACTAACACACGGACGCGGGTGAATACCACGTTCAGAATCCCCCTTTAACATGTACATTTCCAACACAGGCTTCCCGCACGTCAACTTTGCGTGCCTAGGCCATGACTGTAGCCCTCTTAACTATCTTACTCTGTAATTATCCTCGCCCGTCACGAGCCTTCTCAAACGATATTAAAGCGCATCATCAAAGTCAATAATTCCTTCTGACTCACAATTTCCGCCGGGGAGCAAATCTAGAAGTAGAAATCCATTCCACCGGCTTTTGACCGTAGGTAAGGTAAGGCGAGGTAAGGTAGCCGGCCACCCGCCCCTCTTGCCGGACCAATCATGCAGAAGAAGCAACAAAAGCCCGCGTCCAACCCCCTCCGGCCAACCACGGCACGGCGCCAGCGCGGCGTGAGACTCCACTTTCCGCCCCGGTCATCGGCGCCGAATGGTGCGACTGCGGACCGCTATTACAGCAGCTTAGCTTTCAAGCATTCTTGAAACCAGCAACGCGAAGCGCCGCAACACAAGGCAAGGCACCGTAGAAGGCCCCTATGGCAACCCACGTGGAACCCGTCCGGTGTCATGATTTCTCTACTCGGGGGTGCCTGCTTATTAGTTTAGGTGTGTTCCGACGCCCGTCCCAAGGTAAAGGCGGTTCATCTGAGTCATTTCTAGACACAGGCTGAACAGACTTTCCCGTTCCCTCCACCGGATTGCCCACACCCACGCCAAACAAGGAAACTTTCCCGAGAATTGGGGGGTGGAGGGACGCATTACGTAGCTCATCCTCTCAACTTACTAGAGCTTTCGTTTATATATAATTGGATCGTGAACCATCCGAACATCTGTCGAGAACCCCGTCTTTCTCATTTCCATTGTGAAATTTAGAGATTCAATTAGACTGCATGCTACTTTTTTCACATTCTGTTTCTCACTAGAATCAAAGACACTGTGTAACAGCATACACACAAGCATCTTGCCCCGCCACTCCGCCAATTCATCTCAAGCTCGTCATCATCATACCTGAAGAAAAGTTCAAAAAACCAACCACAACCTCAAACAAAATGCCAGTCCAAATCCACCTCGTCCGCCACGCCCAAGGCTTCCACAACCTCTCCCTCGAAAATGAAGCCCTCCGCGACCCCCTCCTCACAGAAAAGGGAAAACAGCAGTGCGCCGACCTCCGCGCCGCCTTCCCCCACCACGACCGCATCACCCACCTCGTCGCCAGTCCCCTCCGCCGGACCCTCTACACCTGCCTCCTAGGCTTCGGCTCCGACTCCTCTTCCTCTGGCTCTTCGGGCTCCTCTCTCAAGGTCCTCGCCCTGCCCGAGGTACAAGAAGTCTCCGACGCGCCGTGCGACACCGGCTCAGCCATCAAGGACATTGAGGCCGAGTTCGCCGGCCGCGTGGATTTCAGCAGGGTGCCCGAGGACTGGATCGACAAGGCCGGCCCCGGCTCGAGATGGGAGCCGACGCTGGAGAAGCTGGAGGCGAGGTCTGCCGAGGCGAGGAGGGCGCTGAGGGAGCTCGTGGGCGGGGATGTGTCGGGGGACGCGCAGGTCGTGGTCGTCACGCACGGTGGCATTTTGCACTTTTTGACGGATGATTGGTATGGGATTGCTCCCAAGAAGGGTACGTTTTTTTCTCGATTTCGAGATTCTTTATTTGTTTCTTGAAAGTCTTCTATGGACACCGCGATGGCATGGAGTTGAGTGAGATGGGAGCCGTTCACTAATTCTAAGTGTAGCAACTGGCTGGGAAAACACCGAGTACAGATCGTACGAATTCGAAGATGCCACGGGACAGGACCCCAAGGCCCTCCTCAAAGAGACGCAGGAGAGCTGGCAGCGCCGTAAGGGCGAGGATACCCGCCCGACGCCTGAGCAACAGGCCGAGCTCCGCCAAACCTTCTATCGTGAAATGGAGCCGTATCTCAAGTACAGCCCCGAGAGAGGCTGGATGCAGTAAGTGGCAAGAGGGGCAGGGCAAGCACTAGACGGTTCGTTGCGTGGGAGGACAGAAATCATGGTCTCGACATTGTGGGGGCCTCTCTATTTGCATAGTACACAGCTTGGTATAATCCCAAACACCATAGACCTATCTAGAACCTTTTTTACCGTTTTATAAACTTTTAAAAGTCTTCCTCGCCGGACCCGGCAACAATGACGTTGTTCACCTTCAGGACCATACGGCATAATTGCGTCGCGAGCTGGAGTTGCTGCTTCTTGCTGATAAGGGGGTCGATGACAAATGCATCCTTCATGTCGTTGCTGCCGCGCTGCATGCAGTCGACACCGAGCTTGCCACGGACTCCAGGACCGGCCTTGACCTGCTGACTCTTGATGTCGGCCAGCGTCGCGATGGGGTTCAGACCACTGTTCTCGGCCAGGGCCATCGGGACAGCGTCGAGGGCCTCGGCAAATCCGCGCATGGCGTATTGCTCAAGGCCAGGGGTCTTGGCGGCGGCGTCCTCGACTGCCAATGAGCAGGCAATCTCGGCAGCACCACCACCGTAGACCACGCGGTTGTCCTTGACAAGGTTGCGCACGACGCACAAGGCATCGTGGAGGGAGCGCTTCGCCTCGTCGATGATCTAACATTGGGGGTTAGCTTTTGGTTAATCTCAAACATTTTGTCAGGAACGCACCATCTTGTTGCTACCGCGCACAAAGACGGTCACCGCGCGGGTGTTGGCGCACTCCTCAATGACCAGCATCTTCTCTCTTGTTGTGCCAAAGGTCATTTCTCTGACGATACCTGCAGTTCCGAGCTTCTCGGGCTTGAGGTCCTCGAACCGCGGCACGATACGGCCGTTTGTCGCAATAGCCACCAGCTCGATCTCCGGTCCTCCAACCCACCGCACGGCAGGCAAGTCGTTCTGGAGCAGCAGGTGGTTCGCCTCATCGTCGAAACCCCACTGGCAGAGAGCCAAATTGGCACCGGCATCCTTGATTTGTTGAATCATCTCGATAAACTTCTCGCGTTCGTAACTCTGCAACTTTTTGTACTCCTCAACGCTGGTGATGTCGAGCTTATGCTTGGTCTTGGGCTTAGGGGGTTCGAAGGCGCAGGTAAGAATGGCGATCTTGGCGTCCTTGACTTCGGAAGGCATCTGGGGGTGAGAGAAATCCTTGTCGATAATGACGCCCTTGACGAGCATGGTATCCTCCAGAGCTCCTCCGACCTTGCCATCGACCTTGATCAACTCAAAGTCAACGTCCCTCCGGTCCAGGTCGGCAACGGAGAGGACAGCGTCCACTGCGATCTGAGAGAACTGGTCGTGCGCCTTGGAAACAATCTTGCTGCCCAAACTTGTTCGTGCAACCTTCAGCAGGTTTCCTGTCTCTTCTTTGCTGAACTCGATGACATCTGAAATCTTGTCAAGCTCCGACACGGCGATGTCGCAAGCCTGGTCGTATCCGTCCGCAATGCGGATGGGGTGGATTCCCTTATCAATCAGCTCTGCCGCCTGCTCAAGGAGAGCACCAGCAAGCACGACGACGCCGGTTGTGCCATCACCAATCTCGTCATCTTGCGACTTTGAAAGCTCCACCAATAGCTTAGCGACGTGGTTTGAGATCTCCATCTGTTGCAGAATCGTGGCGCCGTCGTTTGTCACTGTGATGTCTCCATCGGGGGAGATGAGAATCTTATCGAGGCCACGAGGACCCAGGGAGGTCTTGACGATGTTCGCGACCGTTCTGGCGGCGAGGATGTGGTTCTTGACGGCTTCGTTGCCATATTGTCTCTTCTTCTTTCCTTGGCTGCGGGGCAATCAGTCCTGGGTCTCCTTATCAGGGGTTCGGGGTAGGGCAAGAGAGGGCGAGCTTACTCTCTGACAACGATGAAGGGACGGCCTTGCTCGTCCTTCATCACGGCCGCTACAGTGTCATTTCGTCAGTATATGTGGTCTCGAAGCTCGGATCGTGGCATTCATTACCATTGGCCATATCAAGGTCTAGACATAATGTTAGCTGCATGCAAGAAATGAATTTCTCAGGGAAGGGTACCACATACTCATAGCCATGTTGAAGGTTTTCGCACGTCGCTGGGGTTTCGGATGGGTAGTGCGATTCAACTGGGAGTGACGCCGGGGGAAGGAGAGGTATCGTGCGTTGAGGGGGGTTGAGCTCCAAGGACCGGGTCGTGGTGGACCAAAATTTCTGAATAATTGGTGGTGCCTGCCATTCTGGGGGACCAGAAGCTTCGGTTGCCGGGGTGCAGATAATCCGGCGGCTCACCGCCTAGCAAGGCCTGGAAGGCAACAGCAAGTACCCCGCCATGGACGTGGTTGCCCCTCCATGGCTCTTGCGGTGGCCATGACCAAAGCGCCCCAAGCGCCCCACACATGCCACTTCAGGCCATGACCAAACTCAAGTCCACAGCGTCATCTCCGAAAAGCTGCAAAACCAGTTGTTAAAGAGCTTCTATCCCCCCGGTCGAGTGAACAATTCACTGGATATCACATACCACCCAGATCCCTTTCATTTTCTTACCTTGAGAGCTTGGGTCTCTGCGACATCCCCTCTCCCCAATCCATCCACAAAGAACACCAAGCTCACCTACCCCAACTACGTCAAGATGTCGCGCCACCAGGCAGTACGCAACCTCGACTATGAGGAGGCCCTCGACGAATTCGAGGGCGATGACTACGAAGAGGAGGGAGAGGCTGATCAACTCAGCGCAGAGGATCGTGAGGCCATGGCAATAGGAACTGCGACAGTGCAGAGCACCCTTGGTCCTGATGCCGACAAAGTGACTGTGCAGCAAATTCAAGAGTCGCTGTGGCACTACTATTACGACATCGAGAAGACGGTGTCTTATCTACAGAAGAAATTCATCGCACCTCCACCTGCGCCCAAGCAGGAGAAGAAGGCTAAAGATGGTAAGTTCATTTTCTTTTGAAAAGTCATGTGAGGGCAGGGTTCCCGGAGAGGTGGCGGCAGTACCAGAAGTTGAGCGTTTCGGCAGCAGATGGGTTTGGTTGCGGAGGCATGGACGACAAGACTACGACTTACGGCATGGTATCAACTTCGACATATCCAGTTCCCAGGGTGGCACCACTATCCCCTGCTTCTTACTTCCACGGCATTTCATGGATGAACGTTCCCAAGAGCCGACAGGCCGTCTTTGTCCCCCCTCGTCCCGTTCCTGGGGGGCTTCTGGGCGGCAGTGATGGTCCTAAGCTATCAAAGCTTCAGGCCCTTGCTGCAGCACGAAAGAAGAAGACGACCGAGGTGAACAAGACAGACGACAAGGTTGATCGAGCCGAGAAGAGAATGTCAACTCTTGCCATTGATGAATCGTCCAAGGAGAACCAGAGAGGCGGGTTGAGCATACTAGCGAAGCGACAAAAGCTGGCAGAAGACCCCGCCGCGAGGACTCAAATCTCAAAATCAGCTACGCCCTCGCAGCAGGCCGACGCAGCGTCTGAAGCAGTCAGTATGGATGTCGACACGTCCAACGAACTCTCTGCCGAGGATCGAAAGAAGACTGAGGATGACTGTTTCGTAGTCCCATCTACGAGGCCGTCTGCCTTTGCTCAGACCCTGTTCGGACCTGCTCAAGATACTGCCGCCGCCTCTCAGACGTACTCCCTGCCGTACATGGACTCTTCCGCCTATGTGCCCAGTGCTTTCTCTCAACCAAGCCCTGACGATGTCGTGCTCGCTGCTCAGGCGAAAGGTTCGCGATTCGCGAAGACACAGTAAGATGCTGACTCTAATGATCTCTAGCGGGCTCCAAGTTCGACGCTGCCGCCAAGAGCGCAAGCAAAAAAGTGGTGGCCAAGTCAAGTGGCTCACAAACCCCCAATTCCGAGATGAAGCAACTTCAACTCGACGACTCAGCAGCACCAAAGAACAAAAAGCTGGATGTCGTAAAGGAGTTCGCAAAGAGCGAAAACAAGAGAAGCGCCAGCTTTGTGGTAGTTGGTAAGTCAATCTGTACCTTTCTCCTCCCCAACATACAACTAATACCCAATAGGACACGTTGATGCTGGCAAGAGCACATTGATGGGCAGATTGCTCTTGGAACTGAAGTACATTGAACAACATCTGATCGATCGTTATCGACGCCAGGGTGAGAAGATTGGAAAGTCGTCATTCGCTCTTGCCTGGGTCATGGATCAGCGAGAGGAGGAGCGGGAGCGTGGTGTTACCATCGACATCGCCACGAATATGTTTGAGACGGAAAAGACACGGTTTACGATTCTCGACGCCCCTGGTCATCGGGACTTTGTCCCAAACATGATTGCTGGAGCAAGTCAGGCAGACTTTGCTATTCTCGTCATTGACGCCAACACGGGAGCTTTCGAGAAGGGCTTGAAGGGCCAGACAAGAGAGCATGCTCTGCTCCTGAGAAGTCTGGGTGTCCAGCGAGTCATCGTCGCTGTGAATAAGCTGGACATGGTTGGATGGTCAAAGGATCGCTTTGATGAAATCTCAGAGCAGGTCACTGGCTTCATGAAAGGCAATGGCTTCATACTCAAGAACGTCACCTTCGTACCCATATCGGGACTCAGCGGCGCCAATTTGGTGGAGAAGCCAGCCGATGAGGGTCTGTCATGGTACACAGGCCCGACACTCATCGAGGCGTTGGAAGTCTCTGATCCAATGGCGAGAGCGATTGAGAAGCCTTTCCGAATGTCGATTTCGGAAATATACAGATCGCAGCAAAGTCAACTCACTGTAGCTGGCCGGATAGAATCGGGCACGGTACAAAATGGCGAGGCATTGATTGTGCAGCCAAGTGGAGAGTCTGCCTCAATACGATCGATCGAGGTAGACGCCGATGTACAAGAATGGGCCGTTGCGGGACAGAACGTAAACATCGGCCTGTACGGCATCGACCCGATTCACGTACGCGTGGGCGATATCATCAGCACCAAGGCAGCTCCCATTGAGACAAGCGACAGGCTGACTATGAAGGTACTGGCCTTCGACCACTTGATGCCAATGCCGGTGGACGTCCACCGTGGTCGTCTGCATGCGGCTGGGAGAGTTGAGGTCATCCCAGCCGTACTGGACAAGTTGACGGGAGCGACGGTGAAGAAGAACCCCAGGATCGTGCAGCCAGGCAAGGTTGCGCGGGTTGTTGTCAAGCTTGACTCGAAAGTGCCGTTGGAGGCTGGGCAGCGAGTGGTGCTACGCAGTGGTGGCGAGACAATCGCGGCAGGGTTGCTGGAATAAAACGGTGTAGAATCGAAAGAAGCAACGTGGCGCGGATTCGTATATAGCAGGTGGTGGGCACTTGACGACCGGAACGAGATATTCCCATGCATGGCGTGCGAGTTAAGTTAGGACAGGCGGCGCTGGCATTGAGGCTCGATTAAAGTTGGGGTCAGTTGGGTGTGCTGAAAATAGAGTTGGCTGCAACTTTAGTTGAAGCGCAGCCAATGGGGGCGTGCCTAATTCATAACTTAGATATCCGTAGATGCGAAATGAACAGTTTCCAAGCACCATCACGGATCCTTGATTATGGTTGAGCTATTTTGCGAACCAAGCCGACAACGCACTTTGCAATTCTCCTTCCTTCTTAGGGGTTGAATGACTCCGTGGGTGACTCTTTGGACTGTTTTGGTGGTCTTGGACAGTGGAATCTGTCATTGTGTTCTATGGTATCCGTACCTATCTTGCCTCTCGAAAAGGCCAAATTGACAGATTAACATGGCCCCATCCGGCTGAAGCGACGGAAATGACGCCGTCGTGCCCACGCGCCGCCTCGGGAGAGCATGGGCCAGCAGCCAAAGCTCAACCCCTGCATACTTCCCCCCTCTTTACGGCTTGCAGCCCCCCGTGGCCCCCCTCATCTCAGGGCGAAAGACGGGATGGCACTGCTTAGAGCACCTTAAGTGAGGTAAAGTGTCGCGTACCTTACCTTGTCGCTCTCGCCTTACCTACGAATTAGCACCTTCCGCTTACCGTATTGCCGCGCTCCTCCTTTTTTCCCCTCCCCCCCGCAGGCTGTAGGTAGGCCAGTGGTGGGAATATTCTCGAAAGGGGAGAGGTGCGCATGGCTCTTCCCGAGATCGAGATGGATTGGGGGGTTGGACCGGTTGGTTTGAGGCCACTCTGTTCCTTCCGGGAGCTGCTTTGCAAGTTGAATGGGACAGGTAGACCACTAGATAGGTAGGCAGAGGACACTGCAAGGCTACCAAGAATCAATGAGATGCCACCTAAGTAGGATTGTAAAGGAAGTGGCCAAGTTCATTGCCTCTCACCATGGGGGCAAGTAAGGTAATTTTTGCTGGATCGTGAGTCACTTCCAATGGAGATGAACAAACACACAAGGTGCCTTTGAAGTTTGTCAGACTGCGGCATAGAACTCAACCGAAGCTGTGGAAGCAAAGCGAACAGAAAGGCCACGTTCAAGACTCCTCCAAGTGCCAAACGTCCAGGGGGGGACCACCAGTAATCGAAATCTCCAGAATCGCAGCCTTGGTGGGGCAGGAGGGAATGACCCCAGCGCGGACGGCAGGCAGCGGCAGCGGTGAGGCGCGCACACCTTGACTCCCGTGGCTAGGGGAGAAACCTCGCACGGTACGTTCTCACTGTTCTGCTGCAACGGAGATGTGTCCCCCGAGCACCTAATTCCTGCCTGCCATCCCAACCTTGGGTGTCTCTATCTGCCGAGCAGCAGCGCATCGAGGTACCTTGCTGCTCACCTGCTGCGTGCAGGTGGTGCCTTCCATACCTTGCCTTAGGCAAAGGCACCAAATAGAGTACGGCTGCACCAAGGGTCCACACAGTAAGGATCCACCAGAGACACCCACACCCCAAAAGGAAGAGACCCCTGTCACGTGTGGCGCCTCGCAACGTGAAATCTGGCCTTTTGTGCAATCTGGACACCTCGACTTTTTTTTTGGAGAAGGCATTCATAAAGGCGGCAGCTCTTCCTTTCCACCGCCGACACTTTACCTCTCCCAATTCACCACTGCCAAAGCCACCTCAACTCGATTGGGTGTGTAAATAGTAGAAGGGAATCCAAAAACCCTCTCTCTCACCAGCGCGTCTTTGACGTCTTTTGTCTCCTTTCTTTTTTTCCCCCGACACCAATCTTTCGAGGTACAAAGAGCTATCCCAATACCACACACAGGGGAGCTTCACGGCACCGCCAGAAATTCACAATGTCGAGATCCAGAAACTCGATGGCCTTGGGCTTCGGCCTCTTGGCCTGGATGGCTCTCCTCTTCTCCCCCCTGGCTTTCGTTCAGACTGCCCAGGCTCAGGACACTGAGAGCTACGGAACTGTCATCGGTATCGTAAGTTGCACCTCCTAGCTTCCCTGGCGACGATTGCGCCCTTTGTCGGCCAATCTTCTGTCGCCAACAGATTCAAATAAATGCGACGTTCTCTCTAACTTCCAATCTCCAGGATCTTGGAACTACCTACTCTTGCGTCGGTGTGATGCAGAAGGGCAAGGTTGAGATTCTCGTCAACGACCAGGGTAAGTCTTATCGTGGTCGCAGCTGCTCCTGCTCCCGATCCCCCAATTCCAGCAACTTTGCTGACTCTGCTGCTTCATAGGAAACCGTATCACCCCATCTTACGTCGCATTCACCGAGGAGGAGAGACTCGTCGGTGACGCTGCCAAGAACCAGGCCGCCGCTAACCCCACCAACACCATCTTCGATATCAAGTGAGCTCCTACCCCGACCGTCGACCGCTCGAGATAACATTGCTAATCACTCTTTCAGGCGTATGATTGGCCAGAAGTTCTCCGACAAGGCCGTTCAGTCCGACATCAAGCACTTCCCCTACAAGGTCATCGAGAAGGATGGCAAGCCCGTCGTTGAGGTCGAGGTTTCTGGCTCCGCCAAGCGCTTCACCCCCGAAGAGGTTTCCGCCATGATCTTGGGCAAGATGAAGGAGGTCGCCGAGGCCTACCTTGGCAAGAAGGTTACCCACGCCGTCGTTACTGTCCCCGCCTACTTCAACGACAACCAGCGCCAGGCCACCAAGGATGCTGGTGTCATTGCCGGACTTAACGTTCTCCGCATTGTCAACGAGCCCACCGCCGCCGCTATCGCCTACGGTCTTGACAAGACCGATGGTGAGCGCCAGATCATCGTCTACGACCTTGGTGGTGGTACTTTCGATGTTTCCCTCCTTTCCATCGACCAGGGTGTCTTCGAGGTTCTGGCTACCGCCGGTGACACCCACTTGGGTGGTGAGGATTTCGACCAGCGCATCATCAACTTCTTCGCCAAGTCCTACAACAAGAAGAACAACGTCGACATCACCAAGGACCTCAAGGCCATGGGTAAGCTCAAGCGTGAGGCCGAGAAGGCGAAGCGTACCCTCTCTTCCCAGATGTCCACTCGTATTGAAATCGAGGCCTTCTTCGAGGGCAAGGACTTCTCTGAGACTCTTACCCGCGCCAAGTTCGAGGAGCTCAACATGGATCTCTTCAAGAAGACCCTCAAGCCCGTTGAGCAGGTGCTCAAGGACGCCAAGGTCAAGAAGGAGGATGTTGACGACATCGTTCTTGTCGGTGGCTCTACCCGTATTCCCAAGGTTGTCAACCTTATTGAGGAGTACTTCAGCGGAAAGAAGGCTTCCAAGGGCATCAACCCCGATGAGGCCGTCGCTTTCGGTGCGGCCGTTCAGGCCGGTGTCCTTTCCGGTGAGGAGGGTACTGAGGACATCGTCCTCATGGACGTCAACCCCTTGACTCTCGGTATCGAGACCACTGGAGGTGTCATGACCAAGCTTATCCAGCGCAACACCCCCATCCCCACCCGCAAGAGCCAGATCTTCTCCACCGCCGCCGACAACCAGCCCGTCGTTCTCATCCAGGTTTACGAGGGTGAGCGTTCCCTTACCAAGGACAACAACCTCCTCGGCAAGTTCGAGCTCACTGGCATCCCTCCCGCGCCCCGTGGCGTTCCCCAGATCGAGGTCTCCTTCGAGCTCGATGCCAACGGAATTCTCAAGGTCTCTGCCCACGACAAGGGCACTGGCAAGCAGGAGTCCATCACCATTACCAACGACAAGGGTCGTCTTACCCAGGATGAGATTGACCGCATGGTCGCCGAGGCTGAGAAGTACGCCGAGGAGGACAAGGCCACCCGTGAGCGCATTGAGGCTCGCAACGGTCTTGAGAACTACGCTTTCTCCCTGAAGAACCAGGTCAACGACGACGAGGGTCTTGGTGGCAAGATTGACGATGAGGACAAGGAGACTGTAAGTTGCCATAAGCCTTTTACCGTGTGCCGACAGATTACTAACATGATTCTCAGATCCTCGAGGCTGTCAAGGAGACCACCGACTGGCTTGAGGAGAACGGCGCCACCGCCAACACTGAGGACTTCGAGGAGCAGAAGGAGAAGCTGTCCAACGTCGCCTACCCCATCACCTCCAAGATGTACCAGGGCGCCGGTGGCGCTGGTGGCGAGGACGAGCCCCCCTCCCACGACGAGCTCTAAATTCCATAGATTTGTTGTTGTTGCTTCGTTTCGGGATTCAAAAGAGACAGTACCCAAAGATTCCATGCAATTTTTCGTCTCTGGTGTTGGCAGGTTAATCGGCGTCGGCAGCATGGAGCATGGCTCCACCATTGTGTAAAGTATACAACGCATAAATGAGACCTCTTGAACACATGCTTTATTCCCTTGTGTGGTTGTGACTGAGAGGCATCATCTGATGCTGTCGTAGACTCTTCAATAGTTCAGCTTCTTGACTACGTTATATCTCTGCTGAATGTTTCTATATCTTGAGCTTTCCAAAACTGCCCTTCTACATAGTTTTGATGAAATATTTACCCGGCATCTGGTGAAAGGTTCATCCCTCCTCTCTTCTTCCTCCACCTCAAGCTACTACTCATCCCGCACTTCCCGTGAAGGACCCCGAGCAAGATGAGTGCAACTTAACTTTACTTGCCTTTTGGGGTCTCCTCTGCATATGCGGGATGGCCGGCAGTAAATCTGGGGCAAGCATTTTGAGTCTCATCTGAGGGACTCACACGAACAGACGGCTTGATTGGCCCAGATGTATTTGTCGAGCTTTTATGGCCATCTCTCTCGTCGGCTATGGTGCTCTACTTCGTAGAATGTGAGTGAGGTTCAGTAAAGTCTCACTTTCGGTGAGTTTGCCGCGTTGATGGCGGATACTGCGATGGTAAAGCAAGGTCCCGCTCATCATGTCGATGGAGAGCATCGCGGACTTCCAAAATGGGTCATCTTCCCGGGAACGAGATGAAGTGATCCTGTTCGGTCACTTTTGTATGGCTACAAGTGTCAATCTGGAGCCCTGGACTACTCCCCCCTACCTCCCCGCCAGCGGGCGGCTAGAATTTCGTAGAAGCCCTGCGCAGTAGAAGGAGGGAGGATCTTGGCAACAAAGCGTATTCATATAAGGAGCGAGACGAGACGAACTGTCTACACGAAACCTGGGAACTGACTATGGAGTAAGATGAGATGGAGACGAGGCTTCGGCTTCCTAAAAAAAAACCTTAAAACTACCCGCCTGTACGGTACCATAGACCACGGGGTGGAATTGGCTTCTGCTTGTTATTGTGTTTAATATGAGATGGTTTTGAATGACTCGACGCTGTGACGACGGCCATCTTCAGGTCTGTTCTTTACTCATCAACTCCGGGCTGAGAGGGTCATGGCGTAAATGCGCAGCTGGATAGAGTTGAGTAGGAAGTGAGGCAGTTCTGAATGACTCGGTCTACTCCGTACTCGATACGCAGCCATACCTGACGGCATTCATGCTGCCGTGTATCCGTATCCGTATACGATTTTGGTGTACGGACATGGCTAGAGCAGAAGAAGTATAATATATAAGGTAACTTATAGCTACAAGCCAGCCGTTCTATCTCTCGTGCTCTCGTTTTCTCGATACCGCTATCTCTCCATCACACTTACACTCACTCACTCAGTCACTCGCTCACCAACACTCTCTTGCATCAAACCAATAGCACACCCAACCTCACTCACAACTTACACCTTGCACCGCTCTCAACAACAAACCACACAACCGCCGCCACGATGCAACTCCCCACCATCCTCCTCTTCGCCGCCACCGCCGCCGCCCTGGCCCTCCCGGAGCCCGTCCCCAAGCCCAACCCGGAGTCCTGCGACGAGACGTGCCCGAACCCGTGCCGCCAGGCCATCCGCAACACGTACTGCACCGGCGCGAAAAAATCCATCAGCGGAGGGCCGTTGCCGGCGGCGTTCAAGAACCAGTGGAACTGTCCCGCGGGTAGCAGTAGTCCGCCCGCGACGTACATCCAGATGACGCAGAATGGGGCTGCTGAGGGAGGTGTTACTGTCTTCTGCACCATTTGAGAAAGGAAGAAAGAGAGGGGAAGAAAGGGGGAAAGAGGGAAGAGGAATTTCTTGGTGATGCGTGGTGTATGCACATATACGACAGAGCAGGCAGATGTCATGTTGCCTATTCGCCTTCACCTAGGAGGGTTGATGGAAGGAGAAGGAGGCATGTTTCCAACGTGGAGGGAAGCCGATGGGGGCGAAGCCAGGAGAGAGATACCTTTGCATGGCTTTATATCCTTCTTTGTTACAACCAACCCATCATCTGATACCCACTATCGTTCACCTGTGAAAATGCTGAGCTTAACTTGTCACAGCCTGGCCGTTTCCTGACATGCGGCTTATCATCGAGCTCGCTTATTCTCCGACCCAGTGAAAAATTTGACTTGAGGCATGGCTTGACAACGATTTCGTTTCTTGCTTATTTAGTCACTAAGAACTGGGTAGAAACAGGTGGCCTAGGAAACATGTCTACTTTTGAACCTGTTAAAAGTTCGGCTTACACCTCGGGCGAAAAGGACAGACGAAAAAAACAGACGAAAAGGAAAGAGGCTCGCGGAGTCTCATCTACGTCGGGAACGCCTCACTCACGGACCAGGATTCCCTGTCTTTGTTTACAACAAGCCGCAGGTAGGAGGTAAAGAGTTGGATTCTGCGGATTTGTGAGCTGGCATGTGGTGACTGGATCGTTTGTGGACTTTGGTGAGTGGCATTTTACTCCAAGACCACCAGGGACAAAACTTTACTGTGTGTCCTGAGTTGGCCTAATGTAGCACATGTAATTTGATATTCTGTGAGATTTGAACTTTCCACATGCGACGTGCTGGTGCTGCTCTCTTCGACCTTAGCTGCCGGAGGATGGGCATGTTTGGAATAGCATCTTGAAGATGAGCCGACTGTGAAAGACACCACTACTTCCAGGCAAAGACTGAGGAGACAAGTGCCCTCAAGAGCATATAGACAGCAGTGATAGCACCTTTGCTCGTTGGCGGATAAGTCTGCTTCCCCAGTTGCTCCGCAGTTTCGGGTATGCTCTCATGGATGGCCACTCTGGAGGATATGTCTTGATGATCGGAAATGAAGAGAAGTGCAGTTTTACCTCGATAACTTCCATTTTCGAGCTGACGTATTCGTCCGTTCTATTCTAGCTTGTCTTTGTGTCTTTTGAAGACGAGACCCCGTCCCAGAGTAATGAAGTGACGAAAGACGTTGGGCTTCCTAGATATATATGCCTTCTAGATAAGAAGGCCACCCATTGGCCTGACTTGAGCGCGATTGTAAACCCAGAATCTAGTTCATAAAACGGAACGGTGCTGTGTCATGAAAGTTGGGTGATCCAGGGAGATGCTGGAGATATCGATGCGTTCTGTTCGTGTTCTGTGACCTGGCAGCCATCGCCCTCCTTCCTCTCTCCAGGATAGAGGGGTTCAGGACCAGCACCGTGGATGAATGAGTAGCTCCTTCTGGCGAGAACGAAAGGTAGTGAGAGGCTGCACGGCCTCAAACTGCAAAAGCCACACGTCTCCTCAAGCTGATGCGGTATATGGAGTCTCTGCAATATCAGTATCTCCTGCGGCGGCTGGCGGTAGTCTATGGAGGTAAGATGAATTCAACGACCTTCAGAATCCATCTTGCCGAGTCACATCACCTACGGGCACCGGTTGAGGGGAATGACAAAAGCTTAGCTCGCTCAGTTGAACTTGATCGCGCGGCCGCAATATTTGCGCTAGATGACCACATATTGTCAATACTTGCTTTGAGATGCGTAAATGGCATGCGCCGACGAAGGGACCACGTCACAAGGTCTTCCACCATGGCAGCAAGTGTAATTATTCATGCATTTGCCTCGACATGTATGAAGCTTCAATTTTATAGGAGACTGCTTCAACGAGCGGTTATGTGAGTGCTAGCACGTTACTGATCTCCGAGCGTGGAAAAGAAGTCTCAACCACAATGATTGCATGGGGCGAAACTGGGAAGAGGACTATAGGTCGATAGGGTTCAGATTGGGAAAACATCAGGGACTTGAGGTGTAGTCAAAGACTCTACAGGAACAGTGTTCGCCATAAAGATGCCGTGAACACGCGCAGCTGGAAGCTTAAATCGAGCCGAGTTCCCTCGTACATCTCGGGATTTTATAGGGCCATTCAATTACTACAGAAAATCAAATGCTCATGCGTCAGAAGGTTGGTGATCTCAAGACAACCTCCATAAATAGGAGGACGTCAAAAGAAGCATGGAATTCAATTCTCTTGGAACCCGCACATAGTGCCTTTCCGCATTCCTCGGCAGACACCGTCTCCCTCTCGGGAAGCACAAGAAAGCGGCGGGAGCATCCGCTTCCAAGTCCATCATCTAACATTCCGATCTGGTGTAAACTGTGCTTAACCTAATCGTAATAGTTCAACTGAGATAAAAAAAACCCTTAAAACTGGGGGATGTGGAACACATGTGTCGTAGCCCGAATCACGTATCCGTACACGAGGTCGTACATGCGGCTCTCTCTCGCAAGCTGTAACTCAGCATTCCACAGAACTTTATCGAGACGACAGGCTAAGAGCACGGTGCTTTGAAGTGACACCGCATTGAAAGAGGAGAACACAAGAGAGCAGTGTATTCCCTAGACTGCTGCATTACCCAGGATTTTCCCTTCCAAAAGGGAGACTTGAACCTGAAGTGTGGTGTCGCTGCGTCTGTCACGTGCACTGGCGGACCCGCAGAGCTACGTAGGCAGTCAAATTAGCTTCTCTGCCAACAATATCCGATATGGTGTAGTGGCCAACATGATGCCCTCTCATCTCTTTGAGAGGTTAGGCATAGCCCCGAGTTCGATTCTCGGTTTCGGAATCTTTTGACATTTTTGGCGATCAGAGCGGTCGCTCTGCCTTCTTTTTGCCTTCTTGTTCGTTTGTTGATGCACATTTGCTGAATTCGTCTCCATGCTCAACCACTATGGGGGAGCGGGGGAAAAGTAAGCCCCCAATCTTTCGGACGAACCACCTAGACATCAAAACTCTAACCTCCAACCCCAAGCGACGATGTCGTTGATGCGATGATGGGTTGGAGACAAGACGCAACCAAAAAAAAGAACAGTCTCATCATACCGTGATAAACGTGACGCACGGTACCTGGTATACGCAGTACTCGTTGGCAAAGAGATGCTCAAGCCAAGTCAGCCTCGTCGCCCACAGGGCGAAGCCTGCCCGGCACGCATGTCTCTAAATCTCGACCCAGAGACGCATGCGGTCCTCTACCCGAGAACCAAAAGTCTCGCTTCGAACAGCAGAGAGAGAAGGAGAAATAAGCAACAACCAAGACCTTCATGTCGCTGTCAAATGAAGGCGATGAGACATGCGTCCCCTTCCCAGAATCCCGAGTTCCCACATGCCGATCCTCGTGGCCTCTTTACCAGGTTCTCACGGACCAATATTCGTTTCTCCGGCCGTAAGGCAGCCTGCAGGTTGGCAGATTACTCTGTTCGGTAAAAAAATCTTGAAAACAGGTGAAAGGAATGAAGTGCGATGGGAAAGCAATAAAACAATCACGCAAAAATCCACATCACGCGGTCCACGCGAGATGAGCGAGGCGATGAGAGAGAATCTTAGCAACCGGTAGAAATTGAGAAAGAAAAATGTCCGGCCTGAGCGGGGTGATCGACGTTGGGCTCTCTTTTTTCGCTTTTCAAAAATAGAATTACCTTGTAAGAATACCACATTACAGTCAGTCTCGAACTTTCTGAGAGGGAATCAGGCAAAGCGGTGTCCATCGACCCATCTAGAGACACTTTGGCTCGGGAGCTCTTTTCGTGAGGAGACTCCAACTGCAAGGGAACTCTGCAAGGGTGAAGCGCATCCGTACTCCGTACTCCCATAACGACTAGGCAATGAACGAACATCTCTTGGCCTTCTGGTCTTTGACAGGACGGGGTGCCGAATATGACCCGGCACCCTGAGCGAAGATCGCCGAGGGCTCGAGCATCCTCTCCCGTTGACCCATTCAACTCTCATCTTTCTGTGCCGCATGCTTTATCATGAGGTGGTAGGATCAGCAGGAAGACAGCGATCTTCGTTTCTGTTTGCTTTCGTTTCCGAGGGTCCGAAGGTCTGTAGGCCAAGTAGGGAGACCGGGACACCACTGTTTAACTCCATCGTTTTGTATTACTAGAGGATTACCGCAGTACATATAGACGCTACCCTACCCTCGAATTCCGTACTATTTAACCTTAACCCTTTTTATAAATTACCTATCCTTTTTTTTATTCTACCCTCTTTCTTATTAAAGGATTATTAGAATTATAATTTCGATAGCTTATTAATAAGCTAGTATTATTATTTAAAAATAAGTAACCTATTTTTATATATAAGCACTAGGAGTTTTATTATTATAAAAATAATAATAAATATACTAAAGTACTTAAGAGAGCTTTTTAATAAACTTTTAATACTATCTAAAGTAATTATCCTCGAGCTATAAAAAAAAGCCGAGGTATTATATTAATACGGCCCTATCTATCTCGTTAATATTAATAATACCCTTTTTAATATAAGATATATTAGTAATATTTTATAGCCGCATTACTACGCTTCGTAAATCGTACTTAACGTTAATAAAACTTCTAACGTTATTTACTAAGTTTTTTATTAAGGTCGTTATTATAAGGTTAGTTTAGTTATTAATATCTTAATAAGTATTTTAACTTAGTATACTTAGAAGCTCTTATAGCTCTTAAAGAAAGGCTTTTAAAGGACTTATAATTAGACTTTTCGTTTATTATAAGTAAAGCTATTACGGTTAAAACTATAATAATTAAAGCTATAATAATTAAAGCTATAGCGCTACTTATAGACCTTAATAATAAGTAGTTAATAATATAGTTATCTTTCTCTTATAATAAGCTTAAAAAAGTATTTTAATTTAAGTACTAGGTAAGTACTATACTATTTTATTAAAACTATATTCTTATACTTATGACTTAGAAAGAATTAACTTTTTTCGATAACAAGGTACTTAGGAGACCGGGACACCCAATAAAACGATGCAAGCAATTCCCCGCAGATTAGATGGAAAAGCTCGAGCGCGCTCGATAGCGGCAGCAAAAAGTTCGGATGTGCTCTGGTTCGTTGGATGGCACGCTGGTCGCGGAGGTCGCGTCGTGACACCTTCCCGGCGAACGAAGTTGGAAAGGCGGGCGAGGCCAGAGCAAACAGGAAAACGTTGTCCCCTCCCCGCTCACCAAGGTATCTAAAGGAACAGCATCTATCACGCGGTACACAACTTTGTTGGCTCACAGTTCAGCTTGTGTAGACACACACACACACACACACTTACACACACATGTCTCTCAAGGAAACAGAAAGGAAAGGCAAGTTTGGAAGTAAGGGAGACGAGGAAAGGAGACTGTCATTCGCTGAACCGTCATGTCTTTCCGTCACGCCGTGATTGGAAGCGCCAAGCCTATTGGGAACACCCGCATGCCGCTCTCAATATCCGGCCCCCATCTCCCCCGAGTCCCAGAGACACTCATCTGCCGAGGGCCTTTGCAGTGGTGATCACATCAACCAGTCAGACAAGCAGGCATCCGAGTATTCTCTCACGCAGACAGAAAGAAAGGAGAGAAAAAGAATGAAACACACACAGAGAAGTCTAAGACATACAGACGTCCCAGCCTGGCAGTCCGCCCAGTGGTCAGTGGTCAGTGATCACCCGTCATTATCTTGCCTTGCTTTAGTGGTAGGGGATCAAATCTCATCACATCGCTTCCAGTGGCGGGCGCTTGTTCTTGGGCATTTGCATCTGCATACACAAAAAACCCAAGGTCTCAGAGCTGCAGCAGTAGGAAGAGCTGCATAAAAGGCGAGCAAGCAGGATTTCTACCTAGACTCTGCGGTGCAGAATGTGTGCCTTTATCTTATGCATGTCTTATCTCCCTCTCTGTTCGCCGCCTCGCGTCCCGAACGCACAGCGCGCGTCGTCCGCGCAGCCCGCGCAGAGCCCATCCCACCCCCTGATCTACAACCCTTCACACTCTACCTTACCATTTGACCACGGGCTTTTCAGCCTGCCAAGTTGTCCCCTCTTTTCGCCTCCGTCTCTGGGCAGTAGCAGAATCCATATCCTTTCCTATATTCTCTGCCATACATTGTCAAAACTGCCAATCGATCGAATTGTCCAGATAATTGACCCTATTGGTAGTCACGTAGTCCAAAAAAAGTTACCGGTACGGATGGACTGCCCTTTCTTTGTGTTATGTATGGATCAATCCCATTTTTTTCAGCGAACCATGTTTCGCCAGCCAACCAACGGTTTTCCTTTGTTCCCCCTCTGCCTCCCCCCTGGTTTGCCCTTTCGGTGTCCAAGGCCCAAGGTCCACACCTCCAACGGCCGATCCCTTCGTATCGAACGGCGGGCGAAAAATCGAAAAAACAGAGTGTGGCACACGGTGGTCACTGGGCACACCGTGTGCGCGCTCAACTTCTAATACGGAATACTCGGTCCCCATAAATCGGAGCTAAACGTTGCATAAAAAGACCCCAATGGCTCACACACCCACCCACCTCCTATACCCACGAGCGGCTCCAATAGTGTAGCTCTCCATAAACTAAGCACTAAGGTCAGGTACAACTCTGTCTTTGACTTTTGAGTACCTAGCTGGGGGCTAAAAACGGGGTTCGGTCCGTTACCTATTGTTTTTTCCTTCGAGTCCTCTCTCTCTCTTCGCGCGCTGAATCTCTTAAGGCAAGGTACCGTCTAGACGGTGGGACTCCGACTCGTCCGACTCGACCGATAGATCGATGGAGCGCCCCCCCCTCCCCCCCGTTCTACCACCCACCCTCCACCAGCCCCTATTGTCTGTCACTCACCATGTCACCGTCTCCATTGTAAAAAATCCCAACTCGTCGAAGGATCCTTTGTCTCTCTTTTTCACTGGAGACCCAGGGGAAACTCGGCACAAGAATCGGGTAACGTACCTTGGGAGGGTTGTTGCTCCACGTTTTACACTTAAGGATAGTCTTAGAATATCCGATAAGCTATCGTTATCCAGTTTTTGTCAACTCACGTGGTGGCTGTGCAGATGCCGGGTTACCTGGGATGGATGGATAAGTAATGGAACCTAGGGAAAGAAAAGCTTGGCCGCGATGGATCTACGGAGGACGCCGAACCGTTCGGCCCCGAGGACAAGGAAAGAAGGGGAAAAAAAAACCAGAGCCCAGAAGGGCAGAAAAAAAAATAAACAAAAAAACGGGGGATTGTTTGTGGAAGGGGCATTGCTTCTTCACCGTTCATGCAGTTTCATTCTCATTCTGAATGGCACGATACTATGGACTCGGCTGTTTTCGGCCTCCGTTTAATACCGGCCACTTGGACAAGTGATGTGCAGCCAGCACCCGGCGGGCGAATATTATGGGGAGAGAGAGAGGGAGTTCACTCCGTAGCGCGTCTGCGTTGTCTCGATTTGGAACAGCCTTGGGCAGAGAGAATGGAACCCCCCGGCTATCCGCCGCCATCGTGAAGTTTCGCCGGCGGGATAAGCTACCCGGCGGGTAACCAGCATGTTCAATGATCTCATAGATGGTTACGGAGCCGTCGCACTTCTTTGTTTTGTGTACCGAGTACCAATTCTCACAGAAGCTCACAGTTGATATTATGACTAATTTATTTCCGTAAAGATTGGTCTGGTATCACTATGAACAAATGCAAGAAAAATAAAACCAAGATACATTGTAAAAGGATGGAATAGCATTACTCACCAGACCACGTGAGAGCTTCGTTTGGAACATGCGGCCCGGGGTGGGGGAGGATAATTACACTGATAAGAGATGATAGTCTGCGTCATGATAGCCGCCATTGAATTATCCAAACTCCGCTTGCTTGCGAAAAAAAGACTCGACGATGTGAAGAAGAAAACATGTGTCTGGCTTGCAGTACACCCGTTCGAGTCGCGCCCTTTTTTTCTTCTTCTCTTCTGATTTTTGCCCTTTTTCAATGTCTCACATTTCATAACCAATGATGGTTGCTTATGCGAGGAGCGCAAAAGAAACGGCCATGACGGAAGCCAGGACCAGGGTCATGCTGCTGCCGATGAAGCCGGCGGCGCTCTTGCTCTGACCAGCGGCAGTGGTGCCGTTGGGGCAGATCTTGGTGGCGTCGATGGAGGACGCAAGAACGACGGCGCGGGGCTGACCCTTCTCCATGTACAGAGTGACGTTGCCGGTGCCGTCGGCGGTGCTGGTGCCGCAGGTGGTGACCTCGACGACCGCATCACCAGGGTTGAAGCCGCCGACGCTGAGCTGGTAGGTGTCGCCCTTGGAGCTCTTGTTGGTGACGCAGAAGACGACCTGGGCGCCCGCGGGGCCCTTGCGGAGGCACAGGTGAGTGTTCTCGACGAAAAGCTGCTCAGAGGCCGTGGTGGCGAAGTCCTTGTTCGTGGCCTGGAGGGCGTTACGGGTCTTGAGGAGGGTAGAGGTGAGCTGGTAGATGGGCGCGGTGGTGTCGTACTTGGATTGCCAGAGGGGCTCACGGTTGAAGGGAGTCGAGTTACCGTTGAAGTGCTGCTCCTGTCCCTGGTAGACGGTAGGGATACCGTCAGTCAAAAGGATGTAAGCCATGGCGTTCTTGGCAAGCTCAATATCCTCATCGTAGACGGCGAAACGGGGCATGTCGTGGTTCTCGACGAAAGATCCGAGGGCGAAGATGTCGGTGCAGCCATCGCGGGCCTGGGAGCGCCAGTCGGCGAGCTCGTTCATGTCACCACCGAAGAAGACCTTGTTGAGGGGGTAGTACTCGATGTAGTTGGGCATGCCGGGCAGCAGGTTCAGGGTCTGGTAGCGGCAGAAGTCGGCGGGGGCTCCGGTAAGGACCTCACCGAAGGCGAAGACGCCAGAGGCGTTGACAAAGGTAGGCAGGAAGGCATCGTTGACGTGCTTGGCGGCATCGATACGGAGACCATCGATAGAGTAGTTGGAGACGAGTTGCTTGATCCACTTGCCAAACTCATCGACGACGGTGGTCTTCTCGGTGGCCAAATCGGCGAGGGCAACGCCGTAGGGGTAGAGCCAGCAGTCCTGGTAGTTGGTGCTGTTGTCCCACTCGGTGACGTTGCAGTAAGGGTGGAAGTCGGACTCCTCGTTGAAGGGGTTGAACTTGGAGTAGTCGAGCTTGGGGGGCAGGCTGTCGAGCTTCTGGACCATGTTGTTGACGACGACATCGACCATGAGGTACATGTCACGGTTGTGCATCTCCTTGACCAGGTTCTTGAAGTCGTCCGAGGTACCAAACTTGTCGTTGAGGGCGTAGTTATCGAGAGACCAGTAACCGTGGTAAGCCTCACCGACGGCGGTGTCATCGTCCATGTTCTTGACAATGGGGCTGATCTGGATAGCAGTGAAGCCCATGTCTGGTGGTCATGGTCAGTTGTAAGGCCCAGGGTCTCTGGGCTAGAGCCCGTGATGCATTCATCTACAGCAATTTACTCACTTTGGATGTAGTCAAGCTTGTTGGTCAAGCCGGCCCATGTGCCACCACAGAACTTGTAGAGTTCACACTCGTGGTCGGTTGAGCCATCGGTATGGGCGTAACGATCGATCATGACTTGGTAGATGGATCTAGACTTCCACGCCTCGAGGTCGGCAGCCTCGACGAGGGCAGAGAGGGCCGTGACGGCGGCCCACGCAAGTGTTGAGGTACGCATGGTGATGTTTTTTTGACTGATGATGTCTGTTTGAACGAACGACTGCGCCGCGTATGGGCGTTGAATTAACGATTGGTTTTGCGCTTGGGTGCGAGCGTGATGAAAGGAATGGATAGGGTCGGAGAGGATTTGCGGCGCACACACAACGATATAGACCTTTGGGATGTAAGAGGGACAGGACCGATGAACGAATGGACGGGGAACCCTTCAATGGAGAATGGAGTGGCAGCGAGTGACTGGCTCTGGGAGCTTGCAAGTGAAAAAAAGGGGTGGGAAGCCCGGGTAGATTAGACGAGTGACTAGAGTAGGACGTGGAGTCGGTTGATCGGTTGACAGTGAAAGAAGAGGGGCCAAGCGCGTCAAAACGAGACTCACGCTGTGAACACGAGGGTCGATCAGCAGAGGGAAAAAAAAAAACCGAGAAAGTGTGGTGGACTAGGTGACTAGGGACAGTCTACGGTATACTAGGCAAACTCTTAGCAGTCATAAGTGTTGGATGTGTATCTATATTCGCACATACTCCTCCGTAGTACGGGTAGTGTACTCAATAATGTTCCGTACTCCGTACCTTCTGACGGCATTGGGCAGAGGGTTCGGGACTGCGGATGAACCAATGCAAGGTACCAGAAACACAGACAGCGCGGAGAAGCAGACAAAGACAAGAGGGTCACGGAACAACAGGCCGAGGGACGGATGGGCTTGGAAATGGCTTGGAGGAAATGACGGTTCCTGGCAACTTTGCCGTACTTGGCCGCAAATGTCAATGCCTCGGATCGAATGGGACGACGAGGCCCACACGGGGGGCGCAAGTGTGTCAATAACCATGACCAACAGCTGGTCGACGGGAAATTGAACCCAAGCAGAGGAAAAGAGAGAGACTGAGAGAGAGAGAGCGAGAGACCACGGGGGATACGATGGTCGATACGGCGGCCAAGCCGGGGGGTGTGGAGGCGACCGCGCTAGAAGGGGATGGTGACACTGACGGAAAGGAAACCCGAGCGTAGGGTGAGGGAACCAGAGTCTGGTGTTTGAAGGGGAGAGAGAGGGAGCAGGAGACTGCAGAAGCGACATGAGGAAGCGGAAAGCCATCCAAGATGCAGATGGAGAGGTAGGTAGGATTGGTAAAGAGTTGCGTACTCAGCAACCAAACGGCGATATGTACGGATAATGAAGGCGAGGGTAGCAGAAGTCGTGTGCTGAGTGAGGCAAGCCAGGATATAGCCATAGCTAGGCACGACTATGGAAAGGCTCTTGATCGATGATGCAGGCCTAGATGTGACAATGGGCGGAAAGGATGAGGATAATTAATGGTGGTGTCGTTGGTCAAGATGGTGTGTGGTCAAAGTGGAGTGGTGTGGTGAAAAGGGTGAAAAGGTGGTGGGAAACTGCCGCCAACGGCGCAGCAAAATGGACGGTGCTGTGATGAATGTGTGGCTGCTTGACCAATGAGAAGGAGCAATTGGAGTGTTCATACTGTGAAGGTACGAAGAAAGACGAGAGACTCGGCGAGAGATGAGGGAAGGAATTGGTACAAGGTCGAACCTGTCAAGCCTGTGTTATTTTGGACAGCAACCAATCCCAAAAGTTACGTATCTGGCTTTGGCTCCTTTGGCTGCTTGGAAAACCTCGTTTCCCCTGCCAAGAAACGCCAGGGCAGCGCCGCCAACGCCGCCAACGGTGCGGCCTTGGAAAGCCGTGGGAACTTTTTGGAATGGGATTGCGAGCTTATCCCAAAAGAGTGTGGTGGTACCACGACATGGGACGTCACGTCGGCAGTGACAATTGGTCGCGTTGGACATGAACTGATGGCACCAAGACTCGAATGGCACTGTCAGCCTGGCACACTGAGCAGCGTGAGCACTGATGAACAGCGTCGATAGCGTGCTTTGTCTTGTTGACGGGTTGACGGTTGGCGCAGGCGACGCTGATGCAAAGACGTGGCGACGCGACGGCGCTGTAAACGACCGAGATTCGCCCTCTCTTGACGAGCCAACTTGGTGTTTACTGTGTACTATTCTGAAGACAGATGGACCTGAGAGGGCACAGCGTGGCAGACATGTTCTTGGTGCCTTCTTGGCAGCGGCGCTGGACAACGGGAGGCTTGTTGTCTGGTTATTGGCCCGCGTTGCTTGGTGTTTGCTTGTCTGCGCCGCAGCTTCTCTTACCAAGACTCCTGTCCAGACTCGAGAGTCTTGATGAGACGACATTTGATGGCTTCGGGGCCTGGTTGGCTTGCCATCGAACACTCGCATTTCAACCAGTGGCAGCCGAAATTCGATCAAGAGTGCGAGAGCAAATTCTGCCAGTCCTTTTCCCTCCCTGCCTGACCAGTGACAGCCTATCTGGCAGTCGGAGTGCATAGCGTGTCCTGCAGGTGGACGCGGGCGTTATATTTTGTTGACAGATGATAAGGAGCCCGTGGTCAATTTGGCAAAGGGAAAAAAAGGAGTCTGTGTGTTGCTGACCTGTGGTTGGTGCGAGTGCCAAGTGTGGGCGCCATTACTTTCGCTACCTGCTTAGATAATCAAACATAATTGGACTACTGGAGGAAATCAGTCCCGAATTGGACGCAACTCCCACCGTCCTGTCCCACAAACATCCCAACTCCATGGATTCTTGCTTCTCCAGGGGAGAGGGGGGAAGGGAGGACAAGAAGAGGGGAATACTGAATTGACTGGGGAACTCACTTAAACTCTATAAAGTCTTTTGAGGCAGCCCCTCGCCATGCAATGCGCGGCTGCTCAGACGGCTTCCGCTTGATAGGCCTCATGAAGGCTGAGTGAGCCCTGAATCGAGTTTCTCGTCAACTCCTGGAAACCGGAACTTGGAAATATAGCTGGAAGGCATGGGACTCCCCAGATACCATCATCAACCGGTCGTGTTTCTTGTCACGATGAGACGTAGGGCAGGACAGGGCAGTGAGGCGAAGAAAGAGCCAACGCCACCAAAAGAAAAGGAGTTCGCGTGTCCTTGGGCCCTTGGCTCTCAGCTCGGCGTGGCTTCTGGTTTAGGCGAACATCGCCCCTTACCGCTTTCCCCGCCAGACTCGTCTTCTTCCTCAATCTTTATCCATCAACTCATTCGTTCTTGCCCTTTTTCTTGCAGTGTTCCCCTCCTTCCCAAGATCCATCCTGATTCTAGCGACTGGCAGTAGCGAACCACGGCATCAGTCCTTCCCATCACGTCGCGCCCAGAAGATGCCCAGACACGCCAGTACAAAGAACCAAGAGGGCTTCTCTCCTCTGACTCGCTTGATTGCACCGACCGCTCTGTGCGATACGGCCGATCGTCGCGGGCAAGTACTGCACCGCGGTAGGAGTCGTGGACTCGTGCAAGGGGGCCCGGCCCCGGTCGGCAGCAAGCGCAGGTGCTCCTCCGACCGACCCCTGGCCCTAGTACCCCGGTCCCAGCCGTCCTATTCGAGGCTACCTCCTCCTGCCCAAGTGGGTCAAGTCCATGAGAAGTCCAGGTACCCTGCTTCCACCGCAGCACTGTGTAGGTACGTACACGAGTACAAAATAGCTGGACAAGGAAAGAGCTGGTAACGCAGTAAGGCACTTAGTGGAGTTTCTTGAGACGTACTCTCTGCCGGCGTGGCAGGTGGCAGGCGACCAAAGGAATTCTCAAACTCACAAAGGAACTCGTAGACTGCCCAGAGTTAAGGACAGCAGGACCGGCAGGGCTTGAGGGAAGGAAGCCACACTCTGTCTTGAGCGTGGCTGATGTCAATTGATTTGAAGCCAAGGATTGGCCAAGACGCCGCCAAGTGGATCTCCCGTGGCTGATGTGTCGTTTCCACTGCAATTTTCACTGCAATGATTGCAATGGCCGCTGTCAATCCTTTCGAAGTTCAGACTGACTGCCTGGCCTCAGACTTTCTCCCCAGTAGGATTCGGCAGACATTAGACATTCGACATTCTCTTTCTCCCGCATTCCAATCTGTCACACGGTGTCACTCGGGGAAAATACTTCCAAGCTCCATGTGCAGTTCCCCAGGGCTGGGACCACTCTTTGCTCAGTGTCGTTCCTTTTCTTCGGCGCTGTTGCATCCATCAAAGTACCTACTTAATCACTTCTTGTGCGACATTAGGTAAGCTGCAGTCACGCCTCGAAAGCGCATTTCTTAGCACTGCTAGCGACCCGGATGCTAATGCGCGAGGTCTAGGCAGGACAAGATCAATTTTGATTTGCTTTTCTCGACCTTCCTTCTCAAATCCTTCCATGCCGCCATGGCAGACTTGTCGCTTCCTCCTGCGTTAGCTTCCCCACGAGTCGACGTCACGATCACGATCAGACAGACGCGCCCGACGTGTTCCTGTTCCTGGCTTGGCCCAAGTCTACGCCGCACTAAGGCACCTTACTACACAGTACGGAAACACCATGGAATACACTACAGCACCTTTAGTCCTGAAAGACTTGGTGACTTGTTGGACAGGAAGCAGCAACAGCCGGTCGAGCTAGCAGTAGCCAGTACGGACGGGGTGCCACACCATCGCCCTCTGAGCATAAACGGTTTATGCTAGTTGAGATGAACCCCTCCGATTTCCATCTGCCAACGACGCGGCCACAACGCCCACCCTCAGCCTGCCTGCCAGGCCAGGCCAGGCCAGGCACGCCGCACCTCGCACCTCCCGTTGCCCACCGCCTTTGAACGGGTCCAGCCCCTTGAGCCTCAAGTCTCCAACTGTTCCCGACTGGGAAATCACTGTTTTCTGGATAATCTTCGACAGCATGGATCACCCGTCCTGACAGCCTGGTTCGTCTCCAACGTCTCGTATTCTTCCTGGGGGTACCGCCCGAAGCAAAACTGACTCGATACAGGAGAGCACGTCCTTGGAGCCAGGGGCCCTACTTGACAGCGGATACTTGGACCGACGACGGAGCTCGCCCGAACCGACCAACAAGATGCACCAGACCGTGCCGGCTTATCCTTGGTCTTCAACACGCTACGCGCACACTGGCCAGAATGACATCCTCGCCCCTGTTCGCCGCTGACCTCGGGGCCACCGTATTGGACAGTCTCTTTTGTGGACATGGTCCAAAGTGGTAATTCAAGACGGAGCCCGCCAATCTCCCATCGCACTCATGGTTCGCTCCCACCCAGGCACTTGCCTGCACCCTCTGCATATCCATATTCCAAACTTCGTATAGCCAGAATTAGCCCTGACCACTACACCCCCGGAGCCACATTGTCATGTACCAAGAAAGAGGGGTCTGACGAACAAGAGGAGCAGGCACAGGTACCTTTCTTTGCCTTTTCTTTACTGCGCATATACTCCCTACCCACGGCCTGCAGACTCGCTCTCTGGAGTCTGGACAGTGGAAACTGGAGAAGAGGCACAGAGAGGTCCTGGTTCCAAGAGGAAGGGC
Source organism: Colletotrichum abscissum (assembly GCF_030869225.1). NCBI lineage: Eukaryota > Fungi > Ascomycota > Sordariomycetes > Glomerellales > Glomerellaceae > Colletotrichum > Colletotrichum abscissum. The sequence goes on from NW_026850154.1 coordinate 77,618, forward strand.
TAACGATTCGGCTGGCCCGTTCCTGCAGAAGGAAGCCCCATCCGCCCATCACGGAATCGATGCCCTGCGGCCCTGCGGCCTGCTCGCCTGCATCCCCTTCCCCATCCCCATCCCACTCTCGCCCCAAAGACCCAAGAACCAAGACCCAAGACCAAGACTCGCAGACCTGACAGTGCCAGACTGGAGCCTTGAGAGGCGAGGCGGACGGAAAGATCCTTCCCATGGACTCTTTTACGGTGGCCCCCCCCAGCCACTCTGCTATTGTACCATGTGCCTGTTCCCTCAATTCCTGTGCCTGTGCTTCTTGTGCCTTTGCCTGTGCCTTTGCCAGTGATCCCCCTTTCCGCCTTCAGCCTGGGGCATATTGCAATTGGACTGACCCAAGCTCCTACGAGATTACCCCCTTTTCTACCGGTACCAGCGTGGCGTTGACGGCCGAGTTTTCTTCCCATCCGTCCCGCGCTTTGCCTTGCAACCCATCCCGTCATTCGTTCTTGCTTGCTTGCTGGTCTGCTTCGCGGCCTTTCTCTCCTCCCCCCATCCCATCACCACCACACTCCTTCGAGCTTCACTTCGTCACTCATTCCTGTTTGTCTTTTTTTTGCTTGTACAATCTTTTGCTCACTCGCCCCTCCCGGCGAGTAAGAGTTCACACAAAATGTCTAATTCAGTATTGGCTTGGGCACTTACACTCCTTACCACATCATCAACCCTCGTTTCCGGCCTCAAATACACCGCGAGCGAAGTCGATTACAACCTCAACACCAACAGATTAGCAAAGAGTCCTGCCGAATACTCAGGAAAGAGAGATGGCCACACCTTCACAGCATCGCCCCCCAACTGGCGGTTTCCCTACTACACGTTATTCATCGATCGATTCGTAAATGGCGACCCCGATAACGACAATGCCAACGGCACACTCTTCGAGCATGATATCATGAGTAACCAGCTCCGTCATGGAGGAGATTTGGCTGGCCTCGTCGATACGTTGGATTACATTCAGGGCATGGGGATCAAGGCACTCTACATTGCTGGCTCACCCTTCATAAACGACCCATGGAAGGCGGATTCATACTCGGTACGCTAATCGCCTAAGAGCACACGATCCACGGCAGTGACGCGAATACTGACATTTCGCAGCCCCTCGATCTCACTCTCCTCGACAAGCACTATGGCAACATCACGGCGTGGCAAGAAGCCATTGATGAGATTCACAAGAGAGGGATGTATGTGGTCATGGACCAGACTATGGCAACGTAAGTATCCGATGGCTCACGTCGGCCTCTTTTCTGTTACTCACCGCCTCTAGCATGGGTGATTTGATCGGCTTCGAAGGATACCTCAACACGTCCACTCCATTCTCAACTTCGGAGCACAAGGTTCAGTGGAAGACATCCAGAAGATACCTCGACTTTGACATCGGCAACGAATACAATGACTCCTGCACGTACCCGACTTTCTGGTTTGAGGACGGAAAGAAGGTCGATGTCTCTTCTCAGCTGAAAGGCTGCTACGACAGTGACTTTGATCAGTACGGTGACATTGAGGCTTTCGGTGTTTTCCCTGATTGGCAGCGTCAATTGGCAAAGTTCGCCTCCGTGCAAGATCGTCTGCGTGAGTGGGTTCCCTCAGTTCGCCAGCGTCTTGAGCTCTTCTCCTGCATGACCATTCAAACCCTCGACATTGATGGATTCCGTATCGACAAGGCTGTTCAGGTCACAGTCGACGCCCAGGCTGAGTGGAGTACCGCCATGCGAAAGTGTGCAAAGGACCTTGGCAAGGATAACTTCATGGTCGTCGGTGAGATTACCAGTGGTAATACTCTGGGATCTATCTACCTGGGCCGTGGCCGAACCCCCTCCATGGCCTCCGCACTCGAGCTTTCCGACGCCACCAACCTGGATTCGAACAGCTCTTCCACCTCTGGCAGCTTCATTCGTGAGCAAGGCAAAAGCGCCCTCGACGCTGGCGCGTTCCATTACTCAATTTACCGTTTCATGACCCGTTTTCTCGGTTTGAGCGGTCATCTCGAGGCCGGCTACGATCTGCCGACCGACTGGGTTCAGACCTGGAACCAGATGATTCTCACCAACGACTTCTACAACGCCAACACTGGAGAATTCGACCCCCGTCACTTGTATGGTGTCACCAACCAGGACGTTTTCCGCTGGCCCGCCATTGAGAAGGGAACTGAGCGCATGCTGCTCGCCTACTTCATCACCACCCTGCTTCTTCCCGGTGCTCCGCTCGTCTACTATGGCGAGGAACAGAACTTCTATGTTTTGGACAACACCGCCGAGAACTACGTTTTCGGTCGTCAGGCCTTCTCGGCCGCCCAGGCATGGAAGGCACACGGATGCTACGCGGGCAACAACTCCGTCTACGTCGGCTGGCCCATCACCAAGGGCAAGAAGGGCTGTGAGGACGACACTGTCGCGTACGACCACCGTGATCCCTCGGCTTCGGTACGCAACTGGATGAAGCGCTTGTTCTCTTTCCGCGACAAATATCCCGTTCTTGAGGGTGGCTGGCTCCTTGAGCAGCTTTCAAACAAGACTCATGGCGTCTTGTACTCGGGCAGTCCCACTGCAACCGAGACCGGAATCTGGAGTGTCGCGCGTGGCTATATGAGCAACCAGAACAAGACTGATGACCCGGTTTGGCTGGTTTACCACAACAGCCCCAATGAGACCACCTACGAATTTGACTGCAGCAATGAGGCAGATGCGTTCCTCTCGCCCTTTGACGGCAACACCAAGGTCAGAAACTTGTTCAGCACCGATGCCTCCATCACTCTCGAGAGTTCGACCAAGGAGAACGGCTTCAAGGGAGCGGGTCACAAGGCCGGCTGCCTTAGCAGCATCACCATGACGCCTTTTGAGTTCCGCGCTTACGTTCCTGATACCGAGTGGATGGAGATTGCTTCTTCCATTACCGGTTTCGAGCCTGGCCATGACACCCCCATCGACTCCACCAATGCCAACGGAAAGATCCCCATCGCTTTCAAGTTCTCGACCGAGATGACTTGCGCCGATGTCACCAAGGCCGTTTCTGCCTACGTCAACGTCGACGCCAATACCCAGACAAACATCACATTCGATACTCCTGTGTGCGGTGCTATGGATCCCATTGAGAAGGAGTCGTGGACGGGCGCTATTGCTTCAGTCTGGAAGTGGTCTGCCAACCTCCAGAACGTCCCTGATGGCATTGTCAAGATCACTGTCGACGGAGTCACAAACACTACGGATCACTTCCTCCTCCGCTTTGGCAAGCCCATCAACCCCGTTGTTTTTCCTGCTTCCGCCAACTACTCGCGGTCTCTGATGCAGCAAAGCGGCACCGAATACTTCATCAACCATGCCGCCCCTGGTGCTAACAAGTGGCGCTACAGCACCAATTGGGGTTCTTCCTGGAGCAGCTGGATGCCCTACACTGGTGCGAGGCAGCGCATGGTCCCTCAAGCCTGGGAGGGTACCGACCTCCAGAAGTGGGAGGGTGAACATCTCATGGTTCAGTACTTCAGCAAGCCCCTTGGTTCGTCGTCTTTTATCCAGCATGCGGACAACAGTGTCATCCCCTTCTCGCGTCGTTTCCCTCACATTTTCCTCCACGGACCCTTTAACAAGTGGGGTTACGATGCTGGCCTGCCTAACCTGATGACCCAAGTCGGCGACAACATGTGGGAGCTTCACTTCATGTACGAATGGCCCGCCCAGATTCAGCTCAACCTCTGGGGCATCAACCCGGACAACCAACCTGATGCGTCCTTCATTTACGGCGATCCCAACGGCGATGGTGTCCTTGATCGTCTGCCCCCCAGCAGTTTGTCCGACAACGTCGTGAACCTGACTTCGCCGCCACCGATGCCTGCGCTCTCCTACAAGCTGGTTCTCAACGACGCCAACTGGAACTACGTCGCCGTTCCCCAAGGAAACATGTGGATTCAGATTGTCTTCTTTTTCCTTCTCGGCCTCATGCCCATTATCCTGGCTGGACTGGCTGGCTGGATCTATATGAAGGGTTTCTACCAAGTTAAGATTAACAAATCAGGATTCTCCAAGAAGGGTTGGTTACCACTCAAGCTCGGGAATGAGTCCAACATTAACTTCGGCGAAAAAGGCAAAAGTCTCGAGATGTCCCAAATTCCTCCGTCGCCAACCGTCACGCCAGCTGCCGTTGCAGCCACCGGTGGCGCCCCCCGAAGGAAGGTCCTCATCGCCACCATGGAGTACAACATCGACGACTGGAAGATCAGCATCAAGATCGGTGGTCTTGGTGTCATGGCCAAGCTCATGAGTCAAGCTCTCACCCACGTGGACCTGATCTGGGTTGTCCCTTGCGTTGGCGACGTCGACTACCCCATGGACCACGAAGCCGAACCGATGTTCGTTGAAGTCATGGGCGACTCCTTCGAGGTCAAGGTCAACTACCACGTCTACAAGAACATCACGTACGTCCTCCTCGATGCTCCCATCTTCCGCCAGCAAACCAAGGCCGACCCCTACATTGCGCGTATGGACGATCTCGAGAGTGCCATCCTGTACTGTGCCTGGAACAGCTGTATCGCCGAATCCATCAAGCGCTTCAACGCCGACATTTACCACATCAACGATTACCACGGAGCTGCTGCTCCTCTTTACCTCCTCCCGCAGACTATCCCCGTCTGCTTGTCGCTTCACAATGCCGAGTTCCAGGGCATGTGGCCCATGCGAACCGAAGAAGAGCAAAAGGAAGTCTACAGCGTCTTCAACCTTCCCGCCAAGGTCGTCAAGGACTACGTTCAGTACGGTTCCGCTTTCAACCTGTTGCACGCCGCCGCCAGTTATCTTCGTATCCACCAGCGCGGTTTTGGTGCCGTCGGTGTGTCCAAGAAGTACGGTGACCGTTCTTTGGCCCGTTACCCCATTTTCTGGAGTTTGAAAAACATTGGTCAGCTGCCCAACCCGGATCCTTCCGATACTGGAGAATGGAACCCCGAGGACGATATCAGCAACTCCACCGACGAGATCAAGATCGACGAGACCTTCGAAGCCAACCGCGCTACCCTGAGAAGACAAGCTCAAGAGTGGGCCGGTCTCGATGTGAACCCAAACGCGGATCTCTTCGTTTTCGTCGGTAGATGGAGTTTGCAAAAGGGTGTCGATCTGATTGCCGATCTGTTCCCCAGCATCCTCGAGAAGTACCCCTCTGTCCAGCTTATTGCTGTTGGCCCAGTCATCGACTTGTACGGCAAGTTTGCTGCCCTCAAGTTGGCCAAGCTCATGGAGAAGTACCCTGGCCGTGTTTTCAGCAAGCCTGAGTTCACTCAGCTGCCTCCCTACATTTTCAGCGGTGCTGAATTCGCTCTTATCCCCTCTCGTGACGAGCCCTTCGGTCTTGTCGCCGTCGAGTTCGGTCGCAAGGGTGCCTTGGGTGTTGGTGCCCGTGTTGGTGGCTTGGGCCAGATGCCTGGCTTCTGGTTCACCGTTGAGTCGATGAGTCCTCAGCATTTGCTTCACCAATTCAAGCAGGCCATTGCTTCGGCTCTTGCTTGCAAGCCTAGAAAGCGTGCTCTTATGCGCGCATGGAGTGCCAAGCAGCGTTTCCCCGTGGCGCAGTGGATCAGACAACTCGACACTCTGTACAACGACTCCATCAAGGTTCACAACAAGGAGGCTGCCAAGCAGAAGAAGGCTGGCGGCATTCGCAACCTTACCGACTCTTCCTTGAGATCAAGCGTTGCCGTCAGCGAGTACGGTGCTGAGCTCACCCCCACTGGCTCGAGAGCTCCCTCACCTCTCCCGCCGCCGAGCCGTATCGCCAGCCCTGCCGGCCGCCTCAACTCTCCCGACCTCCAGACACCCAACATGCCGTGGTCGACGATCTCCTCTTCCCGTCGCAGCTCTTTCTCGAGCTCAATCGGTGGCCGTGACAGTATGCTTGCGCCCCGCGACAGCATGTTTGCCAGCGGTCGTGAGAGTATGGTTAGCGTTGACAGCTTCGCGATTCGCGCCCAGAACGACATCTCCTCTCCCCAGACTCCCGGCTTCGGCGACGCTCTTGGCCTGCCCCAGCCGAGTTTCTACAAGCAGCAGCGCAACAGCTCTCAGCTGTCCCTGCCCGATGTCGTCGGTGATCGCCACGACCTCAAGCTGCAAAATGTGGACCAGAACTTTACTGATAAGAACGGAGAGTTCTACGCCGAGTTCGAACAGATGCTTAACAAGCTTACAGCCAAGAACTCAGGCACAGACCTTTGCATTGAAACCTATCTCAAGAAGAGTGAGAAGAAGTGGTTCGCAAGATACAGAGACGCCAAGCTCGGCCGCAGAGATCACAGCAGATCAAGAAGCCCTGCGCCTGGCAGCCGCCCTGGCTCCAGCAAGGGACTCGGTGCCAAATTCGACGTCGATGAGCGTGGCCGTAGTCGCACCCCTAGTGGACTCACCGGAGCGTCTCGCTACGATGACAGCCCTGTCGACGACGAGTTCCTTCTGGGCGACAACTACAACGCGCCTACTGGTCTCAAGAAGATCCTGTCCATTCGCATTGGCGACTGGCCCATCTACGCCTTCTTCCTTGCCTTCGCTCAAGTTATCTCCATCAACTCGTACCAGATTGTTCTGCTTACGGGTGACACCAACCAGACGCCTCTGAAGCTTTACATCGTCGCCGCGACGTACCTAGTAACATCAGCCCTGTGGTGGATCCTGGTGCGCTTCACCAAGTCCGTTTACGCCTTGTCTCTGCCCTGGGTCTTCTTCGGCCTCGCTTTCGCCCTCCTGGGAATCTCGCCTTACCTGACTCCTTGGCAAGCCAGCGCTGCTATGCAAGACGCCGCCACTGCCATTTATGCTGCTGGCGCCAGCGCTGGTGCTCTGTCATTCGCACTCAACTTTGGTGACGAAGGTGGTGCTCCCACGAAGCAATGGATTACTCGTGCCTTGGCCGTCGCCGGTGTTGCTCAGGTTTACTCCCTGATGCTCTGGTACTGGGGATCTCTTACTCACACCCCGGAGACTTCCCCGTTGGCCTTCTTCGACGGTACCAATATCTCCAAGGGTATTGTCGTCTGTATTCCTATCGCCATCATGCTCTGGTCCATCGGTCTTGTCCTGTTCTTTGGTCTTCCTGACTACTACCGCCAGGCGCCCGACAACATCCCCGGATTTTACATCTCTCTCGCCCGCCGCAAGCTTGTACCCGTCTTCTTCATCATGATCATCATCCAGAACTACTGGCTCTCGGCGCCTTACGGCCGCAACTGGGGTTTCCTCTTCGCCTCGCAGTTCATCCCTGGATGGGGTGTTGTTCTTCTCGCCCTTGGATTCTTCGTCGTCCTCTGGTCCATCATCCTCTACGTCTTCTCCTTCTTCTCCGAGAGCCACACATGGCTTCTGCCAATCTTCGCCATCGGCCTGTGCGCTCCTCGTTGGGCGCAGATGCTTTGGGGTACCAGCAGCATGGGCATGTACCTTCCCTGGGCTGGTGGCCCTGTTGGCTCGGCCATTCTGTCTCGCTGCCTGTGGCTGTGGCTTGGCCTCTTGGACAACATTCAGGGTGTCGGTCTGGGTATGATGCTGCTCGCGACGCTGACTCGCCAGCACGTGTTGGCCGTTCTCATCGGCGCACAAATTGTGGGCAGTGCCTTCACGATGCTGGCGCGCGCGACGAGTCCCAACGCTCTCTCGCCCAACACAACCTTCCCTGATTTCTCCCAGGGCCTGATGCCCGGAGTCTCAAGTTACTGGTTCTGGATCTGCCTGGGCTTCCAGCTGGTGATCCCTATCCTCTTCTTCAAGTTCTTCAGAAAGGAGCAGGTATCAAAGCCTTAAAGAGATCATGCAAATGTTACTGCGATGCGAAACAAAAAACACAAATACCCGGAGGCCGCGATGCGCTTTGCGCCGCAAAACAAAAGCGCCGCGCCGCGCCGCGCCTCTTGTCACGTTTGGTCTTTGGGTCAGGGGTCCGGTTCACTTCCGACTTATGGGGCCTATTTTGGTTGTATAATGATGTATAACTTCTTTCTATATACACACACATAACTATCGCGTTTGAACAAAAGCGTTCGTTCATGGTCTACGAATTGGCTCTCTCGCGCGAGCGCTCGCATATCCGAGGGGGAAAATAGGGACGAAGGGGCAAAAAAGCCTCCGTCTCTTTGCATGTTATTTCTCATTCTCATTTACAAAACACATACACGCTGTTCTCTGGTCTCTTTGAGAGTTACAGAAAGCGGCGGGAGGCTGGGAGGCGAAAACCAATCTTTGACGGCAACAACGCTCATGGAAAATTATTTAGATTTAGACTCACGCTATGTCCTCGCTCTTTTTTATTTATTCTTGAATCATGAATAATACCTTTGCAATCAATGAGTTCCTGTTCCCTTTGCATTTGCCTTGACTGAGCCGTGACGAACAGATTGAACCACCGCCTCGACTTGTTGAGAAGATGTAAGTACGCCGCCCATTTACACATTTCCATCCAAGCTCTTAACTGACCTTCCATTGACTGATCCGCCGCGGGGTAGGTGGAATCATGCTGCAAACGAACACCAATCGCCTCATACTCCACGGCTCATTCCGAAGCAAGCTGCAACTCTGGCACCACTCACCCGAAGAAACTTGGCACCTAAAGCGCGGTACTCGCGATAATAGGCACCGGACTCCGAGGCCGTTGTGCTTTCCGACTTTATCCCTCCGGGATTCCCAGAATACGAAGATGCGCGTCTGCTAGCGTGCATACCGAAAATTAAAGATATGGGCGGGATTAGAGTCAAGGTTTAGGTTACCAAGCTCAAGACGGCAGGTCGATGCAAGGTACGGGATGTGATACGTAGGATTTGGTGTTGGACGCCCAGTCCAGGTGTGGACCGGCGTTGCTTGGCTTCCAAGGCGAGGTCGCCTCGGGGGTGGAGATGTCGCTGCGACGACTGCCGAAAGAGGATGGGAGACCGGGGTTTCTTCACGCTGGGTGCATGGCGTGTCGTGGTGTCGACATTGTCGATACGAGATCGTCAAGAGGTGATCTTATGGTATCACGCGAGAGCGGGCATGTTTGCCAACGGCTCTTTCTCATAAATGGCGCTCATCATCCTGCGAGTATGTCATGGAGAGAAGAGGAAGAGTCAGGGACTGACTGGGTCTTCTGAACGATCATTCCGTTTGAGACTTTACATTCGTTTTCTTGACTGACTGACCGACCATGCGTGTCGCGAGTGCCATCATCTCCGTCTTGGCCTTGGCCGGCGCGGGAACAGCCCGAGTATCCCGGCGCGCCGTCGACGAAGATGCTCGTCCTTCCAACGACACGGCCGTCGCGCCCAAGAAGTTCATTGTCGAACTCGAGCAGGTTCGTTTTTTGACTTCCTGCCCACAGAAGAAACCATTAGACTATCTTAGTAAGAGGAGAGATGCTGATGCGCCTGATAGGGAGCCGACAAGGATGCCGTAGTCCAGCAGCTCCAGGCCAACGACCCGGGCAGCAAGATCCTCAAGGTCTTTGATTCGTCCCTCTTCAACGGCATCGCCGTCGAGTCGGACAGCGAGAACACGGACTCGCTCGAGGCGATCGTGCCCGTCGTCAAGGCATGGCACTCGACGCGCATTCAGCTCGCGCCCGTCGTGGCGGGGGAGTCGTTTAGCGACGATGCGAGGGCGCTCAATTACTCCATCCACTGGATGACGGGCGTGGACAAGCTCCATGAGCAGGGGATCTTTGGAAAGGGCGTCAAGGTTGGCGTTGTTGATACGGGGACGGAGTATACGCATCCTGCTGTGAGTTTATTTTCTTTTCCGCGTCTGTCTGGGGGAGGGAGTGGTGAATGAAGAGATCTGATGGGCTGACGTGATGTGAACACTAGCTTGGTGGGTGCTTTGGTGAGGGGTGTAAGGTTGCTGCTGGGTATGACTTTGTTGGTGACGAGAGTGAGTTCATGACGACCAACACGCGTTGAGCTGAGGACAGAAACTGACTTGTGTAGCGAATTGGCCTTACCCCGGAGCAGAGCGTCAACCTGATGAGGACCCCATGGACCAGGCCGGTCACGGAACGCACGTCGCCGGTATCATTGCCGGCAAGAGCTCCGAGTATGTGACGACGTCTCAAGACTAGCTTGGTCAGGGAAAAGAAAGCCTTAGCTAAACGTGTCGAATAGGTTCACCGGAGTTGCCCCTGAAGCCACAATCTACTCATACAAGGTCTTCGGCCCTAATGTGAGTTGCTCAGTCTGGTCCCCCCGCCCCTTGGAGACATGCTGACATCAATAATCCTCAGGAGGGCACAGCCGAGGAAGTCTTAATCGAAGCTTTCCTGCGCGCCTTTGACGACGGCGTCGACATCATCACCGCCTCTGTCGGCTCCACCGGCGGCTGGTCCGACAACGCCTGGGCCCTCGTGGCCTCCCGCATCGTCGAGCAGGGCGTCGTCGTCACCATCGCCGCTGGTAACTCGGGCGACGTGGGACCCTTCTTCCCCAGCAGCGGCGCCGCCGGCAAAGACGTGCTCGCCATCGGCTCCGCCGACGCCTCCATCGTCTCGGCCCGCCAGTTCGCCGGCACCTTCACGCTCGACGGCCAGTCCAACCGCACCATCCTCGGCTACCGTCCCGCCGAGGAGCTCTTCCCCGCCGAGATCGTCGGCTGGCCCATCGTCCCCGTCACGCTCAACATCAGCGTCGAGAACGACGCCTGCTCGCCGCTCCCCGAGGGTCTCAACTTCACAAACACCATCCCGCTCGTGCGCTTCGACGAGGGGTGCCAGGATTACATCCGCCAGCGATGGGTCCAGGAGCGCGGCGCGCGCTTCATGCTCTTCTACCTTACCGACCGGCCCGTCGTCGGCTTCTCGGGCTCCGGCTGGGCGCAGAGCAAATGGGGCCTACTGTCCAAGGACGCGGGCGAGGCCATTGTCAAGACGGTCATCGCCGGCGGCAGCGTCACGGCCGACTTCTCGCTCGACCAAAACAGCAACTACGTCGCCATGTACAACGCCGGCGGCGGGAAGCCGTCGCAGTTCACCTCGTGGGGCGGTACCTTTGACCTCGAGCTCAAGCCCGATGTCACGGCGCCGGGCGGGCGCATCTTTGCTCCGTTCGTCGGCCACCGCTACCGCGACCTGTCGGGAACGTCCATGGCCTGCCCGTACGTCGCTGGCGTAGCGGCGCTATATATCGGCGCGCGCGGCGGGCGCTCCGTACACGGCGCGGGCTTCGCTAAAGCGCTGCACGCGCGCATCGTCGCCTCCGGCCGCGCGATCCCGTGGTCCGACGGCACGACGAAGGATTTCGGGTTCTGGGCGCCGCCGATCCAGGTCGGCAGCGGGTTGATCGACGCCGTCTCGGTGTTGAACGCCACGTCGCAGTTGTCTGGGGAGACCAAATTTGCGTTGAACGACACGCATCATTTCTCGCGGTACCATCAGGTCGATGTGACGAATACCGGCCCCACGGAGCTCGAGTATATCTTTACGGTGCAGAATGCCGCTGGATTCGAGGCGTATTGGACTGCTGAGGCTGCTGATGCGGGGATTTCTGCTGTGCCGCGCATCAAGGATCTTGTTGAGATTGAGCCGGTCAAGATTGGGGCTGTTGTCAGCTTGCCGGCGGGCGGGTTCAAGGTTGGGCCTGGGCAGACCAGGACTGCGAAGTGAGTACTCTCCTGATTCCGTTTTGATATGTTGATGACTGGCCCGAAGGATTCTCTGGGCGGTGGCTTCATGGAAACCGCAATGATGGCAGACGGCTAACACTAAGACTTCAGGTTCTCCTTTGACATTCCTCAAGGTCTCAACGCTTCGAGACTTCCCGTCTTCAGCGGCAAGATTCTCATTGGATCGAGCGCCGGCGATGTGCTCTCGGTGCCCTACTATGGTAGGCCTTGGTCGCCTCTTCGCGTGAAGCTTTTACTAACAAGTTCCCCAAAGGTGTCGGCGGCAGCATCAAGCACGACATTGCTGACATGTTTTACACCTCCTACGGATACCCTCGTGTCTCGTCTGGTGTCAACCGGACCGCTCTCTCTGAGAAGTCTAGGTACGGTTTCCAAGCATACAAGTGAAGGGAGACAACAGACTTACACCCATCAACAGCTTCACCTTTGACCTCTCCCTCGCCAAGCAAGACTTTGTCAGGCTCCAAGTCGCTCTGACCTGGGGCTCTCGCCAGGTTCGCTGGGATGTAAGCAAATACTCTTTCTCCTCTCAAAGAACCGAGGAATACTAACTCCCGTCTTCCCTGCAGGTCTACGAACCCACCTACCAAGAACGTGAGTGGGTATACCCTCCCGTCGTCGGCGAGAACAAGTACGTCGGCTCCGTCGCCAGCTTCGACGTCTACAACAGCGTCAACTACCCCGTCTTCGATCCGGCCACCGACAGCGTGAACAACACCTTCTCGTACCCTCTCCAGGACCAGTCTCGTGATTCGCCCTACGAGTCGTGGTGGCTTGGCAAGCTGGCGGATGGAAGCCAGATAAAGCCTGGAAAGTACAAGTCAGTCATCCCTCACCTGGATTTCATACCATCTATGTGGCCACGTAGACTAACACCCACGAACTAGGTGGCGTATCGCGGCTTTGAAGGCCTTTGGTAACCCCAAGGCGTCGGATAACTGGGAGATTTTCGAGACGCCTGTGATTGAGGTCCTTCCGCTTGCCGGAAGCAATGCCACCGCTTTCCGGCGTTGAAAACTCTACTACGATCTAATGTAATATCGCTCTCCAACCCCTGTAAATTCAGGGTAAATCCAAACCACTTTTTCGTGCGTCCCAAGTGCTCCAAATGTAGTCCCATCAGCCTGCAAGTGTATCATCAATCCATCGCAACCAACTCATCACCAGCCGCACTTGGCTTGCCCGCATCAACGTCCTTACCTATCTCCTTACCAAAGATACTCTTCTCGTCAAAGAAATTTACCTCCTGCTCGAGGGCAGCCTTTGCGAGCCGGTCCGCCTCCTTATTCTCCTTCTTCGGCACCTGCCAAAACTCCACCGCCACGCCCGCCTGGCCCAGCGACATCATGGTGAGCATCAGATTATCCCACAGATCCTCGTTCTTGACCTTTTCGCCCTTTGTGTTCTTCCACCCGTTGGCGAGCCACTTCTTCATGTGCGGCGGCTCGCCGTTCCTGCCGCCCGCGACACCCTCGACGAGATACGCCGAGTCGCTCTTGACGACGACGTGGTGCAACTTGAATGACGGCTGCGACCGCCGCGACAGCGACCGCATGGTGGGCAGTCCCTTGGTGGCAATCGTCGTCGCCTCCATCAAGCCCACAATGGCGGCGTAGAGGTCCGCGCGCTGCTGCGTGTGCTGCGGGCGGTCGCGGCCGTCGCTGCCGTCCGTGTCCTTCATGACGTGGCCCCGGTCTTTGGCGTCGGGGATGCGGCAGGCGCGGTTGAGCGGGTTGCCGGGGCCGAGGTGGACGCCGACGGCGGACTTGGTGGGCGGTTGATCGGGACTGTTCTGGGGCGGGCAGACGCCGTGGACGGCGATGACGAGGGAGTCAGTGTGGTGGGAGAGAGCCGCCGCGGGCTTGTCGTCGTCGTCGTCTCCGAATTGGATGGTGCGGACCGTGATGTTGGTGTTGGCGAGGGTGGTCCGGGTGAGGGCGTTGTGGCAGCGTACGTGGACGAGGTTGAGGGGCCCGTGGGAGCCGGGGAGTTCTAGGTCGGTTGGGTTCTCGCCGTAGAGATCTGTGTGGTCGTGGGGGAAGCGGCGGACGACGTAGCCGTCTGAGTTTGGCTCGACGAGGAGGCCGACGGGGTGGTTGGCGTGAGGGTCGTGACGAACCATTTTGGCGGGGTCGTGAATGGCGGTGAATTCGTGTCGTGAACGAGGTTAGGGATCTCTGTCGGCGAGGTTTACGATCCGTCTTAAATGTTTGAGCGGTCCACAGTTATGAGATAATAAAAGTGACAGGTGAGAAGGATGAGATGGATGAGAATGAGAGTGGCAAGCGTGAGAATGGAGTGAAGTGGAGATGCAGCGTTCCATCAAAACTGCACTGCCGTTCCCACTTTTTCCCCGGTCCGCTTTCTTCTGTCTCTCGACTAACTGTCAGACTAATGAAATGTCCAGTGCTACCAGAATCGGATATTCGATGGGCTGTGAATCGTTCTCGAGTTTCCCAAGGATGTCGTCGGATTATCACCCGTATTCCACTTTGCCTGAGGTGGAAGATGAGAAGACGCCACAGGAGAGGTCTTGCCGGGCCCGGCAGACAGATAGTGGGTTCCGGATGCCGACCGGGCCCGCTTTCACGCCGAGTTGCACAATACTTCGTTCACAGGTCCAGGACCACGAGTGCCTTTGCAGGAAGGCGAATATGTAGAAATAGCGCACGCCTCCACTTGTCAAGTTAGATCTGGCTGCAATGGCTAACGTTTGACAGCCCCCAAACCTACCAAGAATATCGTGACCTTCCATCACCAAATGCAGGCGTTTGATGGATGCTCATCAGTATTCAGGACTCGCTTTACGATCTCGATTCAGGGAGAAATGCGCGACCAAATTAGAATATCCACTTCTCACGCCGAATTAAAAGGCTAATGTATTAATGTAGTCATGAGTGTATGCATCTTTTCAAGTGAAAGGGGGATGGGATCTCGGCCATGCCCAGTGATTCTGGAGTTTTTAACAATGCTTGATTGCTGACTCTACTTCTATGCGCACCTAGTTTCCCCATGCTGTACCATAAACCATGCTTTCTCATACTCGTTGAAGTCAAAATTACTCAGGGCTTCCTTCGATTGCCCAGCAGGACCGACGTGCCCGTAACGATGTTCAGTCTTCTAGTGACGTCTTCGAGGGAAGCGGAAAACCTTGCCCACACCTTTGCCCTCGGCCTCGGAGCGTTCAAAGACATTCGATCTTCAAACACTCTATAAGACCATCACTGTTTGCGCATTTCGGGCAGTAGCTGGGATCGGTATCGGGTTCTTGGTAGGCATCAAGATAAAGCTCATGGTTGAGACAGTAAGTCCTGCCCGGCTCGGCCTTGTCGACGAAGCCGATGATCAAAGTACCTGCTCTTCCAACTTCTTGATCACGGCTCTGGCCTCCTCAAGCTCGGTCTTGATACGTTCGTGCTCTTCCCTCAGCTGGCCGAGCTCGTTGGCGAGGTTGATCCTCGCCGCGCTCTCCCTCTTCCACCATTCTCTGGCGATAGCAGGCCGACACTGGCGATTTTCCGTCCGCTTCCGAAAGAGCAAGAAGTCGAGCTCCAGTCTGTCGTGCCTGCGTCTGAGCTCTGCGGTCTCGGTGTTCACTCTGCCCGGGGTTTCTGCGCGCCGAAGGCCTTCCGCGGCGCCAGGTGCCTGTGCGCCGGAGGAGTTGCGGACGGCAGTGCTCTCGCCTCCTGTGAAGGAGCGCATCAGTGTTTCGAATTTTGACTGCGATTTCTTGATGGAGTCCAAGACTTGAGGGGCGGTCTGGAATGGCTGAATTGGCTGCGGCTGCGGCTTTGCGGTAGACATGGCACCTTGGCTGGAGGACGCGGTTTATGCTTCTGCAGTTGGCGGAGGATGGAATGTAGCTCGATCTGTAAAGAGGTGTTCTGGACCTCTACTAGTCCAGTGGGAGTCTTAAGTACCCAACCCGAAGGTATGGGTCGAGTGTCCACTCTTCCTCGACGGCGAAATATGGCATTGAGATCCATCTTGGTGTCGCTGGATGATGGCTGGCTGCATTGAACGTTGGAGAACAAAAATCCCAAGGGGCATTATCGATATCATAACGGTATATAAAGCCAGGTCTCATCGATTTCGTGATTCAAAATGCGCTCGTCCACTACATTCCGGGAGATGGAAGCAAGAAAACCGGGCCCCTTTGAGGAGTGCATTCAGAACCTCAGGATGACTAGCCTTCAAACAAAGAAACGCTACATTCTAAATTATATGCATGGTTACAAAATAAAAGAAATCCTAAATCTTACCTTGGATGGATTTCAATCCCCTTGTTGTCTTGAGGCATCAGCCTTTAACGTATACAGAGCATGACAGAAGCCACCGTTCCGTAGATAAGTGGACGACTTTTAGAAGCGGAGACAAATAGAACTCTTTTAGGCAGGCTATGATTTATTTGAAATATGATCTAAAGGTCACAGGTTTTCGTTCGCCTACTAAGTACATACCTAGACAGCTTCGGGAAACGAATGGATCTTGCTCCAATACTCCGTATGTGTGCTCTAATCTGGCCCCGTAGTTTCAATGATATGCAAGACCGTATCCTAGAATATGGCAATCCATTATTTGGGTTGACTAGAGGCAACTCCGCCCATCTTTACTTTCCTCGGTTCCGATGGCGTGTAAACAGTCCCGGAGGGCTCCGGCAAGGAAGCCCCACACACCGGCGCCGACTTGCATACACTTGCCGTGCCGAGTCCGTGCACCCGGGCGGAACGCACTCGTCCCCACAGCTAGAGAGCCAAAAAAGTCCGACAGGGGTCTCTGTCGGCCAACGGACGAACACTTAATCCGTCGCAATCGCGCATCGCCAAAATTTCGGGTCCCTACCAAGCTCTCCATTGCACCACCCAGCCCCAACCCGCAGCCTCTCACCAAGGCGTATCCACGACACCAACCAGCCGACGAAAGCAACAAGCGAAACACGAGAAGAGAGCCAATCGACCCAAGACCAAGTCCAGCCTCAGCGCAAACCCCGACCGCACACCCGCGAACCCCCCCCCCCCCCCCCCCCCCCCCCCCCCCCCCCCCCCCCCCCCCCCCACCACCCCCCCCCCCCCCCCCCCCACCCCCCCCACACCACCCCCCCCCCCCCCCACCCCCCCCCCCCCCCCCCCCCCCCCCCCCCCCCCCCCCCCCCCCCGAGCTCGGGCAATAGAGCCGACAACCAAAGCCCGCCCATCATGAGACCCTCACCCGTCCTCCAGGTGCTCAAGTACAGGCACCTGAAGCTGACGACCAAGGACGTCAACAAGGGCTTCTACAAGGGAAACCGGACGGGCGCCATGGGCCGCCACACAAAGTACGGAGGTTACGTGATTGAGTGGCACAAGGTGCGGACGTACGTCGTGCCGGAGGGCTTGAAGGATTTCAAGGTAAGGAGAGAAACCGCGGGTACACCGAAAGGCGGATGGGAGACGGACGACTGCTCGATTCGCGGAATGCTGACGTGTCGAGTGTGTGTAGCTCACGCCCTTCGTCTCCGAGGCTGTGCGGCCCCTGAGGGGATCGTACCCCACGAAAGAAGGCCCCCGCGACCCCAAGCTCTACCTGGAGAACTGGAAGCAGGTGAACGGTGTGGATTAAGTGGGGAGGAGAGAGAGAGAGAGAGAGAGTCTGCATGGCTGGATGACGAGGAGAAACTCGAGGAGAAGAAGCGAGAAGGGGAAGCGCAGAATTGGAATCTACTGCTGCTACGGAATAGGAGGAACAACACGAGAAATAAGGGGCAGGATCACGTTCTCGCCCCAAAACAAGAGTGTACAAGAGCTGTATATACCCTCGACGCTGTAACAATATGTAAAAAAAGACAAAGTCACATCCAACAAGCATTTTGCGCATATCCACGCGGAGGATGAGGGTTCGCCAAGACCCCAAGTGCGAGAGTACAAGCTTCCCCAAGGGAAACCATGACGATCAAGATTTGTACACACACTACGATTCAAGCTTCTTACATACTTATTCTCATTCATACAGCAAACACGTCACGCAGTCTGCTCCGACCCCCCGTGACCCACAACCTCCTTCCCCTTCCCCTTCGCAAGAGGCAGATCCTCCGCCGCCGTGACAAAGGTATCCAACGGCGGCCTCATACCCTCACTCTCCGTCGGGACTTGGGTACTCGCCTGGGAAGCAGAGATCCCGTTCCCGTTGAGCTCCACCCCGTCAGTCGTCGCGCCTGTATCCGACCGGTTCAGCTGCGGCATGGGACTGATGGGCCGACTGTCGGCGCCCGACATGAGCGTCACCATGCTCGCCGTCTCGGCGTCCTTCTTGCCGAGACTGAACGGCAGCGCGATGCCGTCGAGGAAGGGCCGCTTGCCCGCGACGCCGGTGCCGCCGGGGACGAAATCTGGGCTCAGGTGATTCCCGTCGGCGGCGGCGGCGGCGGCCTGCTCGTTGTGCTTCTCTTGTTCTTTCCTCTTCTCGATGAGGGCTGCTACCGGTGTCGTCGTCGTCCCTTCAACTGCCGTGGTCTGTGACTCTTCCATCTGCGTGGAAGCCGGCGTCTCCTCCTCTTCCGTCTGATGCTCGTCCCGGACGAAACGCCGCTTGCTGCCCGTAGGCGAGCCGAGGGGCGCCGGATCCTGGTGCTCGATGTCCTCAAAGGACCTGGCTCCCTCACCGCCCCTGGGCGAAGTCTGCTGCGACTCCCGAGTTTGCTGCGACGTCCTGCCGGCGGCGGTGGCGACAGCATCAGAGTCGGCCTTCTTTTCTCTTTTCGTCGTCGTCTCGTCGTGCTTGGAGCCCCAAAGCGACCACAGCGCCAGGCCGATACTCTTGGTCTTCTTCCTGTCCACCAGCTCATCCGATGCCTTTCGTCGACCGGCCAGCGCCGTGGGCGGCGGCTGCTCGCCGTCGCCGAAATCCATGTACCCGTCCGCCAGGTCCCTGATGATGCTCTTGTGGACCTTTGCTTTCGCGCTCGAGAACTTCTTGTCAAAGGTGGCTTTGGTGTCGAGCCACCGCCTCACGGGCGTGGGCCTGACGACGCCGACCTCCTCCGACTTCATGACGCAGCCGTCCAGCTCGGATTCGGGAGGTAGGTCGGAGACGACGCCGCGCGTGGAGATCTTTTGGCGGATCATGTGCTTCTTGAAGGGCGGCAACGGCATGCCCGCCTTGCCCACCAGCTCGGGAGGCTGCCCCCCGCCGGCGTGGTCCTCCGTCTGGTCCTCCTCTTTATCCGAATCCGAGGTGGAGCTGGAAGAAATTGTGGAAATGTCGTCGTCGTCCAGGATCTCAATCTCCGTCTGCTGCGCCCTCGCCAGCGCCCAGGCGCCAAACTGCGCGACGGCGCGGTACATGTGCTTGGCCGGGCGTGTGAAGCTGAGTGTCGGGGCGACGTGGCAGAGGTCGTCCCAGACCTGGAGCTGCACGTCCGTCGGCTTGTACTGCTTCAGCTGCGCCAGCCCGGCGTCGTCGAGACCCGGCGGCGGGTACTTGGCGGGATTCGCGCACTTGTGTGCCACGTAGATTTGCTCGTCGCGGAGGACCTCGCCGCCGCCCACCATGATGAGGAGCGGCGGGAGGCCGCCCAGCGTCGGTTGCATTACCGGGCTGACCATGGGATGTGAGAGTAAGGCATTGGTCGTGTACATCTGGAAAGGGCTATTAGTATATCATGTGAGTGGAGGAAGCTCCCCTAAGAAGACTTACTTGGATTTGGTCCTTGACTGTGGTAAGCTTCCCGTCAATGGTGACGGAAAGCTGCAAGGCCGTCTTTGTGGGGTCCGCGTTACCAGAAGAGTCAGAGGTGCCCCCCAGCGTCTCGTTGCCGTCGCCCAGCGCGATGGGCGCTGCCTGCTTCTTCTCGAGCGTGTTAAGCTTCGTGGCGCTCTTCTCCTTGCCCGCTCGCGCCTTAATGGCCTGCTCCCTCATCATCTCCATATCGTCCTCGTTCGGCGGCGGCCAGGCCCGGGATGGTTTGTGGTGGAAGCCGGACGAGGGGATGTAGTCCATCTGGTTATCTCCCGAGACGCTGGGAAACGAGTGCGTGAGGTCGACCCAGGGGCTGATGAGGACGGCGCCCGCGGGTAGGGGAATACCGCGGTCTCGCAGGATACACAGCATCGAGAGCACCATACCGCCGCCGGCCGAGTCGCCGGCCAGGACGATCGTGGTCGGGTCCTGGACGGTGAGGAGATAGAGGTAAGCGGCGAGACAGTCCTGGAGGCCGCAAGGGAAAGGGAACTGCGGCGCGAGGCGGTACCGGGGTGCGAGGACCCTCGCCTTCAGCTTGCGGGCGTGCCGCTGCATCTGGTAGCGGTGCTCGTCGACGCTGCCGAAGAAGTAGGCGCCGCCGTGGACGTAGAGCATCACCCTCTTCGTCGCGCCGCCGTTCTTCTTGCGCTCGTGGTAGTCGGCGCGCATCTCGATCCACTCGGCCTTGAGGGGGCTCTGCGGCTTCCGCCACTTCCACCATTTGCAACCCCCTACGGCCCGTACGCCTCGGGGTCCCAGTTGGGCCTCGATCAGGCCGGCCGACTTCTCGAGCTCGGTCTCGGGGATCTCGACGTCTTCTACCTTGACCCATTGCGGGTGCGGGACCCATTGGGCTGTAAAGGCTTGGAGCTCCTCGACGGTGTGGTGGGAAGCGAACTCGAGGAAGGATCGGACGAGGTGCAGGCCTTCATCGTAGGATAAGTGGGAGTTTGGTCCTTGCTTTGAAGTTTTTCGATTGAGGTACTGTTGTGAGATTGAGAATTAGTCAATTGCACTTGCGTACATGGTCATTGAGCTGTAGCTATCGCGGTAGGGGTTGCATTGCGTATTCTGTGACGAAACAAATCCGGGGGAAGCTGGATTCAGGGACGACCTGACACGGTTGTGAATAGGGGATTCGGGAGAGACTCACATGTGAAAAGAGGGTGGATACGACGGTTGGCGTGACCGCCAATGACACCGACGTGGTGTTCAGCTTCAACGGATTCATGATTTCTCTCTCGTGTTCAGTCCAGTCCAGTCCAGTCCGGCCCGGCCCTCAGATCAGAAACTGAAGGGAGCAACAGAATCCTCCTCCCCTCGGACGGTGGCGGGGGATCTCTTGGCTTTTGAAAGCTTCCTCCCCCTTTGACGAGTTGGTGGACGATCCTATATTGTTTGTGGAACAGACCATCATGTTCGCTTCGAGGGAGCCCGGAGCGGGAAGCACAGAAGAAGGCCGCAACCCTGAAACTTCCACACCCCAGAGGGCTAGAGCTCACTACCGGAATAGGGGACCGATGACATCACTTGCAGCGCCCAAGTGGATGAGCCAATGTCCGCTGGGCCTGGTCGACCGGCCGTAGCTTCATCGCCAGCTGCCGGGATCATGAATAATGAGCTGGTCTGGCTGCCAAGATATGCAGTGCTCTCTCAAGATGAGTTATTGAGATTTAAGCGACATTTCAGACGTAGGCAATCGAGCAGCTTGCACGTGAGGTCAGGTAACGAGGAAGCTCAGGTTCCTTTTCAGGTGTTTTCAGCTGCCCTGCCCGTACGGGGCCCTGGCACACGCCTCGCTCACGCCTGGCTAGACCCGAAAGCGGGACCGGGATGGGGTGGCCGTGGAAAACCCCACACAGCACAACCGACAGTGCAAATCGTCGCATGCACTATCCACCCTACAGGGGAAGCGGGAAAAAAAAATTGTGATCTGGATATTTGGCAACGAAAACTGTCACCGCACCCCGAGCCAGAATCTGCCCCTCCATACCTTTTTTGATACCCCGCGAAAGAGCAGCATCACCAAACAATGGCGACCACCGCCCCCATCACGGCAGGCAAGTTCACGATCCAAACACGCTGATGCCCAACATCTCTACAACATTGAAAATCCTAACACCCGAAAATGTAGAGGCCTGCCAGTCAACCTTTGAACAAGCCGTCGCCCTCTCCCTCCACATGTGGCCCGCCCTCACCCTCGCCGTCCAAAACCACTGGGGCGGCCCCGACTCCGCCGACAAACGAGACTGGTTCGCCGGCGCCGTCGCCGACATCTTCCCGACTTTCACAAAAATCACGGCCGCAGGCCAGGCAATGCCCGCCACGGCCGCCGCCGCCGCAGAGGAGCCCGACACGGGCTACGTCGAGACCATGCTGCTGCAGGTCATGCTCGACGAGTTCGAGGTCAACGTCGACGATGAGACGGGCTACGACGTCGCCGAGCAGATTGTCAAGCTGCGCGCCGAGTGCGCCAAGGGAAACTTTGCCGCCGTCGACGAGCTGCGCACCAAGTGGGAGAGCCGCAAGGGCGCCAAGGTGGAGGGCTTGTATAAAAAGGTCGAGGCCGGCGACCAGGATACCGATTGGGAGGACGACGACAGCGAAGACGACGACGAGGATGATGTCGAGATGGACGATGCGCCTCAGCTTGTGCGTGCGCCAAAGGAGAAGCAGGAGCCCGAGGTCGACGAAGACGGTTTCACCACGGTCACCAAGAAGAAGAGATAAAGGATTTTGTCATATGAGCAAAAAAGAAAAGAAGCGAAGACAGAGAGAGAGAGAAGAAATACCCCCTCCAGCACCGCGACTTTGGTTTCTCCAAACAGCAAATGCTTCACAAAGGAGCCCCGCGTGGCTGATGTACAAATGTCCGCATAATTAAGAGCTTGCCATTCGAGCCAGAGAGAGAAAAAACAATCCAAAAAACCCATCCCAAATTCAACGCCAGTCAGCAAAATGTAGACGCTCATACTACTACTCCCAGTCATCGTCACTATCGTCGGCCTTGCGGGAGTCCTTGGGGCTGTTGGGGGCTTGGCTGGGGACGCCAGAGGTGGCACCGACAACGTCGTAGCTGGTGTCACTGTCGGCCTGGGACTTTTCGTCGTTGGACTTGCGTGACTCGGCAGGCTTCAGGGTGGAGGAGGTTTGGGCGGGAGGCTGGATGGTAGTGGAAGACTCGGCTGATGGCGGGCGGGCTTGCGTCTTCTCAGTCTTGGGAGCAGCGCCAGCAGCAGGGGTGGGAGTGGCGGCAGCGGCGGTAGCAGGAGCAGGAGCAGTAGTTGTGGTGGCCTCATCATCGGAGTCATCATCCCAGCCAACTTCGTCCTCGGCAGAAGCAGCTGTGTCTAGTTAGCAAACAGTTGGGGCAATCTAAGATACCCTTCACTCACCCTTGAGCAAATCGCGTCTTCGGGTCTCGGCAGCCTCCAGACCATGTCTGAGGAAGTAGTATCTCTTCCAGAACTCAGCATAGGGAACCTGGTCGGGCACGAGCTTCTCCATCGTCGTTCGCAGTTCGGGGTACTTGTTCAAGTCGTCGCTGATCTCTGCCGTCTTCTTCTCCGCGTCAAACGTCTTGGCCCAGGTTGCGAATTCCTCCGTGGCAGGGTCCTTTGCGAAGCTCTCGGTGCTCGTGTGGATGACGTGCAGCTGGGCGTCTTGCCTCGAGGTGTGGATGACGCGCTTGCCCTGCGCGTCCTTGCTCTCGAACATGACGGCGCCGCCCTGGCTGTTGGCGTCGGTAGGCGGCGCGATGCTGACGGCCTCCTTGAGGAAGTTGCTGATATTGGTGCCGAAGCGGAGCAGAGCCTCGTCGGCGGCGTCCTCGGCCTTTTGCAGGTCCTTGAGCCGCTTGGCTGCCTCGGAGCGAAGCCTGGTGAGGTAGTTCTCGGAGCTGCTCATGGCGTCGTCGGAAGCTGCCAAGTCTCTGGTCTTTGTGGGCGTCGTCTGGCTGTCGGTCTCCTTGCTCTTGTCTCCGGAAGACTCATCTTGCGTCGTCGTGTTGACGGTGAGGGATCTCGTTCGGTTGATTATGGAGCTGAAGCCCTTGGACGCGTCCTGACCGAGCTCCGTCACCTCCTTGGAGGCTTCCTTGTAGACTTCTTGTCCCTAGCATCACCGGGTTAGCCGGCTCATTCCTGGGTTCCCTTGGAGCTCTTGTATGGTGTATCGCCTCACCTGCTTCACGGCACTTCCCAAGAAGCCACCGATGCGCATACCCCAAGGACTGGACGAGATGGCCTTGTAGGCCTCCTGCAAGTCATCGTTCAAAGATGACTGCGGCTGGTCGGATTTGGTGTCCTTGGCGTCGCCATTCTTCTTATCGGCATCCTTGGGGAGCGAGTTCTCCTGGATGTGATCGTACGCCAGATCCATGGCAAGGGCGGCAGAATCCAAGCTCCTTAGAGTTGACGACGCTGGTGGTGTTTATTTGGGTGGCCTTTCGGGGGAAAAGCCTATCGCGAGGCTAAAGCTGTGGTCTTTCCGTGTGGAGTGGAGTTTGAGGCGAAGTCGTGTGATGTGTAGACAGTTGAGAGCTGCTGTGGGCGGGCGAATGGTGTCTGGCTTCTGACATGAGGCTGTTCTTTCCCTTCCGTTTCCCCCTGACGGGCGGGGTGGTGGACGGCTGCATGGTGGTCAATGCGGGGAGACAGCAGTACGTCCACGTGTGGATCCCCCGGCGCGGCCACTGCCGGAACCTCTTTCGTTTCTGTGGCCTTTTGCGGTCTTCCATTGCCTTTTGCACCGTGGAAATGCGAGAATCGCTTGCATCAAGGCATTCCATAAAGCATCTCTCGTGTCTCACCCGTGGTGCCGCCGCACCCGGGAGCCAAGTACTTGCAGCGCGCAGCACGACCATACGCAGCCGGATAACAATCAGCATATAAACGGTAGTTATGGAAACATTTCAAGGCGACCGTCAAGGTCATGGATAAGGCGGGACCTATGTTTCTGCACGAAGGGACCTGAAAGCGAACTTTTTTTTTGAGTTGTTGGTCCGCCCCTACCTTAACCCCCGCGCCGGGGACGGAATGACCTCAGCGCCAGCGCCTCCCAACCGGGACGTTGCGGTCCCTTTTCCGGGTTGCTCACCATGGGGCATGGAGGGCATGCGTGGGCACGCAACGGAGACGGCTGCGGGGATGGAATCCGGTCCCGTTGGTCTTATCTGGCTCCGTGGCGACTTGCAGCGGCGAGTGAAATACCTTGGGACAATATTCGTCTGATCGAACACTCTGTGCCGCCTCTTTGAATGGCGTGCTCCCAAAAACCCATGGTAGTAGTGGCAGTGACAATCTTCCATCATATGAGGGATTGGCAGTGTGGCACGTTAGATACACGGCAGCTCTTTACATCCGTTCATTAGGCAAGAAGGTACGGCAGGCTCAAGTGATCCCTCGGCGATAGTGTGCAGTTTCGCCGCACCCGCCTGAGCCTCGCGCATCTCGCTCCTTCGTGCCCTCCACTCCGATGTAGTACCTAGGTGGAGGGGGAGGCCAAGCATATTCGCAAAGTCCCGAGACGCGCAGTGTGCAGTGTAAGCTTTTCGGGCGGAGTAGCGTCGGGTCTAGACGCCCTCTTAGGCTGTGGCGATTTATGCAAGGAAAAGAGATGTAAGCAGAACTGACCACTTCTGGTCCCTGGACCAACAGTTTTGCTAAGGACCGCACTGCGATACAACAATAGATGGATGTGGAAGGATGCGACGATGTGGGCCGTTAACAAGAGCTGTTGTCTCGTGCTTGTGCCGTAGGAGATGTGCGTTTCCTTTACGGATGCTGGTATGTAAATTCCTGTATCTTGTGATAGCAGGGCCGAAACGGTGGTATGGTTGCAGAGACGTGTTCGCAGTGTCATTTGTCATCCCAGCATTGACAGCAGTATTCGTTCTTCTACTTCGCGCAAGTTTTCCCCTTGCTACCCTTGGAGCGGCACGTCCCACGAGATGGGTTGCAAGACGATCTTTTGAATTATCAGATCTAGGCAGCCACTTGTTTGAGCATACGCCCGCTGCATGGGATCTTTTGCGTGAACGGCTAAACAAGGCCAAGACGGTCTCGCGGCGAGCAAAGAATAGAGTTCCAGCCAGTCATCCCCGGTTTCCAAGGGACGGTACCTCAGAAAAGCGTAAAGTAGTGTACCTTTCTTTAGGTGTAGCTGCCAAGCTGGGTCAGAGTAGGGGAAGCGTAAGCCTCGACATGGGCTTCGCCTGTTGCGCCGGACGCACTCGGGGTTTGAACGGGGCTTACAGCGGGATAGCAGACTATCTTGGCAGATGTATCTGAATGACGGATCGACGGCTGTAGAGTCGTAGACGCTACCACGGCTACCTCCGGCGGATATGGACATATGCCGGACTTACAGCGACCTGCAGAGGCTGTGCGGCACGAAGCGGCTGCATAGGTAGCAAGCTCCCCAACTGCAGTGAACACTGGAGCAGAGTCTGACTACGCAGTACGGTGACAGGTGCGTAGGATGGCCCTGACTCATATCCAGCAGGGCGGGCGCGCCGTTTGAAGAATTGGCAGCCGGGTCTGGTTAGTGTCTTGGACGTTACGGGGAGAGAGGACCCATTTCCCATGGAAGATTGCAGTCGAGGCCAGCAGGCGGAGCTCGCCCTTGGCACTTGGCCGATGACTGAGCCCGCCACTCGCATTGTTACGCAGAAAGTGCTATACCCACGTCATGGGACAGATCGGGCGAATTTGGTATGGGCGAGTTCTGGCTAACTGGTGGCCGTTATGTTGTGGTGAGATACCGGGACGGCCTGGGCTCAGAACCTGCAGACTCGCGATGAATTCGATTGGCAACATCAGATGGGATTTGCTGGACTGAAGTCGGCCCTCGGTTGGATAATGTCCGTCCGTTGGGACCTCCACTGTCTGTGTAAGTCCAATCGTGCTCGCTTCCATCTTACCGGGCGGTCGTTGCCGTAGATGTGTGTGTGTGATTGATTCCCATAGTGATAGGTATAATAAGAGAGTGAGCAAGTTAAGGCCAACGGGGAGGCAGCAAGAAGGATGCGTGGCGAATGTTGTCCTTCTTCTACTCCGTACCTTACTCCGTACCCTGGAACATGGAACAGAACCCCTCGAGGCATCACCAGACTAGCAACCCCTGCACCAGTAGCGCGCGGTGCCGCGATCCCTCTTTCAGGGCGAGGGCAGCTCAGGTGGGCAGGTCCAAAAGACACAGAGTCGGAGTACCTCCGTACCGTGGAAGGGATAGGACCAAATGGAGGGCAAATAGAGGCAGATGGGGGGGAAGAGGAGTAAAAACATGGACAATTGTGCAACAGAAATGGATCTGTCGACGGCTAGATGATGCGAAAACGACACTGGCGGCACAGCTGCGCCCTTCGCCTTATCAGAGGCACCAGGTCTCGGAACCAATAGATAAGCTTCAATCGACCCAGACTGGCCCCGTCACCCCCCCGCTGGGACCCCCCGACCTCTCCCAGTTCTTAGTGTATATATGTACCTACCTACCTGCCGCAATACTAGGTAGGCAGTACGTACTGTGGTTTCCGTACCTTCCCCCCCTCGGCCGACCCCCTCCATTTCCCCCCTCCCCTTGGTCCCTTCCTCCATTTGGCGTCCACGACGGCTGACAAATTGACACTGAAGAACGCTGAAATTCTTCCCCCTCCTCACCGTCTGCGGTTGTCCATTCAGTTCGATTCTCTCCACTTCCTACTCAGACGCATTTGCCGTCACCGCGAACCAACAACTTTTTTCTCACTACACCGCACACACGCATCACCGCACACCCTCTCCCCAAGCACGTCTTTTCTCCCGCTTTCCGTGGATTCTGGATCCTGCGAATTTTGTCCACAGAGCATAGCAGGTGGCCCTTGGAGACCGGCCTGTGAGTCAGGCAGCAACTTTGTCCCCGAAAGGCATCAACTTCCCTCCATCCGCATCCCACCCCAGCCAGTGTCGGACCATTGCATTTCGTCACCTCTCACCAGTCGGACCACCACTCCTACTTGAGGACGTTATACTATCCTTCTTCAACCTCTCCCTTGACGACGACGACCTCGACGTCCAAGAATCCCTCGGTCAAGGACCATAGGTGTCGCCAAGTCGAGTATTTCCTTGTCCTCTCAGACGACATCACCGTTCGATCCGGCCTATCTGGAATTCAACCCATTGTGACCCCGGCACCCTGAGCCGCAATCGGCACTCCGAGTTCGCCTCCTTTCATAGCCCTCTTGCACCGAATTGACTCCCGTTTACCTTACCTACACTTCGCCGCCCTCTCACACTCCTTTCGCAATGGCTTCCACTACCAACAGTGGTTTCCCAACCAACTTTATCTTGACCCCGCAGCAGCAGAGCCTGCTCTACGCCGCTCTCAACTCCAACAAGCAGCAGCTCGCGAACCAGTCTCCCACCACCAAGGATAACTCAATGTCGCCTTCCTCTTATCAGACATCGCCGGCGCAGGGCGCCGCCGCCACCGGTTTCCAAGAGAGTCCCCACCTCGACAACTACGACTACGACTTTGGTGACTCGAGCTTCGACTTTGATGTCAGCACCGTGGGCCAGGCCAAGATGATCGGCGACATCCCTGGTGGCGCTCAATCGGCCAAGTCAACCAAGTCCGACTCGACTGAGAATGATGGAAACGACAAGAGATCTCACCCTGACGACGACGAAGATGAGGATTCTCCAGGCAACGACGCAAAGAGACGCGAGGGTAGCGAGAAGGCTCCCAAGAAGCCCGGCCGTAAGCCGCTTACTTCCGAGCCGACCTCAGTAAGTTTCAACGATTATTCTAGTAATATTCATGATTCTAACACTTCCAAGAAACGCAAGGCACAGAACCGCGCTGCGCAGCGGGCATTCCGTGAGCGCAAGGAGAAGCACCTGAAGGATCTCGAGACAAAGGTCGAAGAGCTTGAGAAGGCGTCCAAGGACGTTAACAGCGAAAACAGCCAACTCAAGGCAAAGATCGACCGCATGACTTCTGAGCTCAACGAGTACAAGACAAAGATTGCGGCCATGAGCACCCGCTCAGTCTCCCACAGCAAGTCCCCCATGGGCTTTGGAAACTCTGCCATTGGCAACCTCAGCGACGTCAACTTTCAATTCGAATTCCCCAAGTTTGGTGTCTTGCCCGGCTCTCAAATGCCCACCAAGCCGGCGCAGCCCGCAAGATCCTCCTCATCGCCTCTGCAAATGAACGGAAGCAACCCCGTCAGCCCTCTCAACCACACCAAGGACAACAGCCCTGGTATTATTGCAGGGCTTGACTTTGGTACCAAGGACGACCTGGCCAACTTCACTTCTCTCTTCAGCCCTTCGCTTGCCAATGGGTCATTGGGCACCAACACATCGCGCGCCAGTGTCGACTCTGGTTCTTACACCATGAACAATGGCACATCGACAAGTTCACCATCAGCGTCATCCCAGTCAAATGGAGGCCCCAGCTCGTCTTGTGGAACTTCCCCTGAGCCCTTCACCCAGTCACCTATGGGCTTCAAGCCTGTTGATACCATGACCACCATTGGAGAGGAGTCAACTGCACAGCAGTCATTGTTTGCCGGTATTGACACAAACAATTTTGACTGGCTTGCCCAGCAGAATGGCGGTCAATTTGATCCCCAGCTCTTTGGCGGATACCGCGAACCGCAAGAAAACATTCTCGCCGCAACTACGTTTGATGAAAGCTTCTTCAATGACGCTCTCGATGCCGACTTCATTACACCATACAACATGGCCCCCAGCCCCAACGTTCCCAAGAAGAATCTCATCGATCAAATCGACGCTGCCAAGAATGCAGACGATGATGTGGTTAAGGAGGCTGTCAAGGCCGAGAATTACAACTGCAACAAGATTTGGTACGTTACACCCCTGCCAGGCGGCAATTACGAATCCGACACTGACAACTTTAACAGGGAGAAGCTTCAAACCTGCCCCAGTGTGCAGGCTGGCGAGTTCGACCTCGACGGCCTGTGCTCCGAGTTGCAGAAGAAGGCCAAGTGTTCAGGTCAAGGTCCTGTGGTTTCCGAAACAGACTTCCAGACTGTCGTCAATAAGTGGATGGGCAAGGACGCCGCCGCCTGCTTCTCGAACCAGGAGAAGAATACCCAGGCAAAGGCCTAAATCACCATCTCGACGTCTAATTGTACATTGGCATTCACGAACCCGGCAATAGGTCAGGCGGCCACGCCAGGAGGCATATCCGAGGAAACGGATGGGACACTTTGGGGAAAGCAGGCGTTTAATCACGGACCAAAAACAAAGGGCAAACTCGAGGCTGAAGTTTTGACCCCAACGGCAAAGGCGAATGGTTGTATTCATCCACATCGGACATCTAGAGATGGCCGGGGGGAGATCTGGTCTAGTGGTCAGGCGGACACCAGTCTGTATCGTATCTGGCTGGAGACTCCTCCCGAAAGAGAGATTGAGAATGGGTAAGGAGGCTATGATGATGAAATTCTAGGCAAGCTCAATTGGCTGTCTTTTTCGACGAGAGAGAAGGAACTTTGGTTTTCTGCAGATGTAATTCTTTTGCTACAGTATTCGGCTAGTTTGGTTCGACAATGACGCACGAATAAGAGAATCTCCACATTGTCTTATTATATGTTGAAGTGCAAGTTACTGTAGTCGGCGAGAGCTGGAGCTGTATTTCACGCAACCCTTTTAGTCCTCAATGTTCGTTCGCGAGAGCTACGGTCGACATCGAGTCCGGATGTCCGTTCGTCCACCGATACGAATGCTACATCGTAAAGAAAGGGAGAGAGAAAAAGAGGCTGTTCACGATTCTATTGCGTCTCTACCGAGGCTCGCAACTCTTGTCAAGGCTTGTCTAGGCTCGGCTCTCGGCGCTCGGCCACGGACGAACAGTGACGGAGGCATCGGGAGTGGTGTGTGGGAGAACCTATGTTTCCCGGGAAGGGTTGGAGGTTTTATCGGTACGGAGGGCAGGGCGTGGCGGTTTTTTTGCAATCCCGGCCCGCGAAGGCTGGGGTGCATGCTGCCGGCGGCGTAAATCTGGGTTTTGAATCGGATCCTTACGGGTGAAAGGTACGGACGGGGGGCAGCGCAGCACTAGCTCCTACCTACCCTTATCTATAGGTTCGGTACATAGTTGTACATTTGTCTAGGTAAGGGTAGGTAGGTATCGAGGGTTGCGGAGGGAGGCGAACGCGGATATCAAAGTCGACATGGTATTTACGATTTCGGCATGCTTATTTTCTGCTCTTTGTTACTTGACTGCCTCATTGCCCCCCTCTCTCTCTCTCGCACTATTGCTCTCCCTTACTCTCTCACTCTTTCTTATCGTCAACCTGAACCCCCCCTTGGGCTCCCACCGGCCCCGTGTATTTCTGAAGAGTCAGGACCGAACCGTTGCGGCGTATGTTTTGCCTTTGCCTGCCCAGAACCTCTTCCCCCGCCCCCCCCCCCCCCCGGCACCCGTCCGTTCCCGCCCGCATCCCCATCCGTCTTTCCCGCATCCGATGAGTCGGGGGCGTATCAATGAGGCGGGCAGGTAAAGTCAAGAAACACATGGAGAGGTAGGGCCGAGGGGAAGGGGAGAAAATAATTGGTCGGCAGGCAGGAGCAGAAAAGAGTCGAGCAGAGCAGAGCAGAGCAGAGCAGGGACAGTGCCAAGCCCGAAGAGAGAAGCCCGAAGACGAAGCAGAAGGAAAAGGAATTTCGCGGACGGCCAGGAGTTACGGTGATGGGCTCTGGGCAGTTCAAACACCCAAAGTGCCCACTAACACCATACTGCGCACCTATCGAGCCTTGGACCTTGGACCTAGGGACCTGGGCAACGGCTCGAGGCAGGCGGCCAGAGACAGCCCCTTGTTGTACGAGTGTTTGTGGTATGCGGTATAGGCTTTCTTGATAATTTTCCCGTCCGCTTCCGTTTCGAGCGAGGACCGTTCTGCGTGCTGTGTGTGCTCTCCTTTTCTTATTTTTTTCGTCTCATCATGTGAATATCTCCGCCCCCCGCTTCTATTCCGCCTCTGTCTCTCCCCCCGGTGATGGGGGGCGGGAGTTTGGTGGAGAGAATGACTCTTGTACTCTGTTGACTGCGTGTAATGTCATGTCATGTTGTTGGAGGTGCGGAAAACCCGAGGTTTTGTGACGACTTGAAGTTTGGATCGACCGGGAAAGGAAGGTACGGGAACAGGGGTATAGGACATCAAGACATACCGCATACAGAGAGACGTCTTTGCCATGTTGCCATCTTGAAGACGCACGTACACTCGTCCTCTATCTCTCTCTTTCTTACAGTCTCTCACCCACTCATCCCGTCCAACACCCCCCATTCATCCGTCGTGGAGAGTTTGGGTTTGCGGGGGGCGGGGCAGGCAACAGAAGAACGGCATAAAGGAATAGGACGAGTTGAGATGGCTACCTCTCACCCCATGCGTACGGTGCCATTATGTGCGTGCGCACGCACGTTTAAATGGTGCCATGGTCCGATGGGGTGATGTAGGAAAGGCAAAAAATGGGCAAGAACGGCACGTGGTGTTCTTTTTGGGTTTCCCGCTTCCTAGTCCTTATCGAAGTTCCAACATCACCATCCCCCCCCCCCCCCTCTATCCCATCCGTTCCCCGCTCTTTGCAGTTTGCAGCAAGCTTGGGGAAACAACAGGAAACAACGGGAAACACAGACCTAGAGGAATGGTGTCATGAGCAAGGGGTTGGAGAAACCACCGAGGGATACCTACCTAGATGAGCGGTGTACGGTTCGGAGTCACGGAGGACGCCGTGATACAGATTCCACCTACCTTTTACCTCTGCCACCACCCTCACGCTTCTGCTTCAACCTCTCACCTTGGATGCTTGGACTATCAAGAACATTGTAAGCGGTAAGCTCACCGAGTGCCAGCAGGGGAGCCTGTTCAGCGTCGCCAGCCCTGTTTGTTCTGTGCTCTCCAACGGCACCGGACACGGAATATACGAAATTTACATCCCATCTCGGCTCTGACCTCGGATTTTCGATAGTGTACTCCGTAGCCTGGTCAGTGTGAGCCAACGCCCGCACGCTAGGTTAGCCATCGTGGTACGCTACGTATATCCGTGTAAATGCCTGGCAGGCTGGAAAGCATGGGGGTGTTTATCTCCTACTAAGTGGTAGATGGACGGAAACCAACCCCCAGACCCGATAACAACGGGAAAGCCCCCGTAGCAGCAGTCAATGAGAGTCTAGAGAGAGAGAACGAGGCCCAGATGCAATGGGGCTCAAGTGATGTCCTACTCCCGCAAGACATCGAAATGACACCTCGGATACTTTGGACAAAAGGCAAGGTACCGAACCCCAAAGCTTGAGGTTTCGACTAATACTCATCTTATCCAAACAACGCCTCAACCAAACCCACCCAGCCAAGGTAGCTACATAGAGCTAGGAGAGCTATGCTATCGGGTCCTTTCCACCACGAACCGCCACCCACTCTCCTCAATCACTTTTTCGTCAACCATTATCATCCCCCCCCAAAAGAACCCTTGCATCTTGTTGTCAAGTCATTCCGTCGTCAATGCCCCCCCCCCCCCCCCCCCCCCCTCCCCCCCCCCCCCCCCCCCTCTCCCCCCCCCCCCCCCCCCCCCCCCCTCTTTTCTCCCCACCACCCCCCCCCCCCCCACAAACACCTCCCCCTTTTTTTGTCAACCCTTCCCGCTCCCAACCCCCCCCCCCCCCCCCCCTGGGTGCCTCCACGCCTCCGTGCCTCCGTGTTTCCATGTTTCCCCCTCGTACGTCTGATCTATACAGAGTAGTCCGTAGTCCCGACTCCTAGGTAGACCACTTCTAACACAGTAGAGAGTCTGCAGTGCATACGGATAT
The DNA here is from genome assembly GCF_030869225.1 of Colletotrichum abscissum. Lineage (NCBI taxonomy): Eukaryota > Fungi > Ascomycota > Sordariomycetes > Glomerellales > Glomerellaceae > Colletotrichum > Colletotrichum abscissum. The sequence goes on from NW_026850154.1 coordinate 110,794, forward strand.
AGTCCGCCCCCCATCGTCGGCCGCCAAGACGGCAAGCAGCAAACCCCCTCGGCATTCGAGGGGTTAGACTCGCCGCATCCACGCACCAAACGTATCGTGGGGCATCCCATCTCCATCTCCATATGCCACCTCCATCGAAGGAGGGGGGGCAAGTGTCACTCTGCCGTGCCATGCGTCTGCCCGCACAGCAGGTCCAGTCCTCTGGGTTGGCCTGTCACCGCTCTGCGCGTGGCACATCAGAAAAAGGAAATCCGAAAGGAAAACCTTGGTCCTACGCAGGACGGGATACTTGGGGGAAAAAAAGAGGGGTTGTCGTGTCGTATGTGTGGGAGGCACTGGGAGGCAATGGGAGGCGAGAAGGAAGAGGAGGAGGATCTGCAGAGTCCCTCCCCCGACTACCGGTTGCAGCATGCAGATGGCCAATGACGAGCTCGGGGACCGGGGCCTCACCTGCTCCAATCGTGCCAACGTCATCCAATCCAAACCCCCGTCTTTGAGCTGCCGGACCTTGGAAACCTCAACGACGCCCATTGCCTCCTGAGTCTCCTACCCACTCAAGGTACAGACAACTAAGAGTGACAGTAAGGAGAAGAGGCTCCAGACCTTTGGGTCAATGGCAAGACAGCCTCTTTGAAGATCGCGGCTCAAAGTTCATGCACAACACCCGCCCACAACGCATGTACAAAGTAGACTGTTATTACAAAGGGTATATTCCTCGATGGTCTGACCTATTTCTCTCCACTAGTCCACACTACGCCCCACCTGATGATTCGTGAATTGGGAACCGCCCCGTCGGAATCCTCCTTCTAGGTTCTGCCATTAGGTAGGTGAAAATTTCGGCCTAGACTTTCCCATCGTCTCAGGCCACGACCTTGACGAATGGTTCCCAGCTGTCGTGAAAAGCATGCCGACTGCCATCGTCTTCCTGGTCGATGACGGACGGCCTCACAATCTTTCGTGTGTAAGACAGCCTGGGGCCGGCCTCGTGCAACCTTTGCCCGCTTCGGCGTCGCAGTCTGTTCCCAATGAAACCTCTACAGTGTAACCCTTCCAATGGTAGGCACACTGGCTCAAGAATCAGTTGCTGGGATGCCACGATCTAGCCGTCATCTTTTCAGGCCTTTTACAGTGCTTCTTCGGGTAGGCGTGGTTCGGCGATTCCTTCGTGTTTTGCTGAATTCCTCGGGTATCGATCCGTCACCTCTCCCTGTGCGTCTTTCCAACTCTTCCCAAGACCATGAGTGTCTTCTATCCAATGACTTGTCTTGCCCCCTCTTTGCCCAACACTCCCCTTTCCTTCGGCTTGGGGCTGTGACCTCTTCCTTTCTTGCCCCTAAGGAAGCCGAATACGCCGCTTGAGCTCTCAGATTTGCCCTCGCTGATGGCGTTGGCATCTGTCGGCAGCGTAGCATCCTGCCGGGCGAGATCAGACCAGCTGCCGCCACCGTCCAACGTAACCTGCATGCCGCCTGTCGGGCTGGTGACCCTCTTTCCTGCAGCTGGCGGTGCCGCTCGTTGATTAGAATATTCGCTGGGATAATGCGGTATCGGAGGCGGCTTAGATACTGGTCGACGGGGAACACCGGATTGACTGCTGCCCGGCCGTCTCTCCAGGCTCGAACTCTTTCGTAATGGTCCTGGGGGTGGCATAGGTCTTCCTCCATTCGTGGCCATTGCTGCCGGTGTAGCCTCATCGGTAGTCAACGCCTGGGGCTGGTTCATGTTGACCATATCACCGTTAACGTATCCGCCCTCTTCACCTTGGCCGGTAATTCTACTGTCATTAGTACCTGTGTAATTTACTGTGAAGGTTTGCAAAGCTTACTTTTTGTACGCAGCCAGGGTGTAATCGAATGGACGGAAGTCGTTTTCAATCATGCGGTAAAGCTCGTCTTCGCGGATCTCCTTGTCTGAAGCGTCCTCTTTTAACCGCTCGCGAGGCTTCTGTCGTCGGGCCCGCGCTTCCAAAGGAGCCTCCTCCAAAAGCAACTCCTCGAGGTCGTACGTAGCATCAAAGTTTGTCTTGTCCGCGGCGGGGACGAAGACTGGCTCAATCTCTTTTCGCTCCAGCGCCTCAAAATCAATCATCATGAAGAATTCGTGCTTCGTAAAGCTCTCCCACGTCGCACCCATTCGTTGATCACGGTTCGAGTCCAAGGCATCGCGGATGGCATATAAACAGGGTAAGCTGACGGGTGGCGAGGTGATGGGATATTTCGGGTTGGCGAGTTGAATTTGCTGGCTAAGGGTGCTTTCCGAGTTGCCGTCGAATGGCCTCTATAGGAAGTTGTCAGTCATTGTATCAGCGGTGCATCTCCCCAAAGACGAATTGACCCACCTTGTTGTATATGCATTCGTAGAATAGCACACCGAGCGACCACCAATCTGCACGAACATCGTAGCCCTTACCAGCGTACACTTCGGGAGCGAGGTAGGCCAGTGTACCCGATTTGCTGGACAAAACCTTGCCGGGAATGATATCGGAGGCGACATTCTGACTCGATCAGCATTTGGGCGTGCCAAGAAATGTTTCCGTCAAAACTTACAAAGTCGGTCAAATGCACGTGTCCATCGGCATCAAGCAGGACATTGTCGGGTTTCACATCGCGATGTATAATGTTTTGGCTGTGAATGTAGCGGAGTGCACATCCCAATTCAGCAATCCAGAACCGCACTGCGTCTTCGGTAAAGGTCTTTCTCGAGATGTGGAATCGTAGATCACCTCCGCTCATCAGATCGACAACCAGATACCTGCACGATTGGTGTCAGTTGGATGCATCAAGCATGACCGGTAAAAGGATTGGTCCCACATGTATTCGATGTCTTGGAAACTGTATCGCAAGTTGCAAATGAACGGATGGTTCACGTGCTCGAGCATCCGGCGCTCTCGTATGATGTTCCGCACACTTTCGGATCGTACGACTATTCTCAGGGACCCGATATCAGTATCGAAGACATTGCATCAAGGTTGTGCATCGCGTTTGGGTTGGGGAGGCGTGTCGAGGTGGAAGGAGTAGTGAGGCGGTGTGTACCTTCATCTTTCCGGATGTATTTCAGGGCAAAAGACAAATTGGTGTCTTTTCTCTCGACGATGCGCACTTTACCAAAGGCGCCTCGGCCGACTACTCGCAGCAGACGGAAATGGTTGAGGTTGACTAAATGGCGGGAAGGATGACGATTAGCTTGGCAACGGGAGATGGAGCAATTGAGGTAGCGATGGCGGCGGTGATGGTGATGGTGGGGGGGGGGGGGGGGGGGGGGGGGGGGGGGCCCCCCCCCACGCGGGGGGGGGGACGCGAGGGGGGGGGGGGGGGGGCAGGGGGGGGGGGGGGGGGGTTGGGGGGGGGGGTGGGGGGGGGGGGGGGGGGGGGGGGGGGGGGGGGGGGGGGGGGGGGGTGGGGGGGGGGGGGGGGGGGGCGAGATGGAGCCCAACCAAGACTGCGCGGTGCAATTCAGATGCAGCCGCAGTAGCAGGTAGGCAGCCAGTGTGTTCTCGGTGGCGGTTGGTGTTGGCAGAGAATGTGTGATGTTTGTGTAATGTGTGTAGGTCGTGGTGGTTTGCGTTGATTATGGTGGTTTCCCGGTGTGTTCGTTGTGCTATGCAATGAATCCAGCGAGGGGAGGTGTTCGAGACATACCTTCGCCATCCAAGTCGATGGGCTTGCCCTGGCTGTTGCCCATTTCGACGGTGCAGTCGTCTTTTCAATGGCGTCTCACGTCTGCACTTTTGTTGGATTCGATCTTACGGGAAAAGGTGACGACTCGAGCGCACCATGATCCAAACGGGGGGCGGTGAATATTTTTTGGGACGAAGGTCGACTGGTGGTGGTGGTGGTGGTTGTGGTTGTGGTGGACGTAGGATAGGTAGGCGTAGACGTGGACGTGAACGGGGAAAAGAGACGCGGATGGAGGAGGGCGGGCGGTAAATGGGAATTCGGGGCAGATGCGTAAAACGAGAGAGGAACAAAATGGCAAGGAGCGAGAAAGAGAGACAAGAGAAAGAGCGCCGGCAACAGAAATGGAGGCAGATAGATAGGAGTGGAGTCCGTTGCAGTCAGCTGGCACGGGGTGACAGGGGTGCGAGGGAGGATAGAGGGCCAGTTGCCTCGAATGACGGTGTCAAAATCGGGGACCTGTACCTGCCTACTCCGTGAGGTACTTCTCCGAGGTACTTTGTGTGCTATGGTACTTTGTCCTTCAACTACCTCTTACCTTCTCTCTTCAGGTTGTCCAAGGCAATGGAGGTACCGATGGATACCTTGCAGACAATAGAATGGGAAAGTAAAGAAGAGGGCCGTCTGAGGTGGTGCTTGCCTTGTTCGCTGTCCAGTAGGTACGGAGGAAGGTAGGTACTGTGTGTCTGGTCCTGCTTGCTGCAACAGAAGGGGGAGGGGAGGGATAATACAGAGGGGAAGGGGCAATAGGATAGGATAGGATTGTACCGAGTCTGAGTGAATGAATGAGAGGGGGGAAGGAGGGAAAGAGGGCCGGATAGGATAGGTCGAGGGTACCCCCAAAAAGAGAGAGAGAGCGAGCGAGCGACACGGGGCGTGGGAGACCGGGCAGGGGGCTCAGAAACCAAGGTACTGCAAAGTACCAGAATCACGGCAAAAAGGCGCGCCGGATACTGTACTATCCAGTGTCTTATTTCCTGTGTATGCAATCGAGGGTAATGATCCTAGGCAAGGTATGTAAAGTCGGTATCTCTCTCACGTAAATCCGTATTGACTGGATGAAATCTTGGAAACCAAAGAAAGAGTTGAGGCGGGAAGCAGAACAGAGAAGACCCAGACACATGGACGCAAGACCAAAAGAAAGCAGGCTCAAGCTACTTTTTGTCCTTCCTCCTCATCACGCTGAGGCCCAGGCCTGGATTTCCAATTTGGCCAGCATGGGCAAATCAGAAAAAGGAGAAACATGCACTTCCAGCCTTCACCTCGTCGTCTCTTTCTCCTCGGAATGCCTCTACGAAACTAAGGCAAGGTATTTGACATGCGGTGAGCACGAGTTTACAACATCATCTTCCATCGCTCTTGTAACTCTATCTGGTTACTCCAGGGGCAATGAGGCAGGGCAAGGCAAAATACCGTAAGGTTGGGCCACCTCAAGTTCGCCTCAAGAAGGACTTTCAACCGCCGCCGGCAACAAGAAAGGAAACAAGAGGAAGAAAGAACAAGCAGCCGCCACGTCGTTGTCCTGCGCTGTCACAAATTCGAAGCCGCCCCCAAGCACTGGCTCCCGGTGGGTGGGGGGTAGGTACAAACACTGGCACGGATGGTATCCCACAGTCCCTACCTCTAATTCCATGTGCCGTGCTCGTACCTTACCTTGCGGTGAAGGCCCAGATCAGGCCGGCTGATGCTAGCCAGCCCAATGAAATGGGGAACAAGTAAGGCAAGGCATCATCGGCAAGGGCCAGGCAAAATCATAGGTAGCAAAGTACACCACGATAGCTCGCTCCGGACGGTACGTGTGCCATCCACATAACCTTACCGCATCTACCGCGATGAGGTACCTCGCTCGCGTGCTCGAGGTTGTGCCCGTGAGCTTGCCGTGAACCATGGAAAAGTGTGGGCAAGACACGGCTACATTTCTGAATGGCCCTATTTACCGGAGCCCGAACCTTTCGCGGCATCTTTCTACTTGATGGGAAGAATACTTACGCTGCTACTCTGTACGTTAAACGCCCATATCAGGCCATATTCAAGACTCAAGAGAACGCTGGTCCTCTAGTGTCGGCGACTACTTGGGACCATGATTAATAACTTCTGCCCGTCTCGTGTCTGTAAACGCAATTGGGACGCAACGCCGCGTCCGCGTTCCCAGGCGGGTTTGGGTTTCCGGCTGTTGAAGTTGTACTTGTTTCTTTAGCTTTTGCTTTTTGGCGGCTCGATTTCCGGCGCCGAGGCTACCTGCTTTCTCCCGCCGCTGGGACCCTACTACCAACTAAAGCAGTGAGTCTACGGATACCTACATACATGACTCCGGATACCTACCTTACCTATCTGCATGGCAAAGCACCTCATGGTGAGAAAAGCAAAAAAAAGAGACGTAAAAGACGCCGGCCCAGGATGGACGCAGAATCGAATCGGTCATGTAGGTCAACTAAGGTTAGGTCAGCTCTAGTGCAAGCTTGCTTTTTGCTCCAGGTTCATTGATAGCGTGCCGACGTCCCTTCGGCTGAGAGTTTCCTTCTGAGTTAGCATGTGCGGATCACGTACATTTGATGCATGCTAAGGTACGGATAGTAGTGTAGAGCACCTCCAGTAATACTGTACGGTGTGAGTCCCTTTCGTCCCCATGCTCCCCTCACCTCAGTCTTTTGGTCCATCTCTTCATCACGTTGTTCTATTCGTGCCTTGGAATTGCAAAGTGGGAAGTGGGTGGGCGGGTTGCTTTGCGAATGGCAGGGGGGGAAAACACAATGGGAATGGACGTGGGAGTCGGAGTGGGAGCGAAAGTGGGAACCGACAGGCTTGTGCAACGAGGCAGGGATCATGGACCGAGTAAAATGGTTCAGTCTCTCTCAGTCTCTCAGAGACAGGCCTGCTCAGAGGAAACCAGCCTCTAGCCTTCCAGGCCCAATTTCCAGTCTCCAGAAAGAGAGAGAGAGGAACTGCTGTTTGCTCCTCATCCTCGGCCAGGGAGCATGCACGATGGGATGATGCTAGTAGGTAGTAAAGCAACGCAACATCCTGCAGCAAACCGAGATACCCTGATCCTGCTGTTTGTGTCCTTTCTTCTTCTTTTCGCTACTTTCCTTTGGCTGTCTTTCTCTCTCCGTGCCTCCCAGTCTCCCCGATTACGCCTCATGTACATGCCATGGTACCGTGTCATTCCTCAGTAGCACTGCAAGACAGGACAGGGAAGGAGACGGGCCCTTGCGAGAACTGGCCCGTTCCCCAGATTAGAGAATCCGAGACTCTCTTGGGGAAGAAAGAAAGCAACGACAAGACAGCCACAGACCGATCCCAAGACGCAAAGAATGCCAATGGAGGCCCCGGACCTGACCAGGTTACCAGGCAAGTGTGAAGCGCGATCAGCAAACAAGCAAAGCAAAGCAAATATCCTGCCCGGGGGCCGGGAAGGAAAGAAGAGGGAAGAAAAAAAGGAAGAGACAAAGAGGCGTCAGGTTTCGGATGGTTCTGGTTGAGAAGACGACGAAGAGCTTTCCAGAAACGAGCACAACAGGAAAATGAAGTCACCGCGGGATCTTTCCTAGTACCGGCCCTTTGAATTAGGATCGTTGGTACGAAGTGTGAGATGGCGAATGCCATTTCATTTCCAACCAAGCCACATTGCGGCGGTGGTGGCAGTGTAGTCAACGGGAAAAGGTAGAGCATGTGAGCAATGGAAGGAAAGCCGAGAAGAAAGGGCCCATCAGATGGAAACCTGTAACAAGCGACCGTTTGTTTCTTCCCCTGGTCATCAGTGGTTGACTGGGGCCGTTTCCATTTTGCTTTTGTGACGCGGCTGTCCACTGAAATCAAGCAGAATACGACTCTGTGTCTTTGAAATGGATCCAAGGGTCTTTGAAGCGGCGCTTCCCGGCCCTCGGTCTCTGCGCGGGCAACAAAAGCAAGGTGATGTTTGGTGAGGTACCTCATCAACGTTGCTGTTACATGTCAGAGGCTACCTATATCCGTGGACCGTACGGCGATGTAAGGTACAAAGTAGCGGAAGTATCCGCCAGGAACGGATACCTACACGTGAGCTCTCATGTGTTCTTGGGATTGGCAGCGTCTTATTGGCCCGGTCGGAGTACCCGCGATGAACATGCAAGAGGGTAAATTAGGGAGGAGCTGTCCACCTGAGGTCCATGGTTCAGCCAGGAGCAGCTCGTCCGGTGCAAACTTGAAATGGCGTCTGGACTCTGGACTCTGGAAGCCTGCTGAGACGGGCAAGTACTCCAAGGTATCCACATGGTCCGAAGTATCGTCGAGGCCGCGCCTGCTGTGATTTGTCCGCTTCCTTGGGCGTCCTGGGACCTTCCGAGGAGCGTGCGCCTGTCGCCAAAGTGAGTTGGATTGGACCTTCCGACGAGGGAACCTCCCTCATGTGTACTCCGTAGGTACGCCGTATAGTCCTTCAGAGTTCCGTCCAGTCTTTCCTACTGAGGTACCTGCCTATACAGATGTTTCCATCAGATGTCAAGGTAAGGTAGGTACGGATATTCACAACTAGTTCCAGCAAGAGAAGAAAGATGATTGTGCCTCCTTTCGTAGACAATTCCTGCTGACTGCTTCGTCGCATGGTACGTACGTTCAATCGCACATCACTTGAGGGCCTTGCCCATCATTTCCTCGGATAGTTGCAGAATCAAAATGTTTACCCCATGACATCGACTACACATTGGATAGCAAGTCTGTACCGGCAGGGCACAACGGTGCGTCTGTCTATTTCTGCGTCGGCACCGGGGCTCAACCAAACTTTGAAGCTGCTCTTTCGGTAACATTGGGCTCGAGACTCGATTTGAAACGGGCAGCTCGAACGAACATCCAGTCGATCTCAAGCATCAACTGAACCAGCAGCCGCCAGCCTCGACTTGACCAAATCCCTAGTGTCTCTCGATGTCCGCATAACCTTCCGCATCTACCTTAGACCATCCTGTCTCTGTCTCTGAGGTCTGAGCCTGGCCAACAACGAATTGGGGCAAAAAGTCCCAAGAACGACAAAGTCCATCGCACTAGCTGGACATCGGAAGAAGCTAATTCTTGCCTCAGCCCGCAGGCACATCATCCGCTCCCCCGCGAGCCTTGCCAGCTGCAGCCATGGCCAGTCATGACAAGAGGGCACAACGCACGCGGCGTCCCACGCCATGCCCGCCGCTCAGAATGAGGTGCCGTCGCCACGAGGCCAACCGCCGATGAACTGCCCCGGGTCTCGAACGGACCTTGGCCTAGCGAGCCGGCCGAGTCTCGAGCATCTCGGTCCCCCAGCCTAGGAACTTTAGCTTTCCATGCTGTCTTTTTTTCTTCTTCGATGGATCCATCTTGGGCCTGTTCTGAGCTTCCGAGTGTACAACGTTTCTATAGCATTCATCATGAACGTAGCGGAGCTACCGGAGCATTGAAGATCCGCAATGCCACAAATTATCGGTCGTCGGATCTGCTGACAAGTAGCAACATGCTTGGATCAAGACGCTGGAATCAATACCTCGATCCATCTAGTCAGATCCACTATTGGCACGAAAACGCAGTCCTGGAAACCAACAACCCAGAGAGCATGGAAACCCAGCGTCAAACTAGCGCATTCCCGCATTCCTACACCCACAGAAGCTGACACAGAAAACACGGATGCTACCACAGCCAACTGCATCCCGCCCTGCAAACGGGCGGCGCATAGGAGCGTTGCCGCTTTCAGGCCAGGTTAATATGTAGGCGGCAACAATTCAATGTGGCATCCTTGCCAGCCACGTGCGGAGAATGTGCAGCCGTATCCGTATCCCACCTCCCGCAATCTTGCTTGGAGTTTTGGGCCGCTCTGCCGCAAACTCGATTACAGAGGCCCAACTGCTGGCCATGGCAAGCCACCGTGACAATACTTTTCAATTCTATCAGTACGGCCCAGAATATCGTGTCATGGCGCCTCGTCAATTTCGCAGTACCGATGCGTCATCTTGCTAGGTACGACCTCCACTTCCTTCCAGGGCTGGCAGGTCCGACATCCTACGGAGTACGACTCGTGGCCATCGTGGGCCGGACGAAACCCTGCAAGAGATGTTTCCCCCCGTCGGCGCGTCTGGCTGTGTGACCGCTACTAATCAGGACTCATCGGCACCGACATTACGCCAAAGCTCGTGCGTAGCCGCCTGTATTCGTGCAATCCACCACGAGACAGGGCTGGTCGACTTAGTAGGGGAATTCCACGGCGAATGCAGTCCTTTTTGCGCTTCCAACTAGTACTCGGGAATGGTTGTATTGCGTATCTCTTCAACACCAGTTGCATACATCGTGCCGCCATGTTCGCCCTTGACGGACGATGGTTCCACCTTTACAACGACGTGCAGGGCTGGATCAATCCGAGACATTGAGCCGATGTGGTCCATGGAATAGGAACATTGTGCGGCCTTCTGGAAGAATTCTGCCCCTTAGATTTCCTGCCGTCCCAGATTAGCGACTCGTCTCTTTCCCGCCTGTCCTCCACTGGGCCACGCGGGTCCCGATAGGACCCTGTGCAGACGGGACGTCAGCCTCGACATGCTGAGGTGCTGCGATGGTAACCGCTGTCGGAGCAAAAGACCAAACAAGACAGCCTTTCCGTTCAACGCCACGCCCCGTCATGCATGTCAAACATGCACATGTCGAAATATCCAAAATAAGGAGAGGGAAAACCACCCCTTTGCAACCGCCGTAACCCGAAAGAGACAAGTTCTTGTTGATTCAAATCTCGAATATACGCAGTCCCGAATGACAAAGATGCCACAAACAGACTTCCGGTAGCAGCGGAAGGCATGGAAGGCACAGTCTTCTCAACATGCGCAATGCCGACCAGAAAGATCATCCCAACATCTGCAGGCTCCGTTTCAGAGTTCCAACTGGAGGAGCCTACCCGCGAACATCCATCACCGGTCATCTCCGTGTCAAACGCGCAACGCGATCCCCTAGGCTCCCCCTTATCCGACATTTGACACCTGATGACACGCTGGCAGCCAGGCAGACCTTCTGCCGTCGCGGCTCATCTGAGGACTTTCCGCCGGCAATAACGTCGTGGTGGACTTTTCTTTGCAGGCCTCGCTTCTTAACGCTGCTGATCCCGCAGATCACATTCAAACCCAAAACAATACTGCCGCGAAAGTCGGCCCCCTTCGCCTAGTCTGGCAGGCCCCATAAGCAGGGGCCAACGGCGCCCCGCGAGTTCCATGGTAGGCCGCACGCATTGGTCGTATCGATTTTTTGACATCTCGACGCGTCTGTCAGGAGCCTCATTTTAAACTAACCCCGTATTCAATATATTTAAGCTTGCCCACCTTCCATTTTTGAAACGGGGTCGCTATTACTGATACTTGGAAGGCTTGATGGCACATGAGAAGTCATGTGAAAGCAACCAAACCTGGGTCCGCAGCGCGACCCTCGACGTTGCATTGTATAATGTGGCGAGCCGGAACAACTGCACGCACACGCCGAATGGCCAGCTGCTGCAGACACAACAATGAGTCTCACGAAATGGGAATATCGGGTGAATGGGATTCGGTCATGTATACGGCCGATCAGCCTTCCTCGCGAGTCGCGTGTCGAGAAGCAGAGTGCGACGCTCGATCCCCTGCTTCCATATCAGCAAAAGAGTCGGACTGCTGTCTAAAATGCTTGTTCGAAATTTCTCCGTTTGAAAACTGGCCTCGAGCTCGCCTGGCTAGCGTGGAAACCATGTCAACTTGCTGCATGGCCCTGAATTTGACAATGCATACAATCTCGGCTCTCGCCGGTCAGCCGGGAGACACAAGGCCGCCAGGCTCGCCGCACCAGGGGGGCGGGTGGCATTGCTTACTTCAGGACCACCCGGACGACAAGGCTGTAGAAGAACAAACGATCATCACAAGTAAGTGGTCGTCTTACATACGGCATATACCACATTGACATGGACAGATTTTGGATGAATTGGCCAGCAGGATCCTAAACATGGGTCTCATTTCAGTCCGCATATGGTGTGGCATAAGGTAGTGTCAACCAGTGTTGCGCTTAACCTGAAAATGGTCTACAGTCATCGTTGTCTGCAACCTCATTCTGCACGCGCCATCATCGGCGCTGTGCCGCCTCCTATTTCTGTCAAAATGGGATCACACATCCGGGCGTTTGGACTAATATCGTCGAGTCCCAAATCCTGCGAGGATTAGGAGGAACATTGCAGTGGATAACCCGGCTTATGGACAACTTCAAGATCGTTCCTGGAGGAGGCGCAAACGATCGTGGCTTGGTCCTTGTAAGAGTTGTGGACTCAAAGCAATGGGCACCCCGAAAGCCAAGCCTCGGAATTTGCGTGGGTGGTAACGTTAATGTCTGAAAGGATGCAAGTCCGCTTGGCCGACTGCCTTCGGACTTGTCACGCAGCCATCCCGCGCCACCCGAGGTATTCAGCGAATCAAGCACTAATGGGCTCAAGCATCGCTTCGGCCGAGATCTACAGCTTCAGACACGGGGAGCAACAGCGACAGTCAGGCCTTTGCTAATAATGTGCAGAGCAACGACAACATCGCAGCATGGCGTTTGAGCCCCTTGGTCAGCCACTCCCAACGGCTTAGTCGCTCTTGTTGGACGTGATGCGATCTGCAGCAATCTCAAACGTCAATAGCTAGCAAGAAAGAGGAATATTGGGGATGAGGATATTATACTATATCGATCAGACTGCCTCGATGAGATGCAGACATGGCGCAAGTCGACTTTGCGACCACAAGACCAATCAATAGTCGTCTAGGCCTTCTCTGTTACCCGTGGACGAACACGCATGTTGCCAATTTTCTACCGGATTGGACCGAGATCGAAACGATTTGATAAAGGCAAGCCTTCCATTCAGTGCGTGGCGTCAAGACCAAGTCCGAATGCGGCGCTCTCCAGAGAGCGCCATCTGGTCAACTCGGCCGTAAACGCTAGACGGCGCAAGATTTTGGATCATTCCGAACAAACGTAGAAGCTCAACCTCTTGGCAGGGCATCGACTGTCGGCGATTGAGCCGCTTCAAAGTTGATTTGCTGGTGGTGCAAGGTGACATGAAGAGATCTTGTTAAGCTCACCGGAATAGCTTATGGGTAGCTACGGTATCTAGAGGCACTTGGAAGAGCTAGGTTGGCGCCAGCTCCTGGTCCAATTGCCCGGTATACACATGTCATTCTTTGCTGATTTTGCAGTCAGTCCGAGGATGGAGACTTACCATGCAAGTAGGTGGTGAAAATAAGAATGATTATTGATTTGATGAGAATCCGGGGTAAGCCGCAAGTGGCCAGAGTCGCACCTGTCTGGTCTGGCTAAACGTATGGATGACGTCACGGTCCCGAATGAGAGCATCTCGACGTAAGGTAGCTAAGGTAGCTCCTCCCTCACAGTCCTATGTCGTGATTGCAATTCATTTGCTAACCTCTACGCGGAGTATTTCCATCATTCGGAACCTCGATTCTTCAATTGCCATTACAATTCCACGCCGAGAAAGACGCAGCCTCTCTGGTTCATAACATACTTCTTCGCCCCCCATTACCATAAACCGTAAGACTACAACCACAAAACCACAACCATGACCTCCCAAGCTCTCCTCCGCACCCTGACCCTCCGCGCAACAGCGGCCCGCACGTCATGCCGCGCCTCGATCCCCGCGACCGCGACGAGACCCTTCACGGCATCCTCGACGACGAGGTTCGCGTACAAGGACACCCAGGACCGCGAGTCCCTGAACCCGGCCTCTAACGAGGGGACCAAGACGGGCCGTGACACGGAGGTGGCGCACGAGAAGGAGGCGTTTGACCCGTCGACGACGCGGCCCAAGGGAGAGAAGAGCGAGGACAGCGGCACGCTTGATGTTAGCGGCGCGAACCAGGCCGCGTCGAAGCCGCAGGGGGATAACCCGGGCGGAAAGGGTGCTGGGCGGAAGGAGGGGGGCGGTGAGGGGAGTAGCGGTGCTGGGAGTGCGCCCAAGGCTGGGAAGGCGTGAGGGTTGCTCTCGTGGAGTGGAAAACTTGGTGTTGGGTTTGGCGAAGGGGGTGGGAGATTCATGGCGAGAAGGAAGGGGGTTGGGATTGGCTGGGAGGTGAGGAGGAAGATAGCATAGCATGGCATGGCAGAGGTGGTAACGGAAAATATCAGTATCATCAGCATCCGGACCGGGAGAGATATCGTTTCTGTCTCGGCTTTTCATTACATGACCATTGAGGAAACACGGAAGGCAGCTTCTGAGTTCACCCGGCATCTTTCTTGGTGCTGGACTATAAACAATTGTGGTTGCTTGCCTGCACACAAGACAGAATCCATGGAAACAGTCACAACAGCAAAGAAGAGCAAAAACGACAGGAGCCGATCGAGGTTCGAGCGCAGGAGCCCTGAAGAGTACGGAGCATCACGCACTAGTCGGCACTTCACGGCTTTCACCCCTCGGTCACCAAGGCCCGATACTTGTTGTTAGGACAGGAAGGCACAAGACTTCTGACAAGGCAGGCCTCCTACCTAGGTGGTTCAAGCCAGGTGTGTGTGTGTGTGTGTGTATCCTGAGCTATCAATCCCCAGTCCTGGTGTATACCATGCGCATTACTTAGCTCCCTACCATGGACCTAGATATCTCGTGTGCTATACGTGTGGAAATTGAAGGCGGGGCTAGTGTATGCGTGATCCAGGACACCCGAGTGATTCACTACCTTGACCGCCTGGGATATGACCTACCCGCCGCAGAATACTCATCAGACAGCCTCGCGAGGCTCCATAGCCGATGAATCATCACCACCCGTCAACAACAAGTACCTGGGCCGTATGGTCGAGGGGTTAATCGGGCTGCAGAGGCCCCGGTTAGGCAGTGAAGACTCCTGTCTATTTCGGGATCCAAGTTCGATTCCTCGATCGGTCGTCCCATTGTTGTTGTTTTTTTGTATTTTTTTGTGTTTCTTTTTCCTTTTCTCCCTCGGTTTCCGACTCTTCTCAAGTCGTCGTAATATGCACGGGGAATAGCAAATGCAGCCTCAACGCCAAACCACTCACTTCCAATCGAATTCGATATGTCCCCTACTCCCCTTCCCACCGCGCGCCTGTCGTCTGCCAATCGTCATGCCGATGATATCTCGTTCTTTCTCTCTCTCTCTCTCTCTCTCTCTCTCTCTCTCTCTCTTCTCGCAAATCCCAATCCACACCGAAGCCACACTGGCAGCCTTTACGCATACAATCCATCAGGATCATCATTCTCCTCATCATCATCCACCACAACAACAGGCTCCTTCTTCTTGGTCAAATCCTTGCGACACATCGGACAGCTGCCCTTGCTCCTCAACCAGGGGCTCACGCACTCGAGGTCGAAGCGGTGGCTGCTGTGGCAGGGGAGCTCGACGACGAGCGGGTACTTGTCGTCGAGGAACTTTTCGGCGCAGATCGGGCAGGCCTCGTCTTCCTTGAGGGACTTCTTGGGGACGCGGTCGAGGGAGTCGAGGTACTCGTGGGACACGCCCGGGATCTCGGTGGGCGGGGAGGAGATGTCTGATTCGAGGGCCTCGACGAGGGAAGAGAGGAAGGCCGCGTTTTGGGTGTTGGGCGCGGTGGAGAAGAGGGTTTGGAATTGTTGTTGGAGGAGGGTGTAGAGGGCTGCTGCGTCCACGGGGGTCGGTGTCGCGTGGGGGTTGTGGTGGGCGGCGGCGGCGGCGGAGGCGGCTGCGTGGTTGTCGGTTGTGAGGTTTGAGAGGAAGGAGGTGAAGGAGGACATGTCGATGCGGCGGGTTCCGTCTTGGGTTGAGGGCCCGGGCTTGATGTTGTGCTCGACTGATTGGGGGGGTTAGTCGTTGTTGAATTGAGTTTGGGGAGAGCATAGGAGGGGTTATTGGTATACCTTCGTATTGTGTAGCCATGGCGGGCGGCTGTTCTGCTGCTTCGATTTGGCAGATCTTTCTGTGTGATGAGTCTGGGGAGAGCGACGAGGTCAGACTGAGCTCTGGATAGAGGTCCACCGATAGAACCCAGGAATCGAGGTTGGGTTGGAGGACGAGGACGTAGGTGGTTGGCTTGGTTTTGTTGGTTCAAGGATGGAGGCTGCCGCGATGATGTGGCCTAGGCAGTCGTTCGGTGTCGCACGTCTCGGTCAACGCGGGGTGGTGGGATGGACGGGTGGGAGAAATTGGAAAAGGTGAGGGGAAAAGCAGCGAGCTCCAGCCTCCGCGGGGGATTGGAGTCGGAGCCCACCTCGGAGAGCTTCTAGCGTGGAGCTCGGCTGCAGGGATCAGGCACCCCGCGTTAGTCTGGCTCGCCTTGCCTTTGCTTCATCCACCTCTCTCATCTTGAGCAATCTCACCTAATTTTCTCTTCAACTCTGACAAGCCTCCATCTCTGTAACTTCAATGAAATACTCTTCCATAAGATGGTTATAATTGATTGATCTCCTTCAGATTCTTAGGTCATAAAATTCTTCCCAGTGTTGCAAGGTCTCTTCAAAATGTTCATCGGTTGAACGTACGACAGCAGGTACCAAGTCAAAGACTTCCCATCGGAGGAAACTCTACCTCTCGGCTTAGTACAACTTGCTACTCTCCTCGTTATGATTTCCAGATTCCCCGGAGAGCCGTTACCAAGGTCTTGCTGATGAACGACCTCCAATTGAGAGAAATTCCGCATTCTGCAGTCGCGGATTCCGCGGTGGTGGAGTTTACGATTCGGCGGACTGTCCGCGTTCCCCACGTCCGTCCAGTGTGGGCCTTAACGCCGAAAAGGCGAGACTTACACCATTCGTTGCAGATTTACAGGCTGAGTTTGAAAGGTGCCACTGAAAGTTTGAACACTAGTCATCGGAGGCTATCTACCACTGATATTCAATAAGCCAGTCAATTTTTTTTTAATTTCTTTTAGAAAGAACAATGTCTCGGGGAGGCTTGAGGAGCTGACCAGATCATATCTGGACGGAGAGAGAGAAGATCCACCATCCGGCGTTAAGCAGCCACCGAGCTCTCCGTGTAAGGCGGAGCTCTGCATGACTTGCGGACTTTTCCCAGCTCGAGGTCTTCCGTCTCGGCTTCCTTCCCCCGTCCTTTTCTTTTTGTCTTTCTTCGGTTCTCGTTATCGCTTCCTAAAGACCCAAAACGTCTCGTCGGATTTGCGGTCAAAAAAAGGCTGGAAGGACATAGAGCATGACCAAGGTAGGGTAAGGTAGGCAGGGCTTTCTAGCCGAGTACGTAGCTACTAGTCATGTGTGAAATGTGCTTTGGCATTCTTCAAGTTCATGCAAAGGCCGTTTTGCCTGAATGCGAGATTGTGCTCCACGGTGTAGGTGTAGATGAGTAACCGCCAAGTAAGGCCAATACGGACTTCAAGGTGAACCGTGAACCCCCCTCCCTTTCTCAAAATCAGAGACGAAAAGCTCGAGACTCTGCGAACCTGATGTGGAACCCCGAGCGTGGAGAAGCCGTTGTCGTGATCACGAGGCGGTCTCCCCGGCGTCATTCCACATCGACGCTACCTTGTACTTACTTCTACTTCTTTTACCGTGACGGCGTTAAGAGAGTGGAGCCTTCTTTGTAATCCAAAGACATCTGCAATAACCTCTATACTTGCACTTTCCGCAGAGGGAGCAACTAGACGCTCAAGAGATAAGTAGAAAGCCGCTCCGGCCTCCCCTGTCCAAGTTTGAAAGACAAACCATTCCAACTTTTCGCAATCGTCTCTTTCTTTTGGGGCTTCTCTTCCCCCCCGCTGTAGTTCGCAAACACCCCCTCCCCATCAAGTACCATCCTAGTTGTCAACGGTCTCCAGTCGTAGACGCAGGTGCCAACTTGTCGTCATATCCAAGGAACATTGCTCGACAGCCTGCCTCTTCCGCTCCAGCTCGTCAACCAGCACACGCGTCTACTCTCGACCTCTCCGTCTCTTTGCCTAAGACTTACCGTCAAAAGGTACAATAGCCTTACGCTTCATCCATCCCTCTGTGCTCAGTCTCGCACTCCCCTCATATAGCCTCGTCTTTAAATCACCACGCCCCCCCTTCTCACGGCCTTGTCTCACCAAGTACACACAGACATTGTAAAGATCAAGCAAACTTCATTAGGGTTCGAAAAAGCTCCAGCGCCAGCCAAGCTCTCATAAAGTCCGCATCAACCTATCCCACAGACGTCCTGCACTCTGCTCTCGCGCCTCTCTCTCTCCCAACTTGTTCTCTTCTTCTTCTTCTTTTTCCCACAGACAGGAAAGAAGCGCCAACCGCTGCAGCATCACAGACAACCATACCCGTTTACCACTGCGCCAGACACCCAACCCGTCGGACCCGACATCTTCGTCGTATCAATCATCTCACCTTTTCTTCTTCTCTCTGTTCCATAGCGACAAAGGGAAAAGCTACAGCAAAAAACAGTCTTACTCCGATCTGATCCAAATTCTAACAAAACAACAACCCCAAACACAACACAATGGCGCACAACGCCGCAGTCATCGGCTCCACCGGCCTCGTGGGTTCCCACATCCTCGGAAACCTCATCACCTCGGAAGCCTTCGCCGCCGTCAACACAATCTCCCGCCGCCCCCCCAAAGCCGGCGGCCTGACCCTCAAGCCCGTCATCGAGCAGGACACATCGGCCTGGCCCCCGAAGCTCGCCGCCCTGCAGCCCACCCCCACCGTCGTCTTCTCCGCCCTCGGCACCACCCGCGCGGCGGCCGGCAGCATCGCCGACCAGTGGAAGATCGACCACGACCTCAACGTCGAGCTCGTCAAAGCCGCCAAGGCCGCCGGCTCCAAGGCCTTCATCTTCATCTCGAGCGGCGGCACCCGCGGCGCGCTGAGCGCTCAGGCGCCCTACAGCAAGATGAAGAACGGCGTCGAGGACGCCATCAAGGAGGCCGGGTTCGACCACGGCATCATCCTCAAGCCTGGTCTGATCTTGGGCGCGCGCGAAGAGAGCCGCGCCGGCGAGGGCGTGTTCCAGTCCGTCGTTCGCGGGCTGGGTATGCTGCACCGGGGAGCGCAGGATACGTTTGGCCAGGAGGCCGAGGTGATTGCCCGCGCTGCTGTGCACGCTGCCGTCCTCGTCGAGCAGGGCAAGGCGCCTGCCGGTCTGTGGGTCATTGAGGCGCCCGAGATTGTGAGGCTTGGGCGGACCGAGTGGAAGCACGGCGCCTGGCCCCGGTCTTAGGTCTCGGGGAGGTTCAGACGGGTGTTTGTCAGTGACACCCAAAGAGCCAAGGTCAAACCTCCTCAGGAGGACAGGTACGCCCCTCGTCGGAATTATTCTTTTCCTCTCCTGGTCTCGCGCCATCTGTCTCGTCTCGCGGGATGTTTCGGTGGTATCACGGCGTTCCGGCCAGGTGCTACACTCTGCTTGTGGCCCAATGGCATCTTTAATCGTGGTTATGGCGACGCAAGAGACACAGGTCACGGGTATCGCGGATGATGGGTGACAAACGGTTCGGGCGGAGAAAAGCTTGTTTCGTGTGGAATCACGAATCTTGTCTTTATCCGTTGTCAGTGGGAACGTTGAGAGACGAGGCCATCAGCAACATCGCGATAATTTTTTTTTTCCTTTTCCCCTTGATGATATTGTCGGATTTGATTAGTTTTGCTGGAATTTGTTGATATCCCCTCGTGTAAGAGAAATACCACCCAATTGTCTTTAGATAAACGAAGAAAGTTTACGTCTAGGCAACAGAATGTCAAGTATTCATCTACTTATTTATATAATGGATCTACTTCTTGGGAAATGTAGTCATTTGTGCTTCCTATGATCAACCTGCTCACGTCTTACACTTACACGGGACGAATCAATTGAATCTGTGGAAATCATCGGACCAGAGAATAAGCAAAGAAGATGACTGCATTGTCATACGGCAGCCCCCCGGCCTGCCTGCCGGCTTGTCTTTCCCCCTCCAAAAGGCGAGAGAGGGAGGCCCCACTGAGGTTGGTCGGCGCAACGTCGTGCCCCTCCCGATCGCAAAATCGATAACGCACCAGGGCAGGTGCAAGGTGCACCTGCACCTGCACCCTCTCTCTCTCTCTCTCGCGCGAGCCTTATCGAAGCCGCCCGAATCGCCCGCATTGGACCTTCCGACTCCAATCAGTCACACCGGAACGACGACCCCTCCATTTCATCCCGCAGCCCCACCACCACCTTCATCTCATCATCGAAGCGGCTCTCTTCTCACCCAATGTCGCAATCTGTCTGACGTTTCTCACTTTCACACTTGGGGAAAAAATCTTGAGATATTTTCTTACAGCCGCAAACTTCTTTTCAATGTAAGCTATGCTACCTCGTTGCGTCTGATTCCCCTGAATTAACACATTTACCAGATACCAAGCTCCCCCAGGCTTACTGTTGAGAATCTCACTCACTCACCTCGGTGTTGGATTAATCAGCATCGCGACAACCGCATATTTCAACCACCTCTCAACACAGAGGGCAGTGTGCACAAAAAATAGTCAAGAGAGAAGCCAGGAGAAACCAAAAACAGCAAAGATGGTGGCAACAGAGACAACTCGTCCCCTCATCGTCGGCCCCGAGTCGGGCCCGGAGGCTCCTTACCCGTACAAGATGGAAGGCAAGGTTATCTCTGGCTTCGGTCGGGGGTCCAAGGAGGTAAGTCGGTCACGGCTTTTTCCAAGGCAACCACTTCACCGACGATTTCATCTCTTGCTCTGCTCATTCTCACGATCTTTACACAAAACGCCCCAAACTCACACCCCCCCATACTTCTTCATCTACCCATCATCCTCCCCGAGCACAACATCTCACCAAACCTCCATCCCAATACTTACCAACCCCACCGCAGCTCGGCATCCCAACCGCAAACCTCCCCGTAGACGCCTCCCTCACCCCCTGGATCGACACCATAAAATCAGGCGTCTACTTCGGCTGGGCCTCCCTCTCCCTGCCCGCCTCGCACCCGGACCGCGTCGCCGCCCCCGGCACGTCCTCCACCGCCGGCGCCGGCCCCGCGCAGCCGCACGTCGACTTCCAGCTCTACCCCATGGTCATGTCCATCGGCTACAACCCCTTTTACAAGAACACGGTCCGCTCCGCCGAGGTCCACGTCCTGCACAAGTTCTCCGCCGACTTCTACGACGCCCACATGCGCCTGCTGATCCTGGGCTTCGTCCGCGACGAGCTCGACTACAAGAGCCTCGAGGCGCTGGTCGCGGACATCAACACCGACTGCGAGGTGGCCAGGACCTCGCTCGCCAGGGACGCGTGGCACCCGCCCAAGGCGCTGCGGCCCAAGGGCACCGTGGACGGGACGCTCGATGCCAAGTGGCTGGTTGAGGAGCTGCCCAAGGCTTAGGCTCTGCAAAAAACGAGAAGCCGAAATCTCTCGTGATCACGTCACATCCTTGTCTCATTCCACCTCTCATGATTATGAAGTCTCTTCACAAAAGGTACACAAACAACAAACAAACGAAGCGTTAGAAATATAGAAGATTGCATTCATTCGAGAAAAGGTTCTGTCTGTCCAAAACATATAGGGTCCTTGGGTATTTCCCCTCTCTTCCCCGAGGGGTTGTTGGCTGAAGTGAAGTATCGTGAAGGAAAGAATGAGTTATATGACCATCGATCAATCCTTTCCGCAAAGATGCGCCTTTCCCGGCCTCTCCCTATAACGAGAAATGGTAATGTCAAACAAATGACGAGAGAACACACTGGACCTTTGAATCAAAGTGAAAAACGCCTCCAATGCCTCTCCCCTCCCTCTTGTGTGCTCTGATCGCCCCTTTTTTTAGTACCTCGCCTCACACAGCCAGTCCATGAGTCTCCTTATTCTGGGAATAGCATGGAAGAAACTGCAGTCTGTCAGTACATGTCTTCTTCGACAACCACACTCTCAAGAGCAGAGATACTCACGTTCATAACAATCAACATGGGGATATCGAATACGTCTCGTTTAATCATCCAGCAATACCGGCAGTCCACTTTGCCGTCCTTCTCAATTTTTGAGATGCCGTGCTCGCCATCGATTCGGGTAACGCGGTTGCTGAGTATGCTCTTGCGCGGGTCCTGCTGCGGCGTCATGTCTGACGACGCCGCGCTTTCCGTCTGCTCTTTCGTGCGGTACTTGAGGATCCGACATGTGCGGTTGACGCTGCCTCGGCTGTCGCCAAAAGCAAGATGCGAAAAGTCGTCGTAAAACTCAACCACACTGTCATCGTCGAGGATCTCGGCAATGAAGACGGGCTGTTTCCGTGGTCCGCTCTCATTCTTGATCTGGTCGGCAAGCGTTGCGGCGGGTGCCTTTGGCGTTGAGAAGCCCGCACGGCCAGTATTGCGGCCACTGTTGGTCGTCGACCCGGTACCGCCGGTGTTGACGTTCAAGTTGGGGTCGTTCCCGAGGAGAACATCCTTGGTCCAGCCTGTTAAAGCGATGAACTCCTTGTTGACGGCGGCAATCTCGCCAGTACGGCGGAGGACAATAGTGGGCGCCGAGGTGTGGTGCATGAACTCTTCGTACTCGAATAGAGTGCGTTGAAAACACTTCTCCATGAAGATGAGATCCTGGCGACTGAGGGTCTTGGTGCAGGCTATAAATGACGGGCGAATGCTGGCGAGCGCCTTTGCGATGCGCAGCGTCATATTGGCCGAGAAGCGTTTCGGCAGGTAGTCGATGAGAGCGTGGAAGCCGGCGAGATACGGATACGGCTCTTTTACGGTCTCGTAAATGGAGGAAGGGTCGCGCTGCCTCTTGCCGAGCAGCGTGTGAGGGCCGCTCTTTTGAGGGGCGCCGGTCTTTGCTTTGGGCCGCGTCGGGGCGGTTATGGTCTGGGAGTTTCCAACAGCGCCAAAGTTCCCACTTGGAGATCCTTCAAAGGTAAAGTTAGTAGGTTGCGGGCTGGCGGTGTTGTCTGTGCTTGGACTATGTAGGCTTGTTGGGCCAGCAGCAATGGCGTAGGCATGTGGAAGGCCATGTTGCAGATTGCCTTGTTGGTACATGCCGTTGGAAGACTGGTCTACACCCATGAAATCGTTGATCATACCGCTATCGTATACTTGGCCAAACTGGTTATTGCCATTGTTGCCAAAGACGTTTGTGGATCCAAAGTTGACTTCACCACTTGGTCCTGACAGGGAGCCGTCACGCGGAGGGGTCTCCGCTGCGCCTGATGACATGTGCCCTAGCATGCCGAACTCCATGGCGCCGTACTGGCTGCCAAAGTTGAGCCCTTCCAGATCAAAGTTGAAGATTGCTGGGTTGCTTGGATCGAATAACGTATTAAAGGGGTCGTTGGCGACCTGCGGCGAGATCATGCCGCCAATGGATCGAGCAGTGTTGCTCGGCTGCGGAAAAGACGGTGATATCGGCGATGGTTGCGCCTGATACGGCAGGCCATCGGGGATGCCGACAGGCGTTTGCTGGCCCGAGTACACGGGGAATGATGCGGTTGAGCTCTGACCAAAATACGTGCTGCCTGCTGTCGAGGCCGTATCCGAGGCCCCGCTGTGATGCCGTTGGCCGTTGGGGCGGGCGGGCGCCGCGTTCGGGTTGTAGTTCGGACCTAGTACGGGCCGTAGAGCTTCGGGCGGAGCATCATGCAGATACTTTGCTTTCTTACGGACGCCGTCTTGGCAAGCCTCTGCGAGTCCACGCTTGATGCATCGCTGACAAGGTCGTTCATCTCCTGTAGCCATCCCATCAGCAAGGTTGCATCGCAGACGGCCATGTGAGTGGAGTAGGCAGCTAAACCCCGGTTACCACGGGGTTTTTGTCAAAGCATTACATGACTTCACGGGTGTTCACTTGACCAGAGACTATCGCGAGCCGGACCCTGAGGAATCGGGCAAAGCTTACCGCAAGTCAAATGGGCTCGTTGGCAGGCGAAGCACGCCCGGCGAGCCTTCTTCCTCCTTGGTCGTGACGGATCCTTGGGATCGTACTTCTTCTTGACCTCGCCGTTGGTATCGGCGCCACTGTCGTGAGATTCAGCCATCTTTTCGTCGTCGTCGTCTCTTACGGGGGTGTCGTCGTCGTAGTCGTGGTCATTATCTGACATGGCATCCGAGACCTCTGGCCCGGTGTCGTCCTGGCCGTCAGGCATGGTGTCGTGGATTTATATATACAAGCCTCCCCTTGGGCAGAAATGTGATAACGGCGTGCGCGGGAGCTGGCGCAGTGACGGCACGGCACGGCACTGCAAGCCCCGGTCCACGAATGTCGCTGATGGTCCGTTTGCGAAACCACACGGCTCACTTTCAAACGTATGTGGGCGGGCCCGGCGTCGCGCTGGATAGGCGTCGTATAATAGGAAAGAAAGCAGAAAATCCCTCCTGTGTTGGTGTAGAGTGACACAGGCCGGGGTTCTTTCTAGCTGGGCTGCTGCCACACACACAGCTCAAAGTACACCACCACTGCGTGACTAACTATCTCCAAGACCCGTGTGCGTAGTGGCAGTTCGAGTCTGCGAATAGGAGTCGAGCCGGACAATGGTTTCCCGCGACGACGTAGTATGGGAGAATAGGGCCAGAAATAGGCGCTGTGCGCTCCCGCGATATAGGTCGGGTAGAGCCTTGTTTTCTCCCTCTCTCTTTTGGTTCTCTTTGCGCCGCAGGGGGGGGCAGGCGGCTTACAAGCAGAGCAGGGCAGAAAGAACGGAGGCGGCGAGCCTTGGGTCTCCCACAGCTCGTATCCTCAGCAGTCAGGAGTCTCCAATAGTGAGTTGGTGGAGAGGAAAGAGGCGTTTCTCGTGCGACGTGCTCGTCACGACAGGACTAGGTCCCTTGGACTCGATGGTTGGCGCAGTCGTCTCGAGACCGGTGTTCGCGTCGCGGACCACATGAGGTCGCGGGGACAAGGTGGTAGACAGAGTCGCTGGGCGGATAGCCGGCTGACGGCGCTGGGCCGGGGTGAAGTGAGGGAGGTTTTTAGAGGTCGAGAGAGTAAATGGTATATGCAGGAAGCCGTAGTCCCTGTGCTTGTCTGATGCAAGCATTGACACGCGGTACGGGAGTTTGGTGGGCTACTTTGCAATAAGTAGCACTGGTAGGGCGGATCGCATTCGCAGGTTCTCGATCGCAAGCGCAGCGGCGCAATTGAGGGGAAAGCGGCGTCGTCGGGAGGTCGGGGCAGATTTTGGAGTCGTGATGTTTATCCTCGGTCGGGTGGAAGAGGAGCACGCGAGAGGTTTGTCGTCAGAGCTGGCGGCGGTCGGTAAAGAAAACGAGAGGGACGGGATAGACAAGGTACCAAAGTTACGGGCAGTATCCGTAAGGTGGTAAGTGAAATACAGCAGTTAACAGGCCCAAAGAGAAAACGGATGCCCCAGCCTCGCTGCTGTTGGTCAAAGATTTGCGTGCTGAGCTGCGGGGTTTTTCTTGGAGAAAATGTCACACTCGTCATTCGTTGGGCCGAGGGGGAATGTGGGTGCACCGGCCGAGAAATCCACTTTTCGTGCCTTATGAGTTCCTGCTACATGAAGCACCACACAAAGTGGGATGTTGAAAATGTATATAATACAATGCACAAGTCTGTCCTTCCCACGACGGAACGCTGTTACGGCTGCACAGTCATCCAGGTCCTCGAGTCTCCCGTTGGTGTAGGTAGGTAGTTGGCGCCCGTGGCACCATAGGCAGGGTCGGAGACACTTTTGGCGTGACTTTCTCTCCTTCCCGTCGCATCCATCCAAACTAAGGTGACGGACAGTCGGACTTGCAGTAACCGTTGTGGACTGTGGAAGGCAGTACGGTAGTTCCGAACAGAAACGGAAACAACCCATCTTCGTCTGTACTTTCTTGGACTTAATACCGTACATAAGGTAAGGTAGGTAGGTACTACGGATACCTCAAGGAAGGAAGGGGGTAGTTGAAAAGTCGGACACATGCCTGCCGCCTGCTCCTGCAGAATACCTTGCCTTACATATTATGCACCTGTGCAATCCGAGCAAAGGCTCCTCAAGACACACACTCGCAACTTTGCATCCCCGCAGCTGGATCCGGACCAGGTTGGCCAAGCCATATTCTGCTCACCTCACCCACGATTTGAATTCCATCATGTCAACTTACATCATCCACGACAAGACCAGAACTCGAACCCAGGAAACAATGACCATCCGTTTGTCATCTGCTGCGCCTTGGTCTCAACGATTCCAATATGGCCAGGTTCAGTCGCACGGCATTACGTTAGCGACGCAACTGCAAGCCACTTTATTGGATATCTGGCATTCTCACTGTTCCCATTGCTGCATGTGAGATCCAATACGATCTCCACATCCAACATCCGCAGTTCGCATTTTTCCTGGTCCCAAGACAAGCCAAGCCGAGGGCCGAGTGACGACTTACACCCAGCTTCACACCTCCCTGGACAGTCGTGACAGTGCTATACGTGCCACGGCTCGCTGAGGATGAGGGTGGTATCTTCGCATTAACTAATGTTGGTTCTAGCCGACGTGCCGAGCATCGGTCTGTCTATCCATCTGCAGCCCATCAACCGCTCGGGGTATCTCATTGCATGTGAGCACAAAATCAAACAAGGCTTCTCGCCCGTCATTGGCAGCCACTCGGCCAGCCTCCGTATGCCGCGTTACCATCCAACTTCCTCGCTATGGCTGCCTGATGACCTTTCCATCAATGACAGCCCGACACCTTGGGCACTTGCAGACGGTTACTGCCGTCCACCTCATGACGATCGACGCGATCAACAGCCGCATCTGCTGCGCGCCGACTCCCGCTCACTAGTCGTCCAATAATGCAGAGTGGCAGCCCAGCTCGACTGCCTGGGTCAGGAACGCGCTCATCATGGCAAGATGCGCACCCACGACCAACAACACCGGCAGCGAGGCGACATGCGGTCACTGTCAACCATTCACAGCCCGGCAGCCTCTTTGCTGGTCCTCCACACCGATGCGGAAAGTCTGTGCGGTGCCGTCCACGCCTGATCCTTCACCGGCCTTCGCTGAATCTCTCGTTGCATTGTCACCTTCGTCAACTTTCTTTTTGTCCGTTGTGGACTTCTGCCCTCTGCTGCCTTGTCTCACGCCCGCGTGGCGAACCGACTGCGACTTCTGATCTTCTTGCCATACTTGAAGAAGATGTATGGAAACGGGAGCATGGCCACCGTCAAGAAGGCGAGCAGTGACGAAGCCCAGGAATATCCAAGCTTGTTGTACATTTGCGTTCCAAACAACGGGAATGCGGCTGTTGAAAGGGAAGTCCAAGTCAGCACCGCGAACGAAACACGACACCTCCCAACTGAGTGGTTGAGAGCGTTGGTGCCACGGGGCAACTCACCAGCGAACATGCATCGCACAAACGCATTACTTGCGAGGGCCGAGGCGGCGTATAAAGGATAAGCATCGACCTGTGAGCCCCAACTTTAGCACAATTCCTGTCGTGTAACCTCCGGGCCTGAGACTGATTCCAAACCCCTGGAACGCCACAAGCGGGGAGCTGGCGGGACATATTCCACTTACAAGAAACGTAAAGATCCCAGTGAAGACGAGGAGAGTTCTGCGGCACATCAAGACGGTCAGTTGCATACTCCTGCATACAAGATGGGAAAACAACACCACCCCACGCTCCGTGGAAGCCTGACAAAGCATGCCTAACGGCCGAAAGCACACGCCAGCGCATGAACCTGCAGAAGCCTGCAGATGGCCTGCTCAAAGCAACCACGGGGTTGTCTTGTCACGGCAGCAAGATGCGCATGTTGCGGAACCACGGGCCTTTTTCCAACTTTGGATGATGGGTGCGATGCTGTGCGAAGGGAAATGTGAACTTACCCAGCTCCAAAAATGGCGGATCCAATGATGGGCATGATCCAGTGCACATGAAGACTCCAACCAAACCAGAAGATGCCAATGGGACAGAGGAAGGCTCCCAGGATGACTGGTGGAAGGCGGAACTCTGGCTCGCTGGCACCCTCGACGCCCGTCTCCTTTTCCAAGTCGGCCATGAGTCGACTACGGATACGGTGCCACAAGGGATCCGTCGCGGCGGCAAGGAACATGCCCACGAGGATACCCAGGAAGGTGAGACCGACTTGCCACAGGTTGAAGCCATGGATCGTTGTGAAGACGAGGGGGAATGCGCCGAAGAAAAGGTACAGAATACCCAAGAGAATGGCCGAGAAGATGTCGAGACTGAGGACCATGGGTTCAAAGGCAATGAGCTGGAAGGGACGCATCAAGGAGATGCCGATTGTCTTGATGACGGACTTTGTAATGTTCTCAACAGGGGCCTTCCACCGCTCGTCACCTGTCTCTTTTCGGATCTTGCGTGCCTTGGTCCGCAGGACGATCGGATCTGGAAGCAAAAAGTCAGCTCTGACAAGCTAGTCCGAGGGCGCACCCTCCATGGACACTCACGATAAGTCTCAGGAACGAATACGACAATGGCGACCAAAAGCGCAAAAGCCCAGATGATCATGACATAGTACGTCCATCTCCAGTGTGCGTTGTAGTTGACGAAGCCACCAATCAACGGGCCGATGCATGGTCCGATGAAGGGAGCAAGTGAGTACATGAGCATAGGGGCTTGGAGCTCATGACGAGCAAACAAGTCACTCACTGTGCCACCGGATACGGCGAGGAAGGCACTGCCAGACAAACCGTCGAAAAACCGGGCAACGATCATAGTTGCAATATTCTTGGCGACTGCTGACGGGATGATCCAGATGACATACATGGACCAAGAGACGAGATAGATGGGCCGGCGTCCGTAAAACTCGCTGAGAGGGCTCAGGAACATGGGGCCCAAGCTGATGCCGAGAACAAAGACTGACAGGCCAATAGTGCTCACCAGTCGGGAGTTGCCGAATTCTGCATCCATCTGGGCATACGTCGAGGTGTAGATGGAGCTCGCAGCGGTACTGTCTTGCACGTCAACATCTCATTACAGAGTCGATGGTTGACTTCACTTACACGCAAAAACTCGCGCACGATACAATGGATACAATGAGCCACTTTCTCGCCTTGCCCAAACTACGTGGACTCATGGGATCGCTGTCGCCGCCCTCGAAAGTCACTTCATACTGGTCCTTTTCCGGTTCTCTTGGCGAGCTGTCGTCCTCTTGGTAATCGTCACAGCTGTAGCCGTTTTGTGACCGCGTCCGGGTCAATGATCTTGACTGACGGAGTGACCGTGTACCGGCGGCGCCCGTGCGGATGGGCTCGAAGCCCGAGTCCTCGTGGACTGTGGCGCTGTCATCGTCCTGATTTGATGAATGGCTCTCGGCCTTTTCAATGTCTTTTTCGACTTCGTTCGTCATGATTATCGTCAAACGCCGCAAGGGAGAAAAGCAGCAACGATCCTCGACAATTTTTTTTTCTTCAACTTAGGTCTTACTCAGGGCCGCTTGATAACGACTTGATATCAAGGGCGCAGCAGTCGGCCGATTGCGGATGTCGGATATTTGTACGGATATCCCGCGTGGTTATTATGGGCCTGGTTCCGAGTTCCAGCGGTCGTGTGGATCGTGACAGGATCAGATCAGTCTGTTGCTGGGCTGGGCGTTACTGCGAACGGAGGTATGTGCAGGGCAGTGGTTTTTATTTGGAAGTGGGAGAAACGGCTCCTCTCTCACTGCAACTCTTCCGATTGTTTCAAAGACGCAGAAGAAGAAACAGTGAAAGGGACGAGTCTGTTCATGGAAGAGGACCTCTTTTTCATGGATTTTGCAGTTTTCCCGATAACAAGGCAAAGAAAGGCGCGAGGACCTCGAAGTGGATGGGATAGTGGGGACCTCGCGCCATCGGCACCGCATCCATTCACACGCATTAGTCAAAGACGACCGGATGGCTAGACGGCGCGACCCGTTTGGCAATTTTTCCCATGCACTTCTCGACGATTATTCAGCCCAGAACGCGGTTCGCTCTTTCGAGAGGAAGCACACCGCGGACTAGGGTGGATCTCGTCATCGCGGCGAAAGGGAATAAGAGAGGAGAGGAGAGGAGATGGAGAGGGGCATGCAGGTGTGTCATAGAGCCCCCTGGATGGGTGACAAAACTGTGGGATGGATGACGCTGCGTTGGACCCTACATTACCTTGGGGATCTTCCAGTTCTGCATCGGAGCCAACAGCCTATTCTTGCGAGAGCGGATGGAAGGGTCCAATGAGAAGGGGTCTCGAGCTATTCGGCGTTAGTTCGCGCGAGTTTTCGATTGCTAACATTTTATTAGTATTGTTATTATCTTTTGGCTGCACTTACGTTGGCCGAAAGGGTGACAGAAGGGACGGGGTTCTCTCGGAAATAAACCGTCATGGATATGACGTCGGAAGAGCCGAGATTCACCACGACCTTTTTGGCTCATTCCAGACATTTCACAAGTCGCGGTTTCTCATTCAGCTGGCGGCAGCGGGAAGAGACGGGGGGATCCTCGGCGTCTGGAACCTGGGATCATTTGAGACAGGAGGCGCCTGCCACCTCTTGTCACTCCTGCAACGAGTCGCAGGTGCTAAAATTGGCCCTGTAACCTTGATCTGTCGACTGTTCGAGCAACATACGTCGAGATGTGGTGCTGAGTAGAAACCCAGCCCGTCTTGGCGGAGTTCCACTCCACGGCTGTTAGACGCGGCCCGATGGAATGGTTCACCGACCACAGACTCGCAGAGGACGTGCGAATTCGCGATAAGCTTGGTGGTCCTCTCCCATCTATCATACTTTGGCTAGCTTCCGACTCTGTCCATCTTGAGATCTGACTAGATGGGTTCAGAGTTCAGACTGCCCAGCATGTGGGCTCTTGAGGTGATCGATCCCCGCTTTCGCATGTTGCAGGCCCAGCAAAAAAACACTGGATTGTCACTTTCGCTTCTTGTGTAGAGGGCCGAAGCCGCGAGAGGGTTGTCAGCCACATTGAATTGTCGGCAGCTTTTCCCGGCGCCGGGCGAGACCGTTATCTTGGTCTCCTGCCCAGTGTCTGTGCGCATTGCCAATTTTTCTGACAGCTTGCCACACACAGACAGACACTCCAATATTTGGGCCTTTTCTCCCCGCGGCGCCGGCTCGCCGATCGGGGCCTTTGGGGGTGGCTTAGCTCAGATGGGATTGAGAGTAAGGGAATCCACGTGTTTTGATTTGTGATTTGAGGCGTGGAGATCCTTTAAGCTGAGTATCCCACGGAGTTACGATGAGGATTGGTAATCTAAAACGTTCACTACTAAATGCCTATGATTTACAACACTGAAGCTCACCAACAACTTGGGGCAGTGCAAGGAGGCAGGTAGGTCAGATAATCCTCGATAACCCGTGATTTTTTCGTCATTTCCTTCTTCCTTCTTCCTCTATCTATCTACTCTGATGGAGGTGAAATCATGTGCAGTCTCCATAAGCGTTATTATCATACATGAGGCCCCTTTCCATCTTTTCCTTCGTACCTCTGTTTACTTACATGATCATCATCATGATGAGCCCGCTACTCTTTCTAGTATACCGATATTTCTCGCTTTCGTTGGGTTTGAAAATGCAGTTTGCTGAACTCTTGACCCCCGAAAACAGGGGGTAAATGACAAGAAAAACAATAAAGATGAGAAATAAAAAACAAACAAAACGCCCGTTACATGCAAGATAACACACATATATAAAACCCCCGGTACGCATGTCGTCGGACAACACAATGCACGTCGTCAACAGAGCCGCACAACTAGGCCCACTCACAAAGCACCTCACCTCCGGACCTCCGGTACGGAACTTCCGAAAGTTGACTCATTTTTCCGTCCGTTTCATTCCCTCTCACATCCGGTAGGTCTCCGCCAAGCTCCCAAAGTCCGGCACGGTCCCGGAGCAGTCAAAGTCCCGATCGTACGCCTTGGCCGGCAGGATCCCGGCCGCGAGGCCCTTTTTGTAACTCCACAGCGGCGCGCTCTCCGTGTCCCACGTCCAGTACCACCACCCCCACCCCTTTTCGAACGAGTGCATCTGCGCCTCGGCAAACATTTGCAAGAACTTCTTGTAGTCGCTGCTGAAGCCGCCCGCGTCGCCGTTGGCCGTGTCGCAGTCGCACTTGGAGTCCTGGGTCGGGCACCGCGGCTCGAGGATCGACGTCGTCGCGTTGCCCGTGTTGTAGGTGCCCGTCCACCGGTTGCCCCAGCCGACGTTGGTCAGGTGCTTGGCGCAGTCCGTGTCGGCCTGGGACCACTCGGCGAAGAGCGTGGGGCCGTAGCCCGTGGAGGTGTCCATCGACTGCTCCGTCTGCTCCGTCCACCCGCTGCAGGCGTACTCGACCTTCTTCTTGTGCGTGTAAACGATTTGGTCGGTGTTGAAAATGACGTACTGATGTACGTCGAGCGCGAGGTCACTGTAGCCCGTCAGTTTCCCCTGCCAGTTGGCCAGGCCCATGAACCCGTCGCCGAACACCACGACGCCGCCGATGCCGTTGCCCTTGACGAGCTTGTAGGCCTGCGCGGTCCACGAGACCACATCGGCGTTGTTGAGGTCCACGTTGCGCGGCTCGTTGGCGAGACCGTAAAAGGCAATGATGTTCTTGTAGCGGTCCTGGGCGAAGAACTTGGAGAGGCGGTCGTGCATATCCAGGCTGCGCTGGGCGTTGGTCGCGCCGTCGGTGCCATTGAGCCAGCCGATGGCGCCCTGACGGCCCGAGTGGTTCCAGCCGTTTTGACTACCCGGGAGGCCGTGGACGTCAAGGTTGACACGGAGGCCGTACTTGCGCGCCCACTCGATGCCGCGGAGGAGGTAGCGCCACGAGGTGCGGAAGAGGTAGGGGTCGCCGTCGTAGACCTCGACGGCCCAGTAGTTGAAGGGGATGCGGACGTGGTCAAGGCCGGCGTCGGCGATCTCCTTGAAGGTGGACTCGGTGACGAAAGTCGAGTAATGCTTCTCGAGGACCTCGGCCGTCTGCTTGGTGCCGAGGTGCTTGCAGAGCGTGTACTCGTCAATGATGCCGAGGCGGGAGTCGTAGTTGAAGAGGGAAGGGGTGATGAAGGGCTCGAGGTTTAGCCAGCCGCCGACGTTGACGCCGCGGGCGGGCCGCGAGCCGTAGGAGCCCCAGGCGTCTTTGAGCGCCGGCACCTTGTCGTTTGCCCGTTTCGAGTCGTCCCAGTCGGTATAGAGACCCATGACGGGCAGGTCGCCGACCATCTGCTCCGTGAATGTGACGTTGAAATCGGTTGTGTCATCCCATGACCACGGATCGAGGTAGGTGCCGCGCCACTTCATCGGGACGCTGTCCTTATTTCCGTCGTCGAGGGTCGTTTTCGTGTTGCTGCTCTTGTTATTGTTCTTGCTGACCACCACAGCCACCACAATGATGATGATGAGAAGCACTAATGAGACACTGAGACATATCCCTGATGGCCAGTTAGTCAACGTCTCCAGCTCCCGATTCAAAGCAACCTACAAAGCTTCTTCCGCTTCTTGACGGGTTTTGGAGGGTCCTCCATGAGATACTCCTTCTCGAAGCTGTGGTCAGAGCTGTTCCACCCTCCGCCTCTCAAGTGGCCTCTTGACCGTCCCTCCTCCATAATCGCGCCACTGACCACCCGTTTCTTTTTGTGCTTGTGTTCCCTCCTGGGCTTTTCGTAGACTGCCTCCGTATCCACCTCTCGCCGCACCCGCTTTGGTCGTTCTGTGGGCGCATCTCTGTAGGCTGCTTCGCGTCGTGCCCTCCGTCTCTCCCGCCGCTCTGCGTCTGCGTCTGCATCGGCGTCCCTCGATGGCCTGCCAGCACCCGCACTTCTTTCTTTCTTTTCCCTTCTCTTTTGCCTCTTGACGTTATCCTGGTTCAGCTTTGCTAACGCATCCACGGACAGCGATTGTGACCTTCTCTCGTCTCTGCTTTCGCCGGAATCTGTGGCCGGTCGTCTAGATCCTTCTGCGCGTGATCGTCGTTTCTTGTTGTGGTGTTTCCTGCCCGATGAGTCTCGTGGTCGATGCGACGATGGTCTCGAAGATTCACCGGGCGCCATCTTCTATTTTGTCGCAAAAAGTCGTCCTCGTTGGGTGAAAGTAACCTAGTCGCCGTTGCACTGGAATGTTCGCGACTCGGATGACATTCCTGGCGGTTAGGTAGAAAAGGCACGGGTTTGCGGGAAATACGTTTGCGTCGTGTACGAAGTACTCGTTGGCCTTCGCTTGGTGCCAGGGTACCAAGATGTCGTATTCCAATTGCTCCTGCCTTGTTTTTGGAGGTGCTTTGGCGCATCGGCTGTTGGCAGGGCAACAATCGACCTTGAGCTCTGGTCCCAGTGGCCCCAGTGTCCCCGGTACCTCCTTATCAGGGCGTTAAGTGGCTGCAGGGGTCTGTGGCTGACAGGAGCCGCTTCAACCCCGCGAACGCCGTCGCAAGCCGAAGATTGACTTACATCACCCGCCATCCTTCGGGTTAGCAACGAGGGCCTACCTCGTCTGAGCCGGCTCCCGTCCTTCAATCCCCTTCATCTCTACGAATAGAACTCACACAAACCACAAGGCATTGGCTTCTCAAAAAGGGATCTTTGGGTTTTCTATCTCTCTCTGTACCATTCACAATGAGGTCGTCGTCAATTTCATTACGTCCACTGCGGCGAGCGCTGGCGCCGCCGGTATCGACGCAGCTTCTGCCACCCCTTGCAACGGGCCCCCGGCTCTACTCGACACACCCGCCCAATGCAAAGCTCAACATACCCGTGGACTACGCGACAACGTCACTCCTCGCGCACTCTTCACAAACTGCTCTCGGCACGGCCGAATTACCGGCGGAGGTGCGCGATGGCACGACAAAGAAGATGAACCTGTTTCAAGCCATCAACGATGCTCTCTCCATCGCCCTGGCTGAGGACGACTCCGTCATGGTTTTTGGCGAGGACGTTGCCTTTGGCGGCGTCTTTCGGTGCACGATGAAGCTGGCAGAGACGTACGGTGCCGACCGCATCTTCAACACGCCACTGACGGAACAGGGCATCATGGGCTTCGCCATTGGCGCGGCCGCGGAGGGTATGCGGCCGGTTGCTGAGATACAATTTGCCGACTACGTCTACCCGGCCTTTGACCAGCTCGTCAACGAGGCGGCCAAGTACCGATACAGGGACGGCGCCTGTGGCCGGAGCGTTGGTGGTCTGACGGTACGCATGCCCTGCGGCGGTGTCGGCCACGGCGCCCTCTATCACTCTCAGTCGCCCGAGAGCTTGTTCACGCACATCCCCGGTCTGCGGGTGATCATGCCACGGTCACCTCTACAAGCCAAGGGTCTGTTGCTGGCGGCCATCCGCAGCAATGACCCGTGCATCTTCATGGAGCCCAAGATTCTGTACCGCGCGGCCGTCGAGCAGGTGCCCGCGGGAGCGTACACGCTGCCGTTGTCCAAGGCGGAGGTGCTGAAGGAGGGCAAGGACGTGACGATTATCTCGTACGGACAGCCGCTGTATACCTGCATGTCGGCCATACAAAAGGCCGAAGAGGAGCTGGGCATCTCTGTCGAGCTCATTGATCTTAGAACGCTGTACCCCTGGGATAAGGAGACGGTATTCCAGAGCGTGCGCAAGACAGGCCACTGCATCGTGGTGCACGAAGCGATGGTGAATGCTGGTATCGGTGCTGAGGTTGCTGCCACGATCCAGGAGGATCCTGATACCTTTTTGAGGCTGGAGGCACCGGTTGCAAGAGTTGCTGGATGGAGCATTCACACTCCGTTGCTTTATGAGAAGTTCAACATCCCTGATGTTGCAAGTAAGTGTTGCCTCCTACCCATGATAAACGCAGCAACGATTTCTAACGTATCTCAGGGGTTTATGACAATATTAAGCGGGTTCTGGATTATTGAGACTTGGTAGGGGACCAGGAGTGATAGGGAAGATAACGAAGAAGAAAATTCAAAACATAGCACATACCCTTAATGACATGCCATACAACTTCATAAGTAATGTTCTGCTAGCTTTGGATATGAATTGGATGCAGGTAGCAGCGAACCCGTTGACATGTTCGCTTCGTGATGGGGAAGTACACCATGAGTCCACTTCCTTCAGCTCAAGTGGAGGTCCCGCGCTAACAATTAACCCCCTTTCCCAGCCAATCCGCCCCTCCCCATGTCCCGCCTCCAACTGCCCCGCATTACGTTTCAACGTTCGAGAGAGGCAGACAGCTCTCCATTTACTCCGTACAGCCGCAATCGTCACCGACTCAACGACAGACTGATTGCGCGACCAGAACCTTTGACCCTTTCCGCCGCACCAGCTTGCAACCTCACAATGTCCCAAGTCGAGACCGTGTCCTCCTTCGTGGAGGGTGCTCCCCCAGGCGAGGTACCTTCCCACTTGCCTCGAGCTCCATCCCCTTACGACGCGCATGACGTCGCGAACCGCACCCCAAGCTGACCTCGATTGAAGCTCGCAGATGTTATTGCAGGTAAACCGCACTTGCCTACCCTAACCCCCAACTCTGCCACGAAGACGAATGGGCCGACAGCTCCGAACGAACTGCTAACACCGTCGCAAAGATATCAAGTCGCTCACCGTATCGGACCCCGAGATCGTGTCCAGCCTCGAGCCGGCGTTTGAAAAGTACAACGAGGAGCAGTTCGTCACGGTGAAGCTGCCAGGCGGGAGCCAGCAGGTCATTGTTAGCGCGCACAGCTCGCTCGGCGACGGCCAGTACTTTGACGTGGAGAGCTCCACGAGCTTCTTCTTTGACCACACCACACAGAAGGCGAGCAACGTGCAGAGCTACGTTTTGGAGAGCGCCAACTCGGACTTGATGTAGGTTTTTTTTTTTTTTTTTTTTGACGGGAATCGAGACAACAAGATGAGGACAGTGATGCTGAGAGAGCTACGTGAACAGCAAGTCGACGTTGAAAAGCCTCAGCCCCTATGTCCAGGAACACTTCCCCAACGCCGCGTACGGCGTCTACCCCACCGAGAACGATTCCAAGGTTGCCGTCATAATCGTCTCGAACAAGTACTCTCCCAACAACTTCTGGTACGTGATACCCCTATAGCGCTCTTCCCTAAGCGTTCCCCACCGCCGCGGGTGCATGCACTAACCCGTGGGATTACCATCAGGAACGGCCGATGGCGATCAGTGTACATCTTCGACCCCTCCTCCGAGGCCCTCGAGGGCTCCGTCAAGGTCGACGTGCACTACTACGAAGACGGCAACGTCAGGCTGCTCACGAGCCGGCCCAGCCAGGCGTCGGTGTCATCGGGCACGGGCGCGGGCATCGTCAAGGAGATTGCGGCGTCGGAGAAGAAGTACCAGGAGGAGCTCAACAGGGGGTTCACGAGCCTGAGCGAGGGCGCGTTCAAGGGCCTGCGACGACAGCTGCCGGTGACGAGGCAGAAGATTGAGTGGGACAAGATTACCTCGTACAGGCTGGGCCAGGATATTGGCGGTGGCCGGAAATAAAGAGAGAGTGGGGAAAGAAGGACAGAAAGAGAGAGTCTTTTGATTGTTAAGGGCTACATATAGAGTGTTTGCTCGACTGGTGCATCAGCATGCCAAAGCTAGGAATGGTTTAAAAAGCTTTCTTTACCAACACATCACTTTTGCTGTCAGGAGGGTCTCCACTGCAAAGAAGTACCTTGGTGAGGACGTAGGCTTCATTCCCACGTGTGATCCTGGGAAGGGTGTCGACACAAATAGACTGCGGAAGTCACCTCTTACCTCAACAGAGAGACTCAAGGAAATTTAGCAGATAAAGAATGCAACTGAATTACCCCTTTTAGCTTTCGGGCCATCAGGTTGTCCATTGCAGCAACCGTGTAGAAAATAGAGGAGGAAATGTGTACTAGACGGAATTGTAAATCGAACCGGCGGAAATTACCTAATCGGGTAACATATCGCGATGACATCTTCACGACCGCCCATAAAGAAAAGAGCTATCGCAGCCGATTATCTAAAAAAGAGTCAAGAGCTGAGGCCTGAATCTCAATCTTGTTACCCCGCGCGTTCCCCGCCTTTTGGGCTCATACCAAGTCACAAGTGGGAAGCCTGGCGCTCGGGAGGGAGTTCAAGGGGAATGACGATACCGGAGGCCGGAGACCGCACGGGACTGCCTCGGCATCATCCCGAATTTCCCGAAGGGTGGGTTGCGGGATTGGGGGGAAATATCCGTACGGCGGAATTGGACACTCGATAGGTTCCATACGTCAGGAAAACGTGTCGTTCGGAGAATCAAGGAAAGTTGATGCTGGCCTCTCTCTCTCTTTTGTATTTCGTGAGTTCATGATAGCTGAGGTAATGTTCCGTTGGAGGAATTGGACTGCCCGTATGCTCCGTGGGATCCGGACTCTTTTAATGGTCAGTGATCAGTCCGTCCGAAGTGTATGTGCGTGTTTGTGTGTGAGCAGCCCTTTATTTGCGATGTCACAGATGCGAGGTACAGACATGCAGTGTGGTAGTGTATCCCGTACATGTGTGCCCCGGCTGGTCCAGTCCAGACTCCCAGCCCGGAGAGCCAGGCTAATTCACCTAGTCCAGCCCAGGAAACCCCGCGGAACGGCGAGATAAGGCAAGATCCGACGGAACGATAGCGTCAGTATTGAGTCGATTGACGACGAGGGGAGGGAACGGCGCAGATGGCAAGGGTGGGGGACGGTATGCGTTCCCCGTGGAAGCGGGATTTGGGAACAATGACCTTGCAGCGGTACGTGTGGGCATTTGCGGGACTTGGTGTTGCAGTCGGGCTGCTGGTGAACCACGAGAAGGCGTGGGAAGCAGCAACGATTGGCAATGCGAGTTTACGAACACGAATAACTGGGGAATTTGACCCCGAAGACGAGAGGCCGTGCCGGACCCTTGTGTACAGTAGAGTACAGACAGACACTCGGTGTGCTTGGGGGGACGTTGCAGTCGGTTTCTTCCAAGATTCCTGTTATACAAGCTGTACCGAATACTGCGTAAAAGGGCATTTTGCATAATAGAACCGCTTCGGTAGCGGACACCGATGTGATTCCGCCCCGTTGGAGGATTGGAGGGGCCATGCGTTTCGAAACGAGCCAGCAACGTGCTCTCTTTCTTTCTCAAAGTGTCGATCGACCGCGGAAGCTGGGGGCGGTAAAGAGGTGGAAGACTAGGTACGAAGTAACCCCCGGTACTAAGCGGCGAGTGTTTAAGTTTTGCAGCGGGAGCCCTGACTCGACAATTCGCTTTGGGAGTATCAACGGGCGGGGTGAAGCGAAGGAGGACGTGGCTGGGCCAGGAAAGGCAGTTTTGCCTTGGCCCAAGGTCCTTGGTTCCGGTTGATGGCTATGGCAAATCGACGCGGGTGTTGTAGGTGAGTGAGACTCGAGTATACGAATTACCTTGGCCTGAATGTGAGAATTTGGGGTATGTGAACAGGGTGTGTGCTATGCGTCAAACGGTGGCAGCCTTGGAAGGGTGTCAAATGTCTGTCTGGCTGGGGTTCAATTACCCGAGTGCGATGCCGAGAAGGAGGCCGGCGAGCTTCTCCTCTCTGGTCTAAGCAAGAAGGCCATGGAACTTGTGGAAGTAGTCGGGTCCTTTCCATTGTCACATACTTACCGGTAATACCTTACTTGCCTACTCAGGTAGTGTTCTGACTCTACAAGGTACCAAGTTCCGCCAGCTAAATTGGCTCCCCCCTTTGAAATCGCACCTTCTTCCTTGTGCTGCCGCCTGCCTTACTGTGGTGCCTCTCTTAAGTATCCCCGGCCCACATTCACTCCAGCGAATCACGGCAACTGTGCACTAATTTCTTCTTTTCTCATTGGCTCAAGACACCGTCCACCCCTGAGCGGACTGCTAGTACCAAGCCCAGTACTGTTGTGAGGTGTCCACAGGTAGTGACCGCTTGGTCCCAGCGGAAGCTTCCATCAGCTGTCAGTCCCAGTCCGCAAAGTGCTGCGCTTTCCCCCCCGATTTTTAACGGGGTCCCGCGATAAAGCAGTGTGAACGGGCTCAACAACATCCGAGGGACCTCCTTCTCGTCCGATTCCGTTTTCCTTACTTCCTCCTGCACCAAAAAATCTCCCCTTCCTCTCTCACCTAATCTCATCCCCAAAGCCAAACTTTTCCGCCTGCGATTCTTTTCCTCCGCTCTGTGTTGCGCAAACCGAATCGAATTCTTCACACCGAATCCTAGCCAAATCAGCAAGGACCCTCAACAAACTTCCCACCCCTCCGATAAACAAGGAAGGAAGAAAAAATAGGAGCCACGTTTACCAACAACAATCCTTTACCGTCTCTCTACACACAAACCAGTCACAATGGGCGCTGTCGAACTCACCTACCAGGATGTTGCTGAGCACAACACCAAGAAGGACATCTACATGGTCATCCACGACAAGATCTACGACTGCACCAAGTTCGTCGACGAGCACCCGTAAGTACTTAGCTAGACCTGCGTCTGCCTCCCGCCACTCTCGCGCCAGTACCCCTCCTAAGGATTCCAATTTCTCTCGACGAGTACCTCCAGCTGACCTCTTTTCCCTTCATAGCGGTGGCGAGGAGGTTCTTCTTGACGTCGGTGGTCAGGATGCCACCGAGGCTTTCGAGGATGTCGGACACAGCGACGAGGCCCGCGAGACCCTGGACCAATTGTACCTCGGTGACCTGAAGCGCCAGGTGAGTCAAAGCAATGATTCTTACTTTGCCGCGTTCGCGCGCGCAACGATGTCCCAGCTGCAGAAAGCAATCGTGCTGACTTCCCCCCTTTCTACAGCCCGGAGACCCAGCTCCCAAGAAGCAGGTTGCCGCCAGCAGCTCAGCTTCCAGCACCGAGAGCCCCGGCTTCGGCATCGGCCTGTACGCCGTTCTCCTCGTCGGTGGCGTCCTCGCATACGTCGCCTACAACTACCAGCAGCAGCAACAGCAGCAGTCCGCATAAGACACAAGCTGCATTGCTACGGTCTTGGACTTCTTTTTACAGCAAAGCAGAAAATGCCGAGAGGGTTAAGGGGCTCCCACCACGATCGCCACCGCCGCTCCCCCGAAAAGGGGCAAACGAGGATGCGCGCGCCGCCGCCACTGCGATGAAGGCGGGGGCTCTGGTCATTGTCTTCAACAGGCGGAAACTTGGGTTTGAAGAGCGAGAGAAATGGGGGCGCAAAGGTTTGTTTTGAAAGCCTTTGCGTCACCTTGAGGTCCCATGGATGTGTTACGAGCTGGCGCAGACGGGTTACAGGGGAGCTTTTATTCACAGGCAGAGGATCTGGCTGGTCGAGCAACGGCCGAACCGAATCTGCCGGGAGAAGATATGCTTTTAATAGAATATACGTTCTGGTCATGAGACTTTGTTGGAGATTCCGCACTGGATATACTGGGTAGTGGGCGTCGTTGCTCTAGGCACACGATAACGGAATCGTTTAAAGCATTGCGTTCTTTGGTGATTGTACAAACCGCTTAGCAGTGAGATCAACAGACGGAGCTTTGGGTACGGCAATTGAGATTGCAGTCACAGTGACTTCGCCCACGAAGATTGAAGGTTGAGCTGCTACAGATTCACGAGCTGCCGCATACTTGCGTTCACAAATTGCCCTGAGAAATCAACCTTCGCTTCTCCCAAGAAAGCTACCACTCTTGCGTCAACCTGGTGTTTCCATGAGCCAGCATGGCCCGTGCAAATTGTAACCCGCGTTCAGGTCCCTCGCCCATGCTGTTAATCTCGGAGACTCAATGTGCTAGAGGCCTGGAACCCATCAGCTCGGAATTTTTATGCGCGAGAAGCGGAATCGGGGCGTCTCCGTATTCCGAACCAACCGGATTGCACCGTGGCTGAGTTATCTCACTCTCCACCCATTCACCAGCCACGTCCGTGCGCCACATTATCGAACGTCCCGTCCTGGAGAATTGAACTGACCAGCAGCAGGCAGACAGCCAAGCACCTTGAAGTTCATTACTTTCCATTGTATCGACAAAGCAGCCTTTTTGCTTCTCTCCCACACCGGCTGTCAACCTCGCGACGCGGACGAATATATGCGGGGTAAAAGCGAACCGCGACAAAAAGATTTCGGATATTTACAGGCTTCCGGGCTGATAAGCGATCGAGTCGAGAGGAATACGGTCGGCGACTTTTGGAGGCTGAAGCTGGGATAGCTCGACGATTGAAAGAGAGAGGACCACAACGGTGCGACCTGCGAGCGACGATCGATCTGGATTGACACGAGGGATTCTGATACGGTCGAGACGAAGGAAGAAGAATTGAGAGGGTTTCTTCTGGCAGCATCTCCTCGCGGGAAGGCGGCCTTCGACGTGGTAGCTTTTGAGCTGAGATACGCCAAATCCTCACTATATCGAACACCTCCCGGCCAGTCACGTCGTAAATCAGCCCACGACTATAGCTCCTTGCGCCAGGCTTTGGATAGTACCTCTTTCTGACGCCACTACGAACGTCCCGCAAGGAAGGCCACGAGCTTCCGAAAGACCATCTCCTACGGCATCGAATACCCTCCACTATTGCCCATCATGTCTTCCCTTCTCGAAAAGCAGAAGGCTATGTTCAGCAGCTCGCTGGCCTCGGCCGCGAGCAAGCTGCAATCCAAGAGCACATCTCTCGCGCCGCCGTCACCCTCCCCGTCCGTCAGCAGCATGGCGTCAGCATCCAAGAACGACACCACCGCATCGGGCAAGCGGAAGCGCGACCCCAACGCAATTGTGTACTCGCAGCCTCAGAACACTAGTTTTGGTCAGGAAGTCTTTACACAGATGCAGTATGCGCTGGAGTGGCTCAAGGGCAAGGACGAGCCCAAGACGGCGACCGAAATCTTTGACCACCTGGGCCAGACCCGCAGCACCGACAAGCACAAGCAGCAGCTGGTGGAGGGCATGCGGCGGCATCCGCGTATTCAGTGGGTGCCCGATCCGAAAATGTCCGAGCAGACATGGCGGACGGGCACGTACGTCCACCGGCCCATTATCCCCGGCGTCAAGGACAAGATGACGCTCCTGCGGCACCTGCAAAGCAAGCGGGACGCCGAGGGGACCAACGTCAAGGACCTCAAGGACGGGTGGCCCGACTGCGACCAGGCACTGATGGAGCTGGAGCGCGAGCACAAGATCCTGATCGTCAAGACCAAGAAGGAGCAGCACCCGCGCGCCATCTGGCTCGACGACGCGACGCTGCACCACCACGTCGACGACGAGTTCAAGCGCATGTGGAACGTTGTCGAGGTCCCCTCCACCGACGACATTGTCAAGAAGCTTGTTTCTGTGGGCCAGAAGCCGGCCAGCGCCGACCCCAGCACGATCAAAAAGGTCGACTCCAAGAAGCAGCAGAAGAAGCGGGCTGTTAGGCGCACCGGCAAGACGACTAATACGCATATGGAGCATCTGCTCAAGGATTACAGCCACATGGTGAAGCGGTAGACGCGAGCTACCTAGTGTTTATATACAGGGAAATGCATTTTCGAAACGGCGTTTTGGGTTCGGACGGCGGAGAGAGACGACGAACGGACGGACAAACTTCATTTAGCAAAGACCTGGGACAGGCATTGCTGTCCTTTTTCCGTGTCAGTTCTTTTTCCCTTATAGACGGATGGGTAGGTTCATAGTGGGCTTTTGTGCCGCAGTTGATGCAGAGAACAAGCATTTCACTCATGCGGGAGGCAGGGAACTATGAAAGTTACACCCCAAAACAAAGAACAAAAGAAGAATGATGAATATCCAGCATTACTACATTCTTTGACGCTGTGCTATGGGAAATGATGTTATTGCTACCGCCATGCCATATTGCTGAAAAGTCAACAAGAGAATGAAACAAGAAGCCAAACGAACAGACAG
Source organism: Colletotrichum abscissum (assembly GCF_030869225.1). NCBI lineage: Eukaryota > Fungi > Ascomycota > Sordariomycetes > Glomerellales > Glomerellaceae > Colletotrichum > Colletotrichum abscissum. Next base: position 154,017 of record NW_026850154.1, read on the forward strand.
GACATGCCTCCCACCCCCTCCTCTCCCTTTCTCACATCATCCTCAGTCCTCTCATCATGGCTCGATAGAGGAAAAGGAACCCCCCCCCCCCCCTAACAGAGAAGGAAAACAAAACACCACCAAGAAACTCAACACCCTTCCGTAACCCGCTCAAAAACCCTCAAAAACACATCCGGCTCCTGATTCCCACCGACCCTCCACCTCCCTTGCACCGTAAACGTCGGCACCCCCGTGACCCCCGCCTTCCTCGCGCCCACGACCTCCGCGTCGACGACTTCCCCCGCGCGATCGCTATCGAGCGCGGCCTCGACGTCGGGCTCCTTCAGCCCCGCCGCCTCGACGGCCGTCTTGACGAGGTAGGCGCGGTCCGAGATGTCTGCGCCGAGTTCAAAGTGGCCCCTGAAGAGCGCCTCGAGGAGGGCGTCCTGGGCTGCGGGACCGCGGGAGGCGAGGGCGAGGCGCAGGAGCTTGTGCGACTGGCGCGAGTTGCCGGTGCGGCCTGTGACGTTTAGGGCGATGCCGGTTCGTGTGCAGGCGGAGGTGATGCGGGATAGGGCGGCGGGGAGGTCGCCTGCTAGGGAGAAGCGGGTTGTGTACATTTCGCGTTTGTCGTAGCCTTTTTTGAGGTTGTGTTAGGAGGAGAACTGCTTGTTTGGGTTCTTATTTTCATGGGTGTGGTGTTGGGGCTGCGAAATAAGTTGGCGGTTGGTGTGAAAGGATGAGAAAGGGGGGAAGTGAGGGTGGCATGGGTTTTTGGTGTAAGTGAGAGTGAGGGAACATGAGAGAGAGAATTCTCCTCTGCGACAAAACGATATGAAGCGGAAGACATGCTCTCAATTGCAGGGAAAATAGAGAGTAAAGAGTAATGGAGAAGACGAAAACAACGTACCGGTGCTCTTCAACGCCGGGCTCAGATAGAACGGCTTCCAGACGACCTCGAACTCGGCGGTAGGGTCCACGGCGCGGTACTGTGAGATTGCGCGGTCGAGGTTCCTCTTGCCGACGTAGCACCACGGACATAGCAGGTCCGTGACGGCCTCGATCTTGATGACCGTCATTCTTTAATTATCTCGATAGATGGCTACCTTTGTTGTTGTGTTGTCGTTGAGTCTTGCCTTATACTGACGAAGGGGGTTTTATGTGATGACGGTGAATGATGGGCGATGAGGTTGGCCGCGTGGTGTGTAGCATTCGTCAAGGATATGCCATACGATGGTAGACCGCTGGAAGAAATTAAATATGATGAGATTGTCGATTACGAAATTGGAATCACTTGGCTGTTCGAATCTGATGAGTAAACGAGTGATGAGAAAAAGACACCAAGGCGTCGTTTATGCCTTCTGTCGTGGTTTCTCGGCACCCGCCAAGGGCGTGTTTTGGGCGAGTTTGTGTAAGCCACAGACGGTCGGTCCAGTTTGTCAACCCAAGGTCGAAGGTTGGACTTGACAGCTCCCGGGTTCAAAAAAATAAACTCTGTCGGGGAACAACCACCGGATGTGTGTGGATTTTGGGATCAAACTGAACTTGCTGCACCCTTCTGGAAATCTTCGGGAACGTCAAGGGGCAGCTGAAGTATAGCTAGTAGGGGAGAGAAGGGGGGGAAGAGAAAGAATAGAAGAAGGTGTGGGTATTAGAGTTTCCTTTCCACAAACTGCGCCTACTTTGTCAGAAGTTGCGGCGATCTTGCTGATATATAATAGGTAGTTTGCGCCGTGGACTCCCCGTCATCTCATGGCTTTGCACCACCAGTCTAATCCCACATTGTTGGCATATGGTGTGCGTGTGTTTGCGTATGGGTGGTGGTGGTGGTGGTGGTGGTGGACGCGTGGGTTGGGTTGGGGGGAAAATCTTGGAAACGAGGCAGGAAGACCAAAGTACCCTGCTAAGCTTACCTACTTGGAATCAAAGACGCAAGGTCCAAGGAACGAAAGTATCGAAATGAATACTAATCAACGGGCTCGTAGCTTGCTCAGCGCGGCTGGGTGATTGATAAACTAATAAACGTCGCTCCCAAGGAAACGCGAGAGAGAGCGAGGACGGACCACTTTTCCCCCTTCCTTGTGTTGTCTCTTCTCGAATGTGTCACCCTTCGGGCGAACAGTAAGAGAAGACTGGGAACAATGATACATAATCCTTTCCTTCGTCCTTCCTCTCCTGATACACACCCACAACCTCGTACTCTTGTCTTTCTCTTTTTTCTCGACTACTAATCCAAAGAAGAATGACCAATTTCTCCGGGGTGCGCGCGCGCTCTCCCCACCTAAGCAGCCCCAAACCCGAGGTGCTTGGAAAAAGGACCGTCACGACATCATCACCTCTTGTTCATAACGTTATGACTAGAAAAAAGAACCATGAAAAGAACTCGTAATGTCTCGCACCCGGCTTCTCGGATTCAAGACTGGAAATGTCAGATCCCACCGCATCCCGCCGGCTTCCCCCCCCTCTCACTCTGAACCATGGACAAGACTTTCGCAAGGCCACTCAGTTACAAGTTCACTAATCATCTCCCACACGGCTCACCACAAAAGTCGGAAAGGCGCAAGTTTGATTTGAATCCGGGACTCGGGGCAACAAACGCCATGTGCCTCGCCTCCCACCCCCGGGAATTTTTGATTTTCTGATTATATCATCATTTCTGATTACATCCAAACGTGAACAGACAAAAGTACAAAGTACGCGGGGATAAGAAAAGCGACGTGAGAGGGGGAACAAAAAAAAGGAATCGCCTCGGATTCGTTTTGTAAACCTCGGCGGTTCAATTCGGGTACTGGTTCACAAACATTACCACCCACGATTTTCTTCGCTACTATCGTCGCATTGCCCGGACTTTTGGTCTCACTCTCTCCTAGTCTATCGACTTTGTTGTTTTCCCCTTCAGTTGCTGCACTCTCATCCGTCTCAATCTCACGCAGAGGCATGCATCTTTTGGTTGAATGGCACCGATGGATGATAACCACTTTGAGGTAAGTATTTTGACAGGGTAGTAGGCCTCGAGTCTTGGTCATGCCGTAACGAAAGTCGGCCAAGAAACCTCTTACATGACACCGAGCGGGAGACCCTCACACAATAACCACCCGCTGCCTGCCACATTGCACCCTCCCAAGTGATTCATATGTCGCTCAATACCTTAGCTCCATTCTCACCATTGAAACTACCATTGTTGCTGCTGCTACTCTTGCTATTGCCACTGTTACTACTATTATCGTCATCATCTTTCTTCATGTTTCATGTGTTCCTTGAAGAGCACACCTTCAACAGCGCAGTAACGTAATCATTATTATGGCATGGGTTGCAACGAGGGGCAATTGACCGACATCTACTTTGTCACTCAATTACCTTCCACAAAGACTTCATTGAACACATGTTCTCCATCTCAAAAAGAAAGAATGCGTGCTGAGTAAGAGACAACGGTGATGATTTTAGGTGTGAGTGCGTACGTGTGTACCCGAGCAATTATAAAAATAAAGTATGTTCAATGAACATCTACCAATCATTCCACAACACCAACTCAACTTTCCAGAAAACGTGACAGTGAACGCGCAACGCACATCCTGTTCGCCTTGTAACACTTATGTACGAAGTTTGCGACATTTTTTGCGGCTGGGAATCAACCAACCGCCAAGTGCAGCGTGCGTTAAGTAGTGGGACACACACGCCAACCCCGGATCGCCCTCCAACGGGATCTAGATTAATTCCCACCTCCACTGATGATGCACAGGTAAGCCGCACGCGGCAAGCAGATATGCACGCGCACACTGACCATCATGAGATCGGTCCTCAAGCTCTCCCGGTCACCTTACGGCTCTAGCTCCGTCATCTTCAGCATTTTTGTAATGCAGGAGGAAGAACATGCAAGCATCAGCAACAAGTTGAACGATTGAGGAGAGAAACAGATTGCTACGCGCATTCGTTGTCTAGTACAGAGTACAGTGTTGCATACAAAACATTGCATATCAGAAAAAAAAAAGAGGCACGTTCCTTTCTCGAGCGAGTCTCCGCCAATTCCGTCGGCGTGCTGCTCAAGCGCACGCCATGTCCTGTCTGGGAACTCCTCCCAACCTTTTTTGCCTCCAGCCAATGCCCATGGAGACCCAGCCATCATGAAGTGTGTGTGCTTCCCGCCAGTCTATGATAACAAAAGAAAAGGCGGTTGTAAAACAAACCGGATGACTGCCCGCCCCTTGGTATCTTCCTGACCTTGTCCCGGTGCAGCCCGCAATATTAAAGTTGTATGTTATTTACCGTCCCCACCCTTGCCATGCACAAACTTTTCGTACCGCAAAAAGAAGAAGATGAATCCACACCAAGGAAATCTTTCTGGCCATCTGCATTCCTGGTAATCCCAAAAGACTCAAGGAGTGACTGCTGGCGATAGTGTTACATGTGCCGTCCCTAGTGAGCACCTGCCCACAGCTCGCCTTGACGGCCCTTAATATCATAGGCTCCAGCAGGGGGCTCAGTGCTCTGAGGGCGGCGGACCTGAGCTGGGTTGCCGTAAAACATCTGACCACCAAGCGAAGGCGCAGAGGGATAGGCATCGGGATCGGGGTAGGTGTAGCCACCACCGTTGCTGCTGTGGGAGGGCGACGGCACGTGCGATGGAGACTGCCATCCGACGGAACCCATGTGAGGGCTACCGCCAGCACTGCCGGGGCCAGAGTGCTGCTCGACGCTGGGCTCGAGTGTCGGAGGCGGTCCATAGCTGGTGGGGTGCGAGGTAGGTCGCATACCAGTGTTGTAACCTCCAGAAGATGTCGATGCCGGGCTGCCAACATGCATGTCTCGCTGAAGGTGAACAGGGAGTGAGCTGTTGCCCATGTACTGGAACTCGGAGTTGGCACGGTGCATGCTGTCGGCACTGGGGGACATCGAAAGGGTGCGCTGGCCAGGCGAAGGCGTGGTAAGAGGCGATCCACGGTTGGACATGGCATCTCCATCAGAACGAGTCGTGTTCGGCTTGCCAGTGGCTCCACGAGCCGCCAGAGCAGCAGCGGTAGCCGCAGCGGCCTCCTCTACTGTACCAGTGTGGTGGTTTTGATGTCTGGTCAGGGTAGTACGGCGAGTGAACGTCTTCTGACAATCGGCATACGGGCACTTGTACGGACGCTTGCCGGAGTGGATACGACGGTGGCGGGCCAGAGAACTGCTGTCGCTGAAAGGCTAAGGCATTTGTTAGCACAAGACAGGATTCCTCGTTGGAGAGTCAGCTTACCTTGCCACAGCGCTCACACATGTGAGGCTTCTCTCCGGTGTGGACTCGCTGATGGACAGTGAGAGCAGATCGCTGGATGAACTGCTTTCCGCAATTGGGGAAGTCGCAAACGTGAGGGCGGATTCCGCTGTGGATGCGTTCTGGAAATAAAGGTTAGAGATGGAATTTCACAGATCAGCATACATAACATACCGTGACGGGCAAGATCACTTCGGCGAGCAAAGCCCTTGCCGCATGTGCTGCACGGATAAGCCTTGGTGGGCTGCTGAGGTGCCTGCTGCTCGGGTGCCTTGTATTGAGGCATGCCCTGAGACATATCATGCTGAGGGATTCCGGGCAGGATTACAGGGCCGGGTCCCATATGGGAGACAGGCATCTGCATCTGCATCGGAGCGCCGACCATGGCACTGGGTGAAGGGTAGGAACGCGGGACGCCTTCCATTGTGTGACGGGAGTGTTGGGAGTATTCGGAGCCGTGGGGAGAACCGGCACGGTCCATCGGTGGTTCGGGCATGTTTCTCGCGGTGAGTTGGGGGAGTTGATGCATTTGACGTTCGGGAGTAGTTCCGTTGTGAATGTGTTGCATAGCGGCGGCACCTCTTTGATTCATCAAGTTGCCAATGTCCATTACCTCGCCTGGAATAGGCGACCTCATATTACGGCGAAGAAAATCGCTAGCAATAGTCGGGATCCCTGCGTGGATAGCCAGCTTGAGATATGTTTTCGGACGACTCTCCGCGTCAGGCGAAGGTGACTTTGAGTTTATAAAGACTGCGCTGTCTAGAGAGAAGGTTGTTAGCGTGATAATCTTCCCAGGGGCGAAGACTCTGAATATTGGAGGTGCGTGACGGCGAGTTTTTTGGGGGCAGCACATCGCCACGGGTGGGAGCGTTTGAGCAGCGTCCACAGGCAGGGTTGTGTAGAGTTCTCCAGGGCGGGGGTAGCCTGAGTTGGGCTGTGGCATGACTAGGTGTGCCAGGAGTACCCGGCGGCGGGCTATTTGAATCAGACTGACGGGTTTCGCTCGCAGGCTTACCTTGTGCGGATGATGGATGAAATCCGGGACAGACCGATCACAGATCACAGACCAGTATGTTGCTCGTTCTCGAAGACTAGGCTTGAGCTTCGCCTGGACCGTACTGAAGAATTGACGATGTGATGATCAATCGGATCTCTAACAGGAATGCTCGTTTGATCGGTTGTGTTTTTGGTGATCCGAGATATATAGCGATCTCCAGCGTCGTCACAACTCAGTATCGTGACGTGGCGCAATAGAAAAATTTGTCTGTCGAAGGCACAGCCCACCACATATAACCCGGGAAGTCACGGGGTCAAGACGTGTGCTGATCGCTTGTCGTATTTGAGGAAAGGATGGGGATGCCTTTCTTTCGGATATGCGTGATTGAGCCGACGGGTGACGGGAAAGGAGAATGAGAGGGATAGTCAAGGTATAGAGGGCGGCTCAGTCGATATGATCTAGATGACGCGCCACTAGTTAGTGATCTCGTCGGCACCTAACAGTAGACAATCGAGAGAAAAGGTTGATGTGGCATGCACAGCAGAGCATGTGCGAAAGCCAAAGGATGAGTAAAGAGGAAGAAAAAAAAAGGACTGGTGCCTCCGGACCGAGGGCTTGACCAGTTGTGTCGAGAGAGATGGGTGGGTGTTTGTCAAAGTTCGCGTGTAGGAGGTCTCGGACGAGAGATGAGGTAACAGGGGCCAAGAAACCTTGATCGGGGGTGCAGACGGTCCGGCAGGGTTAGGGAAGGAAAAGTGGGTCAATGAGGAAAAGCGCGGGAAAAATTGCTGAAGCAGCACCTGGCATGAGAAGCCAGGGCAGCCACAGCCAGGAGGCGCGGCAGGTGAAGGTGCAGGGTACGTATCGTTTGTGCAGCAACTGGCCAACAAGCCCGTCGACACAGCCACAAGAATGGAAGACGCGGTGACAAAATACTTTCGGTTGACTAACGAGCGGAAGCAAGGTGAAGCCAATAATAAAACAACAAGTGGTGGTTTTACAGAGGGTGAAAGGGAAGCCTCGGTCTGGGACTCGACATTGGCCTCGAAGCGTAATGACGAGGAGTAGACGGCAAGGGATGGCGTACCGGTATGCGAATGCAAAATGAGGATAGGGATAGATGAAAGGGAAAAAATATGAAGCTTCGACTTACTGCAGAGAGTGAGAGCAATGGGTATCTCAAGGATGACTATCGGTAGGCGTAGGGGAGTTTCTTTTCTGGGGATTGGAGATGGGAACGTTGCCCGTCGCAAGGAAATGGAGGAATGGGACAAAAATGAAGAAGAAAAAAGAAAGCACGGTTGACCTGAGTTTTGTCGGTGCTGCAGAGGCAGAGGAAGGGTATGAATATGTATGGAGAAGGAAGTCAAGGTGAGAGGAGGGAGCAAGGTGGTGGTGTAAGGTCGGCCCTTGGCTTTTTGGCGTTTGGGTTGCGCGTTGGCGCTGGCGTTGGCGTTGGCGTGCAAAGGGTCGAGTGAGGGTCGAGGGTCGAGGGTTGTGTGTGCGTTGTATGGGAAAGAGCAAGGGGGAAAGGTGAAGGGAAAAGAAGCTGTGACGCAGCAAGCGGAGCGCAGACAGGGACGGACGGACGGGGTTCGGCAGGTGTTATAAAAATGTCAACCACGGAGACGATCCTTTTAGTGAGACCGGGGGGGAGATGGAAGAAAGGAAGGAATAATGGAAGGAAGGGGGGAGGGGTGTGCGATGTACCTAGGGGCACGGCACGCACAGCACACGCAGTACGGATACAGCTTGCTGTTACTGGGCCTGTCCGTATTGCTGCTCCTGGCCCCTACTCCTGTTCCTGCACCTGAGGGACTGGTGTGGTTTGCGTAGTAAAACGGATCGGTGAGAAAAAAAGAATGGGGTCGATACGTCGAGTCGTCGAGTCGAGTCGGTACACAAAGTATCCGTACGGTAAGGTATGTATGACTGGTTTGGCTTTTGCGTTGTTGTAGCTTGCTGGATGGGTGGGATGGATGGATCGAAAGAGGGCTGGCGTCGGAATCCTTATTAATCTTATGAATCGAACAATGTCGTTCGGATACGCAGGTACGAAAAGAGGTAGACGGATCAGACTATGGATATGAGAAATTGGAAAGAAAAAAAAAGAGGAAAGAGGACAGCGTGTAATATGAGTTTCTTGCATGCAAATTGGGCGAACATGTACCTTTGCTGCTTGACCCATTGCTCACACCACGCAACCACGCCTATCAGTACCTACCCTACACACATCTCTCACAAACCTCAGATACCAACCGTCTCTATTCGTAAGGTACAGACGATGTCCTCACACATCACACTCACACATGGACTTGCGCACACACGCAAAACGCACGTATCGTCAGTCTTGGAACAAGAAGAGAGGGTACATGACATGTCGAGAACCAGAGAACGCACCCTCCCCCCAAGTCAGGTCAAGTGAGATCCCAAGTGCGGAAGCTTGGTGAATTGAAACGAACGGTTTAGCTGGGACAACTGGGGGCCATTGACGCTGAAGCAGGAACGAACGGGGGTGCGAGGTAAGGTACAGAAGTACATGGGTACGAAGGTACAAGGAGACTTCCAAATGGAACACACTTCACGCTCAGCACTTTTGCAAGGCACTTGGATACTTGGGTACTTAGGTAGCGCATGGAGACAGACAGCCATCATGCTAAGGTAAGGTACCGCAGCACCCACCTAGAGGTCATGAGGTACTTTCTAGGTCGGGTCGGGCTGGTGTTGCCGCATGGAAAGAGCAACGACACATGAACCGATTATGGGTAGGTACGAGGGTGCGTGCGGCCTGCCCCCTTCCAGGTTTCCCTTGTTGTCTTGGAGCTCTCCACTCGCCCCTGCACTGCTGGTGTACCTTCCTCGCCCTTTTCTCTCTCTTTCTGCGTCGCCCCATGTCCTACTGCGTAAGGTACTCCCTCTCTTTCCCATCCTCTCCCTCTCCTACCTTACCTTGGCCGGCACCGGCTGTGACGATGTTCAGAATATCGAGGTACCTTGAAGTGTGCCTGCCACCGACTGCTCTAGCCGTACCTTGCCGATGCACGGTGTACACAGAACAGACAGTGCGAGGCCGATCTTGTCTCTTCGGCAAGTGGAAGGGGGCTCCAGTGCTCAGCTTCCCTGCCTCTGCTCCACACTGCTGGGCCTGCTCAACCTGGAGTCGGCGGCGATCGTCTCTGTGCTGCCGGTTGGGCCACCGCCGACCTCCAGGGGCTGTGACCATCTTACGAGCTCTACCTAACTATGCGTGAAGCAACCGTTTATCCTGCGCCTTCCATTTCCCATGCATCTCTTATGGATACCTTAGAGGAAGAGAGAAAGTGACGGCATCAACTTCCCCTGGACAGATTTGCAAGGCAACGCTAGACGCAGCGGCTTGCCAAGGTAATTGACTTGAATGGCAAGTGTCAGTGGCCAGAAAGAGACACTGCCTTGCTCCTGCCCCTGATGCCTCTCAACACATGTACATCGTGTGCCTTTTCCATACAACAGGAGAAGAAGTACCTATCACGACACCGCACCTTCTTCACTGTGAAGTACAGAGTAGAACACTCGTACGGATATGAAGCGACAACTCCATTCAACGTCCTGCTATGCTTTCATCCCATCCGATATGCCTCCTGTTCTGCTTCTTCTCAAGCTGTCTTCTGCCAAAGCCCTGCGGCTGACTTTTCGTACTGGGGTGCCATCGACAGTTTGCGGCTGACAGCTTGCCAACGCCGACGGAGCATCACAAGGCCACTGCCCTCGAGTCTCAACACCATCAACACAACTGACAAATGGGCCCCGACAATGCAGACAAACATCACGCTCGTTGTCAGACCAATCTGCACGCAATGCATCATCAATGGACGAAAAGGGGAATAGGGGACCATCTTTCATCACTCGAATCCGCTACCGCTGTCACCTCCGCTGCTCATCATCATCACCCTCAGCCCGCCGCCATGCAGACGCAAAGTAATACTGTACATGCATCCAACTCTCAAACTTCTTCGACCCCCTTCTTTTCTTCCATCCTTCCACACAGCTCAGGGGTGCCTCGCCAAATCGACAGGCCTTGCTGCGTACCTTACCTTACCGATACCTCCCGGATGCACACAGTATGCCTCCGGCTGCCTGGCAGCTGCCCTCGCCTAACACAGACCCCAGCAATGCTATTTGGCTTTTCTCTCGTTTTGCCTCGTCATCATCAAACAATCGGGTTATTTCTGCCATCATCTCCACCCCGGTAGTGGGTCGCTCCTCTCCCACTCAGGAGCGAGAATGGCACATCCAATTTACCTTTCGCAACCCCACATACAAAACCTACGATAGGGCGGACCAGGGGCTTGGGTGCTCGCATGTGTTTCCTTTGCCTCGAGAGTCGGGAGTCGAGAGTCAGGTCTTGCCTCCCCTCAAATCGCTTTTCCTCCGGTCCAGCACTCGGCCAAGCTGTGTGGCAACCTAGAGAACTCACTCTTGCGTTGCTTTCTTTCGAATTCGATCAATCACGTTGGGTCAATGATGAACGACAAAATGTCTTCGTCCTCTTAGCCAGACACGTATCAACCATTGTGTATTCGGCACCGCACGCGAATATGCTGCCCGCCTATCGATGACTACGTCCGCAAGCAAGCATCTACGGAGTGCTCCGTATGAGCCGCTACCCAGCAGCACTCAAAGCTCATCAGATAAGCTAGACTTGGCGGTGCTTTGACCCTGCGCCGGACGAATGTTCCAAAGCTTCCATTTGGTCACTGCCCTTCTCGATTGGGCAGTCACCGTTGGCGCTGGCCGAGCACCCTCGAGCGTACGCTGTCAATGAGGACAGACAGAGTGTGGTCAAAGCCACTCCATTTCGCAACGCCATTGCGCTGCAGTACAGATACAACAATACGGGTTCCAAGACTGACTATACAACTGCCCATCCACTACAAAGTACCTCGCGAGTCCAAATATCCACCCTTGCTCTCCAATGGCGAAAATTACAGATGGAACACTGATGGTTGACCGCACCTCTTCTCACCACTCATCTCCCACCACACTCATCAAGAGAACCCGCGACCTAGCCGCCTCAGATGCTGTCGCTTCCCTCTTGTTTGCGTTGACTTCCTCTTGGCGGCCGCTTCTACAAGTTCCATTAATTATGCCGGGCTGCAATGTTACGGCAACGAGGTGCAGAGTGCCATCCAATGAACGCTCGGACACCTCCAAATTTGCTACTACCCTCAGAGCACGTATCAAAGTCGCGAAACAAAGTTACGCTGGAGCTGTTTGAACGACCCCCTGCTTGTTATTTCTTGCCCATTCCTATCCGGCTCTTGTCACTGACGTTTAGCGCACAGCCAGGTTTTACGCCGTATGGATGCCTTAGCATGGCCAATCTCGATCCAAGGGCCCTGTAAAAGGTGCGAGGGTGCGACAGTACAAGGTGCAGGGACTCCCGGCTGCTCCGCCATACCAAAGATTCAAAGGGGCATGGTCGTGGAAGGGCTCCATTGCTTCTGGAAAAGATTGGCTGTTTGCCAAAAACTCTGTGGACAGCCGTGTCGATGTCGATGCAGAGGCCCGACAATCAGGCACAAGCGGCTCGAGGTTGACAAGATGGTTTGGCTGATGCCGTCACCGTTGTCATGTGCCCAAATTATTGGAACCGGGGTCTGCCCACGGCTCTTGGGATGACAAACAGATTGGCACATCGGAAGAGAGACAGAAGGACAACAGTTGAATAACTTGCAATGGGTTCTTTCTCAACGTCCTCGATGGTTGTCGTACCGCTTGCTACCCCTCAGTTTTCGTCTTTATTCTTAACTGAATATCTCGGAAACCTTTGGCGACTCTGTGCGTCTCTGGCCCTGTATCCGTATGTCTTTTTCAAAGTAACAAAGTGCTACATCGACTTTCTCGAGCTCCAAGGGCGAATATTTCTACACGCTAACGTTCGGTAGCGTAGGGAATAATTAAAACCCAGAGTCGAGTGACGCGACGGCCGTACGTCGAATAATTTCTCCTCGGATTGGTTACCCTTGACCGAAGCCCTGCATTGGCATCACCTAACACGGGCAAGCTCATAACAAATATGCATGGCTTGCGATGTCCTCATAGTTGTCACGCGTAAAGGTACAACAACGACGTCGACGACATCAAGACGCAGGTACCGTCTGTTTAGCGACGACCTTCATGTCCCAGGACTCTACCACTCTTAGGGCCGCCCTTTGCGCTAAGGACAAATGAACATCAGAGCTAGGGAGCAATGGCCAAAAAGGGGTGTTGCCAGCATCTCTGACCGAAACCCACAGGGATGTGAGCACAAACCTGGCGCAAAGTTGGGTGCGTGGGGAGGCCTAGTGGCCCTCGCATGCAGCCGGGAGATTGATGCTAGGCCTAGCGGGGAAGGTTTCCAGAATTCTTCTAGAAGGCATCGACGGCGTGTGAGCCGCCGTGGAATTACAGCTGCGTCAAAGGGATGGGCTGCGCCGCCGTCTCGCCGCTTCATCTGCGACGAGGGTGGGGTGCTCGATGTCAATCTATCCCTGGAAGGCCTCTTTCTTCTCTCCACTCCTTCTGGAATACTTCGAGAAGGTTGGATGAATACAGGCCCCCCCGGGTAATTGGCCAACGAGCACAAGATTACACGGACTTTCTGCTGCACAAGGCAAGGCCCCAGAGCCAGGCACCTTGTGTCGTATCAGCCTTGAACCGGGGGGCACTCGCGCGCGCGGACTGGGGGCCCGTCTCTCACTGGCCCATTGGCTTTACCGTTATTGGGATCCATGGCAAAGGGGCGTGTGTCAAGAACGGGCCTTGAGGCCTCAAACACGCCGTTGACAGCGCGCCGAGGGCTTTGGACGTATGTTTGTCGCCCTGGCCGCCCGTTCGAATGCTCGCATGGCTGCCTTGACTTACGAACGGGACAGCCGGCTGCAGAGTAGGGTTGGATGTTGAAGGACTGGACGATTTGCGATGCAGTCAGGCTCGCCGCATGACCAGCGTCAAGCATCAGGCGCCAGAGCACTCACGAAAAGACACCAGACTGGCAGATAGGACCTTGTCGACCACAGTCAAGGTGATGTCCTGCGGCTCTGTTCCCGAAAGCTCAGACTGATTGAAAGGCCCATTGACGGCCGGCCCTCTGCGGATTATTACACACAGTACCCGTACCCGCCTCGTCAGGGCTCAGCTCAGGCACGGGCGCATCACGGCATCTCCCAGACTCCCACGGCTGAAGCAACCCACGGCTTATTACAACCGTCATGCATGGTCCATGGGGTGGTCCAGGTGACAAGGTCTTTGGACTAGCGAGCCTCAGCGGAGATTGCCGCAGGCGACTTTGAACAACGATTGTCTGTGCGAGCCGTCCAACTACGGTTACAGACAGCCCAATCTGTCGAAGCTCACGAGCTTTTGGTGGCATTGACCCCTAGTCCCCCCAAACTCTTGACCGCAAAGAGGTAGGAGAGCTAGCGCACGACTGTGAGTAGATCAATCGACGTGGCACGGACGATTCAAGATTAAGAACAGGCGCAAAAGCAGATGAGCGAAGCGGTCAGCCAGAGGCAGGAGACTCTGCTGAGGTGTGCTGTCAAACGATTAGGTGACAAGGTACGGATATACAGAGTACCGTGCCTCGCCTCAGCTTAGTGCTCTGTAGTTTGGGTGAGGTGAGTTGGTTGCGGGCAGTCTGCAACCAAATTGGTGCATCGCGCCTCGTCCCAAACGGCAAACATGAGCTAAATCGTGTGTGTACGACTCAGTCTGCGAGGCGTGTCGGGACAATCTGTTTCAGAAGATATGCCCAGATTGGTCGCCATGCACTAGTGGTGACGAATACAGGTTGAGTGTATCTTGCATGTTTGCCAGCTGATGGAATTGGGACCCAGGTCGAGTCTTGGGCGGTAACGAGTTGGATCCGACTCCATGCTCTCTGTGCTTGCGCATCGGCATGCAGATTGCCGTTGCATCATCAGCAGCAACGCGGGCATCAACACAACCCCTGACCACTTTACAATACGGGGAGCTCAAGGACCGACGCTAAAGCGAGATGCCTCACTTCTAGCGCAAATAGCCGTCGCTAGACACATCGGCAGCGGCTGGCAAGGGATGGAAGATTGGCGTGCGCCAACCGCCTGAGCTTGGAGGCTTGAACAGCTTCCATGATTGTTCCATGCAGGATTCTTTTCTATTCATCCTTCCATGGAGGATCACTTACGATTGTGCTACGCGACCCCTGGGCTTACTACGGCCAAGTTTGTTCTCTAGTTCAACGGCGTTCCAGGTTCCTCGCCAGCAGCCAGCGATGCCTTTGGTAGCGGGAGAATTGTCTACTCTCAGGTAAGGGCGCTCATGTTTCCTTTGTATCTGTGTCTATACTGAACAATGGAGGATCCTCGACAGTCCAAGGCACTCAGGCAGCATGCAGTCCGCACACTGTAAAGCCATGACCGGACAGTGTGTCCGACTGTACGAACACGTCTAACGCTCTCGACCGCTGGGTGGACAGCTGCGGGGTGCTTGCTCCCGCAGTTGCTTGACCGTGTCCTGTTGCTGGCCTCCTTCGATACAGCGAGATTCAGCGGGATCTAGCTTCATGCCATGGGGCTATGGCCAGTGCCTGCCCCTTGCCTAGCAAGTTCTGTTCCATTTACACCTCGTCAGCTGCGGCCGGCAGGTGGTGCTTTTTACCCCGTGATGCGAAGTTGCGAACAGAGGGAGGCACTTGCAGGCCAAGCGCAAATGGCCTCTGCTCTTCCCTTTCCCTATACTCCGCAGATTGTACTGGTATCTGTGTCTGTATCCATATTGTCCTCTCACGGTCTCACCCCATTGACCAAACCCAAACAACTTCCCGTGCTCATGGATTCCTTGTCTGATACTTACCAGTCTTTTTAGCCTTGGCAGGCCTTGTCATGCTAGCAGCTTCGGTGAGGGCCGCGAAACCGAAGATCACGTCTATTTCCGTCCATTCTTTTTGTATCCGTACGCCTATTTCCTCAGGCGCCAAGAAGCAATAGGCATCGCGGTCGTCGACGACGGTTCAACGCATAAGTTCGCTCGAAGTAGCAAGACGGTTCTCGGACTCTGGAAATTGGCCCTTAACGATTCGACATCGAAGCCAGTGATGCGCGCCGACACCCTGCAATCGGGCCTCCCTCACTCACGGATATACGCGTGACACGGAACGACCTGACGTCCGTCACCACCCTTCAATGCAAGAGAAAAAAGATACCCGTCTTCTAGCTAGATGTCTCCCGTGCCGCACTGGGGACCGTCGGGCCTGGCACAGCAGACGAACACTGGGCCTGATCACCACCACGATCAGCGGATAACCCATCACATCTACCGTACCCAGATCAATGCCCCGCTGAGAACCGCCCCCAATCACCCAGGTATCCGTCTAGACTACGGAGTTCAGAGCGGTGTACTCCGTATCTTCAATTGATGCGGCAGAGACTTCAAGAAAGGCCAAGCCTCGGTCAGTCTGACGTCCACCCAGGGGAATGTATTGTGGCGGATACACATGTCAGCCAACTGGATGCGTCCCGCCAGCGAGCTAGTCAGGATAAAAAAATTTCAGACATTCACCACGAGGGTATAACCAATAGTTGCGCCCCAGGCCCTCAATCGCAGCCACTGCGAGCAGCAGTTTGAGTACCTAATCTCTCTCCATCAACGGACGCTCCGTCGAGATACTTTCGTCCATTTCCGCAGACAACCACCTTATTTTTTTATTTTTTATCTTTCGATCTGGGCATGAAACGCCCGTGCCGAATCGTGGCCTTTGGGAATCTCGACCACTGTCAGTCGCAACACCAACCCGTCCCTTCATTGGCACGACACGGGGAGGCGCTAGCTTCGCCTTGCGTTGCTTGCCTTGCCTGGCATCGACCAGGAGAGGGCGATGAGTTACAACGTCAGGTCAAGGCTCACTGGCTCAGGAGTCGGGGAGTGCCAGACAAGGCTCCGGCAGTTGAAGGGATGTGCATGTTAAATCTCGTTAGACCCACTCACACGAGGAGACTACGTCTGTTAGCTAAACTTAGCTGAGTGGGATGAACTGAATCCGAGATGACCGCCGGCCGGCTGTGTTACGCTGTCTTTGTGTGTTCCTTGAAGGGCACAGTTGCACTCGAGAGCTGTCAACCGCTCATGGCCAGGCCTTCATCAATGCTTGCTCCATGAGGGTTTGATGGCTATCGTCAAATTATAGAGTCGCAAAGTTCAACATTATGGCCCGCCCGTTGGCCGTTCTGATCCCCAGCAGCCACCACCATCAAGAACAACGGAGCCACCCCAGACAGAAGCGCACACTCCTCTTCGCTGGGGAGACGGTGATGCATGGACACTTTCCTCCCCGGGTACACAATGCCTCAACGATCAAAGTCCAGGATTCGTCAACCATAATGGGCAACCCTTGACATGCTTTTCTGCTGGACCACTCTGCGGCGGTACCGGCATTTCCGCTGTTCCACTATCATCCTGGCAGCAAGGCAAAAGGTCGACACACCAGAATTGTCCAAATCCACTGGTATTCAGCAGCTACATCCGTACCCGTACAGTTACAAAGCACTTTCATGAGGCCGCGGCAAAGGCCTGGCACCCCAGTAATGATCCCTTCGTACAAAGCCATCTTGCAGGTGGGAGGACAACTCGTCGCGGGCAAAACGCAAAGAAAAAGATACAGAGCAGAGATCGGCAGGCAACGCGTCCAACTTTTGCCGCTCGGGGATGGAAACGTCACACTGGCTGCACACACACACACACGCACACACGCACACACGCGTCTGATTCTTTTTCCTTTTCTTCCATTTGGCTTCTGGAAGGTATCGACGGCGCCGCCGCCGCCGCCACTACCTCCCATAGAAGTCGCCTGTTGACGAGTCCTGGCTGGACTGTAGGCTGTTGACCTCCACCTTGGGCAGCATTGGGCTCTCAACAACGGTCATCTCAACCTTCGTCTCTTCGTCCCGTCCAGGTGCCCGGGGGGCGAATTGATCGCTGAAGCATCTTCAAATTCTGAAACCACCATCAAAGGTTCATTCCGGCCGAATGGCGAGAACTGAGTCAAGAATCCTCAAACTTCACAGGTTGAGCCGCTTGCTCCACACCCTCATCGGGGCCGACGGCCGCTGGGAGATACCCACCTCCCTCTTCCAGCTCATGGTACGAATACAGTTTGCTCTCTGTCGTAAGCGTGGTGCAGCGGTCATCAGACTTGCCAGTATTCCTTGGATCAAAAGGCAAAAAAAGATAAAGAACAAAAAAATGATATTGAATCGATATGATTCCATGCCAGGATTGAGCTGCTGAATCCCTCCGGATTTTCAAATACGAGGCTATCATGCCTACACAGACAGCCTAGAATGCGACCCATCTGTGCTGTTCGGATGAAGAAAGCCTCAAAGGTCGAATATCAAGCTTTGCCTCGCTCCATCAGCCTTGCCTTTGACTTGCGAGCGAGCGTCGTAGCGTCTCTCATGGGCCTTGCGTAACGGTACGGGCTCCAGCGGGGAGATCCATGACGATGGCTCAGCTAGAAAGGCTGCCTGATCTGGCCTGACTCTGCGCGGTTTGGCCGCTCAACAGGGAACCTCGATCTTGCGGGAGCAATGCCGATCCCGGTCAGCCTGGGTCGCGTCCGTCCGGCTGGAATCATCGACATCCGACACCATGGTTCACCCGTAATTACCGAGTAATTCGATCAGTCGGATGAGCGAGTCTGGGGGCGCTCAAACCACCCGAAACCTGCAAGAAAACACACTCGATGCGCTTTGTGCCTACAGCCCTTCGACGTCGCCAGACGAAGGGCATGTTTGTGTTCGAGAATGAGGACCCGGCCGCAGGACTCGTTGTTCCGAGGCGCGTGCGGCAGAAACGTTGGCCCTTCCGCACCAGGCTGTGCCACCTTCATGCTTGGATCAGGTTCCAGGGTTTGGCTTGACGTTGCCGAGCGGCCGTGGGCATCTGCCAATTCTCCGAGGCCCGCTGTGACGGTCCAACGAAGGTTCCGGGCACATCCTCACCAAAGCACTGAGCTCAGTCAGGGCTGCATTTCGATATTCTTTTCCCGGTTTCCTCGTCGCTCAAGGAGTCGTTTGACGACGAATCAGCTTCCCGTGGTGCGGTTTCCCAGTCAGACCAGCAGGTGTTGCAAGTCACCCGCCAGACAAGTCCCCGATGTGGCTAGAAAAGGCGAGACATCTGCACTGGGGTCAACCGCAGCTCCGCCAATAAGCAAGACTTCGTGACCCCTAAAATGCCCCCTTGATGGGATAACGCGAACTGGCGCAGGCGGTTCAAGTGCATCATCAGTCCTTGGCCATGAAGGAGCATTCTCGTCTTTGAGTCGTGTCTCCAGGCCGGTCTCAACCGGACAAACGATAAGCTTGGGGATTTGCAACCACCCAGGGTTACATTCCGCGGTCGATCTCCACGACCGCAAAGACCATCAAGAGGCCTTGCGTTGTTCGTCATCTCCCTACGGATACTAGGCGGACCGCTCCGTAAAGCCAACCCGGAGCCGGTGCGTAGTGCCCAAGGACGGCCCAGAAACACACAGACCAATCGTGCCGAGTAAACGTGTTGCGGCCGGACAGGATTGACCACATCCGTATGAAAGGGGCACCTGTAACTCGTCAACTTGGCTTTGGAGAGGCTGCAAGTGACACTACATGCCTATCGATTGCTTTGGCCTGCCATTCTTGAGAATGGAGGCCTGATACGTTGCATCAAAACCACATGTGAGAAACCTACTGATAGATCCGCGGTGCATAGGGGACGGGAAATGAGGCGTTGAGACAGTCGAAGCTCGGTGAAGATGCGCTTTTTAATTAATACGATAACTCATCCCCCTTCTGAACGGGGAGAATCATGCGAGATAGCCAGTCATATCTGCGACATTGAGACCCACGAAACCCACCTCCCCGGTTATAAAGTCTCGAGAGATGAGTCCGACGTTTTTCATCCGGGGAGCGATGTGCACCTTTTGACCTACGTGGATGGCAGGCTAGGTTGACCGAGCTTATGGGCATGGCTGTCAAATGTGCGGGATGTCAGCCCGATTCGACAGTGTCTCGATCGATGAGCCGCGGGGTCGCGTCGGATTCGCCCTTTTGTCTTGACCGAGGAAAGGATATCGGCCGGCGGCCATCCATCCTACCCATTCTCCCAGCAGGCCAGCGAGCCAGCGCATATGCGAGAGTGTTTCTTGCGCCATTCGGATCCAAAACTCATTTTCGCCCCATCATGACCTCTTGTGAAGTGGAATCTCGCCATACTTATTTATCCGCTGCATAGGCAAACTGCAGGACCAATTAACCAGGTGCCGCGTCTTTGCCCTGAGAAACCAACATGCAGGCCCAGCAACATTGTAATGTTTGTGGGTGTCAGTGGGACAGCGCACAATGGCCAGCGTTTGTGACCCAACAATAGGAAAGCAGAAGTGCGGAACTTCGGTCGTGCTACCCGCCTCCGCATGATCTACGCCGCCGAGCTCTTTACCTTTTCTCTCCGACGACCCCCGAAACGGCCCCGGTCCTCACTCCTTTTTCGCGTTGACTGCGACCCCCGCGTTGCGGCGTCGGTGGCCACCACCACCGCCCCTTGTCCAACCACACACCTTTGGTCTTTTTCTCGTTTCTTTTGGAACGCCTTCGTTGTCTTGTCTTTTCCCCTGACTTGGGTTGATTCGGTCCCATCCAACCGGTCAAGGAACCAAAAAAAGGTGACGTTTCCGAGGAAGAGGGTGACGCCCTTGTCGCAGGATGGAGGAGGAATGAGACAAGAGGAGGGCCGCGCCGGACCTAGCGTGGCCCTGTCATTGAAATGTCAAGGCTGTCAAATGAGCCTGGCTAACTGGGTTTGCCCAAGCATGAACAGGAGAGACGTCTCATCGGGAAACGTACCCGTCCACGACCACGACGAGGCGTGGATTCCACATCTCACCGACGATCGACGGGCTGGAGAAAAGGTAGGTACCTTTGGGCGTTGCATTCTTGTTTGCCTGTCTGACTTTTCTGTTTGGGCTGTTCAGCTGCTCAAGCTGCTGAAACCCTTTTAACCTCTTTTCGCAGTCGGCGATCGAGTAACGTCAAGGCCAAGGTCAAGGGTAGGGGTTGCTTGGGATCACTTGGTGTAAGTCAGGGATTGGCACTTTGTCTTGAATCATCAGTGGTATTTCTACGTGCCTGCATCATTCTCCTTCTCCTCGTGGCTACCACCCAACCAGAGAGAGAGCGAGGGCCGAGTGGGATATGGCTTCAGGTGGGCAAACACCACCGCCTACCTCGCTCGGCGCGCTTGTGGATATATGTGTTTGCCAGAGGAGAGGCGTAAGGAGAGACTTCCCATGCCCACCCCTCCCCTTCCCATCCACTCAAATATCGCAGGTCTTATAATGAGGATGAGATGAGATGAAGGGGACAGGGGGTTCAGTGTGGGTTTAAGGGAAGGGAAGGTGCAGAAAAACGTGAATAACGGCATGCTCTTGATGACGAGTGATTCAGGAGTTCTTCTCTGGGGGTGGCAGAAACCTTGCGTCAGTCGAAGAGGGAGATTGTGTATAAAAGGCATCGACTGGGAGCTCCATCGTTTGAGCTTCTTCCCTTTTTTACGAACACTCATCAACTTCTACTCTACCCCCTACACAAAAGTCACACTGTTCCTGTCCATTGTCATTGCCATTACTTTCACACATTTCAACCACCCGTTTCCTCACCGACATTCGGAACCCACGTCATTCTCGTCGGGAAAGAACGGGAGAAACGTCAACCAAGACGGCAACCTGCAGTACCAAAGCCGACAACCCCCCTTTCAAATCTCCTGTCCACCTCAAGTCACAAGAAACAAGAAAGGAAAGAGAAACGGAAAAAACAACAACAACAATGGCACCCCAATCAAAAATGGTCAACATGCCCGCTCACGGCAGCGTGCTCGACATTGGCGGCGGAAGCATGTCCTCCGCCATCCTCGAGGACCTCCAGCGCGTCTTTGCCGTGGCCGCCAAGCACGAGAATACCGGTATTGGCGGCAGCGTCGAGGTCCCAACCATGCCCGACGAGCTGCTGTACAACGATGAAGGGCTGGCCATCTGGGCAGAAGTCATCTTCACCCCCGAGTTCTATCAGACCCGCGACGAGATGGTCTTGTTCGAGAAGAATAGCGAGGAGATGGCGACCGTTTACATTCCCAACGACGCTACCATGATTGACTTGGGAGCTGGGTAAGATTACTCCCTTCATTGTTTATATTTGACATGTTAGGGTAATGATTACCTGCTGATTGATTTTCTTTTCTTCATCTACAGTGACATGCGCAAGGTCAACTTCCTCCTAAAAGAACTTGCCAAGCACGGCCGCAACGCCACGTACCTCGCCCTCGACATCTCGAACCACTCCCTCACCTGCAACCTCGGGGCCCTTGCCCCTGAGCACGCGGCCGGCAGCGTCCGCATGGCAGGCCTTTGGGGTGACTTCAAGGCAGGCCTCGCCTTCTGTGACGACATTCCTTCTCCTAGAGTCTTCCTCTCTCTGGGCTCCGTCCTCTTCAACGACCCTTGGAAAAAGGCTGTCACCTCGCTCCGTGAGTGGGCTGCCCTCATGCGCCCAGACGACCTCATCCTCGCCGGCATGGACGGCCACGACGTCACCTCGACCAAGGTCTGGGCTGCTTACCACACCCACCCCGCCCTGTTCGAGAAATTCTTCCATAATGGATTCAAGCACGCCAATGTCCTCCTTGGTGAGGATGTCTTCAAGCCCGAGGACTGGGATATCTGTGGTGAAATCGAGGAGGATGAGAAGCGCCATCGCTTCTTCCTCAAGGCAAAGCGCGATGTTGTTGCCGAGAAAGAGGGCAAGACGCTGAAGCAGGGTCTCGAAATCGACTGGTTCGACGCTCACAAGCGCAACGAGGAGGACGTTCACAACATGTGCGCCGAGGCGGGCCTCGAAGTCGTCAAGTCGTGGGCTATTGAGGGTTCCGACATGCGACAGTACCTCATACGCACTGCTGCCATTGAGAACTCCATTGACGAGACGGATAGTGCCATCTACGTACGCGGGGAGTAAACCATTCTCGGTAGCTATACAGGTACACTGTATGTACATAGAGGTAGACGTGTGGTCCTGATTCTGATCTCTCATAGTGTGAGGATGGGGAATTCTTTCGGGGGCGGATGGACGACTCAAAACATGACGAGATGACGGAAGCGCACTCGATTCTTTAGAGGTACGATAGGTAACAAATGCTTGCATTAGAAAGCAAGAATTGCAAACAAAGAGTGCTCCAGAATGAATAGCATGAAGTATTCTGCGAAAATGCATCTCTCTTCCAAATGTTTGGTCATCAATGCCCCTATATTTCCTCTAGATCAAACACAAAGTTCCTTCGGTAGAAATAATGTGCGCCACGAGTGGCTCCCACCAGGAGTGTCGCTCTGAAATGAGGTCAGGAAGGTTGGAAGGAATATTGTCATCAACGTTGGCCGCTATCCAATGACGGATACGCAGAAGGGAGTTGAAAGCAGGGGGCACGCTCTGGGATATCTCTGGTTAGAATCTACACCAACTATAGGATTCTCATCACTTTACTTACCGAGCGACAACTGGTGCTGACGACCGATCGAAACCAGTTCAGGGCACAAAGACTATGTGCCTCTGTCGTGGCCACAATTCCTAGGAGGAAGACCGGGAAGAATGGAGATTGCGCAGTGAAGAAGGTTCCATAGGTTGGCATCATGTCAATGCATTTCACCAGCTGGTCAACCTCAGATACGACGTCTGGGTGAGAGCGAGGTAGTCTCTCGAGGCGGCAGCGAAGGTAGATGAGGGCCGCTAGACGCCATGCTTCGGCCGTGACTTCCGTCATAGATTCTGCGTCCATCACAAGGCCGAAATCGTTTCGCTTAATGCGATCTTCGATAGCGCGTTTGTCTGATGTATCTCGAGATTGATCCGATCGCGTTGTGGCCGAAGAGGACGGAGACTCGGCGGCGGGCTGTGTCCACTGATGCAATCTGCCCAAATCTTGGCGGACTATTTTGCTGCTCGATTTCATGTGAAAATCGTTGGTACTGGGGTCCTCCCACAACCATGCTGCCAATTTTGTAATCTGAGCAAAACGAGAAAGAAGTATCGGCGACATGCCGCATCCACCATGTATCCTGCGAGTCTCCGGCTCAGTGCCCTGGCACAGCCAAGAAAATTGCTCTCCTGTGTCTTTCGAATCAAGAGGAGCCATGGGAAGGGCTATGATGGCGGCCCTGGCGGCGATGATCATGTTGCCCATCTGCATGTCGGAAGGCTGAATGTTGGAGGGTACCCAGAAGCGATGACCCGGATCCGACTTATCCAGCAAACGACAAGCGAGGCGAGCACCTTCTAGCCAACGAGGAACCGCACTCGGCGGCCGACGTTGCTCTGGGGATACAACATCGATCATGTTTAGCAGCGTCACGGCGGCAATCAGGCTGTTTGACTCGTGTTCCGTGGGACTGGGATTCCGAGCCTCCTCTCTCAAAGCCATCGTCAAGAGTAGGACGGCTCGTTTATAGTGTGCATTGACTACCTGTCGAATGCTCTCTTCGGGTTGGTAATCGAGGACATATGTTCCAGCAAGCGCTAGCATCGCGTGCTTGACACAAGAGCTGTCCTTCATTATTCGGGGGATGTTGACGAGCCAGCAGTTGGTTTTGTGGAGGACACTCCGACCAGAACACCATGCCTTGACGTCTTGAGAATGTTAGCCATTCTCCATGTTGGCCAGATGTACCGAGACTCACAAAACTGGAAGAGATTTTTGTCACAATTGTCTTCAAGGCCTGCCTCGAATAAGAACGTTTGAGAACACAGTTCTGACAGGAGAGCCTGGGGATCAGACGGTTGTATCGCCGCCTGTCGACGCGGTAGGTTGGCTGCCCTCGACTTGCCGCTGTGGAACTTGATGTATCCATCAATAATAGTTCCGGCCTGAATGCGGGTTTTGCCCAGGACGAGACGATCCGCATCATCGGCGTTATCCTCGAAGGGATTCGTGAGGTCCAAATCCTCCGCCGAGTCGGCCTCTATAGTAGGGAGTCGCGGAGAGAAAATCACATCTGGCGGCGGGTGAGGAGAAACTGGTGGGCCATACGGTGCCCCATGTCTGGTCGATGTCGTCGACGGATCAGGGATTGCTAGTTTGTTGTTAGTCAAGGATTCGTCGGCAACGGTTCCTAAGACCTCGTGCTATCATCATCTATTCCTTCTTCTTCCATCCCTTCTCGTGTCTACCAGGAATCGCACTATACTGGATGGGAGCGGCACAGGCGGCTCAGGATAGGTAAAGAAATCCGTCCAGCTTACATGGCTTTGATCGTGCCAGGGGCTGGTCATCCTCAAGGGGTTTAGACAGTCGACGTCTTTGCCGGGGAGTGTTGGCTCCATGAGAGAACCATGGAAACTCGGAGTCTCCTACCGGGCTCCATATTTGGGAATCCTGGACATTGATGTTGGAGTTGTTGTCTCCAGGCGAGGGTGTAGAGGCAGGCGTCGATGAAGGTGTAGTTGTAGGGACAGAAGCGGAGGCTGTTGAATAGGAAAAGAGAGGAGGATCCTCGTCCATGGGCTGGCTTCTCTTCCGCGGCCTAGTAGCCATGACTGTCGCACCAAGCATGCCCTGGACGGGGAGGGACGGAAAGCAGCACGGAACACGGGATGCCCAAGGGCATGTACTTTGTCCGGATGGATACACGAGACCAGCGTGCCCAGGTCTGTCCACAGTCCAGAATGGAGGAGACGAGGTCGTGGGGGAGTGTGTGCACGGGTGCCGGGCGCGATAGTCTGATATTCAAAAGTGGATAGTGGTGGAGGGAGCGCTGCGAAGTCCCACGTCTGTGGTCCACGACAGGGCCAGGGGGGAGGTGAGGTCGATGTGGGACGCGACCGGGTATACCTTGGCTAAGAGCCTAAGGTAAGGGAACAGATGCGGAAAGTGGAGACAACGGGGCTGTTAACGTTAGCGCGAGCTCGGGGAGGAAGGAAGCGTGGACGTGGTGCAGGTCGGGTCGGATGAGGTGGGTCCTACCGGTAAGGAGGAAAGATGGGCCCAAAGGAGAGAACAGCACCAGCACGGTAACACCTGCCACCAGCACCTGAGCGACCGGCCGGCAGGAGCGGACGAGATTCTAGCAACGGCCAGCAGCAGGCCCTAGCAACGCGCTACTGTCAGGATGAACTCAGGATGCCTTCCCGCGCCCGCTAGCTGAGGAAAGAGGTGGAGACCAATGTTCGTGCACTTGCCTGCCACGAGATGAAGTAGGGGGGAAATGTGAACGTGAATGGAAGCGAATGAGAAAGAGCCAAGGTAGCTGTGGAAGGTAGAAGGAATGAAGTGGGGTGGCAGATGAGGCAACGCGACAATCTGCAAGTGACAAGAGACAAGAGACAAGAAACTTCCACAAAACTTGGTCGAGTGGACGGGAGATCGGGTGATGGAATGGGAGCTCGGATGGAAGTTTTCAGAGGCACAGAGCAAGCAAAGTTGTGAGTACACACGCCGCGCCGTGCGAGTGTCGCTCCAAGTGGTCGACTCCGCCGTGAAATCGTCCTGCGTGCAAGGTGCGTGCTGTCACCGGTACGGAGTACGGAGTACGGACTGAACGGAACCAAGGTGTTGGTGCTCTAATTTAGCTTGGTAGTTCTTGGTGATGGCTCCACTTGGACTGGAGGATGGTCAGAGCCAGAGTCAGTCGGACACGAGAAGTCTGCGTTGTCCTTTTTTTTTTCTTCTTGAACTTGGCCCGTTCTTTGTCCAACGAATCCGCCTACCAACTGAAATGCTGGCTGCTGGCTGCTATGATTTTGGAGGAAAAGGTAGATGGGTATCGAGAAAGTGCGGTATTTTGCTGAGACAAGACAATTTGGAATGCTGGCTAACGAGGCGGGTGCAATTTGGAAGATGTTACTGGATGCTCAATTTGCGGGTGAAAGTCTGTCCAACGGACGATTCGATCTAGCAGCCGTCGTTTCGGAACTTTAGATTCCAGATGATGGGAGGTAATTGGATATCGGTAAGTATGATCGAATTGCCAACTCGCCGAGTAAATCCTAATGCGCTGTTTCAACGTCTTTGGGCTTGGCTTGCAAAATACGGAGCGGACGGGGGCCGGCGTGTCTCCCGCGCGCAACGGAATGTTGTCTCTGCTAGTCTGTCTGGTCTAGAAGTCTCTTAGTTTACTCTAGTCGTTTGTTGTGGATTCAGGCAAGACGGCCACGGCGTTGTTGGGCTGATGTTGGAGCGGACGGGAGAGACAGCGGGAGCCCCCTCGATGTGCGGATAGCGCTGCGCCCAGAAAGAAAGACAAGGGCGAGGCGAGACGTGGAAGCGCCAGTGTGTAATTGAGGCTTGTCAAATGACCTGATGTGCCGGACGTGTCTTGATTTGGCGTCGAGTCCGTGATTTAGAGTTTCAACCCACTGGGACCTTCCCGCTCGTCGGATAGGAAGTCTGACGGCTTGCCGAGCCGAAGACGAGATGAGATGCTAGATGAGTGACCTGTGTAGGTTTCGTACCTGGCACAGAACGGAGCGCAGTATTTGCGTGGTCAGGTACGTATGATACTCCGTACGAAAAAAAGGTGCAATGTAGATGCAGTAGCCGTAGAGCCGAGTACCTTCAAGTAATCGTCATGTAAGCTGGCAGCTGAGCTGTTCGGGTTGCACAAGGCAAAGTTATCGTTACACCGCGATAGGTCGCCCTGTCTGCCTTGCCTTAGCGTGTCTGCGACTGTGACGCGATTCTTACATTCCTTCTGCCAACGTCTGCGCCTGGATTGGCATGGAAGCGAGAAAGGCACTGTTTAACTCCATCGTTTTGCATTACTAGAGGATTGCCGCAGTACATGTAGACGCTACCCTGCCCTCGAATTCCGCACTGTTCAACCTCAACCCTTTTCACAAGTCACCCATCCTTTCCTCCATTCCACCCTCTCCCTCGTCAAGGGATCGCTAGAATCGCAGTTTCGACAGCTTGTTGGTAGGCTGGTGTTACTGTCTGGAGGTAGGTAACCCACTCTTGTGCGTGGGCGCCGGGAGTCTTGCTATTGCGGAGATGGCGGTGGATGTGCCGGAGCACTCGAGAGAGCTTTCTAATAGACTTCTAATGCTGTCTAAGGCGATTATCCTCGAGCTGTAGGAGGAAGCCGAGGCGCCATATCGACACGGCCCTGTCCGTCTCGTTGGTGCTGATGATGCCCTTCTTGGCGTGGGACATGTTGGCGATGCTCTGCGGCCGCGTTGCTACGCTTCGTGGATCGTGCCTAACGTAGGTGAGGATTCTGGCGTTGTCCACTAGGTGTTTTGTTAAGGTCGTTATCGTGGGGTTGGTTTGGTTGTTGGTATCTTGGCAAGCATTTTAACTTAACTCGGAGGCTCTTATAGCTCTTGATGAGAGGCTTTTAAGGGACTCATAATCAGACTTTTCGCCCATCACGGGCGAAGCTATCACGGTTGAAGCCACAGCGATTGAAGCCATAGCGCTACTTGCGGACCTCGATAGTAGGCAGTCAGTAGTACAGTCATCTTTCTCTCATGGCAAGCTTGAAAAAGCATCTCAATTCAAGTGCTGGGTGGGCACTACACTGTTTTATTAAAACTGTATTCTTGTACTTGTGACTTAGAAAGAATTAACTTTCTTCGATAACAAGGTACTCAGGAAGCGAGAAAGGACGGCGGGGGAGGGGAAAGGGAAGAGACGAAGAAGAAATGGTCGAAGCAGCGGGGGTTGGATCCCTTGAACGAGGAGAAAGCAAGACTCAGGAGATGGGTCCAAAAGAAAAAGTGTGTGTGTGTGTGTGTGTGTGTAAGCTTCCGTGTGGATGTCCCATCGAGGGAGGGCACACCGACTGCGGTGCCCAAGCAACTAACATCATCTGAAGGAAGGTGTGACCCAACACGTGTGTCTCAATTGGCATCAAGCATCGGGACCACCTCCGAGAAGGCGACTGAGCGATGTGGTTTGACACACTCCACGTGACTGTGAGCGGTTGGAGGAAAGAGATAGGACCGGGAAGGAAGCGACTGAGGTGGGCAGTCGAATTAGATGGGTGAATATCTACTTACCCGAATACTTTGATCTTGACGTCAAGGACGGGAATGGAAGGTCCCGCCTCGATACCTAACCTTACCCCAGGTAGGTAGGTAGGTAGCTTAACGAGGCAGGTATAAAGGTACTCTGGTTAGGTCCTCTGAGGAAGGGGTCAAGAAGGATGGCGTTGGGGACCAGGAGGGCGATGCGGAGGCGGAGATTGTGGTGGAGGTGGGCAAAGGAGACAAGAGGAAGAAGGAGGCGACAACGACCTGACACGGGCAGTAGCGATGCCAGATTCTTTCCTCCCGTCACCAAGGCAAGGTACGGGTATCTGATCGGGCTCAGACTTCACACGCAGCAGATGCTGAAGCTGGAGCCCAAGGTAAGCTGGAGCTGGACCTCCACTGGTGACTGGACGTGGGCGCCGGAGCGGTGACGGACAAGAGAAGACTGCGACGGCGACTGCGACGGACTGCAACTTCGGGTGAAAGTGGTCCTTGCTGCGTGCGCATGTCACGCCAGGCGAACTCTAAGTCGGGGGTCGGGGGGTGAGCTTAATTCGACAACTCGGGACCCTTGGAGGCGCGTGTTTGGGAATGCGCGGTCAGGTAATTGTTCGTGTCGTTCTTTGTCAACCAGGAAGCAAGATGATGATGGATTATCATGGAAAATCACCTGAGGGAGTCCCATGCGCAGGTAAGATCAGGATGGAATGGATGGCATGTAGGTGGGGAGGTTGTCAAGAAAGCAGAAACCCGCACGTTCTCGAGAAGGAGACATCGAACAAGTGGACTGTCTTTGTGGCACAGCAGGAGAATCACACCCAATGCATTTTCCCAAATTGTGCGGTCACGAGTGGTGGACCCATGGGAACCAGCAAGACGCGGCAAGGTGAAGAAGCACCAGCCTCCAGGAAGGTACCTTAGGTAGAGAATGGAAGAACCTGAGGGTATCTGCAAGAAAAAGAAAGCATAGCAAGAAGGAGGGAACATGAGCGAGGCAGGAATGTTGGACAAGGAAGCGACTCTTGAGTCTTGCCAAGTTGGTGGCTGCCAGAGCCTGTTGAACGACGAAGGGGGATACCTTTCGAGGCCGATCTTTACCCTTGGTGTTCCCCCTCCTTCCTTCGTGTAGGTACGAAGTCGCCAAGTACCTTATTTGATGGTGCCCCCCTTCCCCATCTTGCCCATGTCGAACTTGTCACTAAGTATCTCTCGCTAGCGTGGCTTCCCAACTGTGCCCCCTCCCTCTTTCCCCGCCACCAACGACCTGCATCCACCTGCCTACTGTAATCTGTTAGTGTGCCAGTCTGTAGACATGGGTTTTCTGAGGCAGACCTTTCCCCATTCGCTCGCACATGCATTTCTCCCTGGTCCAATGTTGCAAATCCAACCAACCGATCAATGCTGCAGCAAGCGGGCAACTTGCGAGTCTGCGGCGCTGCGCCCAGCAACAATTGTGAAATGGGTATTTGCCGCTTTGCAGCTCGTTCGCAGCTCACCAGCTCCCCAGTATTCGTTTCTGTCCTTACAGCTTTCCCAGTGCCCACTTCAACTTTCCTCCACCTCACCGCATCCCTCGCCCGCCCGCCCCACGCTCTTCCTGCCTGCCCGACCCTGGCCTGACCTTTCAGGTTCCATGACCTGACCGCCGTCCATGAAGTTCACGGGAGGGAATCGTGGCATGCATGGTACCATGGTCTTCCATTACCACCTACATGTTTTCTTTTGCCTCTTCTTACCTCGATTCTCAATAAAGTGTACGATTCTCCAAAAGATACGACGTGGGGAGGGATTGCCGATCCCTCATGCACCAAAATATTTACGGATACCGACCTGGAAGACGGGCAGACAAGCGCCCAATGTCCGTACGGATCCCGACGGAGTAAAAAAGGGTCTGGCAAGTTGCAACCACAATTATTATCACCTGCAGCACATCTTTTCTCTTTCTCATGCAAGATTAGAGCAGTTCAGAAATGCCTTATCCTGGTCGACGGATGGTATCCGTACTTCATTTCCAGTTCCAGCACGCTGCAGTTGGGCAATAATTACATTCTTTCCCAGCTTGCAGTGCTTGCTTCATCTTCCATGCTGTTCCTGGATCCTCATATCTTTCTTTGTCTCTCATCTATCCGCGGCCATAGCCCTCAACCCTTGCTGATATGAGGCGTCTGCCAGGTGCGACTTTCGCCATCGTGGACATCATCACCTTTCATCACTCAGACCATGTTCATGACCCTGACCTTGACCTTGATCGCTTCGGCAAAGCCGCGCAACCAACAGAAGCGGTACCAACGGTCTGGTCGCTATCCGCGCCGGCAACGGCACCGGTTCTAGCACCAGCAGCTCCCAACATGCTGATCGACATCATCGAGATGCCATCAACCGGCGTTCAGATGGGCACCCACCCTTCGGACAAATCCCGGAGCCCCATGGCTTGCCATTACGATTCCATCAGACTACGTCTGGTACGTCGACAAAGGCGTAGATGTTGACAGGTTTCCAACTCCCAACTTATCTTATGCTGCAACACCCATCCAGATAATTGGTGCGAGGATAGGTAGTGCCATCCTCACCACCGTGACTGACACCGCTCTTTCTTCTTTGACATCTTTCAACTAGGAGGAGAAGGAAGACTATGATTTGCCTGCCCCGAGTATACCTCCCACAAGATACCCAAGATATTGACAAGGACACCTCAACTACCAGTCGGTCCTGCCTGTCATCTGTTGCCGCCTTCCGATACTTCAAAGTGGAAGAATAAGGCAGTAAACTAGGTAATCAAGTATTCCGTACTTTCCTCACTCCAAGTTATGTAAGGTGAGGTAAAGTAAGGTAAGGTACCTATCTTCCAAGGTCTCCCTGCGGCCGTGCCTTGGGTTCCATGATCCCCACCTGGTCAACCTGCCTTATGGGTCCCGGTAACGGTGCCTGCCCGCACCCCCCCTCGTCCATGTCTCTCATCCACTCCCACGCCGAAAGGTACCTTAGCACGCTTAGGTATGGAGACTCCAGTCTGTACGGATGCTCTGGACATTCGAACTTCTCGTTCAGATCGGCCGCGTTCTGGGCCCCTCCCCCCCCCCCCCCCCGAACTTGCCCTGCCTCGAGCCGCACAATTGCTTCTTCTCGCCGCTGCGTCGCTACTGCCACTGCTGCGTCGCACCCATTCCCTCTTTTGTCTCGCGCTGCTTACATTCGGTCTGCTTATCCACCACCCACGCGAAGCCAACCGTCAACCCACCATTGGCCCTTGCACCCCTTCCGTCTTAGACATGCAGAAACATGCAGAATGCCACTCCAGTTTCTCCTCACGGATGGCCTCGTTCTTGTTCTTCTCTTCCTCCACTTTTCACTTCCTCTCACGTTCTGCGGTAGCGGCAGCGGCAGCGGCAGCGGGATCCTCTACTTGCCTCACTCGCCATGCCATGCTCTCCTCTTTCGTGTCGTGTCTTGCCCCCCTCCGTCCACCAAGACTCCTCCGTCAGGCTTTTCATCATTGCCCCCTCTCCATCTCTTCTCCCACCCCCTTCAGGCTCCTCTCTCCTCTGAGCCCTGAGCCCTGAGTCCTGGGATTTTGGGCTTTTCTGCTTGACCGATTCCTACGGGCGTAACGAGGCAAGGGACTGGCACTACGACTGAGACCGCATCTGCAGCTACTTGGAGGATTCACCACCACTCTCTCATCTTCATTTCCTCACACGCACCTCTCGCCAATATCATCGCTGTCGCCAACGCGCCATTACATGCTTGCTGCGTCCTCAGCGAGCCGTTTGCCCCCCTCGTGCCAGCCTGAGATCCGCTTTTTGGCCGTCTGCCGCTCCCCTTCCCCCGGCCTCGCCCCGTCGATGGTCACTCTCCATCCATCAGATTGATCCTCTCTCTATCTCTCTCTTTCTCCTTGCCTTCAACCGCTTACTCCTTACCTTAGCTTCTCCTCTGGCCCTATCCGCCGTCCCTCGTGTGTTTCTGCTAGACTCGGGTCTTATCTCTTTTCTCTTTCCCCTCCCCCGTCACTTTGTTCAACTCAACCCCCTCTCCACCCGTCTCCATCTTTCAAGTTCTACTTTCCCCTGCCCAAATCCTACAAACTTTTCCTGAGTTGTGACCGGGACGTTACCTCTAGCACTTCTCTAGCTCCATCAACGCCAACGCCAACGCTTGTCCTCTCTCAACGTCTCAACTCTCGACTCCTCGTAAATCCCTCCTTGGCCTGGCCAGCATCACCAAGCTTGCCTTCTTCCACAGAGACCCACTTGGTCTGCTTCGAAATGGTTTGCTGAACTACTATCACCACCGGTCCTCACTTCAACATCAAAGTCTCGATATTCCACCGTAACACTCGCTCCAAACGACAAGCTCAACCGTTTTGGCCTGCTGTTTCAACTTGGCACGATATAACTCACGACCATCCACGAATAGGCACCATCTTAATTGAGTTCATGCTTCGGGCTACGCCACTATTTTCAACATGCCTCTCGATATCAACTCGTTACTCAACCCCGAGAAGGCCGTCAACCGGGAGACGGAGGCTCTCATGATGTTCACGGGCATATTTGATGAATTCAGAAAGACATTTCCACGGCACAGTCAGAGAGAAGGCGAATTGGCGTACATGGCAGACGTCACGATGCATGTTTTCGATGCCTTTAAGAAGTTCACCGACGACTACCTGACGAAAGAGCGCTTGGAATCGACCGGTCACAATCTCGTAGACCAGGCCTACCGCGCTAATGGGTTCAACGACATGGGCATTCTGGAATTCGCAAAAACTCAACACAAAATGCTAAAGTGCGTACAAGTACTTTTCTATCTTTCCGGCCGTGGGAGGTGCACACTGCTGACGGCGTTTTAGCAATATGAAGGAAGAAATCAACAGCAGTGCGGGCAATCTGAAGACCATCAGAGATCGTGCAGCTCCACCACACCAAAACAGATATCTTCCAGAGTACAGACAACACCCTATGGCTTCAGACTCCAGCTCCAGGTCGTCATTTTCCGTTTTAGGATCAAGCTCGACAACAGGGTTCTCTGCGGTGGGATCTCAAGCATCATTTTCTGATAGCTCGCGCACCTACCATCCATCTGATGGTGACAGGCGATCAACCAGCCCGCCATCTCCACATGATGAGGACGAAGAGGAGGATGACGATGTCTTGGATGCGGACGACTCGGACGAGAGGAACCCAAATCGTGTGGATATGGACTCTCTTCGACACAGAGGTAAGGGCGAGTATAGGTGCCCTTACTGGAGGACATGTCAAAAAGGGGGTCAAAATATCAACGGGGGACCCAAGATCTTTCACCGGAACTGCATGTACAGGTATGACGGCTGGGTCCCATCTCTGAGTTCAACGCTAATAGGAGCAGGCAACACTTGCAGAAGCATTCCAAACCTCACAAGTGCCAACTACCAGGATGTCCAAATAAAGACGGATTCGCCAGGAAGGACCAGTTGGTTCGACATCAGCAAAATGTCAAGCACGACCAGCCCTCACCGTTGCCTGGGGCCCGAAGGTAGTATTGCATCTAAGCTCATGAATTAGTCTGCAGCCGGATTGAATTCCGGACCGGCGACCGGGACAGCATCCGGGGCAGGCAGAGCGAATTCCATTTACAGCACGACATAATGATTGGGGGCAACAGCGGTTTTTTTATCTCTCTGTTTCTTGCTTGGTATAAGGGACAAGCATTCCATGGCGTTGGGCTAGCACAATGTATCATTACTCTCATGTTGGGAGGGGTCAGCGACAGTCATTTTGGATTGGGACGCGCACATGATGCGCCTTGCATGGGAGAGCTGGTTGGTCAGAGCAGTCTGGTTCTTGACTACCGGGTGGTTGGCTGCTGTATGAGAGAGTACCTGAGGGTTTAGCCCACCTATGAAACATTTGCACGGAAATGCGTGCACAAAGTCTCACGGACTACGATCGATGTTGGTCGCCAAATATCATTCTGTTGGCGAAGAAACCCATGCCCGCTTATTGGACAAGTCTCTGTATCCTTGCGCTGCGCCGTCTTTCGAAGAAAACTCGGAAAGAATCCAACAAACAGCGAACGGAGGAAACGTTCCAGTCGGCAACATCTGCAGGAGATGCCGATTGGTAATTTTTTGGGCTTTGCGGTGTGCCAGTGAAACATGGACAATCTCATGCGGGCGCCATCAAAGATGGCAGTCGAAAGACGTTGGGCCAAGGTCGTCACGAAATAGTCTAGGTGGGTAGACATGCCTGCCGGTTAAACCTGGCAGATACTGACTCATTGGGAGAGAAATCGTCGACGTCGATATTCTGTATCTGAGCTGAAGTACCTAATTATTATCACGAGTGTTACCAGGTTTCTGGTTAGTTTCCGCTTACTACGGAAATCCTTCAAACGCTGCGAGACGGGGTTCTGGGACTGGCATGCGCAAAGCAAACAACCTTGGAAGGGAAAATGGCGGGCGGGCGTATTCGTACTGTACTACTGCCGGCATGATGAGATGCCAGGACGTGGACCGGCAAGACGGCTCAGAACCTGGTGGAAGGGTGACTGGAACACAGTCAAAACTAAGCGGGAGATGTGCCGTGGGCGTCAGCTTGTGTGGTGCCTCCCCTCCCCCGTTGTGAATTCTGGACCTTGCAGGCTTGGTCGCGGGAGGGGGAAGGGAGGGGCAGGCAAGGCAGGAGAGGAAGGGCTGGCTACCTTACGGAGCAAATGCCCGTCTGTCATCAGATGTCGTGTCGTACGGGAAAAGGACGCTGGTGAAGCCTGGTGCAACAACACCTCGTGGGCAGATCGTCTCCCGAAGAAGATGTACGGGAAAAAGACCTGGGTTCACCACAGTTTCTGAACCCTTACATACAATTGCACCTGCACTCATTTACAAGCGATTGGACACGGGACGGCGGCAGAGCATCTATGATGGGGTTGGTTTCACAGAGGCGATTGTCTCGCCTTCTGACATGCGCCTTTTTCTCGAATTGGGGGTAAGACTGTCATGTCAGATCATTAAGGTAGGATGGAAAGGGGGTAGAGGAAATAATACGAGAACGGCAGACGCCGCAGAGAGAAAGAGGCAAATGCAGAAGAAAAAAATGGGAGGGAAGCATACCAGGCACCGGCACCAGGTCAAGAGCCAGCAGACACATAGAGTGTGAGAGTTAGTTGGTTGGAAGGAAGAGACTTTTTCTCTTGTCCTTTGCACACTAGCGCGGAGAGAGAGATGATGGGTGGCGCACCGCAGCAAGACACCGCAGCAGGAAAGTGCCCAGGCTTGGCCATGGATTTTGATGGAACATGGTATGTCTAATGAGCCTGGGAACCCGTATCTCGAAAATCGGCCATACTGACTGAAGTGAATTGCTGGTAGGGATGGGTATGCAGTCGATCGAGTTCGGGGCGCGGGGGCCCCCCCCCCTTTCGCCAGAAGCGCGCCAGAGACGTGAGGAAGTTGGTTCTTGGCGGTCGCTGGAGAAGAGGAGAGTAACTGCAAGACAGCGGGAGAAGGAAACACTGACACAGAGAGATAGAGAGCAAGGGATTGCCGAACACGTCTTTTCGATTGGGAGCTACGGCAAGAATCCCGCTTCAGTAGAAAGCTGGAACATGGCGTATTTTGGGAAACACAGTCAGGCAACTAAGGTATTCACTGCTACTGCTACTCGAGTGAGGTAATTGAACCCAACACCACCCCCAAAAACCAACGGTAAAAGCAACGAGAAAACGGCCAGTCCATCCGGAAGAGGAGCAATGTCCGGAAAGAGTCTTGAATTAGGTGTAGGTATGCAACTCGCAAGTTTGCTATCTAGACACCCATCGCTACGACTAACCTTACTCGAGACTGCGTACGTCGAACAGATGAGTGAGTGTTCTTGTTCTAGTTTGAGGCAAGAAGTGGATGGACTACGACCTCGATTCGAGGAGAGCAGACTTCCGAGGAGGAATGGAACCCCCTCCTCGTGGGCTTTTCTTGGTCTTGGGATGGAGTTGTTGAGTATCCATCAGCGGTACGAATCGCACGACGCTGGATTCGTCGTGACCTGCGTTAGTGATATGGAGAATCTTCAAGGGTTGTCGTCCCGCCCTAGGCGTTTCCTGGCGTCTTGAGCATTTCCTCATTGCAGGCTTAAGAGTAAAGTATGGAGCACGGGGACGGGAGTAGAATTAGATAGTCAGCTGGGCTGGGTCTTGAACATTTGTCGAGATATCAATGAACCTGGTCTTCTTTTGCTGAGAAAAGAACGCTAGGCTAGGGGGTTTGATGTTCTTGATGGAAGCCAAGGGTAAGGTTGTTGAGGCAGTTGAGCTGTGATTGGTCACTTGGAGAGGAACAAAGGCCGGACCAATGAGAATACACGGCACAGTTTGGCAGTCACGAACAAGGCAGGGCCATGGTGCAACACTTTCCTACGTACCTTAGTAGTGTACGGGTACCCATGGCACGCCGCACCGATGGGCAAGACCCCTGCCCGTTCTGGATATCAATCTAGGGTCACTATCGAGTACGTACCTCCCTGATGCTCCTCTCTTCCTTCCCCCCTGACAGTTGACCTGACCCTCCTCTTCCTTCCTCCACTCCACTCCTCTTTCCCCCATGGCCCATGGCGGCATGGCCCATGGCAGCTGCCTTACCTAAGGCAACTTCAACCCTTTGAGATCGTGGCTTCCTTGCTCGATTCCAACGACGACAAGAAAGCGGAACCGCAAGCGCAACCTGGAAAGACCCGCATCCTCGACGGCAACCACCCCCCCGGTCCCCTTCATTACTCGCTTACTGCACCCCCCTCCAAAGTCCCCTCCAACACTCTCGCATCGACAAGTCACAACACCACTTCACCTCACAAGCCCAAAGCAACGACCATCCATCTCAACGTGGTTTACGCTACACTTCACTACCTACACCAGACCACGCTACTGTCTATGTGACCACGGATACCAATCTTGTCAGATCGCAGATCCCTCCGTGCCCCGGGAGCCGCCTGGTTTGGTCTCACCTCGCTCGGCGCCGCCTGCTGCCACTCCCGAGACGAATACGCCGCTTCTGTTGCGACGTTCTGCTCCTTCGTCGCCCTTTCTTTCTGTCTAACCCGAAATCTCCTGGGTTTTCGCCACCCTCTACTGATGTGATGGGATGCGAATCGACGTCGTGTCCTGGCTGTCGTCGGTATACTCACTCCCATGGTTCCAACAACGGCAGCATAGAACACACACGGCATGGCCCCGTCAAATGAATGCAAGTCGCATTACCCCGTCCTCCTGCGCTCCAGCTGCGCTGCGCCCATGACCATGTACATCTGGGATTTCCCGGGGCCCGGCCGCCTCCATTCACTCTAGATCCTCACTCCAGGGATTCAGAGTCAGGCCATTCCAGGTCACTTGATTTCCCGCTCGACTCCCCCTAGGGAGAGAGAATGATGGCGAGTTTTCCTAGGAGATCCAAGTGTCAACGTCGGTCCTTCCCCGAGTGGACGGTGTGTGCCATCGGTGGTCGGTTGGACGTCGGCATCTAATCTCGTACGTGCTTGCTGCGCGGGTCCCTTGGAGTAGAACGGATATCCGCGCCTGAGCCGTGGACGACGAAGGAACGGATGGACGGAAGAAGCCACTGAGGCGTAGACGTAGGCACAGGCGTGTGTATCAAACATTCTCCCTTGTGGATAATGCGTTGCTCTTTTCTGCCTTCTTTCCGTCTTCGAGATGCTGACGTGTTTATCTATATAAAGACTCGAGCCGTGTCCGAAGTGATGTGAGATCTCCCTCGTGTTAGTTACAACCAGCTCTCAGAAGCAGATTGCATTACAAGAAAAACATATTATGGCCAAGTCATCGCTATTCACAGCCCCTCAGGGCACCGGCGTCAAGTCGGAAACCTACATCGTCGTTGGAGGAGGCATCTTTGGCCTCTCTACGATCATCTGGCTGCGTAAATACAAGCCTGACTGCAGTATTGTTCTCATTGACCCTACCGCCCTCGCCAACCCCAAGGCGGCGTCCCATGACATCTCCAAGATTGGCAGGAATGACTATCCAAACCTGCCTTACGCAAAGCTGGCCATCGAGGCCTTGAGGTATTGGGAGACTGACTCCTTCTGGAACCCCTTCTTCCACCAAGTCGGCATGATCCGTGCTGAACCTCACAACAACAAGGATAAGAACCACAACGACAAGGCTCAGGATGTCCATCGCGCCCTCGGCCACGAGTCTGGCGCCAGATGGATGACTCCTGACGAGGTGCGAGCCGAATGGCCTGCCTTTGCCACGGCCGACTTTGAGGGACTCGACCGGGTGAGGTATAACCCTCAGTGCGGCTGGTTCGAGGCGGCCAACTCTCTCGAAGCTGCCCGCCAGAGAGTTATCGACGAGGGAGCCAAGCTCATCACGGCCGAGGTCACGAGCTTGCTCTTCAGCAGCGAAGGAGACTGCACCGGAGTCAGGCTGGACAACGGACACGAGGTCAAGGGCGTCGTGTTGCTCTGCACTGGTGCTCGTACCTCGTCGCTGCTCCTGGAGAGTGCCCCTGAGCGTAAGGAGCTTCATGCTGGGGATCGAGTCGTTGCTACCGGTGCCGTGAGCTTCACTACCAGCGTTCAGGGGGCGCACAAGGACAAGTTTGAGGGCATTCCCGTGCTCAAGAACCGTATTCCCTCGGTCAAAGGTGAGTCATTTGAACTGTTTCTACTAGTGCAGATATTGACAAGAGACCAGGCGAGTCCATGTCTATGACTCCGGACGGAACACTCAAGTTCAACTGTGACATGGCTTTTACATATCACCAGTTTCACGCCATGACTGGCAAGACCATGTCACTCGCACCGTCGTCTCCAAGTCTCACCGAGTGGACCGAAGACGGAGTTCCCGAGCGCCTTAAGGAGCAAGCTCGCAAGACCCTCAAAGGTCTTTACGGAGACGAGATGAATGACAAAGTGATTGAAAAGTACCGTGTCTGCTGGTAAGTCTTGCCCCCCCCGTTGCTGCCATCGTATCACCCGTAAAACCTCGGCCCGAGATATGCTTACACCGCCACGCGACACAACAGGGACGCGACCACGCCTGGGCACGACTTTCTTATTTCCCCTCATTCCCGCTGCAAGAACCTCTACGTCGCAACGGGCGGCTCGTTCCACGCCTGGAAGTTCTTCCCCGTCATTGGCGAGTA
Source organism: Colletotrichum abscissum (assembly GCF_030869225.1). Classification (NCBI taxonomy): domain Eukaryota; kingdom Fungi; phylum Ascomycota; class Sordariomycetes; order Glomerellales; family Glomerellaceae; genus Colletotrichum; species Colletotrichum abscissum. Next base: position 193,424 of record NW_026850154.1, read on the forward strand.
CGTCGTTAAGATGATGCACGGCAAGCTCGAGGCCGAGTACGCCGACATGTGGGCCTGGGACCGTAAGCCTGGGGGACAGGTCGCCAACGCGACGTATGATATCGAAGGAGACTTGGGGGAGTGGATGAAGGGTGAGAAGCTCGAATGCTGAGTTCATCTCGGCTTCCACCTCATGATTTCGATTCTCTAGGGATTGAGATAGAAGAAGAGGATGATGATGACGACGACGATGATAATGATGGATACATACATGCATTGCTGGCGTTATTAGACGAGGTGCATCCTGTGCCGCCGGGTGCTCGTTGTGATGGGAATTGCATTGATACTCCGGCACAGGGCATTGGGATGGATACACGGCATAACGCATGCGGGCATCGTGGCGATGATTATTATATCTGGAGGATATAGGCAGGTAGTGACAATGCGCGTTGTTGTTCTCTTTTGCTTTCTTTTTGCGAGGTGGCGTTGTCGAGGTGTCAGTACATGGAGGTTTGATTGACTACCTCCAGCATAAAATGGGCTTCACTGTCATCGGCATCCCGAACCGCAGATATGAAATACGTGCCGATCTGCAGTGGCCGAGATATCGGATTTGCCGAAGGCTGGTCAGCCCGGCACGCCCCAGGTTCGCATGTCTGAACCAAACATGCTTCATTCTGTCCCGGTGGCTTGGTTGGTTCCGTTGGTCGTTGTTCGGTAGCCCAGGTACAACCTTCTTGACGTTTTGTACTCCCTTCCTAGAATGTCACCCGCCGTACCGTAGTGGACCGCTCAAAGACAGCTTTTTTCTTCTTCATGTTGGTGTTGGTGGGTGTTGAACAGATCGTGTGACGGGTACCTTGGGAGGAGAGGGGAGTAGATCGACTAGAACGCTTTGCGTTGTTAGGTACGGACATCATCGGGGACTATGTGATGTGGCAATTGTCTGGGATAAATATCTCATCTGTGCTGCTGCGGAGGGTTCAGTCCGTTGGTCAAGGTGTAGTGCGGAGGTCGGGTTTTTGTACTGCAAAGGAATCATGTCTCAGCATACTCATTGCAGTGAAATAGATTATTGGTGTGGTTTTCTTTGGTTTATGTAGCGGCGTATCAGCTCGGGAGGAGCTTCGCGCGATACGTGAGTGATGGCCTTTTGTGATCTAAGGACGGTAGAGATAACGACCATCTCATTCTTTGATCTCCCAGTTCCCAGACAGCCAGCCCCTTTTGAGTTTTGATTCAATCACTTTGGGCTGAACGCAAGCAGGCAATGCCAACGTTGGGTTGGGACTTGACAGCTGCGACTAGACGCCGCGTGAGAGATTTCAGTACCACTGAGATGTGACGCAGATGAGAGGAGTAAGATTCAGGGCACCCGTAAAGCGCCCATGTTGTTTTGTGGTGTTGAGCCATTGTCTTTTATAGTAACCCGCCATGTCCAAAGATATACCAATGTATATACATATCGCAATATGCAATGTCCATCTTGCTCGATTCCTCGTTCCCTCTCTTTTCGGTGCAACTGCCCCGTGACTAGCCGCACCGGCCCAATGGCTCAGGATATCCTTTTTGCAACCTCCAAGTGGTGTTTTCTGACCTTCTCTTAAGCGGGTATGGCCTCGGTTCTCCGCAAATTCTTCTCCCTTTGCGAAGGTGGCCTCTCACCCTCGCTCAACCCTCCAGCTGACCGGAGCTATTCGAACCTAACAATCGAGTAGACGTGACTTAACCTGCCGTCAAGCCGCGGTCCACCAGACCCGGAAGCCAACCGGCGAAAATCAACAACCCCATCGCCCAGCCTACGACGACCCGTTTACAGCCAGCTTGCCCTCCGTCTTCTCAAGGTAATTGACCAGAGCCTCGATGGTGCACACCTTGAGCCCGAACCGCCTCGCAAACTCGATGCACTGCTCGCCCCTCAACATGCCAGGCTCCTCGTGCACGGCCTGCCCCTCAACAGGAACACCATCGTCGACGATCTCGCAAATCGCCGCCGCCTCCTTCTTGCCCGCCAACCTGCAGAAGTCGACCGCGGCCTCGGTGTGGCCCCTCCGCTCGCGCACGCCGCCCTCGCGCGCGCGCAGCGGCAGGACGTGGCCCGGTCTGCGGAGGTCTCGGGGGCCCGAGGCCGGGTCGGCGAGGACGCGGCAGGTCAGGGCGCGGTCGTGGGCGGAGATGCCGGTGGTCACCAGGGGATCAGCGGCGTCGACGGAGACGGCGTAGGCCGTGCCGCGGGGGTCCTCGTTTGCGGAGACCATGGGCGGGAGGTTGAGGGTCTGGAGGAGGGAGGGGGCGAGGGGGGCGCAGACGTAGCCCGAGGAGTGGCGGATCATGAAGCCCATTTGGGCTGTGGTGAGGGATTCGGCTGCGATGATGAGGTCTGCTTCGTTTTCGCGGGAGGGGTCGTCCAGGACGACGAGGAATTCTCCGTTGCCTGGGGGGTTATGGTGGCCGAGTCAGTGAATGGTGTCTATGACGCATTGAAAGGGGAGGAGACCAGTGGACGCGCAGGCGCGCGCGCGCGCGCAGGGCGGAAGAGGGTTTGCGGGAGGGAGGTTGAGCGGAAGTTCCGGGGTAGAAGATTACTTACGGAATGCCTCAATGGCGTCCGGAATGGAGTCGAACTTTGACTCGTCTATTGTTGAGGAAGGCATTGCTGCGGCTGGTGTATGGAGAGGGCGGAATGAGTCGTTGTGGGAGGTGCGAAGAGGAAGAGGCGAGAGTGCGCAAGAGGTGGTGGTGGTGGTGGTAGTTGAGGTTGCGGTCGAGGCTGAGGTTTCGCTCGTGACGGTGTGTTGTTGGAGTTGGCGGTGGTGGACGGACGGGACGGAGGGGTGAGGGGGAGGGGTTGTTGTTCAATTGAAAAGGCCGATCCCCGCGCGCGCGCGTGTGGAAGATGGCAGAAATTAGGTGCTAGCTTGGGGGTTCTGCGGGCAAAGTTCGGTGGTCCAGGGGCTGGGAGGCGGGTGCGGGTACGGGTCTCCTTTATCGTCTTTTTTTCTTTTCTCTTTTCTTCAGCAGGAACGTACCCGATATTCCGTCATGCGGAAGGAGTGGAGGCAAGGCAAAACGGGCGGAAGAGGATGGGGCTTTCTGTGAGTGAGTTCTGGGCCGGTTCCGGTTTATTTGACCCTGAAGGTTGGCGGATGATAGGATCTGGGCCGATCTCTAAGGTGTTGTATCTCGGCGATGTTCAAATTGTTTATCAATGTACTCAAACTTGTAACTTCAGGATGCACTTATTATATAACAACAGCCAAATAGTACAACGTGTTCAATAGAATATCTCAACACGCAATGTGGAGGATTGCCTTTATAAATGTGACATGTCGTCGTCGGCCGGCGCAAGGACGACAAAAAAAAAAAAAAAAAAGTCCCGAGGATCGCTCGGCTTTGTTGGTTGACTCATGGGATTCGCCGGCCGACTTGCACACTAGACTGGTCTGCGCCTGTCATCCATGTGCTTGCGTCTTGCGTGCGTGCAACTGCACTTTGGACCCCTGGACAATTGTGGTGGGATGAGGAGGGGCTCAATGCTACTGGCGCCGAATGCGCCGAGGAATCGGCTAGCGGGCATGAAATCTCGGGCGGCGGTCGGGCTTTCAGAGTTCTAGCGCGGAGCCACCATTCCTGGCACCTCGGAGAGTCTGCTCATTCATATTACCTATGGAGTACGGAGTACCTTGGTAGGAACTCGAACAGCTGAGGTGAGATGCCACGGATGCGAAGACATCCAGATGCGACCAACCGGCGCGAACCGAGATCGTACGGATTACATAAGGTGCAGTCAGAATTACACATGAAGTGGGCGCTGACAAAGCTTCCGAATAAGCACCCGCGCGGCCCTGTTCTAGCCAAGGCCCAAATGGTACGGTTTCCACGGTGCGGGTTCAGCCAATTTCTGGGTAGTCAAGGTATTCCAAAGTTGTGGGATTGAGCACATTTGATTCTTTGAGTGCTGTATTTGCTACAGATTCTGGTCGGTGTTTCTGCTATGCTCTAATGCACGCGAATGTCACCTGTAACGGAATGCCGCATTTGCAGATGAAGATGGGTGCAGATCAACCAGCAGGGGAAGCTACCGATTCAAGTGCACTCTGATTCGGTGACAGCGCCGAGGTCGCGGATAGATTCTCCAATTTCTCCAACCCCCGGCTCCCGGAGTACCCTAGCACGTCACAGCTCTCTGCTTTGTCATCAATTTTTCTCTCGAAGCTCTGGATTTCCCATCAAATCCTCACCAGCACATTCAATCCCCACACCTGCGATCCGTACCCACGACCACAAATCGCCATGGCATCTTCTCGCCCGGCCACAGCCGCCTTATTGCGCGCGCTGCGGCGGACAAGCACGGCACCCCAACAATCCTCCCGCGCGGCTGCAACGTCACTCCCCCTCCGAACGGGTCCCGGGCCTGCAGCCACCGCCACCACCGCCGCCGCCGCGCCGCTCCAGTTCCGCCGGCCAAGCTCAACCTCGAGCTCGACTTACTCGTCCGTCTCCCCCGAAGAAGTCGAGCACTTCAACATCCTCGCCGCCGACTGGTGGGACCCCCACGGCTCCTCGCGCCTCCTGCACCTAATGAACCCCCTCCGCCACAACTTCATCCGCGACTGCCTCGCCAGCCAACCCGACCCGTCGCCCACGCCCACGCGCTTCCTCGACGTCGGCTGCGGCGGCGGCATCTTCGCCGAGAGCGCGGCCCGGCTGCCCGACACTACCAAAGTCACGGCCGTCGATCCTACGCCCGGCGTGCTCGCCATCGCAAAGGGCCACGCGCGGCGTGATCCGGCACTGCGGGGCAAGCTGGAATACAAGGCCGCCACGATCGAGACGCTTCCCGTTCCCACCAAGGCTGAGGAGTGTTACGATGTGGTGTCGGTGTTCGAGGTCGTCGAGCACGTGTCGTCGCCGGCCGAGTTCCTTGACCGGTGCGCGCCGTTTGTGAGGCCTGGCGGGTGGCTTATCGGGAGTACGATTGCGAGGACGTGGACGAGCTGGTTCACGACGAATTTGATCGCCGAGGATATCTTGGGGATTGTGCCCAAGGGCACGCACGATTGGCGCAAGTACATCAACGACGACGAGCTCAAGGGCATGTTTATGGGGAAGGGGTGGGAGATGCCGAGGGTCATGGGGGTTGTGTATGTGCCTGGTCTCGGGTGGAGGGAGGTCAAGGGCAGCGAGAAGGTTGGAAACTACTTTTTCGGTGTGAGGCGGGCGGCGTGAGATTTGTCTACACGCATGTACGAAGAAGTCGGGTGTGTAAAAGCAACTGTAGAATAATGGGCACTGGTGATACCCCCTTTACCTAGAGTCGGCTGTTATGGGGCGAGTTGACCATTTCAAAAGACCGCTCCCATTGGGCAGCATGATTCAAGCACGTCACTTGTTCGAACCATAAGGGTTGTGGCTGACGAGGAATCACTCAGGCTTTAGGTGAGTGATGGCTGGTTGGCATAAGGCGGGCTGTTGTGATCTGTTTTGTTGATTTGACAAGTTTGAGTTTCGATTGCTAACGCATTCGTATTTTTGAGATGGAAGTTCGAGAACGTTAGGGAGTCTGCGGTGCATCACGAACGGCATCGTTATGTTCGCTCCAATAAGGCTTGTCCATGTATTACACAACTTTAACCTGTTCCTACTACAGCCGATGTCATACGGAAGGAGTCAGACGGTACAGTTCCAATTGTAATCTAGGAGATCTGGGTCTTATAGTTGCGACTGTAACCCAGAGGAGCTATGTTTTACAGTTGAGACTCTGACCTAGGGGGGGCTGGATATCACCGTTGCGACTGTGGTCTTGCTTGGAGGAGCTGAATCTTACAGTCGCGACCCTAATCTAGAGGAGTCGGACCTCACATTTGCAACTGTAAGCTACCTTACCTAAGGGACGCTGGGTCTTACAGTCGTGACTGTAAGGCAGGGGAGCTCGATCATACAGTTGCGACTGTAGTCTACCTCGGAAGAGCACTTGAGACGCTGGACCTTAAGTACCTTGCCTTCCTTACCTTACCTTGCCTTATAGTCGCGACTGTAAGCTGACCAGTCTCAATTCTCAGTTTAAGTTTAAGTGGGTCTTGCAATCGTGAAAGCAAGTGCAGCATCTCCGTCTCTCAATATCGTATGCGTGTTGTCCCAGTAGGGTTGTCCAATCAGGCCTGGCTCAAATCAAATGAGACTGAGCTTATCTGCCGCACACAAACGACAGCGGAACCACGTTTCTCTTTCTCCTAGGAGCTCAAAACAAGTCTCCCCACGCGGTTTGTGGTTTCGGGAGACTATTAACGCATAGCAGGTGGGAAGGTGGTGTCTCTTTCTCCGCGGCGCAACGAGAGCCGCCCGTTGTGGGTCCAGGCAACAGACCTGTGATTGGCCTGTTTCACTCTTATCATCCGATGGTCTCCCACCCCGTTATCATGTCACTCGACTTCAAGAGCGTACAATTGCTCAATGGTAATACCTATCCGTGCCACCACAAAGTACTTTGACCCTAAACTCTCTTCGATGCAAACCGTGGAGATGCTCAATCAGATGTCATCGTCTCAGCCCTGCGGCCAATCAGCGCTCGTCGCTCTTGGGCACCTCTGGCTGGTCATCCGTCTCGCCGGAGATGCTGATCCCAGCGGATCAAGCTTGCACTGACTTCATTGTGCGCCGAGGGAGAACGCTGCGTCTTTTATCATGGCCTAATGAACCCGAAGACCTCCGATATTAGATCTTGTAGGAAATCCTATTGTTTTCTCGTTTTCTCTTTTTGATTCCCCTTCGCTCTCTGAGTGTACTCTTGCTGCTTATCGCATCTCGTTGGTGATTTGTGTTTTCAACATGGCGGAACGAAAGAGACTCGTTGTTGTCGGCCTGGGAATGGTCGGCATCGCCTTCATGTGAGTCCTGCGATACATCAAATGGTGCGATCCGACTGACTAACTGTTCCAAGTGAGAAGATGCTAAAGTTGGACGCCCGCGCAAACGAGTACAGCATCACGGTGCTTGGAGAGGAACCTCACCTTGCATACAACCGCGTTGGCCTAACAAGCTTCTTTGACCACCGAAAAGTCGAGAATCTCTACCTCAACCCAGAAGAATGGGTATGTGCACGCACCCATTCATCGACTCGCTACTCTTTGCTGATTCCTTGACCAGTACCACAGCACGCCTCAGGGCTCTTTCGGGTATCACGTCAACACCAGAGTCACTGAAATTGACTCCCAAACCAAAAAGGTGACCTGCTCGAATGGAGAGGTCGTACCGTACGACATTCTAGTCATCGCCACCGGCTCAGATGCCGTTCTTCCCAAGCACACACCCGGGCACGACGCAACAGGCGTATTCGTTTACCGGACGATTGACGACCTCATCAACCTCATCGCCTTCGCCGCCCAAAGGAAAGGAACCGTGGGAGCGGTTGTCGGTGGTGGTCTCCTCGGTTTGGAGGCGGCCAAGGCGATGATGGACTTGGACTGCTTCGACAAGGTAAAACTGATTGAGAGGAATCGGTGGGTGCTGAGCCGGCAATTAGACAATGACGCGGGGTCCATGGTCGTGGATCAGGTCAGGGACCTCGGCCTCGACGTGCTCCTCAGCAAGCGCGTGGGCAAGATTGAGGTGACGAGCGACAACCACGTCCGGGGCGTGATCTTCGAAGACGGCGAGCGTATGGACTGCTCCACGATATGTTTCGCCATTGGTGTCCGGCCACGAGACGACCTAGCGCGGAGAGCAGGCATCAAATGCGCTGACCGTGGTGGCGGTATCGTTGTTGGAGACGACTTGAGCACCAGCGCACCAGATATCTACGCTATTGGGGAGTGTGCAAGCTGGCAAAGTCAGACCTTCGGCCTGATCGCTCCCGGAGTCGAAATGGCAGACGTCCTTTCGTTCAATCTCACACAAGCCAAGCTGCACCAGCCCCGGTTATTCAAGAGACCCGACCTCAGCACAAAATTGAAGCTCTTGGGTGTTGATGTTGCTAGCTTTGGCGACTTCTTCGCCGACCGAGATGGCCCGCAATATTTGCCTCCAAAGGTGGCCAGGAAGGCGAAAAAGGAAGACGAGCAAAGCACTATCAAGACCTTGACAAACGGCCTACCACCGGCCCCTGTCAAGGCACTCACATATCGCGATCCGTTCCAGAATGTGTACAAAAAGTACATCTTCACTGAGGACGGCAAGTACCTTCTGGGTGGCATGATGATCGGCGACACGAAAGACTACATCAAGTTAGTACCCATGGTCAAGAACATGAAGGAGTTGGACGTGCCGCCCAGTCAGCTCATCCTTGGTGCCAAAAAGGAGGGCGAAGACGACGGCGACGACTTGACGGACGACACTCAGATCTGCTCATGTCATAATGTGACCAAAGGCGATGTGGTCAATAACGTCAAGGATGGTACCTGCAAGACGCTCGGCGAAGTCAAGGCGTGCACCAAAGCCGGCACCGGCTGCGGTGGCTGCATGCCCCTCGTGACGACAATCTTCAACAAGACCATGTTGTCCATGGGTAACGAGGTCAAGAACTACCTGTGCGCCCACTTCAACTACTCCCGCGCCGACCTGTACAACATCATCCTCGTCAAGAAGCTGCAGACTTTTGAGGACGTCATGCGCGAGGCTGGTAACGACCGGACCTCACTCGGCTGCGAGGCCTGCAAACCTACCATGGGCAGCATCTTTGCCTCATTATGGAACCGTCACGTCATGGACAAGCCCATGCACGGTCTCCAGGAGACTAACGACCGCTTCCTCGGCAACATCCAGCGCAACGGCACGTACAGCGTGGTCCCGCGCGTGTCGGCGGGCGAGATTACGCCCGACAAGCTCATCGCCATCGGGAACGTGGCATCCAAGTACAAGCTGTACACGAAAATCACTGGCGGACAGCGCATCGACATGTTTGGTGCCAAAAAGCAGGACCTCTTGGATATCTGGCGGATGCTGGTCGAAGCCGGTATGGAATCCGGCCACGCGTACGCAAAGTCGCTGCGGACGGTCAAGAGCTGCGTGGGCACGACGTGGTGTCGATACGGCGTCGGCGACAGCGTGGGCATGGCGGTGCGGTTGGAGGAGCGGTACAAGAGCATTCGCGCGCCGCACAAAATCAAGGGCGGCGTCAGCGGGTGCGTCCGCGAGTGCGCCGAAGCGCAAAACAAAGAGTACGTTACCTGTAGAATCCTGGAATATGGAAACCACTAACATCGTCTCCCCAGCTTCGGCCTCATCGCCACGGACAAGGGCTTCAACATCTTCGTGGCCGGCAACGGCGGCGCCAAGCCGAAGCACTCTGAGCTGCTGGCCAAGGACGTCCCGCCCACCGAGGTCATTCCCATCATCGACCGCTACCTCATGTTCTACATCCGCACCGCCGACAGACTCCAGCGCACGGCGCGCTGGCTCGAGAACCTCCCCGGCGGCATCAAGTACCTCCAGCAAGTCGTACTGGAGGACAAGCTCGGCATCTGCGCCTCGCTCGAGGCCCAGATGCAGGAGCTCGTTGACAGCTTCTTTGACGAGTGGGCCGAGGCCATCAAGAACCCGGCCATTGCCGCGAAATTCAAGCAATTTGACAACACGGAGGAGACGGTCGAGAACATGGAGGTCGAGCTTGACCGCGACCAGCCAAGGCCGGTGTACTGGGCGCCCGAGTCCGCAAAGGAGGACTTCAAGGGGTTGAAGGAGAGGTGGAGCAGTACGACTTGGCAGCCCATGTTGCCGGCGAGTCACTTTTTCGGCGCGGACGAGACGCCGAATGGTATCTCAGCGACGGTGAAGCGCGGGGATACGCAGCTCGCCGTGTGGCGGGTTCGGGGCCGGTATTATGCTACGCAGCAGATGTGTCCTCACAAGAGGCAGTTTGTGCTGTCGGACGGGCTCATCGGCGAGGAGCCCGGCGCCGGCGCCGACGGAGACAAGTGCGAGGATGCGAAGAAGCCTGAGTCTGGGTGTAACGGCGGTCACAATACCGATACCAATGGTAGCGGTGACGGCAACGAGACGAAGCGGCCGGCGCCGTGGGTCTCTTGCCCGTACCACAAGCGCAACTTTGACCTCGCGGACGGGAGCTGCAAGAACGACGACGAGGTGAGCATCGCGACGTTCGCAGTGGAGGAGCGTGCTGGCGACGGGATGGTGTACATCAAACTGCCCCCTGTCGAGGAGCTCGACGCGGCGCTGGGCACGAAGAAGTGGATGGTGAAGAAGGGGGAGGCCGGGGCGGCGCCGTTTGAGGCGCTGGATAAGAAGATCCGGTTCAAGGGACACCGGGCCAAGAGGCCTGGTGTCAGGCCGATGGGGGCTTTGGGGATGGAGAAGGCGAGGGCGATGGTTGTTGGTGGTGGTGGGGGGTGTGGGAGTGCGCCGGATTGGTGATGGAGTGTTTGGATAGAAGGATGGGAGTTGATATATTGGTTGATCAAGGTATACAGGTTAGCAAATATGAGCGATGCTGGTTTTGAAGACATACAGTGCTGTTGATCAAGATGCTTTAGTTACTGCTTTATGGGTTGTATATTACTACCTTAGCCGTACTTTAACTAAGCAGAATACCGTGAATCGATTTGGATCTCTTGATTAAAACCTCTACTGATTCACATGAACATTATGTGCCACTTTCAAAGTCGCTGCGTCTCATAGTCAAGACCGAGCGACCTGGCGACAGGGGCTATATGAGAAGATCCCAGGGAGTGTAGAGTCTTTCAAATCAACCAACCGCATGCCTCCTCAACTGCGGACTGCGGCTTAGGCAGCAGCGGTGTGGGGCGTGGAAATACATCAGAATCACGCTGCTACAGGCTCGGTTGGCTGACAGCGGTATATGAGTCTATTGCTGAATACCGTTCATCCGTGAAAGCACAAGTCCTGAACGGTCATCCAGCAGTTCCCGGCTGACCTGGTAATCAACGTATTCGCTCACGGATACGTTGATGCGAGCACGTGCTGGTACAGAGAGTCTGGAGTCAAGGGATCACATGTGAAGGGGAAACAAAGAGAAAGATGCGGATTGCTCAGTGGTCAGAGAGAAGATATAGGGCTCGCTCAGAGACCCCAACTCAACTGTCTCTTTGTACTTTAGGACACAAAGATGGCTTTCGTGAGCGATTGATGCGGCGAAGATGACCGTCTTATAGGTACTCACTATCACAGAGGCATCAGGATGAGCACTATCGGCGTCACACTCACCTAAACTGTGAGACTTCAGCACAACATTCCCTGTCGAGGCGTGAAATTGTTCTGATATGCAGTGAGAAAAAACCGATGACTTGTTAGGAAGGAGCCATACAGTCAACTGCTCCGTAAAGTCACCCACTGGGTTCTCTATATAGGGTACCTAATTGCTTCATCTGTCACCATCGGATGAGGAGATGCCTTGGCGCAATAGTTGGGACTGCCCACTCCCGACCTCAACGCTAGGTAATTGACCCCGGTGCTTTTTGTTTTGGAAGGTCTCGAGTTCGAATCCCCCTAGTAGAAGCTTTTTTGTTGGGCTGTATTGTATGTAGTGCGCATGGGGTTGGATGCGGTTTGCTGACCTCGTGGAGATAAGGTACGCGGCTTTCATATAGCTGCAAAAGAGAGTTTTGGAATGATTCAGACCAAGTTACATTCAGGTTCTTGGAGGAGTCAGCAAATGCCCGGAGCTATCAGCCTTATAGCGAAATGTTCAGATTGCGTTCGAGCCTTTGAGTGTATTAAACCTCCGCGGCTGTACGGCAGCGCGGCACTCGTCGAGGAAGCCTCGGATTCGCATTAGTGAGACCGCATTCGTATCTCCCGCTGCTTCAGCGGTCCCACCCGCGGTTCCCCTACAGTCTTAGCGTGACGACTAGCGGTTTGATCTGCAAGAGATTCCCCAGCAGCAGCAGCAGCAGCCCGGCAGTGCTTGGTCAGGTTCCTCGTTTACCTCAACGGGGGCCCTCGTAATTGACTTACGAAATCTCCCCGTATTCGGCATGTACCGGCCCTTATTGGATAACAAACTTCGTAGCCAGTGCACTTTGGTGCGTTCGCATTCTCTTTTTCTTTTCATTGTCCTCCCTCATTTCTCTCCCGAGTCCTAACCCTTTTCCAACATTTCACCTGTCCCCCGCCCCTTCTTACGAATCCGAACCCGCTTCAACACTGGACTTCCACTCCCACGGAATCCACGGTGTCTCTGTCACTCCCCCAAGAGAATCCAACCAACGGTGAACCTGAACATACCCCTTGTTCACCCTTGCCCGTGCCGGCATCATCGCGCGCGCCGGCCATGGAGAAGCGTACAAGACGCCTAGGACACAAGAAATCGAGGAACGGATGCCAGCGCTGTAAAGCACGTCGTGTCAAGGTACGATAAGGTCCCTCTGGTGTGTGTGTGTGCTCAACACAACTCTGTTATTGCTCTATGTATTAGCCAAAAAACTCATGTCTTATTTGTGTGTGTGTCTCGTGTAGTGTGACGAGGAACGGCCGTGTCAGAAGTGTGTTGCCCATGGGGCACACTGCAGTCTCCTCGATCGTCCCGCATCGGTAACGGCCCCTCTCACGCCACCCGCCGCAGCCAAGCTTGCCCAGCATGAACAGCGATACGCGCCTATTCAGCAGGCCGCGCCGGCGGTGACGGCCTCGTCAAGCTCGTCCTCGAAGCAGTCAAGTCATGGCATGCAAGAAGCGGCGAGTGAAGCAGGTCTCACCCCCAACACTGCAGGTATGATATGATCAAAACCCAATCTCACATCACAGATCCTTGGCATCAACCTCTTCGGACTCAACAATTAACCTCGTCTCCTCAGTGAGCAGCACTTCTCCCTATCCTGGGGGTGAAGCGGCGCCAGACCCGCGCAACCCCGCCACGGATCCCTGGGATCTCTCGGAGGATTGGCTACAGAGTTTACGCCTGATGCACCACTACAGCACCAGTACCCGGCACGTCCTGCCAAAGGATGCCTGTACCGAAGAGCTCTGGAAGACGGCTATACCCGAGATGGCCTGCTCTCACGTATGTCAGAACCTTAGCCCGACAGGCCAACTATGCTTCCATTCCACACACCCCTTCTACTATCATGAAGACATAGTGGGCAGAATGGAAAGAGGAGAGATTTGCGAACTAGTTCGTCTAACACGACCATAGAAATTCTTAATGCACGGCCTGTTGGCCTTGTCCGCCCTCCACTACGCCCATGTCCACCCGCAACAGCGGAAAAAGTACGACATCATCTCGGTGAACCACCAGAATGAAGCCCTGCGCTTCTTCGCCCTCCGTTTAAACGACATCAACAAGGACAACTGCGAGGCCTACTTCTTCCTCGCGACGCTCATCTTCATCGTCAGCATCTGCTCCGTCGCACATAGCGAGAGCTTCGGTAGGTCCATCGCCCTCAGCGACGTCTCGCAATCCTTCTCTCTCCTCCACGGCGTAAAGGGCATCCTCGACTTCCAGCCCATAGAAGCCTGGAGGCAGCGCGGGGGTCCCCTCGATGGCCTGCTGCGCCCACCCGTACTAACGCAGGGCGGTTGGGTGTCGACGTCGGTGTTCCAGAAGCGCCTCGATGTCATCACCTCGCTGGCGAGAGAGGTGCCCGCGTCCTTCACCGACGTCATCAATCCGCAGTCCGTATGCGTGCTGGCGCTGGAAGGCTTGCGGAGGGCGCACCAGATGAGCAGGGGCGAGGGGGAAAAGCCCGGCGGGGTGTGGGGGTGGTCAGCTACCCTGCCCGCCATGTTTATCGACATGGTGGCCAGCGGGCACCCTACGGCGCTCGTCATCCTGGCGCACTATGCCGCTTTGGCAAAGCCGTGTGAGAAGGCCGACTGGCTTTGTGACGGGTGGAGTGGCGCGGTGATGCGCTTGATTGAGAGGACGTTGGAGGATGAGTGGAAGCCGTGGATCGAGTGGCCGAAGCGCAGCGTCTTTGAGAGGATTGACGTTGATGATATGGAAGTTTGAATTGATACCCCCATTGTTGATATCTCGTCTATAAAAAATCCCAAGAAAACGAATATCAAAAAGTAGCCGATTCCAGAAGCATCATAAAGATCATCGGCACTATGTACATTGGATGCTGCCAAATACTAGATGACTTTTCTGTCAAGGAGTCCCGAGGACGCGGGCAGGGTGGTCCATGGCCTCAAAAGTAAATCGCTCGTTACTCCGCACTCTTCTCGGGTGAAAGCAACGTTTTGTTGCAAAAACTTCATTCCCCTCAAATCTCGTATCCGTATCCGTATCACAACTTCCGCTTCCATGATGCCATTTACAGCTTTCTGATCATGATTGTCTTTTTGGGATCTGGAACAGTCTAGAAGTCTACGTCAGCATCGCTCATCCCATTTGGCAGGGCATTCATATCCCCCCAGATCGAGGCTCAGAAAAAGGGGGAAAAAAAGAACTCAAAACTCACAGAAGCGCCAAAAGCCAAATTCTCATATCTCTCCGTCACCCCCTCGGGCAACTTGATCTCGTAATTGCAAATGATATTCGCCATAATCATCTTGATCTCGTTCACCGCGAAGAACCGTCCGGGGCACGCGTGTTTGCCGTAGCCGAACGTCAGGTGCGTGGTGCCGACGCTGACGAACTGGGCCTGCATGACGACCTCTGCCGCCTTGGTGCCCGAGGTGGCTAGCTCTTTTGCCTCGCGGAGCTTGTAGAAGCGTAGGGGGTCGAACACCTCCGGGTCCGGGAAGATTTCGGGATCGTTGTTCATGCCGCCTGCGGGGACCTCGATGAACATTCCTTCGGGGATGGTTTGGCCGTTGGGGAGGGTCACGTTTTTGAGGACTTTGCGGGTGAAGGATGCTAATGGTGGAAAAAGGGGAACGTGTTAGTTTTGGGAAACCGGACGGAGAAAGCCAGGTGTATGGTTTCTAAGGTGTGATACGTCGAAACATACCTGCTGAAATCGGGTTGACGCGCATCACCTCCTTCAGGAAACTATCCAGCTTCTTCATATTCTGCAGGGCGCTGCTAGAGAAGTTCCCACCAGACTCAGCAAGAGCCGCCTGAATATCGTCCCGGAGCAAGGAATTGATCTCAGGCTTCGCCGCGAG
The DNA here is from genome assembly GCF_030869225.1 of Colletotrichum abscissum. NCBI lineage: Eukaryota > Fungi > Ascomycota > Sordariomycetes > Glomerellales > Glomerellaceae > Colletotrichum > Colletotrichum abscissum. The sequence continues at coordinate 208,427 of NW_026850154.1, forward strand.
CCAGTAAATCGCATTCAGCGTCGTCATGGACGTCGTGTGAATCGCAGCAAAGCTGACCCCCAGCTGCGCCATCGCCATCTCGCGATCGCTCAGCTCGCCAAACTTGGGCTGCGCGTTGAGGAGCCACTGCAGCATGTCGTCCGGCTCGCGGTAATCGTCCCTCTTCGCCGCTTCCTTGCGGGCCGTCACGATGGGGCGGAAGACGGCCTCGGCGTCGGCGATGCGCTTGTAGAGCTTCTTGGTGGTGGGCAGCCAGGAGGCGACAAAGGGGCGGAGGAAGGAGGGGACGAAGGCGATGACGTGGACTGCGGTCATGAGGTCTACGGTGTAGGAGATTGAGGCGTCGAGGTAGCGTTCGTCGCGGCAGAGCTCGGAGCCGATGAAGACACGGCCCGAGACCATCGCGATGATGCGGAGGAGTTTGGCGTTGATGTTGATTTCGGTCCAGGCGGGGGATTGGGGGAGTTCGAGGCGCATTGAGTCGATGACTTCGTCTGAGATGCCTTCGTTGAGGCGGGCTGTTTTTGAGGGGGGATGTTAGCTGGGGGGAGGGGGTCCTGCGGGGGGAGAAGGTCCTTGATATTGGGTGGATTAGGGGGTTTACGAACGTAGAGCTGGGGTTAACGAGGCTCTGACGGCGTGGATGATGATGGGCATGTCGTTTGAGATTTGGGTGTATTTGACTTGCATGGACTTTGGCCAAGTCAGCTTTCTGGAGTATTGTAAGATCTAGGGGTGGGCTCTTCGGTACCTCGTCAATGGCCTTGGTGAAGCTGATGACATCGTCGGGGACCTTCTTCAACTCGGGGAGGTACTTGGGAGGCACGCAAATGGTATCCTTCTCTAAGGCGTGTAAGTCAACGTGAGTCCGTCGTTAACAATAATCTTGACCTATTTCTGCAATACTCACTCTTGGACGTTGTGATGCGGAAAATGCTGTCCTTGAACTGCTTGTACCCGTCCGCGTACATCTGCGGTCCCTTGCCCGCCAGAAACGCTTTCCTGCGCGCCCATTTTCCGCCCTGGCCCACGACGGGAACATGGGCCACGGGGTCGACCTTGAACCAGCTCTGCGCGAGGAGTGCGAAGACGATGAAGACGAGGCCGGCTGTCGCTGCTGGCCAGTGTTGAGGGTCGAACGTAGTGCCTGCAGCGGCGACAGGGTCGGTTGCGTTTGCCATGTTTTGTGTGGCGAGGGTGGGCCTTTCGAGTTACGAGTAGGTAGGTAGTGGGAGGGAGACTAGTTGTGAGGGCCTGAGAGTACGGACGAACTTGGATGATGATGAAGGGTGTCTAGTCTTTATGTAGTCGTCTCATCGTCGACCACACACCTATGCACCTCCACACACGACGGTGCAACGGTGCGTATGGGTTCGCATAGGAAACCGGTAAGTAGGCCATGTTGTTGCTTGTCCATCGCTAGCCTAGCCCCTGGCTCGGGGTCCAGCGCGACTATGACGCTTAGGGAGGGAGACGAGTTGTATGCTAAAATCACCTCCCACATAAGCGTAATTCTTGCTTCTCTGATTAGAGACTACGGTGCCAGGGCTCCACACTGATGGAGCTTGGTAGACGGTAACACTCGCGTAGGATATGCCTAGCTGCCGCGATGTCTGGCAATGCAGATCGATGGTGGTTTTGGCGCGGGGGGTAGGGGTGACTGTGGTTGACGATAGGTGTGGTTAACGGGTGTCAATGCATGGATGATCGGGTTCGTGTTCGCATTGTGGGGCCGTCTCGTATGGGAAACACGCTGGGACGAACCAACATTCGTCTCAGATTGCACCGCCTAGACGGATCGGGGCCCGGAGAGTAAGCGCCGAGTGGCAAACCGGATCAATTTTGTGGCCGGAGGCCGGTACCTGAGATCCGGTTCCCGTTCGGAAGCAAGAGTCGGCGGCCCCACATCTGTGGAAAAACGTACCTCAGTATGTCATCCGGTCGTCTCACAAGGTCAAAGGATGTGCTTACCTAAGAGATCTGTAGATCACGTGAGCTGCCTCATTCTGCCCCGAATGACAGACGGTGCCAGCGGGAAACGGCACTGCGGCCGCCAAGCCCCTCCGATTCGCCATTTCTCTACCCCTTTGTCCAGAAACAGACCTTGAAGGACTTGGTCGCGAACATGCTTCATTGTCATACCTAACGCAGCGTATTTACCGCCCAATTTTGATCACCAAGCATCTGAATGCGGCCGATGGTTTTTTCCCATGTTTCGCGACACAATGCAGCGCTTATCCGAAGATGACACGTGAGCAGTCAGGTGCAGGCATGATTTCGGGAATAAGATTGACAAGGCTACCACTTTCTGCGCCCGATCCTTCGTTACATTAACCAATTGACGCTTCGTTACATTGCCCAATTGACGAATTGAAACCGTGAGAACCTTTGGAGCGGTGAGTTCCGGTACTAGTACCCGATTTTCCAACCTCACTCCGTTATCTGTGCCTCCCCCCCGCCGTACAACCTGCGCAGTAAGACATAACCACCACCCCGCCCCGCGGTTTGGGAGCTTGATGGTATCACAACCACGCTCCGGGTTCCACACTTCTCAGACGGCGGCAATCGCTGCCAAACTTTTATCAGAAAGATGAGTAGCTTTGTAGACCTGGACGGCGGCGGCGGGCTGCCGTCTAGTGGTTTGCCGTACTATAGCTATGTCGCCTTCCAAGATGTCCTCGCCGGCCCGTCTCACCTTCACTCTCCATCACACGCAAAGTTCCAAGCAGAGAACGCGACGACGGCGAAGATCCTAACTACGGCACAACTTTTCAATGCTTCCAGAGTCATGGATATCACCAACATTGTCCGCGCCTCGGTCGCGGTAGTGCTGCTGTTCCTCGTTCTCCTGAGGCCGCTTCTTCGCAGGAGACCCGCGTGGTGCTCTGGCTTTGCCCAGGAGTCTTCGTACGGGGATACGACACATCCATCTCTGAAAAAGGCCTGGACGTTCTGGACAGTCTACCTCTTCGCGGTTACGCTGGCTGGGCTGGTTCAGGGCGTGTCTTCTACTCTCGCACAACCACGCCGCGTTTTTGACTTACTAGACTTGGTGCCCTGGATTGTTGCCGCTCTAATCACCACCATGGACCGGCCTACCAAGACGCCCAAGACGCTATTGTTTCTCTACCTTACGATCCTGTCTTGTGGCGTTGTCTCGACGGCATTCAGTTACAGACTCCACAGACTAGTCCATACGCTCATCCTAGCGGACCCGGTCATCAGCATGGCCGGCATTATTGGTATTGTAGCCATGCCGATGCGGGACCCATCGCTCGGCGACTCTGACATTGCGCGCGCCGAACCCACCGACCAGCTCCGCAGTCCCGAAGACAACCTCTCTCTGTGGAGATTCATGACCGTGTCGTGGATGGCGCCCATGATTTCAAAGGGCTATGAGAAGCAGCTGCATAACGAGGATGTGTGGCAACTGCCGTTTGATTTTCAGCATGAGCGCCTCCACGGGCTATTCCACGAGCTTCGTGGGTCCATGACTGCCAAGCTGTTCTCGGCAAACGGTCTAGACTTGATCATTCAGTCGTTTCTTGGAATCATTGAATGCGCTGCTGCGCTCTCCGTCCCCATGTTGCTGCAGCAGCTCCTGAGGGCCATCCAAAGCGGGTCCAAGAACATTGAAGTGTCCATCCTGTACGCCATTGGCATTTTGGCCGTTCGTCTTATCGCCTGCCAGGCTGCCGTTTTCCAACTCTGGTTCTCGAGACGCTGCTATGAGCGGTCTCGCGGAGAGATGATTACCACACTTTACGCCAAGACCTTGTCGCGGAAACACTTTGGTCAGCCGGCTGCCGAGAAGATGTTGAATGGAGCCCAGGAAGACGGAAACGATGAGAGCGACGACGATGATGAAGATACGGAAGTCGCTACCGATGACAATGAAAGCGGCAGCGAACCCACCAGCCGGTTCGGGAAGCTGTTCGGATGGTTCAGACGTGGACGATCAACAAATCAAAAGTACCGCCGGGTACAAGATCAGAAACCATCGAGGCAGCCTGCTACCACTGGAAAGATTCTCAATCTGATGAGAAATGACGTCTACGAGGTTGCCCAGCGCTTCTGGGAGTTCCCGGCACTGGTCGTGAAACCGCTCCAGTTCATCTTCTCCTTCTTCCTCGTCTGGCAGCTCCTTGGCTGGTCGTGCATGTTTGGCATGCTCTGCGTCTTGCTTGCTCAAATGCTTAACACCGTCTTCATCACCCAGCTTCTCAAGAGGGAGCGCGTGCGCAGGGCTGCCACTGATGCTCGGTTGCAGTCGACGTCCCAATTTGTCGAAGGAATAAGGCACTTGCGATGGTACGACTGGCAGTCAAAGTGGTTGGACGCTATCATGGTCACTCGACGACATGAACTGAGGACGAGAGTCGTGACTGGATTGTGGAGCATCGCGATTTCCACACTCAACATCACCTCTGGCACACTTTTCCCGGTTGCGACCTTCTTCGCCTATACGTTCATTGCCGGAAAGACTCTCTCCGTTGATGTGGCCTTTCCCGCTCTATCCCTCTTCACTCTGCTAGAGACTAGCTTCAAGGAGCTGCCGGGGCTCATCACAGTTGTTCTCAATGCATCTATCGCCATGGGCCGTATCGAGGAGTTCATGAGCGAGCCGGACAAGGATGGCGTGTTCTCGGACCACCTCACAAACGATATCAAGTTCACAAAGGCAACATTTGCATGGCCCGGATACGAGCAACCCGTGCTTAGAAATCTCGATATCAGCTTCCCGCAGGGCCTTACGGTCATATTTGGCAAAGTCGGCTCTGGCAAGACCGCATTACTGCAGGCGATTCTCGGAGAACTCGACCGGCAAATAGGCGATGTGGTCATCCCAACTGAGCCCATTGGGTACTGCGCTCAAAGCCCTTGGCTCCAACACATGAGCATCCGCGACAACATCCTTTTTTCAGCACCCTTTGACTCCGCGAGATATACCCAGACTCTTGATGCGTGTGCCCTGCTTCCCGACTTGGCCACATTCAAACATGGAGACCTGTCCGATATGGGCGAGAACGGAATCGGTCTGTCGGGCGGACAAAGGGCGCGGGTTGCGTTGGCCCGTGCTGTGTACAGCCGGTCTCGCGTGCTGTTGCTGGACGACCCTCTCGCTGCTCTGGACCATAACACGGCTGAATCCATCGTAAAGAAGCTCCTCCAAGGCCCGCTGGTGGAAGGCCGGACCGTGGTGCTTGTCACTCACAGAGTAGACTTGTGTCTTCATCTCGCTGGCCAGATGGTGGAAGTGGTCGACGGCACCGCTCGTGTCTTGAACTCGGAGGAGGCATCGGCAGAAGTCGCCAAGTTTCTCCTGGAGGACGAGGATCCGGCTGCTCACCAGGACGAGCATGAGCACACCCTCGACGAAACTCAGCAAGACGCCGCCATACCGTCCAAGTTTATCGAAGAGGAGCACCGCGCCCACGGCGGCGTCATGTTGTCGGTTTACTGGACCTATATCAAGGCTGGCAAGCTCAAGTGGTGGGCTGTGTTGGTGTTGGTCTTCGCATTGTTCAGACTGGGCAGTCTCCTCAACTACTGGTTCCTCAAAGCTTGGGGTGAAGCGTACAAGCACGAGATATCGACAAAGGGAGCGTCCGACGGCATTGACTTCTCCAAGCTTTTTGCTGGGCTCCCGGATCCAGACACCGATCTGAGGCCCTGGCTGTGGGTGTATCTCGGAATCGCGGTCACTCAGGCTGTGATTTACACGTTGTCTGAAGGACTGACCTTACTCATGATCATTACCGCGGCAAGGGATCTCTTCAAGAGGGTCATCAACAAAGTCGGCCGTGCAACTTTCCGCTTCTACGACGTTACTCCAGTGGGGCGTTTGATGAACCGCCTCGTCTCTGACATTGGAATGATCGACGGCGGCATCATGAGACCGCTACGCGAAGTTGCTGTTCAGTCCATCACTTGGTTCTCAAGCATGGTCGTCATCGCCTCCGTCACACCACTCTTCCTCCTCTTCTCGGTTGGTATGACGCTCTGGTTCGTCTACATCTTTATGCGATTCCTGCCCACTTCTCAGAGTCTACGAAGGCTCGAAATGGTCTCCCTCAGCCCTCTCATGTCTAACTTTGGTATCTTGCTCGACGGGCTGGCAACCATCCGCGCCTTCAAGGCCCAGCACCACTTCCAGAACATGAATATTGTCGTCACGGATGCCTTCCAGAAGATGGATCACTTCTACTGGAGTCTTCAAGCCTGGCTCATGTACAGATTCGATGCCCTCTCCGCCATCTGTACCTTTGCGCTCACTCTGCTTGCGCTGTACAAGGGCCTCTCGCCCGGTTTGACCGCCTTCGTCTTGACGACTGCGTCCGCATTTGTCGAGGCAACACATAACCTCTGCAAGCAATACGGCACCCTGCAGATGGACTTTGTCTCCGTCGAGCGCGTGATTGAGCTTCTGGACATTCCCGAAGAGCCTTGCGGCGAACTGACGCCGCCCACGAGCTGGCCTCACCACTCGGACGACGTCATCTTTGATAACGTCACTTTGAGGTACGCACCTCACCTGGACCCTTCGATCTCGGAAGCCTCCTTCACTATCCCTGGGGGCTCCACTTGCGCGGTGCTCGGCAGGACGGGGTCTGGTAAGTCCACCCTGGCCCTCGCCCTCCTCGCGACCATTCACCCTTCCGAAGGCGCCATCCGCGTCGGAAACTACAAGCTGTCAGACGTAGACGTTCATGTGTGGCGGCAACGCGTCAGCTTCGTCGCGCAAGATCCTGTGCTCTTCCCCGGCACGCTGCGGGACAACCTCGACCCGCTACACCAGTACACCGATACCGAGTGCGTGGTCGTCCTCCACCGGGTCCTCGGCGCCGGGTGGGACCTGTACTCCCACGTCGAGGGCGGCGGGAAGAACCTGAGCCAGGGACAGCGGCAGCTCATCGGGATCGGCCGGGCCGTCCTCCGTAGGAGCCCTATTGTGGTGTTGGACGAGGCTACCGCGTCGATTGATAAGGAGACGGCGGCTAGGGTGCAGGAGGTGCTGAGGAATGAGTTGACTACGAGCACCGTCATTACGATTGCGCATCGGCTTGAGGCTGTCCAGGATGCAAACTACTTTATCCGCTTGGACAAGGGGAAGATTGTTGAGCATGGCCCGGCGCAGGGGATTCATCAGTGAGGAGTTGGTAGTCTTTCTGCATTTTGTTTTCTGGATGTTGTTTGTCCGGTACCATACTATAAAAGCTTCTATTGTCCCTGTTGTGGCTCGGGCTTTAGAGTACGTTTGAGAAGAAATGGCCACAATCCATGAGTCCCAATGAGTCCCCATGAGTCCAAAAACTGTCGACTTCGGTTATAGAAAGCTCGCGATTGTGATGGTTATCAAGCCAGGTCTCATGTTTGCAGAGTATCTACGAAGTCGGGGCTTGGCTCAGCAACAGACGGTTGTATCGGCTCGAGGCTTTAGTCTTGAGGCCCCATAAGGCTTGGAAGAATACGACATTGAGGCTTGTGAGAGTCTGAGTGGACTGACTTGAATAACGCATTGCGGTATAGCCATCGCCCCCCATAAACTCCAGACGTGATCTGTGCAGGACACCCCTGCCATCCCATGTGTCAAAGTGATGAACCAGTCGGGTCCTCCCGAGTGCTGGGTGTGTACGAGGAGCCTTACGACTGGAACAGTCCATTTTGTCCGAACTCCTTCGCGGGTGGACTTAAGGAGTTGCATGGCCCTCATTTGCCTCTGTGAGAAATGCAGAAGAATAGTTGGCATTTCGACACCTTTTACGAAGTCGTCCGTGTTCATTTGAAAGAGCTGCCGCTTAGCCGACTTAGTCGCCGCCTCGCCTGGTCATCTCACGATAGTATACAACTCTGTATACTATGGAGTTTTAGGGTTTTCTTCGTTTTCGCTTGCCGCGCGCGGCCCCCCGAGTGAAAAATGTCTTGATGAGGCTCTCCCTTCCCCGGCACGGCCGGCCGAAAAGGCCACCGATTGTGGACGCGGGCTACGGGGAGGGCGAAAAGTGCGAAAAACTCTAAACCGGGGTTTGCGAACTTGCGTGAGTCGTGATCCCGGCACCACGCCAGTACGCCTCCTATTTTCAGACGCGTTGCTCCGCCACGACTGGATGAATTGCAATTAACTCAATTCCAGCCTTTCGGTTCGCCAAGCGGGGGAAGAGAAGACGACTAGGTATTCGTAGCTAGGGGAGACGAAGGAGGTCAAATGGCGATTGTGTATTTAATTACACGATGGTTCCTCTGCCGATTCTAGAATTCTTCCTTTTTTCTCCCTCACCCTCATCAATCGCTTCGCTTTTGGATTTACCAAATTGCATCGTCTCTCACTTGAGTCTCTCACTCTTTCGTGTTTGTTTTTCCCACACATTCTTTTTTCTTAACCAGTCACCACATTCTTTCGTTGTGCTTTAACAAAACAACCTGCCAAAATGCACTTCAACAACGCCCTCATGGCCGCCGTCGCCGTCGCCGGCTCGGTCTCCGGCCTCGCCGTCCGCCAGACCCCCATCTGGCAGACCCTCCCCGCGACCCCGAACCTCCCCACCCCCATCTCCACGGCCAAGACGGCCATCAACGGCATCCAGATGTGGTTCCAGGAGTACAACAAGGCGGCCGGCGGCGTCCCCATCGTCATGGACCACGGCGGCCTCGGCTACTCTGCCTACTTTGGCTCCGTCATCTCCCGCCTCGTCTCCGCGGGCCACTACGTCATCGCCGTCGACCGCCGCGGCCACGGCCGCACGACGTACAACAAGGACGACGTCTTCACCTACGACCAGATGGCGCTCGACATCCACGACCTCCTCGCCGGCGCCGGCGTGTCCTCGTACAACGTCGTCGGCTGGTCTGATGGTGGCATCACCACCCTCGCGGCGCTCATCAACTCCGTCACGGCCAAGCCCATCAACAAGGCCTTCATTTTCGGCGCCTCGGCCAAGCCTGACCAGACCAACGCTACCTTCAGCGACACTGCCATCTTCTCTACTCTGGTCGCCCGCTGCAGGACCGAGTACGGCACCCTCCAGCCCGGAGCCAACTTCACCGAGTTCGCGACCAAGGTTGCCACCATGGAGGGTACTCTGCCGCAGTTCACCGATGCTCAGCTTAAGAGCATTCCTGGTGCCAAGGTCATGATTGCCGGCGCCGAGCACGAGGAGGCTGTCAACCGCGATGTCCCCGGTATCTTGAACAAGGCTATCCCCGGCAGCAAGGTTACCATCCTCACTGGTGTCAGCCACTTTGCGCCCATGCAGGACCCTGACCAGTTCACCAAGGCTGTTACCGACTTCTTCAAGGCATAAGGGAAGAGCCTTTCAGCGGTTGTTTGTTTTGATTTTTACCTGTTCTTTTATTTATAGAGAGAAAGTCTCGGGACTTGGGAGGCATTTGTGTTGTAGAAAAGCCCATCGGCGTAGCACTGATGAGATAGCTTGAATCCAACGACTGGAAGAAACTCTACCGTTCCAAACAATGAATTGAATATGACATGCTAAAGAGAATTACAAAGAAAAAATTGAGATAAGAGCACAGTCTGAGACTTGGCTCCGGAGTCATTGTCGGTTGCCACTGTCAAGGATTCGATTCCAGGAGTCAATATAGACCCAATCGAGATTCCTAGCTGAAATTCATCTGGTTACTGAAGAAGTCTGCTCAGCATCAATACGATGCAGCTGGTGAGTTCTTTCGTCAAAGTCCTTCAGATCACGAGGGGCAGGGTATTGCCGAAGGGTTCGGAAAACAGGCCGTTCGGGGATGACCTTGCCCTGTGTCTTGGCTAAATGAGCTGCCATTGCCGTAGCGTGACTTTCTACTGGGAAGGGATCTGTCGAGGTGTGCGCGAACTAGTAGGCGTCCTGGGCTGCACGAGATGTTTAGTAAAATACTTGTTTACCTTCTTTCTTCGAAGAGGGGCTATTTTTCACACACTAGCGATATTGGCGGGTTCTCGGTCGATATGTAGCCTTCTGCGGCTACACTGAATTCCAGCGGTATACTACTTAGTCGGACTCATAGCTGCGGGTAGACCTAAGTTAGTGTGCTTGGACTTACGTCTTGGAGCAGTCATCAGTTTGGAAACCAGTACGACACGATCTCCTATCTCAACACAACTTGAAGTCCTACTTGCGCGGCCACTTTGAGGGACAATGATTGCAGAGCCAAATCTCATTTCAATTGAGAGGAGTTCGGCAGGAGAGGATTATGGAGATCAACCATTACACAAATTGTCTGACCAGATGAATGTGCATTGTTTACTGACACGAATAACTGGTATATGGTTCACGTATTTCAGTCTAATCACATATGCATGATTGCAACAGTTTCTAGTGAAATGCCCATGAACGTGTAGAGTTGGCGTCAAGTACTCCGTAATTACTATGGAAATGCTTCCAAGTCCCCACATGTCAGTCATGGCTCTGTTGCTTTAACACAGCTGGCGAATATGCCTTATCAGAACCTTTTACTTCAATGCCCCTCCACTTAGGAACCCAGTAGACTTTCATCTTATATCCACGATTGTGTACTTCGAACTCTCATTTTGTACTCGAGGTAGGAAACTTCTATGACTGCTCGCAATTGAACGACTTACTGAAGTAACTTTTGAGTTTCCTGGGAAAATAGATCAAGGAAGTTGACTTTTGTTTGGCGAGACTTCTTAGTCCGTCTGCGCCATTCAATCCAGAACCATATTCCAGCAGGGACGAATGTCATGAACATAAGCGGGAGAGTGACTTGAAGAAATCTATCCAAAGCTATCTGCGAGAAGATCTCGCCTTGCTGATATTTGACTACATCAGTGCTGAAGAATGTCTAGCTGACGGTCAGTTATATTACGCAATCATTGATTTTGAGGGAGGCCTACGCTGGAGAAGGTTGCTGGAAGGTAAATCAAAGTTACAATCGTTACAATGCGAACCGCGATTGCTTCCATGGCACTTTGATCTGCTTGTTCGTACATACTTGCAGTAAGCTTTGAGGATATGATGGCGTTCTGTGTTTGAAGATGTTGGATGAGCTGTGATAGGTTTCTGGTCAGTCTAGTACAATGCTTCAACCTGGCTAGGTGGCTCTTACAATTGTTTTTCGGTCGGCTACCACCTTCACGAGATTCTTGGTCCTTGATATTTGCATATTTGCTTCGCAGATTAACTCCTCTAATTGCGAGGCAAACTTCTTCACTCGTTGCAAGCATACGTGACGGTCTCCTTTTGGAAAGTTCTCGTCCTTCAGCAAGTCTCGATAGAACTTTTGTAGCAACTTCATGATGTTGGCATTGGACTCCAAGGCCATCACGGCATCACTAGCCTTCTCTTCCCACTTCTGTACGTCACTGAGAGATTCCGGCTCTAGGTGTTCGATGTGTGCTCTCTCTCTGACCCGAGCTGGCTTGGTCTGGAATTTTTGAATTAGCAGGGAACTATGTCGGATAGTCGAGGTTTTCAAAAACTTACCAATTCTTCCGCGCCCTGCTCAAGGAACAAAATATGCCATCGCCACTCAGAGGCTGCCCATTGTGCGAATTCGAGATGTATGTCCAAGGAGGATGCAAAGCTTTGCTGCATTGTGCTGAAACTGGTTGGGAAGCTGTGCCCTTCTGGGAATATCTCCCCTGTACGCTCCTTGAGCACGGCGTGGGGGTCTCCTACAATCCACATCTGGGAACCCCGGCCGATGTCAAATTGATGATGGACAGCCGCTTGACGAATCTTCCAGCCTACCCTGCTCTTCTGCGCTACAGTCTTGAGATTGAAACAAAGCTGATATCTTCTACCGCTCCTCCCCAGCTCTGGTATGACAGTGTCCGAGATCGGGTTGCTCAAGACTGTCTCTGTTTTGAACCCGCTAAAACGAAGTTCTTTGTCTCTACCATGTGGCGATGCATATATAGAAAGGAAATCCAAGAATTGAGGCATGACTTGATAGAAAGTCAGTAGACGAAGCAACATTCTGACATGTACTTCTAAAGGCCCAAGTGCGGTTTCTGCACACAGATATCTATTGAAAGTCAGTCAAAACAGACCAATACCACCTGGAAAAGCCTACTTAGACACTAGAAATAAGAATAAGACTCACACAAAACGGCAGCGAAATTGTGGCGTTCGGATCAATGCGGAAGCATTACCACCTGTAGCTGTAGTCTCAGGAATTCCACCGAGGAGATTGCTCAATTCATCATCGTTGAAGACGTTGAGCTTTTCGACCTTTCCATCATCAAGTATGTCTCTTACTGGAAGTGTGACCTTCCTTCCGTCAGGGAGGCAAATATGCTCTCTGACTTCACTCAGTCTGCTTAGGGCAGCTCTGCCGTACGTTGTAGTTGCAAGGTATCCTGCGGGGTTGCGGTCGAAATCTTGATACAGTGTGGGAAAGTCTAAAGCTGAAGCCATGGTGTCTACTCCATAGATGTCTCTCTAGTTTAAGAAGGTTGGTAACCGAGGGTGTCTTCGACTTGTGAGCAATATTTCTGAGTGACTATGCGTAGCCATTCGATGCTCTCTCGCATAAGTGTCGAGGATATCCAACTCCAACTTGAAGGATGTGGACGATTTATTAGATCTTCTAATCCACCTTAAGATTCAGGATGCCCTGCCTCCCTGTGTGTGCCTAGGTCAGATGAGTGTTCTTCAGAAATTTTGACAATGCTCCGCCTCCCCGATGACCGAGGCTGACGCGAGGCTCTCCAGGCTATCTACCCATTCGCAACTCTCGTCCCTAGCCACCTTGCAGGGGCTGAGTGATCTCGATAGTGCGTCAGTGTCTTTCACCGAAGCCTAGCTTGGGATATTGGTGCCCTGCAGTGTGACCACATTTACGCGCCCGGGCTTACTGTGGCGTACCTCAAGCGGCTTGGATTGGACTGTACGGTGAGCACATGGACCAATCAATCTTGAGCAAGGGTTTACATTTTTCATTCCGAACTCATAATCTTTGGGTAATTTTGAAGAGAGGGTTCCATAGACATCGCCTCCGGCGCCTTCAAGAACAACTCAAGTTATCTCTCAATGGCACCCATCAGCCTATTCAGCCCCTTGAGCCCCCTCCAAAACCCGACTCAAAATGGTATCGTCGCTGAGTAAGTAATCGGAGGGTCCGGAGTTCTGGCTCTTGTCTCATTCTGCCTATCTTTGTCCTTCTTCGTTTTCTCTCGCAAATTCTTATCTATGTATGTTCGCTCGTGCTTGGCCAGATTAGCTTGTCGGGTGTCGTAGTGGCATAGGGAATCTTGCTACCTACATCCTGTAATTCCCGAGGCGCGTAAAAAATAAACTCATCATCTCGCAAGTTCTGAGAATGTGAGCTTTTCTTCTCTCCATCAATGTTCGTACATTGCGAAACCACTGTGATCAGAAACGAACCTGGCTTTCACTGAATTGGCCACCTTCCTTCTTGAAGATATCGCACAACCATTCTCGCAAGATGGGCCATCTCAGATTGTACGCATACACGGTCTCCAGAACCCATCCGCTTGGAGGCCGAAAGGTTGTAGCCCGCAGAGGTGCCGGCATGGTCTGGGTTGGCTCTGATCTTCTCCAGCTGAATCTTCTCGTCTGTGTGTGTGCTGTATTTTGCGAAGGCAACATGACAGTGGAAACCAAACTCCGTATCAGGCTGTCTTAAGTGATTATCGCGGCGAAGCGCAAACCAGCAAGAAGCAGGCTGTCGGGCGAATTCCCTTATAGGAGGTCGATTTGCCTCTTCAAAGCAGGCTGCGGCGGGGGCAGTGAACCAGGAGGGTGTCGAAATCATGGGGTGAAATTTCGTACCTCAGTCGCGGGTGGTGCTCTCTTATGAACCCACGGTCTGGCCAACAAAACGAGATCCAGGGCCTACCCTCGCGCAGGCAGGTGTCCGGGGCGAAAAAATCCAGCAGGCTGACAGCAGGCGTCCATCTGCCTTACATCGTCCATCTGCAGTGCCTTATGGTGAGCTCATACCGGATTATCCAATCAAAACAATGGCGCAACACCTTGCAACTTCACAAGACGCAATAGCCAGTAGCGAACTATGACTTGATCACCACCGTTGAGCCGCACCAGGGCAAGGATCAGACTTCGTGCTTCTCCGATCATGGGTTCTGGCGCTTGATCCCGCAGTTATTGAGCAGTGTTTCCAACCTGTTGATGCATACACGCTCTTGAAGCTTAGGCGACATCAATAGGTGAAGAGGAATTATGCGTGGAACAGGTGCAAAAGCCATCGAACTGAAACAGACTGTACATTATTCCATTACTTGGATACAGTAATGCGATTTCGATATTTGCAAATGATAATCTTGAGATTGCAGCTACGGTCAAGGGGCGCTTGAGTGCACGACGAAGATACGAGGAGTCATCAGAGAACGGGTATGACTTATCCTGACAGGAAAATAGGAAGTAATTATGAGTGCCAGGCAGCCGGAGGTGGTGTGATCGAAGCGTTGAGAAAAAGCAGGGGGGTATAATATGAGGAGGTGTGTATCTCTGGTCCGCGACCCTTCTTGTGATGGATGGTAAGGGCGAAATGTCAAGAGGGGGGTAAGGACATAGGACGTCCCCCTCAGGTGATAGCAGATCCTGCAGCCACCAGGTTGTACTTCTCACCCCTCTTGTCTCAAAACACCATGGTTATGTCGCTTTTCAGTCCCACGACTGTCCATCTTTCATGTACCTACGGTGATCTTTCTGAGTCATGCATCTAGATATTGATAGAATGCAGAACCAACAATTTTAGCGAGTGCAATGTATTCTGTGAGCAAACACTATGCCTGAACCTCGAGGTCATCTTGACGGTCACTGGCTATTGGGCAAAAAGCCATCCTGCATTTCTGCGAGGATATACGTGCAGACCTAGCTTGGGTTAGCTTCAGCCGCATATCCGTGAGTGAGGTAGCGGGCGCCCTCTCCCGAGCCTTTCTCCTGCAAAGGCTCAGTGCCCAGGTCGATACCATCACCCCTCGTTCCCAATTCACCCCGCCGGAGCCTTCTCTGTTCATATTGCACGTCCTTCCCCATATGACCTTGATCTGCCTCGCAGATTGATCTCCCTTCCTTAGTCCCTGTTCCGTTTTGTTTTCTCCACCAAATCCCGTCCCTGAACTTCTGTCACCCCGAACGTTCTTCAGTCTTACTATAGGTGCTGTCACGCTATAACACCTGCCATGTCCTCTGGTCAAGAAGCCTTTGCGCAGGAGTTCCAGACGGCTCTGTCAGAGTTCCGTAAGCTTCGCAAACAAGAGACGAGAGTTTCAGCTTGTGGGCAGAGCTTTGTTTTGGTTAGCAACGTCACAGCAAGGCTCACACAACAGTCTGTCAGCTGCTCAGATGATTACGAAAACGATCTAGACCGGCTCATACAAACAGCTTACCTTCGCGATGGACCTGATCCTCCGCAACTGCAACGGGATCACTACCATGAACACCTCGCGGTTTTCTACAACCTTCTAGATATCGGCGCCCCGAATCTTATCCACGAATTTTGGAACAACAAGTTCAACCTTCTTCCTATTGATCGCGACAACTTGCGAAATCACATACGAGCACCGCCTGGGCTCCCAAGCTTCCACGATGACTTCCATCGCAATCAATTTGCGTGGTGCCCAATTCATTTTAACATGGATATGGGTGGACCTCATGGGCTTGGCATAATCAGTCCATTTTCACGTAAGGAGATCATCATGCCGTACCGGGGCGGGAAAGTCCCTCGGGTCAACACTGCGACGTTATACTCCATCGACGTGCTCGAAGAGCTCGTAGGCCCAGAACTACAAAAGCAAATGGCTAGCGCTAAGATAGAGAGGCAAGAAGGCGGTGCTTGTGATGGAAGCAAAGGAAAGGTGTGTCGTCTTGGATATGTTATTCCGGAGTCGTTATGACTTTCAAGAACTAACGGCGAAACAGCGATACCGCTTTGCGTTAAAACAGTTTGAAGCAGCGAAGGAAGACCATTTTTTCAACGAGAGGCAGATGTTCAGAAACCTGAAGAATCAAGACGGGATGATACAGTACATTGGCTGGTTTAAAGGCTTTGAACCCGACAACAAGGGAGGGTTCAAAGAGTACTACAATATCGTGCTGGAGCTGGCAGATTTTGACTTCTATACGGCAATCCGCGAGGAATCGCCGCCGATCTCCGTCGCAGAAATTTCGGATTTCTGGCAAGCGATGTCAGAAATCTCAGGAGCTCTGGCATCGATACACACGGTGAAAATTGACGGGAGAGAGTATCTGACGTAAGTACCTCATCAACACAGCAGGCTACGCAAGGTACATTCTAAGCCTTCGAGTTTCCAGATGGCATGGCGATATCAAACCACAGAACATTCTTCGAGTCAATGACCGATTCAAATTGGCAGATCCTGGAGAAGCTAGCATGCAACTCAAGACAACTGGTACCACCGGACCTCAGAAGATCAAATCAGCTGGGGGCACAAGAACATATGGTGAGTTTGTCCCAGGGATATCTAAGAGCCTTTGAGAAGTCCCACCAGCTTTTGGGCCTTCAATGCGTAGCTGCGCTAACCAATACTGCTAGCGGCGCCGGAGAAGGCGGCTTTCTTGGATGGGTTCAGCCGGAAGAAACCAGACGTTCCTCAGACGAGCGATGTCTGGTCTCTTGGGTGTGTCTTCTCCATTGCAGCAACATACGTTGTTTTGGGCCAACAAGGAGTTCTCATATTCAATCAGTTGCGCAGAGAGGCTATTTTCAACGCAACGGAGAACTCTAGTGACGCATTCCACGATGGGAAGAATGTTCTAAAAGAAGTTCGTTACTGGCACACATATCTCAGAGAGGCCACTAGAAAGACCGATGCCTACACAAACACGGTTTTGGACATTGTGGACAACCACATGTTGGTAACGAGTGAGTCTCGATGGACGGCCAAGCAAATCTGGGAAAAGTTTGACGGATTCTTCGACAACATCAAAGCTGAACGATCTGCCGTTCCAAAAGGCTTACATGATCTACTTCAGAACATTGATCTCCGCTCTGAACAGCTGTACGACCAGCATTCAGGAATCCGGAGAGTCGATTCCGACGACACCAGTAAAACACCCAAGGTGGTACCAAGCTTGCCCCGTACCGACATAGAATTCGAAAGCCGGGAGAAGCTTTTGGAACAAGTGATACAGCCAGTTGCGCAGCGATCACAGAACCGAAATGGGTCCCCCTCACAATCAAGACACCCGTCAATCAGTTTCCATCCTGCTCTGAACACCAGGATCGATGATCAGGAGTTTCCGAGAGAGGTTGGAAAACAGAGTGCTACAGCCCAGCAGCTGCCCAAGACACCACAGAAACATGGTATCGACCCGCCATCAACTCCAGATCAGTCAAGCCTCTCTTCTCCGCCTTCCAACCAGAGCCACAATCGGAATTTGATTACAGTATGGCAGGTCGAGCAGGAGCTTGAGAAGAATGGTCTAGAGTGGAGGCCTTCTATCAGAAGCTTCAGATCGCTAGTTCAAAAACAGGAGACGACAATCAGAGGCAAGAGCAACTTCGAGCTTTTGGATCAGCGCTTGGAAACCGAGTTCAAGGACCGAGACATCGTAAGCCCAACCGTTCCAGCTGATCTTCTCTTTCATTAACATAGTCAGGTCTATCTTGTTGACAATGGATCAACGATGTCAGACCATTGGAATCAGGCGAGTGCCCTCCTCAGGGTCCTCGTCTGGCGGTCGATTGGATATGACGACAATGGCATGGAACTGTACTTCACGAATCCCGACACTCCAGCCCATGCCAGTATCAGAGAGACGGAGAAACAGACAGTCAGCATGTTCGTCACATCCATGAAGCATGCCAAGCCGAGTCAGTCGCATCGTGTTAAGACCACAATCGTTCCGGAACTCGCTCGTATCATCAACGGCTATACGAGAGCGATGACTTCGCAACGCCCACCACGCCCACCACGTAAGAAAACCATCATTGTGCTTACTGATGGGATATGGGAGGGGATGCAGATGGAGCACACTATCGATATTCACCTGAGATCAACTTTCCATGAACTGAAAGACCTACATGGGGACTTGCCCTATGTGCAGCCAGGAAAGTCTGATGACGAGGTTGACATCTCGAAGATCCGACCAGTGACTATCCAGTTCGTCCAATTCGGCAACCACCGAAATGCGACCGAGAGGTTTCGACGATTGGACGATGATATGGAATTGTATGGATGCCCGTGAGTACTTTCTCGAAACCATTCGCAATTTTCAAAGGCCATCCTCCGCCAGACCTGCGTTTCCCTCTGAAGTTTCTTTCGCTAATTAGCCACCGCAGTGATCTGATTGACACTGAAGGTGCCGATGGCGATATCTACAAGATGTTCCTCGGAAGCCTATGCAAAGACATTGACGGAATGATGCAATCAAACCTTGGCCCCGCTCTCTCTGCTGTCCCCAGCCTTGAACGATCACCAAGTCACTTGGTCAGCAGGCGAAGCTTTCGACACCAGGACTTTGAGGATACATTACCGACCTCTCAAGCCATAGGAGCTCGTAATGTCCCCATGGAAGCTTCGAGCCAGTTGAGTAATTCGCCCGTCGACCAGAACAGATCGCCCCAGTCTGCGTCACAACCTCCGCAGGGCCCTGGCTTCTCCAGCGAGTCACGACAGTCGAGCTTTCTCAACCCCGCGCAAAGGTCATCGACAATCATGCTGGCAGGTCCAGCCTCACCGCGTACGACATCTTCACCTGGGACTCCAGGGTCCGCGCGGTCGTCGCAGGCTCACGGAAATACCCAACCGCAATCACCCACGTCACCAACGTCTATTGCATCATTGCCTTCGCCAGCGAAATCACTATCGTCTCGCTTTTCGCGACTCATATCACCACGTTAAGCGTCGTCTTGGTGATCGCGTAACACGCTTGAAAATCGATGGGCGACGGACCGAATCTCCGGCACGCATTAATGTAGTTGAATAGAGAGGGAAGTTCAAGGGGGGTAATAGCTTGGAGTTGAGGGAATTTGTTCGTATGCCGACGATTCATGCTTCCAATGAATGTTTTAACAGTTTGCCCATTTAAGACACCATTCCAGAAGCGAATATGTATCATGCTGGAAGCGTTCGATGTAGATACCCAGTAACCAGTCCCAAACTGTGGAGCAACTCATTCCACACCTCGAAGGTGCGCCCGATTCACATCTGAGGCCATGCTTATATGTCGAAACATAAGAAGCGTCTTTCTAAAATGAGGCGAACCAGAAGAACCAAGACTCTGTATCGTCGTCCCGCGGCTATTCAGCGTGGTTTCTTCGGCACTTTCCTCTTTCTCATGACTTCGTCAAAGATCGTCTCCTCAACTAATCGTCTACAAGGCTACCTCACGAGATCTCCGACTTTAAGCCGATTTCTACGATTCTGACCCTGATCACGATTATGGATCATGAAATTTAACAGCGAAGCAAATTGAGCTTTCACATAACGGTCTCCGGGATGACTATCGCCGCCACTTAGTCTCGAGACAACATGGCTTCCTCTCGTACCAGGCAAAGGATCCGGATTGAACGTTTTCCTTCGGCTGAAGTCATTGACCTATAGAATGTGTCCTGAGCTGGACATACTATGTGTCGTAGACAGCGTGCCGCATCTGGGAGAAACCCAGCGCAGAAATCTTCAGGATGAAAACCGCGGTGCACTTTTTTTTACTTGCGCAAGACCGTTCTCCAGCTCATAGTAGATTCGTGACTTCAATCTCGCACACTTTATTTTACACCGAGAACCAGGCAGATCATGATGTGGAAGGTGACGAACACCTAGTTTGCTTGTTTCGTGCTATACACCTCAGTGGAACATTTGCCAAATGTTCTCCGTATTCCTGAACCCATCCAACGCAAGCGCGTGCTGTGCGTCTTGAACCCAACCTGCCGTCCAACCCATGTATATACATGTCTACGGGACGAACCCTTTCGTCTTCCCAGAAAGCGTGAACAGCCTTTCCCAAGTCCCCAACACCTTGCAAGAAATAACAGTATTGTGAATTCCAAAAATAAAAGGAAGAAAACTCTCCTTGCGGAGAGGGATACAACGCCTGTGTGCCATATCGAGATCGGGGGAGCGACGGTTGCCATTCCGCTCGCCTCCCACCACCCCTTTTGATCCATCCGCTGGAAACTGTTTTAGTCGTCCAGAAACGTGGCCGTTTGTGTGTGTATATATACAACAATGATTTCAAGGCCTCGGTTGCACCACCGAAAGGCATTCGGCTCTTGAGGCGCGAAATGCTGTCACCGCATTCCACTGAGCCATTGTGAAACGTATCTCGACCCGACCGGTTGAGAGAGATATAAATAGAGATAGGTCGATATCGAAGAGAGTCCGGAAGTGACTGAGAACCGAAAAGACGGAGTATAGAAATAAATCCGGCTGCGCGGGTGTGACCCAGCGAGTGTCTCCACTCGGCCGACGACACCGGGCAGCCGTGGTGGTACTGATCATGATGTCATGACAAAATTGCCAATGAAAGGAAAACCGTTCTCGCTTTTTTTTCGTGATTTCTTTTTTCTTGGTCGACCCTGCGGAGGTCGCGTGGTGGAGGGCGATGTTGGGCAGAGCCGCGTCATGCAGATTGTCAACTGAAAGTCGGCCCAATGAACGCCTGAGCGCGGCCCAACTGCCTCAGATCTCAACCCCAATCACGATTTGCGGGAAAAGTGCGACTTGAGTGACACGATTGTGTGAAATATTCCGAAATTAAGAAAAAATTAAATCCGTGAGAATTCAACAACGATCCCAATTAGTCTTTAGTAGGCGGTGTAGCCTTCAAAGCCCTCCGCGGCAAGCGGGTCCTGGTGGTAGTTGGTGGGTGTGACAGTGTTTGACGACGAGATGGAAAAGGCCGTCTCGTGCGACAAACCGTTGTTCATTGGCGAGTTCTGACCAAACGGGGAGAAGGCAAAGGCTTCCGACGCGGAGGAGAGCGGCATGTTGGAAACAGCCAGGTACGAGGCCTGGGTAGTATCGATTGCCGCCAACTCAGGCATGTGGTAGGACGGCGGGAAACCCATGTCGTAGGTCATGTTCTCGCCCATGTGGCCAAGAGACAGGTCCATCGACATGGAGGGTTCGAACTGTTGGGCAGTGGCCTGAGTCTCCTCCTCATCTTCCTCTTGGGCCTCGCCATCGGCAACCTCGTCGTCGGCAGCCACAAACACCTCTTCCATCCACTGCTTGAGCTCGTTCATGGGGGGCCAGTCGCCACCGCCCTTGCCACCGCGTTTCTCCTCGTCGTCACCCCGCTTGTTCTTGCCACGGGGAGTCTTGGGCTTGAAATGCGTGCGGCGGAGATGGGCAGCGGCGTTGTAGTAAGCGCCGTATTGCTTGCGGGCGACGCACTGCTTGCACTTGGAGAGCGGGTTGATAGCCTGAACGCCACTTTGCATGCCGACCGTGCTGGGGTCACGGCATACAAACTTCTTGACGATGCCCTCGTGCTTAGCGTTGATGTGTCGGCGCAACTCGTGGTCGCCGCGGAAGCCATCGGGGTGATCGCTGCACATGTCGCAGAACACCTTGGGGTGCTTGGGACGGGTGTAGCTACCCTTAGACACAGCAACTTTGCCTTCCTTCTTAGCAGAAGCTGACTGGGACTTGACAGCGTCGTGAGGCTTGGGGCAGATCTTTGTACGGTTCGCATTTTGAATCTGCTGGAGGCGTGCTTCTTTTGCCCTGCGCTCGGTGCTTGACTTGGTGGATGCGTTGCTGGTGGCGGAAATAGAGCGCTCCATCATCGAGGAGCCTTGACTGAGGAACTGCTCATCAATGGGCGACTGCTGAGGATATTGAGGCGACAGGCTTGTGCCAGCGCCGACGTAGGCGAGGTAATCTGACTTATTCGGTGACGTGCCGGAGGGGACAGCGTAAACTTCCGGAGACATGAAGTCGGCAGCACCTTGGGAATGTGCCGAGTTAATTCTCGTCATACCGAATGCGCCGCTGAGTGACTGGTTGTCAAAAGAGCTGTTCTCCCTCGTAAGAGGCATGGTCTCGGCAGCCGATGTGCCAGAGCTCATGGACGGGCAAACCGAGTTGATGAGGCTGGCCTGTGAATTCCGGCCATCGTAGGGCGTCAGGAAGTTCTGCGGCGGCGGGACCATGGCTGGAGATGGTATGCTCTCGTCTTGCGCAGCGAGGAAGTCGAGAGGGTTCATGCCGACCTCTGGGAAACCTGCGTTCTCCTCGACAGGCGAGAGACCCGAGTGGCGTTTATTTGTTGGCGATCGCTGAAGGGAGGACTCGAATAGGACATGAGGGTCATCTTGGCTCTGGTAGAAGCGGTCCATCATGGGATTAGGGTTATTTGACGTCTGGAGGGGCTGTAGAGGGCCCTTGACGACAAAAGGGATAGACTTTTCTGATCTGTTGGAAGCACTTCTAGACATGCCCGTCATGGGCGTGGCGCGGGGGTGCTGCTGGGACATGACCCTCGCGCGCTTTACGGGATGGGGCGAGTCATCACTTGTGCGCTCCTGGAAGAGATTGTTAGCACACGGACACCTGATTCACGATGGTCGCGAGCAGTGAAGATGGTGATGGGAGCTGTGGTGATGCATTACCATCATTCTTGTGGGTTGGGCAGCGTAGCCCATGTTGGACTTGCTTCTGGGTATTGTGGCCCTGCGGTTGAGCAGAGGAGCAGCATTGGGCTGTTGGTGTTGTGTGAAGGCGGCGGCGTCTACATGGTAGTCCCCTTGTGATTGGAGCAGGTTGAAATTGCTCTGGGCAGCTTGCGGTGCTACTGATGCATTTTGCTGAAGAAGAAGGTTTTGGAGATTTGCCAGCTCTTGTTGCTTCTGTTGCATCTGCCTCTGAATCTCCTGGACGTTATTGTAAGGATGGTTCATGTTGGCTCAAGTTGGCGGAGAACAGCGGGGTGATGAGCGTAGCAGCTAGGGTGGGTTGGGTATGGTGAGGAAGAGTGAAGCGTGTCGGGCTACCACTCGGTTGAGGAATTCAAGGCCGTCCGAGTCAAGACGGAGGGATAGAGCGTGGTGTTAGACGTCGGTAGTAGACGAGGTGTGATGTGACACGATGTTGCTGCAGCCTCGTTCTTCTTTCTCCAACGCATTCAAGGTCTCCCGAGTGACGAACTTGTGGAAACCAGGCGGGAAAAATTAATTGTTTTCCTAGGAGCGAGACAAGCAAGACAAAACGCTGTTGTTTGGTTCTTGGTCTTGTCTTTCTATGGAGTATGGCTGGTGCTGCGCGGCGAAACAATAAGACCCAGCGGGAGTCAAGATTTGTTTCCTGGTATTCGAGACTCTTTTGGTGGATTGTTGGGGGTCTCGAAGATTTGTGCGAGCAGCAGGATTCAAGGTTGACTTGTCTTGAAGTTTGGCGAGGCGGGTTGAGGCGAGTTGATGTTCGATGGTACAGGGAAGTCTGTGGCTTCGAATAGGAAGACGATCGCAGGAGAATTCGGGAAGGCGGACGGCGAGAGGCCAGTGGTTTAAAGAAGTCGACAGGATCAGCAGCGCAACGAATGTCCAGTCATGGAAGTGAGGCTTTGCGGCGTCTCCACAGCGAGCTGGTAATGTCGGTGGAACAGGCAAGACAGAGCACGCTAGACGAGCAGGGATGGAGGATGGAGATGGATGTGAGGGTGGATGAATGATGGTGGATGGGAAGGGGAGGGGAGGGGGGTGCGAGGATGTTGGTGTGTGGGTGGTCGTGGTGGGTGGTGGACGTGCGTTGCGTGTGTGTTGCGATGATGATGTGGTGGTGTGCGGGATGGATGGAAGGATGGGGGTGTGGGTGTTTCTGTCCAGTGTCTTTTTGGGAAAACTGTGAGATGGTTTGGATTGGCCGAGGATCAAGCAGCATTGGGGTTGGATGGAGGGTGTGATTGAGACTGACGAGTGAGAGTGAGAGTGAGAGACCGAAAAGAGTGAATTTGAGAGTGAGACTGAGAGCAAAGTACAAGTGAGTGAGTGGTGGTGGTGATGATGAGCTGGCAGTCAAGAAACAGCCGCCACTAACAAACACGGGGCAAAACACAATGACATTCACTGCTCTTTCGGTATTGCAAATGTTACTGCAGTTCCATCAATGTTACAATGGAATACATAGGTAATTGCGCTGCTCCTCTGCTGCTGGGCTGCTATTCTGCCCGGCGGTCAAAGGTGCGGTGAGAAGAAAACGACTGGAAGGGGGGTGTGGGACGAGCGGTGGGAGGGACGATCAAGACCACGAGTGGTTGATCACCGCCGGCACGACCAAGGATGAGGGGACGACGAGAAATGGAACTCTCGACAGCACAGCACGCTGGAGGAAGACCAGCCAGCAGTGTACCGTGGGTATCCATACGAATATCCGTAGCATGGCAGAAAAGAGAGAGTAGGAGAAATACGTGGTCGGCATCGCAATTGGCGGCACAGGGCCGGCAAAGAACGAATGGAAGCGAGGAAAGAAGGTTAAAGTGGGTGCAGCCGCCCGCCCGTGGCCCCTCTCACTCTCACTCTCACGCCGGCCTCTCACTCCGCCTCTGGGTCTTTCCGTCCCCTCAGACTTCAGTGGGTTTGGAATGAGCTCAGTAGCGTGCCTCAGTGAGAGCATCACTCTCACTCTCACTCTGATTGACAACACGTGGACCACTTTACAGATGAAAAGCTGCTCTGCGACTGGATGGAAATTCATACAATTGCATTCACTCCCCAGGGGAACTGAGAGCCGTTTGTCTCCACTGAGCAAGTAGAAAGAAAATAAAAAGGCGTAGTGTAAAGGTAAACACGCAATATGAAAAAGGGCTGACTGGGATCTGCCCGTCAACACATCCGGCCGAACGAAGCGTCGTCGCACACGGCGTTTCCAGTTTCTCCCCAATCTGTCTGTGGCTCTCTCTCTCACACACACTGAACACACCCAGCGGCTCCTGAGAACGTGCCTCCCTCCAACCGCATCTCGGCTTCGGTGACGACTTGTCCCAGTTTCCAGTGGTATTTTTGGGAGGTGTGGGTGTAAGTGCTGGTCACCAGGGGGCGTGTGGGCACCGAACACGTCTGCTAGCGCGTGTGAGGCAGGGGTATGACGCCTAATCATCTCTCCTCTCATTGATGCTCGCCGAGTCACTCTCACTCTCAATCAGGTCTCTCTCACTATGGCTAGTGGTCACTCACTCTGGGTATCTCCATCTCCATCACGTTCTCTGGCATTCCCTATTCTGATACCGAGGGATAGGTAGAGAGAATTGAACTGGGCAGCAACCTTCTCCAACTCTTTGCCCGGCTGGCTGCCGTCCAGCTCACCCACGGACCTCTCCTGCTCACACCTCCCACGCGGAACACAACATTGGAATATACCACCCTCATTCTAAGCTACGAGGATGAGCAAGATGAAGTCGTATTCAGCAACTCCCAGTTGGGCACTCTTCATCTTGAATCTTGTCCGTATCGAGACTGGCCCTGAACCCACGGCTCAGGAACCTTGCTCTTAGCTTGGGCTATCACGGCTCTTCTAGACCTCTTGCGCGCGCCTGTCTAGCACCTACTAGGCCCCGTAGCTGGGCAGCTGTCTGTCATTGTCAATCTTGGGCCCCGGGGGCGGCGCGACCTTAATCTTGAGCCCTTACCAAACCCAGCCTGGTGCTGGCCATAACGTTCCCTAGTGCTGGCTATCATGACCTGACCTTCATCAAAAAGTGCCACTGTCCGAGGGCAAACTCATATTAACAAGGTCCCCCAAATTTCACTACCGCCAGGCGCCAGCAGCACCAAGCAACAAAGCACGACACGACGCAACTTTGGGGTTCGGGCCGCCGTGCTGTATGTCTGTCACATTGAGAGGAACCTGGCCAAGAAAAACGTGGACAGCCGCAGTCTGGCCGGGCCTGAAAGGCAACTCAAAAAAGCCCGGCCGTCGGTCTGAGAGCTACCTCACAGTACCCTCGTCCCCTTGATATTCGGCGCCTCTCCACTAGGTAGTGACCACCTCACTGTTAGTAATTATACGGATTCCGCAAGAAACCTGGCAGAATGGGCCGACATCGTGATCGTCCCGAACTTTCACAAACCAGGCCCACCTTTGCGGATCCTCCTCGTTGCGGTAAAACGAGATCGCGATGCGATGGAGATATGCTATGCCCTGCCATGACTTGTTGTTGGTGTCTCTTTTTTGGAATTGGCCCATTATCGTCTCTCAACACCATATGCCGTCCAAGCAACCGGATCCAAACACACCTCACCTCAACCCTTCCGATGCCGTCTCTTGTTGCAAACACCGCGCGTCCATTTCGCATCCATATGACAATCCGAGCCGATATGAATGACTCTTGTTGACTCTGCTCATCATGCTTGACTTTAATCCGTGCCCGTGGCTTTGATAGAACCCCTCTTCTTGAGAAAGAAGCACCAGAAGAACGATTAATGCCGCGACTTATCCTAAGACGGTGACCATCGCGCGCAACTGTGCGCAAGCAGAAAAAGAGAATGCGCACGAAGCAGCAGCTTAGCCGCTTCAAACGGTCGTTCGGCAACAAACACCCACCATCATCACCAACACACACACCATTGATGAAGGCCCCGCATAGCGATTGCATGAAGATCGTCCGCAAAAATAAACAGACCAGACCACGATCAAACCAGACCAGCCAAACTATGCTCTTGCGAAAACGGGCACAAGTTGCCCTTCTTCCTTTTGTCACACCCCGTTTACTTCGGTGGGATGGGTGGCTTCGGGAGGGGAGGGGAGCGAGAGGTCTTACCGCAAAGCGCGCCGTTTTGAACCGCTTCTTCACACCAAGTTCCAACCGCTTCTCTCCCCGTCACGCCCGTCTGACAAGAACATGACTCGTCCCTGGCGCCATTGACCGTTAGGCTTTCTCTCATGCGGTTGCGGCAGCCGCTAGAGTTGACAGCCCATACAGCCCACGGCAGCCCGAGAGCCAAAAAAGGTAAAACAAGAAAAGTCAACCATTCTTTTTGAGTTTCCATGTTAAGTTCCCGCGTCGGGCTTGTTCAACGGGACCAAGAAACCTATTGGACGGGTTGAGATCGTTATCAAGCCTGACGGATACCATCATCATGACTTGTCCGGTTGTAATAGCCGCAAATGAAGGGAAAATGGTAGAGCAACTCTATTTCGTCTGGACTTCTGTAACCCTTTCCCCTCATGTATTCGCGTCCTTCCTCGTCCTTAATTACCCTTTTTAATATCAACATAGCTTCAAGTTCGTTCATGCAAAGCTTCCCTTAGCTCCCCTTCAACACACACACACCACCCCATTTCTCACGACTCTCACAACTTTTCACGCGTCAGTCAACCGCGAGCTTCCACTTCTCCTCTTCATCTCACACATAAGCGAATGGGTCAAAGAGTGAATTGGCTTTTGCTTGTCTTTCGGGACGAGATCGGGATGAGGGGGGGCGGAAACTTCTTTTCCCATTTCCCCTTCCTGCCTTTGCTTGACACAACCTAGATCCTTGGGTTTTCATCTCATTTCTCGGATCATAAATTTCTCTGCTGATTTTCTTCTCAACGGTCCAAACTTCACGCACTAAGACGGTAGGCCATCCATGAAGAGTGGGCGATAATTACTCCGTTATTAATGACGATGCGATGAAAAAAAAAATGTCCATGAGGGAGACTTGTAAGATCTTCAATGACGGAACGTGTCACACGTTCGACAAAACCGAGCGCTTAGTAGTAAGTACATGCGTACGGAACCAAGAAGAATTCCAATGCAGGCACTTACACGTTTCCTGAACCAAACAACGATTCAATCCTCTCCTAATTAGTAGAGTGCAAGACATCCCAAAACACGTTCTTACGCAGGGGGGCCCGAGGTTTTGTCGAACAGAGCCCATGCCTGGCGACCTAATCTGCTTGATCTCCAAGTCTGGACCAGGGACGGGGGGATCGGAAGAGACTCCGGGCATGCATTCCCCCAAGACAACCATTACCAAGACTCACTCAACACGCAGCAGAACGCGGGATGTTTGATGCACCACCACCCCAAGAGAAAAAGCAAAATTACAATATGACGGCAGTGGGTTTTTTTTGCATGTTGCTTGGAATTCCCGACTCAAGGGGGCACGGCGGGGGCGTGGTATCTTAGTGCAATGCTTGCTCAGCCCGAGGAATAAGAAACTCCAACAGAGACAAATTCGTCATTGTAGGTCGACACTTGTGACGTTGGAGGGCACAGGCGGGCAGATCACCACATCCTTCGGGCCCTTTTAGGCTTCATCCATCCACGCATCTTGTTGCGCACCGACATGCGGCTTGCCGTGGGCCCACGGGCACTTACAGATGGAGATGACAGAGACAAGAGGAAAAGAGCTGAATGTGAGATGTCCATTTCCCAAGCCAAGCCATGTCACCCCATGCCTCGGCGCACCCACGGACGCAACCTCCTTCATGATGTTCAGGCACGATATCCCATCACGGGCATGTCTTCCTAGCCTCCCTCTCTGGTGTGGTCAGTCTTTACGTGCTTGCCACGGCCAAGGAGATCGTATTTTGATGGGCAACCATCGCCAACGACACATTAAAAGTGCCTCCTCTCAAAGCGGCAATGATATGACAAGCTCTGGATCTGGACCCCAGACGCCCGGATGCTGGCTGACCACCACTACTTTAGTCCGCCAGCCGTTGCCTTTGTATCACATCACGTTGAAATCCCATTTGATGGAATTTACAAAGATGCAAGTAGGAAAGCAAAACCTTTGCAAGATCTAGCAAAGTCGAAAAAAACGCCTAATCAGTAGAATACGGGCTGTCGAGCGTTGGCTTGCATGCGGCTTGCAGACTCGTGTGAGAGACAGCCAATGCTGTAACGAACACGCCGCGGCCCTGGGCACATCACATTCCATCAGCCCAATCCCCATCCCATGCACAGCACCCACAAAGTGACGCCGGCAGAATCTGTCTCTTGTGTTGTTGTTGACGATACGGATGACGGTCACTGGACGCATCTCATCCCCTTCCGCATCCCAGTGGCATCGAGTGGCATCTGGTGGCATCCAATGTGATGCATTGGCGATGTTGGTCCAATCGACAGCGTTTGCCTCGTTTTCGAGAAGTACGTACCTCTCTCTACCTCAATGGAGGTACGTAGTTTACGCAGTAAGGTACGGATACCTCTAGTCAACACTGAACAGGCGTTGGAGAACCCCCCACACTAGACCGCCATCAGCGCCGGTTTCCTTCCATCATCCGCTGGCAAACCAGACGCTAGTGAGGGTTAGGTACTGGCATCCACTGGAGAGTTGCTCTGTATAGGTCCGTATAGACAGCATTCTGCCCGGTGAGCGAGATGAAGTGGTCCACGACTCCACGATGCTGCGGCTGTTCTATGCGTCCCTGTGTCTCATTCTCTACTTGTACAACTTCCAAGTTCCCCAAAGTCACAGATCCCCAGCTTCGATCTCCACTTTTGGCCGATATCAGCTTTGACGAATCAAAGCTCGCCTACGCAGCTCCAGAAGAAGACTAGCGTCGCAGGGCGATGCTCGATTGGCTACGACTTGTTCCCGCAAAGTGAGGCTGCCGCCCCGCCGGCTCCGACGATTGGCTCTTTGCGTTCGGGGGAAAGAGAGGAGGTACGTACCCTTCCCTTTCCTCTTCCTCCTCTTCCTGAATCCTCGTCTTCTTCCTCCTCCACCAACTGTGCAAGTCCATCACCATCCATCCATGGAGCATGGCGGCATGGCCACTCCCTACACGGCCAGGCTGAGTCTCGTCTCGTCTCATCTGCCCAGGTGTGCCAGACCTCCTCCTCCACTCGAACGAACTCTCTCGCTCGTGACCGACCCGTTCCTGGGGCCAAGGAACGTGCAAGTGCCAGTTCTCTCTCTCCAGTCTCCATCATCACGGCATCGCCCTCACCTAGCGTCATCTCCTTCATCTCGCAACTCCGTCTACACAGTCACCTAATCTTGGCTACCATGATCCATCGGCATCAGATTCAGATGCCAATTTGTCAAAACGTGACGCCGCACGCGCGAACCGCAGCGGGTCCCTTTTCATGTCCCCATTCTCATGGCCCATGGAATCTGGAATTTCCAATACCTGGGAACATCACGAAAGAACTGACCAGCCAAGCCAAACATTTCAAGTCTCCATACCAAATCCCACCCCCAAAAGAAGCTTGGGATCGTCCCGCACCACATCTCGCAACAGCTCCGCCTCGAGGGATCATCGCTGTTGATCCTCTTCGGCTACTTCCAGCTGCTCGAGCTGAATTGGGCCCCAAGGTCCCGACTCTCCCACCCTTTTCCCTCCTATGCCCCAAACCATCAGCCAGCCCACAGCATGCACCGTAACCCCCCAAGGAAGCCCCCAGCCAGAAGCTATTAGTTGGCAGAAACCCGCAAAGTCTCTCTTACCGCCGGGGGAGTCTGGGAGAGAGAGATGAGGTGTCATCAACCGCGACCCTCCTTGTAGATGGACCAGTGGCCCAAGCATCTCTGCGACAATCTCCCGTCATCAGACGGCTTCTGGCATTACCGGTGGGGGGTGTCCCCGGCACGTCCGGGTCATTCTCCCCAATTCCCCCCTACCGTCTCCTCACCATCCCAATCCCAAGGTTTGGTGTATTGTTTCCGTCTCTCACCTTTCCCAGTTGGATGGCAGCTTTTGAACGCTGGAGAATGGAGACGCCCAGAACCAGTTGCCAGAGGCTCTACGGAGTAGTGTATTGCAGATCTGCACTCCGTTTGTCAAACCCTCACCGAACTCTGTTCTCTATCTCGCCAGTACGGATACAAGCGGCGCCCGCTGCACCCTGCACAACTGCGCGCGACTCAGGGCCAGCCAGCGAGATACCTGTTTATGACAGTCGCAGAGCTAAGGACTGACCGCAGTTTGCAACGGATCAGGTACGATTACTGACACGATACGACAATGCACAAGTGGGTTATTTCCTTGTATCTCATCTTCCCCCACGATGCCGATGTTTCCCATCTCGCTTTCGCCGTCGCTTCTACTGTTAGACTGTCTCACGAATACAACGCTACGACCTGACTGAGTACGGGAGTATGGCGGTGACCCTTCATTATCGCCGAAACTGCGCTTACCGCCAGGGATCATCAAAATCATCAATCTTATTAGCGATTTCACCTTGACTCCCTTTGGAAAGAAAGCAACGCAAGACTCTATGAATCTCAATTGTACGGATCAAGCCATTGGCCCTTTGCGTGCAACACCAGCAGAACTCAATCCTCGTAGTGGACTGGCGCCAACTTCTGCCACTCTTGGCACGGCACGACTTCCAAAGTTCCAAGACTCAGATCCAAATCTGTTTGCCAAAGTTCCATCTCAAGTTCCTCAAAGTTCCCTTTTCGCCAAGCACGATGCTCGTCAGTCGTTCCTTCTGTGCGGCGGCTGTGCCAGACACAAGAGGGAAGAAAATTGACATGACACCAAAAGTCCAAGCAAACGTCGGCATGGCATGGCACTCGCATGGCCTGTCTCTCAACGCCTACTTGATATCTCAAATCAGTACCCACTGCCGAGTGGGCTGAAGTATCGTGTGTCTTGAACGGCTTCTGGCATGACACGGCCCATTTCGGTGAGATTCGAGAGAACTAAGAGAGGGGTAACACCATCAGTATCCTACCTTACCAAACTATCCATCCACCCAACCATTCACACGGGACGGGACAGATACACAAGATACACGGAGTAGTCCCTAGGAAAACTTGAATAGCCTACCGCCGCTAGGACTTCTGCTTTCCTGAACCGTCTGCCGTCATCCAATCCGGGACGGCATGAAGAGGCGCCTTGGCTTTAACTGCCCAGGGAGCAGATTCATGCCTTCTTTTCCTTAGTAGGCTGCGTCCGAGAGCGAACTGTCAATTGTGAGTTTCTGGAAAGTCTGTAGTCGTACCGTATAGCGTCTCTTTTGGATCGCCGAATGGGCATCCGTGCTCTACTCGGCCCCGAGCCGCATCGCATCGCATCCCATCGCAGTGATACCACAACCACCCGCATCCGCATGGCGTAGCGTATCGGCGTGCCGCCTACTCACTCACAGATGACACGAATACCACACACAGTGATACACACACAATATCTTTGCTGCGTGGTACTTTACCGCACTGCGGCGCAGCGCCGGCTTCTGATAGGAGCTGTGTTGGATTCCTTTGTTGTTGATCTGTGTCGCTTTTCTTTCCCACCCCGGGCGGCCGCGGCTGACTGGGTCATGTAAGTCGAGCCTGCAGGAGGAGTGTTGCCTGGTAGCCTGCCGCGATGTTTGGCCTCCTCCGATCACGCGCGGCACGGACGATGCTGTCGGTTCTGTGTGCTGCGGTCAGCATTTTACCTTGAGCGACCAATGAATTAGTCGTCGAGGGGGGACTTCGATGTGGCGGCAGCGGGCGGGGAAAAAGTATGCTGCGTGATCTGCGCGTGTTGGTCGTTCTCCAGACCGGCGACGGTATATCTGCGCGCGAGGGGCGGGCTTGTCGCCGATACCGCGACGGCAATGTGTTTTCCAGCGACAGAGAGATGCCTTCAAAGTACTTGACAGTGCGGCTTTGAGCTTGGATGATGTTGAGCCTCAGTGACACGCCATGATTGTCGCCGCTCTTAGTTGCGTCTTCACAGCCTGAGTGCGTGGAGCGTGCTACTGCTCGCCATGAAAAGGAGTCTCCCAGATGCCAACTGTAAAGCCACAATCCAAAGTCTTACCTATGGGAGTCTTCACTGCGATCTTAACGCCACTGGAGGCAATTTTGTGCCCTTACCGTCCTCATGCTTCGTCGGGACGGGCCTTCCTGTGGCGGCAAACCTAGGTATACTTTGACGTAAAGACCTGGAAAGTTTACTCGCTATTATCGAATCTAAATACGTGGTGCGCATATCATCAATACTATCCAGTCTTTACAACAAGATGACTGTTATGCATCAAAGACGCTTGCACTCCATCAACTGAATACTCGGCTGTTCGTGTTACTCAGACCAAGGCCCCTAGGCATTGATCTCCCGATTCCCGTGAGACTCGAGAGATTAGCTAGACGACCCACAGCAGCCGTGGACCTACAACTCGAGCTCTGTTGGCGGAATGAAAGCAACCATGTGATAATCCTACTTCGTCCAGATAGCATCTGGCTTGTTGGTTCCGAAGACGGTGGATGTGAATATAGCGCCGGAAGGAGGCATAGTTCGCCAGCCTCGCCCGACGAATTATGATGGCTCCCCGAGGGAGGACAGGCGGGGTCAACGACACAGCCTTTTCACTGCAGTGTTAACTCTTCTCAAGTGGGTTGTGTTCACCCTAGACGTATTGAAATTCCAACGATTCTATCTTGCATCACTACTTGTGACTAGGTTCTGGGGGTTGCCGCACCTTATGTTGGCAGAATCGTATTCGTGTATCGCCTCCAAAGTCTGAAGTCACCACGCGAACTCTGAAATGGAGTCATAAAATACAGGTGGGTACCCAGCTGGCTTTTCTCGTAACCTCAATCTCATAGTCTGGGCGGTCGATATGGCTTGAAGGAATCATGCTCCAGCTAGTGATGCGAGTTCGCAATCACGCATGCTAATTGACAGGAGACTGACACTGCATTAGATTCAATTGTGTGGACTGATAATCAAATTTACAGCATGAATTATAACACGGTATTCTTTTGCAACAATTGCCCAACTTATTCTGTAGAGATAAAACCGCAGCAATTGATATTTCATACTCCTCGAGGTGGTTGTTCCTGACGTCCAATAATAGCTTCACGGCACGTGACCGCCTTCGTTATCGGAGCATCCCCACCGGCAAAACACCGGCGATCTTATCTGGGCGGGACCCTGCTGTAGATGACACCTGTGAGCTACGGAACCACGGTAGCCAATGCGCGGCGCGATTGTCAAAGCAGCTTCAAGGTGGCCACACGAGCAACGGGCACCTCACCACCACAACTTTCAACTTCTCTGCATGTGAGCGAACCTTCATTCACACGGCACGATGCGCCGTTTCAATCTACTTTTGCTGGCCACGGCTCAGCTTTGCGGGGCTCGTCATCCTGGCTTTAGTATACACGATGACCTCGTGGCATATCCTCAGGTTCGTCCGATCCAAAGGAGTTCCATGGAAGCTCTGGCGGGCAAACTGACAATGAGCGCACCTACAGTACGAGATAGTCTTTTCGGAATCCTACATACTAGAACACGAAGCGCAGGCGTTACTGGACCGCACAAACCCGCATTCTGCCTACTCGGCCGAGTTCTCGACAGCTTCCGACGTCTCCCAGAACGTCAGAGAGGCCACCGACTCCGACAATGGCCGTTCCTCTGAGGTCTTTGAGCGATACGAGCTCATGAACACGGCTGACTTGAAGTACCTCTGCTCGATACCCATCTTGGAGCCCCAGACTCCCGAGAACCACACGGCGACGGAGCTCGCGAAGCAGGAAGAGGCACGCGAGCTGGCAAAGGCCTCGGCGCATGGCTGGGAGCTGCTGGACGAGCTGGATGGGAACTGTCTGTACTTCATGTCCGGCTGGTGGAGCTACAGCTTCTGCTACAACCGCGAGATAACCCAGTTCCACGCCCTCCCGACGGTCCCCAACGGGCAGCCGCCCGTCCGCGACCCCCACACAGCCGAGTACGTCCTCGGCAGGGTACAGAAGTCGCCTAGCCAGCGACAAGGCCAGGAGCCGCAACATCAGCAGACGACAAAGTCGGGAGACCCTCCCGCGAACACGGATCTGCAGATTAAGGGCGACCAGCGGTATCTCGTCCAAAAGATGGAAGGCGGCACCGTCTGCGACCTGACGGGCCGCGACCGGACAATCGAGGTGCAGTACCACTGTGTGCCGGGCATGAAGGGAGACCGCATCGGTTGGATCAAGGAGGTCACCACATGCGCCTACCTCATGGTCGTCAATACGCCGCGCCTGTGCGACGACGTCGCCTTCCTCCCGCCGAGGGCCACGAGCGCGAACCCAATTAGCTGCCAGCTCATCCTCCCCTCCGACGACCCCGCCGCTCAGGCCGAGTGGCATCGTCGGAAGACGTTGGAAGCCGCGGAATCTATGGTTGGCAAGCAGGAGGGCGCTGCCGCAACGGATGAGGAAGAGGCGGCAGAACTCCTGAAGCAGGCCCAGCAAGACCCTGACGTCAGAGACAAGGCTCAAAAGGGCGTCAACGTGGGCGGCGTCATTGTTGGTGCGCGAAACGTGCTCGGCGATGCGGACGAGGAGGGCAAGCCACCGACGAAGCTCTCGCCGCCGCGCAGCTACCTGCCTGGACGCGGCCACGGCCCGCTGGTGGAAATCATTGCCAGCGCCAAGAGCAAAGCCGAGGGCGGCGCGACGGAGATGCTCGACGACGATGAGCTCAAGAAGCTGGATCTGAGTCCCGAGCTCGTCGAGGAGATGCGGGCTGAGCTGGAGCGGATCGCTGGCGACAAGGGATGGAAGCTCGAGGTGGTGGAGCAGCCGGGTGCGCAGAGAGAGATCCAGGGCATTGTTGACCACGGCTCTGACGGCGAGGATGGCGAGGAGGCCAAGGGAAAGAGGAAGAAGAAGGTTGTGGAGGGGGAGAAGAAGACACAGCAAAAGGGTCAGAAGCAGGGCAAGCAGGATCAACAGCAGGAGGGTAGCGAGGAGCAGTTCTTCAAGGAGGAGCTGTAGTGATGCCCTCCCCTGATTTGATGGCCTAGCATTGGCGTTTGGAATGTTTCTTGTATTGATATGCTGAATGATACAGAGGGCCGTACGTTGGCTCCCATGCTCTCGAGAGTCTCTTTAACTGCACACGTCTTTCTCTACAGCCCACTACTTGCCTCTGTAATTTCACAAATGCGTCGAAGAATTCAAGGTGCCCTTTCAATTCCCCTTTTCGCTTGATTCTCAGGAGTATTCAGTTGTCGGAGTTGCTCGGTTTTCAGAACCGTTCGGTCCTGAAACTCTTCGGTTTTCAGGCTGTTCGGCTTTGAGCCTTTCGGTTCTCAGAATATCCGGTTCTGGAACTATTCAGCAGACTACTCCATGAAGGATCAAAAAAATCTGCTTGCTCGGGTAGCAATCGGACTTGTTAGAAACTATACGATCGGTGGCATCAATTTGCAACATGGCATCACGCGGATCCAACCCGAGATGATAGTCATTCAACGGGCGTCGAGTACGAATAATTGACGAGACGGGCGAATGTCGATTTCTTCTTTCGATCTAATGGCCACGTCGGACTTGGAAGCAATTCTATGTCACACCCGGACTCGGTATCCCGATCAACCCAACGGGATCCCGAAACGGCAATGTTTTGGACCACTTCTTATTCAGCTACACTCGACTGGATCCACTATAGCTGGACTGTTATGATCTTCAGGGTCATGGTGTCGACTGCCGTCTCTCACGGATCCCAACGAGGTCTAATTTGATCGTGGTCTAGGCCATTATCTCGATGCTTTGTTGTTGTGAGGAACTGGCAGGGATGTTGGCAACGTCACTCCATATAGTTCATATGAAGCAGCCTCGTGTGAGACAATACCTACCTGCATTAATTACTGGAGACCGACGAATGTAACGGTCAGATACATCTTGTTGAGCTGTTAAATGTTCTTTTCCACGATCAACCCTACAGAACACAAATGAACGAGCCAAACCCTCGGTGCCAACATCCATGACATTCGAACTCCGCTCTGTCCTCTCTGCGGAGACTAACGTTCTTGTCCTGTCTCGAGCAACGCTGAGACTTCTGCCCATAGCAATGCTTGGCTTTGCAGATAATCTGATTACTCGAGACCCCGCGGCTTCCATGGCATGGACGTCCGCGGTACGACGTGATTGCATTCCCGCCGGACTACCACCGTGACCGGACTGGAGTTGTTCATTCGGAAAGTCACGTCCGGGACCTGCCGGGTTTCCTGGAGTTCATAGCCATTGCCGATCGAAAGCTCCTGTCTTGACTATTGAAGTTGACAGAGGAAGGTGGGAGGTAGGTAGTAATGGAAGGTGCCCCTTTGCTGAGAAGGCACCATCCGATAATGGCAGGACGGAGCATCCCACTTGCCGGACCGGAGGGCGGCAACGGCATCACCTCCTTCCGAGACGTTGGAGGAAGGCACCCCCGCCGAGGCGTGACCTGCCCTTTACTCCGTCCAGAGGAAGGTACGCATACACGTGCTCACTGCTTGCTCAGTCTGTCGGTGTGAGTGAGGCAGGCACTGGTAGCCGGGCATCACATCGTCTCCTGCCGACGCCGTAAACGTTGACAAATAGTACATGGGCGTTGAGGCAGAATATCTGCGATCTGCACATCTCTGACTTTTCTCTCTTCATCCCCAATCTCGGTTCAAATTTCAGTCGTGATCCATTGCCATGGCTAGCCCGCCCCCCGTCGTAAACTCCCTCAGACTCCCTCAGCCCTCTTCCCCGGTATCCGGGACTGGCTCCGGCAAAGGCTACCATTCGAAGATTCTCAACCAACCCAACCCAACCCTGATGGAGAGTTTTCTTTGTTTTAATGAGGCAGAGAATCCGGAGGAGGCGGAGTTACATGGTAAGTGATTGGAACACGTATGCTTCCTTGGGCCTTAGCTCCTGTGTCCTTTCATCATCTACCTGCCTGGGCAGTCCAGGCTGTTAAGCTGTCTGTCGCAGATTAGACTTCTAATGATCATATCGCCAGTGCCCTGAGTACGAGGGGACCTGTGCAAGCTAGCAACGTCAAATGCCCACACTGCATACGACATGTCGTTTTCGCCTTGACCTCTCGTCGCCCGTCGCAGTGCCTGCCGCCCCCCGTGCACTACCTTACCGCTTGGCAGCCACTAAGTTCTCGATCCTTGGCGGGCAGGCAGTGCTTAGCGCCTTCGAGCTTCTCTCTATCAATCGCAGCTAGGGCCTATAGCAGACACGATACGACCCGACAACACAACTCAACTCGGAGAGAGAAAATGTTCAGACTTTGAGGAGTCGACCCTGAAGTCTTGGCTTCGACTTCTGCCATCTAGTCTATTTGGGGCCCAGCCAAGATGTCACGTCTTAAGCTTCTCCGGGATCCTGAAATGAGTTTGGAGTTGATAATTCAAGGGCATAACCATTCTGCTGGGACAGGTTCTTCGGCATCGTCGGTTCAGGGGCACACCGCACGCACATTGCACTACCAACTTCGCGGAGTCACACTTTCGGAGTCACCTACCGGCCATGATTGCAACATCAACTCAAAGTCGGCACTTGCAAGGCTCAGCAAAATGGGATCGGCACTTTTCCCCTGCGCCTGTCGTATACCCAGAAGTTTCACTAAACCACCCGACTGCCGATTCGCCATCATGTTTGGGTGCGGGCCGTGGGCTGCTGCTGCTGAGCCCTCATCAATTGAGTTGAATCGATGAGAGGGCCAGATATTGACGAAGCCCGTTGTTCTGACCTTGACCTACCTACCATCTCGGACATGGACTTCCATTCGGCGTCCGAAGCAATACTCGGATTTGTTGTTGTAGCCTTGTAGGACTCAACACAGCTTCGAGATGCTATTGCTTGTCAGGGATGGCTTGCCATCATCATATGGTTTCGGGAGCCATGTGTATAAGCCACGGATGCGTCGTCCGAAGGTCGGGCTGTTCAATTGTTCAACCGACAAATTTATCCACTCGACCCAAGGCCCTGGCACGCCCCTCGAAATGCAACCTCTTGGTTAGGAGGGATATTGCAGACAAGGTGAATGTGGATGTGAGTGGAGGACACATTGGGCGGCAGCGCCCGTTGACAAAGTTTATGCTCCGATTGAGCTAGTCTAGGCGATATTGCCAGCTGGAAGAAGAGATTTCCAGCTGCCCATTGTTCATGACAACTTCGACTGGGCAGCAGCATAGAGAGTTCCAGCCAAGTGGATAGGACGACAAAGCGTCAATCCTACAACTTGCCCCTTGCAACTTGCAAGCAGAAACATCACGCCCTCGTTCCGGATCGGCTCGGGAGCACACCGACAACCCCTTTGACGGCGTACGTGTGTCGGTCGACCGGCGTTTTCGGCCGGCGTCCCTATCTCGACGTCCTCGACCAAGACTATGCGGACCAGTCAACGAAGCCGCATGCCAATTCCTCATGTTGGGCCCTGATCATTCAGTCAGGCCAAGACCGTTCAGGAGATTCTCCCCGAGTCCGGTATCCACTTTTCTACGCTCAAGTCTCTCGGCGCCGTTGGAAGAGGAAACGCCAAGGACATCGCCGAGTCCATCATCGACACCAATGATCTTGTCGGCCTTGCTGGGAGCACGTACCAGCGGCCAGGACCCAGTACTATATTCCGTACTTGTTGAGAAAATCATCAAGTCGGTGCTTTGCCTCGCAGGGCGGATGAGGTCCGCGCGCGCCGCTCTTCACAAAGCTCCCGATCAACCGCAGGTAACCGTGAACCCGTTGGCGATATTACCTTCACAGCACCCATCGGGGACTCCGGGACTCGATATTGGTTTCGAAATAGACCCCAACTTCTTTGCAACGCTATGATACCAAGCTTTCGACACCACTGTCGTCCAAGACTGATTGACATTCGAGCTGGGCGATCCCTGCCTTGTCTTTACAGTTCGATGAGCCACCTCCGCATCATGTCAGGGGCCGTTGATATGGATGCCGCCGGCATCAGAGCAATTTCCCTGAATCGGATCGTTCTGGAATGTTCAGGACCCCGGAAACCCCTCATTTGAGCACGTACAAGATTTTGACAGCTGCAAATCGACAGGCATTGAGTCGTAGTAGACGGGGATAGATCGACGACCCTATATCGTCTACAAACCGCCTCAACCGCGCAAATTGCATCGAGTCGCTATGCATGCAAGGTATATGCGTACAGTGATGATCAGGAAGTCTGCCTGGGAAGTTCCGCATTCGACTCGAGTCTTGGACATCTGATGCAACGCGAACGCGCGCTTTTGCTTGCGGACCCCGGAGGCTCTGTCGATGGCCACGTACATTCCAACGGTGCAGCATGATGCGGCAATCCCAGACCAGACCATAACAAAGTCCCAGACATGCAGACATATCTGGACCATGAAGTGATTCAGAGGTCTCGGGGACTGGTTCCCGGAACGAGGTCGAAACGTGGCATGGCGAGCAGAGTTTGGGCACCCGAGGAGAGAATTAAGCATCTTGGGATCTCTGGAGCTCGAGTCGAGCTTGAGTCCCTGACGCTGGAGTCAACCCAGACGCAGCCCAGGACGCGGTTGCCCCGGGGCTCCCTGGCTCGCCGTCACGAGCAAAGCTCGCACATGTGGTCCATAACGGCGGGGGTGGTGCCTGCGGTTAGCTCCGCTCGGCGGTACTCAGTGGAGGATTTTGATGGAGCTTGGCATGAGCGGGCGGATGCCGGGCACGTCTCCAGGAGCCAGACAAATGGCTCCGTTCGCAGAGGGGCCGGAATAGCGCCGCAAATCATTTCGATCCAAAATAGCTGCAGGTCCCTGGCAAACTTGGGACTGAAGAAGCTCAGGTTCAGCTGAAGCCCCAAACTAGAGAAGGGTTACCAACAAGGGGGCAACACGGACTCGAACGTCTTGGACTGACGACTTATTTGTTCCCTCGTTTCTTCTGGCCATTTGCCTTATTTTGAGCCGTTGCCTTGCCGTTCCGTCGTGCAGCTCATCCGAAGTTGATTGGCCTCGAACCCTTTTCCCCCGCACATCTCCAAGGTCATCCGTCGATTTGGTCCAAGGTCATCAACAGATCGATCTTTCTTCTCAACTTCTTCTTTCATCAGCTGACTCACAAGACGACCACCTCACACGACCTTTGCCTCAGCTCTACCACCTTACTATTACTCACCTTAGTGCATAGTATACCTACCTCAGTCCGGATACAGAAACGGCAGCGAACCCTCCTTTTGCTCGTAGCCGCCCCTCACTCATCCTTTCCCCCCTTCTCTCTCTCTCCGCTTCTCATTCGCCTCGAACTGTCGTTTCTTTTTTCCCCGCATTTGCACAGGCAAGCCGCAAGCTGCACGCCGCACGCGCAACGAAAGACGAGACAGGAAGACGAGACAGGAAGACAGACAGACACTGGACGTCCTGACAAGACTGGACAGAAACTGGACTGGGCAGGTCAGGACAAGACCGGCAGCCGATCCCGACGGTCTTCGAGCAGACATCGGACACGGAGTGAAAAACTTAAGCAGCAACCAACACCTTCATGCGCTAGCGACGATCAACAAGACAACCCCCCGACGCCATCCCACCAGCCAGCTACCGACACCTCGACTGATGAGGCGAGGACAGACGAGACGCTACCTCCGCTACGCTATTCGTACATACACTTCCTCCTCCGTACCCTACGTACCTCACCTCACAGCTAGGCCACACCTTACCGACCCTACCTTACCTTAGCTTCCTTCCCCTTCCCTTGCCGGTGAGGGGCTGAGGCGGCCGAGAGTGGACTGGAACTGGCTTTTTGACCGGGGGGAGGCTGGGCTGCAGCACTGTCCGAGTCGAGGCTTGTTGCTCCACGACAGTTCTGCTTCTGGCACTGCACTGCTTTTTTGCTGGGCTGCGACAAATCATCACTCCACCGCGAAATCTCTCGCTCAAACTCTTTAACGGCCGTCACCCCTGTGACAAGAGTCCTGAGCCTGTCTCTGCCATCTCCCTTCTCTTGACTGTTCCCTTATTCTTATTGCGTCATGTTTTGAGTGATGGACGACACAGATTCCGCGAGAAATGCTGCGAGCAGAGCAGGCTCTGCAGAAGTGAAGGCCGAGTCACCAGGCGCGACCACTACCCCCGCCACTACCAAGAGCCAGCAGCAGCACCACCAACAACAATCAGCGCCGCCAAAGAGAACCGTATGCGATCACTGTCGAAGGAGAAGTATGCTGTTCCACTTCTCTCACGTTACTATTATCG
This sequence comes from Colletotrichum abscissum, assembly GCF_030869225.1. Classification (NCBI taxonomy): domain Eukaryota; kingdom Fungi; phylum Ascomycota; class Sordariomycetes; order Glomerellales; family Glomerellaceae; genus Colletotrichum; species Colletotrichum abscissum. The sequence goes on from NW_026850154.1 coordinate 250,177, forward strand.
TCGTATCTCAATTTGCATCCCCTGCCGTCCGTCCGTCGCATTCATGAATTTTCGTGCGATTCTTCCTCTTCCCAGCAGTCTGCCGCCCGGGCAGTCCATCTGTCGGCTTCATGGTACCACCATCCCGCCTTAGCTACTGCCGCTGATGCTGCTGTTGCTGACGTTGCTTGCTGCACGTCATCACCATCTTCACATCCATCATCAAGAACTGTTCATTTCATGTCCGCAACTCACGTCTCTTGCCACGTCTTTCATTCTTCTCGTTTCTCATACGATGGAGCTCATGAGAACTAACTGGCAATAGGAATCCGTTGCGATGGCAAGTTCCCTTGTGAGCAATGCGTGCACGCTTCACTCACCTGCAAGCGCGAGCATGTCCCTAAGAAAAGAGGACCGAAGCGTGGCCATGGACGGGTCATAAATGAGTTACGCGCCCGGGAGTCGTCCCAAGGAAAGCAGCAACCAAAAGTCCAGAAACCTTTCAATGCAGAAACTGCGCTCGAGAGTCCTACAGAGTATGTGCGGCGTCGATTATCAGCAGCTTGCCCGCCGCTGAACCTAGACAGCGTCGACATTGGGATGAGCGGTAGCGACCTCGGCGAAGCGACATCTCAACATTCGTCCAACGCGTCCGCAGCATCGACCCCTCCGAGCTTTTGGGCTGCCGTCACCTCGAACCCAGGACATACCAATGTGCCGGAGCCCAGAGGCATCTTCTCGAGCGATGAACTACGACCGAGGACGAGGAGCTATTTCCACATGATCCCCCAGCTGGTCGAGCTGTACTACGAGCACATTTACCCCATCATGCCTCTCATCTACATGCCGACCGTCCGCGAAACGATCAACCGACCCATGACGCCGAGCGAGAAGAACCTGATTTACGCCCTTTGCGCCTTGACGTCGATGCACATGTCTGGTAAAAGCATCGGCGCGCCTGGACCCACGTCTTGGGAAGTCGTCGGTCGCTTCTTCCTCGACGAGACCATTTCGACGAGGCAGACGTACGACTTCCTCGAGGATTTGTCCCTGTCCGCCGTGATTTCGTCGTTTTACCTGAGCACATCCTTCTTTGAAATCAACCAATCGCGCAAATCGTGGTACTATCTCCGGGAAGCGTTGACCAACGCACAGGACCTAGGACTCCAGGACGATTCAACATACTACGGGCTGAGTCGCGAGGAAACGCTATGCCGACAGAGGGTCTTCTGGATTCTCTTCGTAACGGAAAGGTTAGTAACGACTGACCGCTGGGTCACGCCAACGTATATTGCGAGGCCGCATCCGAGATACTAACGCAACTTGTGCTACATAGGTCTTTTGCGATTCTTCGCAACAAGCCAATTACGTTCAAAAGAACACCGTCGCTACCAACAACACGGCAACCCTACGAAGGCCCCGATATTCATGCCGGTTTTCTGCAGCTTGTTTCATCCTACACTCCTCTGGACGAATCGTTCGTGACGGCTTGGAATGAGGGGTCTGATCCCCGCGTCAGCGCAACAACGTTTTTGGCTTTGCAAAACCTTCTCTCCCTCCCTCCTGCATTCCTTCGCCCACATGGGCGATCATCACCACCAACCCAGCCTCATGGGCAGCTAATGGGTTCCTATGGTTCAACGTCAGCCTCTAGAGATGCTGGGGCACCAGAGCCGACAGACATTCAAAAAGCCGATTTGCTCATCACACAACAATGGCTTCGACTGATCGTGTGGCAGTCGTCGATGAGGCAAGGCCTTCTGAGCTGGACCAACCCGGCCGACTCAGGAGGTGGGGTATCTTCGGGCAGCGGTGTCGGCGGTGGGAACAGCATGTGTTTTTCGTTCCCTCTGACAGTTGCACGTGATACGGCCTCGATCTTATCAAGCTTGCCTAGTAAAGCTGTCGAGGTTCACGGAATGGGTATCATGGAGAAGATCTTCGAAATCGGAACCTGGTGCGTTAACGTCTTGGGGGCATGCGAAAGTGTTGGCTTCTCAACCGCCATGGACTTTACGTCAGGCGATATGGGTGTTCTGGGCAGCGGTCGAAAGGGGGCGAGTCTAGACCCTATCGAGTTCTTTGTGCGTACACTGAGTGCGAGCGACAACTCCCGAAAACAGTTCGCAGAGAAGCTGCTCACCGCTGCCGGCGAGAACCCAGGAAGTATGAGAACACAACTCAGCCCCGCCATGTCTGGAATGAGTTCAGCCGCCGCGGCGATGATTGCCGCAGGTCAGGCGCACCACATGATGGAGCAAGGCTGGGGACAAGTTGGACAACAAAGAGGGAGCGTTGTGGGCGAAGTCTTTGACGACAACGAAGAGAGCAATGGCAACAACCAGCAGCAGCAGCAGCAGCAGCAGCAGCAACAACAACAACAACAACAACAACAACGGCTCGACCTCGGAAGCAACTCAATGCACCATCCTTCTACCATACCAAGTATGGGGTTGGGAATCGACCTTGGGTCCGATCGCTTGACGGGTGGTATGGGTGGAGTCGACATGGACGCAAGCAGTGTCGATCTCATGAGCCCATTAGGCCTGACTCGAAGCAACACGTCCGATATGGCAGCGATGGGCATGCCCGTATATGATACAGCCTGGAGCCCTAGCAGCGGTGGGACGGGGCCGCGCGAATACCCAGAACATAATCCTGGACCTTACACCAATCAACGTGAAGGGGCCCAAGGCTATCCCGATATGGGGAACGGAATAATGATGCATGATCGGATGGCAACCGGTACCGGCGGTCCCGTGGGAGGCCCCGTTGGTGGGGAGAATCCTGGTATAGACCCGCGGCAGCAGCAGCAACATCAAGGGGATAATGGCGGTTATGACGGACGGAGACCGGAGGACAAGAACGGTGGATACCCAAATGGTGGCAGGGTCGGTTTATGGCTAGGGACATGAAAACTCGCACCACGTTGTTTGATCTTGACGTTGGACGGACAGGTGGATGCTCTAGGCCAGAGTAAGTCGGATGTACTCATACTTCAACACTATTGGATAGGAAAAGGGAATAGGATTGGGCGGGCGTGAACTGGGAGCATCTGCACAAACGGAACTAGGAGTTTTACGTCGGCCACGGTTTATTGTCTACCGGCGGTTCTGGCGATACAGGTGTTCAAAGCTACCGTTTGCACGCTGGATGGCGTGTCGTAGCTTACCTGGGTGTTTAGTGACCCTGTTGGGTGGGTTCGGACTCGGCGGCATTCTACGCGTACATGTATATACCTCTGGTGGTGACATTGGACGAAATGTCTCCCCAATACACCTACTGTAATTGTGCTCACTCTCTTCTTAACTCATTGACCTGCGAGCGCCTCTCCGGGCAGTCCCACAACCCGCTGTCAAAAGTAGGATGTCTCCGCGAGTGTGGAGAAGTGCCGGCCGACGTGGGCCCCGGGTATTCGGCAGCAGAGTGAAGGGGTAAGCGGCAGGCTGCGGGCAAAGGTAACAGGGCTCGCTCGGGTTCGGTTGCAGAAGACTTGCGAGCAGTGTTACGGCGCAGTCTCTTGAGCCTGGACTGTTTTGTTGTTCTCGAAGGATGCGAAACCTTGTCGAGATCTCCCCCCCAAGCATGAAATACGGTTAGATAAGCTTTTTTTTATTGCGCTCGTCACGAGGGCAATAATTGCCGATCTGACCCCAATTGCTCAGTTTCGGGGGGCTTTGCTGTATTTGAAAGAGAGGACGGGAAATGCTTGTTACAACCTTCACACAGTAGTGTAATGTCCATCCTCCTTCTCCCCAGTGCCTTACCTGTCACGCCTGTGCGCATGCAGCATCGTTGAAAAGCTTGGGCACGCACGTCACTTGCCTAACGGGGTAATAAGATTGCCCACATTGCAAGTTTCTGAAGACGCGGGGGAGTAAGGGTATTCTGGATGCGAATTGTCTTGAATTACATTGATTTGATTTAATTTGATGATGGCAACGTCGGCGGCAGATTTGGCTTCGATGCCACTGCAGCATAACGTCTGCGTCGCGACGGCGCGGTTGCGGCTGCGGCCCGTGGAGGCGGGTGATTTACGTGCTATTCATCGGATAAGGTTGGATTCTGAGGTTATGCGGTACATGTACGGCATAACATATTCTTTTTCTTCCTCTTTTCTTTCTCTTTTTTTTTCTTTTTTTTGTTTTTGTTTTCGATATATCCCCCCATCTCATCTCATCTCATCCCACCCCATCCCATCCCATCCAAATTCCCAGGTTTAGGCTTTTTCTTTCGGGTCATTTCTGTGGCTTCTATATGGCTTCTAGATCGTTTGATCTGACCCAAGATTAGGTCTGATCTGATCTGATGTTAATGCACTGATACTTGACATAGGCCTGGCGTCGAGACCGTGGTTGTGGCGGAGGAGAGTCGACGGAGTATCGAGAGGGTGCGACTCATGATGAAGGAAGGGGGGTTCTCATTTGCTGTCATGCAAAGAAATCACCCGACAGATGAACAAACTAATAAAACCGATAACGACACCGAAGCGAACGAGGTGACGGCGGAGGCAGCCGTGATTGGATTCATCGGCATCACGAGCCCGCCGCAGATATTCTACATTTTCCAACGCGCATCTTGGGGGATGGGGTACGCCACTGAGGCACTCCGGGCGTTTTTAGGGGCGTATTGGGCTCGACGAAGAGGTCCCGACGGGACGGACTGCGGGCCCGACGGCGGACGGAGATTGTCCTCGAGGCCGGAGGACAGCAGTGAGGTAGGAGGAGGAAGATGGCATGAACAAGAGGAAGGACGATCTGGGAACGTGTTGGAGGCGCATGTCCATGATGGAAACGTGGGCAGTGAAACGGTGCTGCGGAGGTGCGGGTTTGAGTTTGCGTGGGAGACGGTCACGTCTGCGCATGGACGGGACGATGTTAGGTGTACGGTGTATCGAATAGAGCGGCCGAAATGAGAGTCTGGTCAGTCACTCGTGTAAGATGTCGTCACGTAAGGAGGTCACTTGAGGAAACGATGGTAATGATCAAATGTGTTGGAAGCAGGACGAGAGCGTCTCTGGGGCTCTCTCACTCTCTTTCTTTCTTTTGTCTTTATGTTTTTGTCGTGTCCAGGCGTCATGTATGCCTAGTAAACTTTTCCTCCTGACTTTCTAATACCGAAAACCCATCTACCGAAAAACGCCGGCCACCGATGCCTCCAAATGTATGTGTATCCCAGGTATACGAATCCCCGTATTTCCCCGTCGTAGACAGTTGTATGAGGGTATCAAAAGTGATGTAGTGCTGCTGTAAACAAGCTCAGAACATACCTCCCCGAAAAAGAAGACTGAGAAGTCAAGACAGAGGGCTGTGAACATGTGATGATCTAGAAACGTCCACCACGTCTTCCACCGCCGCGGCCACCACCACCGCCTCCACCACCACCTCCACGGCCGCCAGAGCCAGCGGGACGACCTTCGCCACCACCGCCGCCGCCGCCGCGGTGTCCGTGACGGCTCTTGGGCGCGTCAGGAATAACAACCAGGCCTCTGGTTCCACGGAGACCCATCTTGCCAATGGTGCTCTTCTGGATCGCGGGCGTCTCGGCGCAGGCAAGCGCGTCACGCGCAAAAGTGTTACCCTCAGCAACGAGCTGATCCTTGTCCCACTTGAGGGGCTTCATCCAGTTCTTGTAGTAGCCAAGCCAAGCCTGGTAGATCTTGGCCTTTTGCGCCTCGTCGATGCGCTGCTCTGCAATGTCGTACACCGCCTCAGCGGATGAGAGGTCGGCGGGACGGGGTTGGAAAGTGATCTCCTTGAGGGTCCATTGAGGAAAGAACCCCTCGACCTCGGCAACAATGAAGATGCCCCGGCCCTCTGCACCCGCGCGGGCGGTACGGCCGAGACGGTGAATGTAGGACTCCTTATCGGCGGGGATGCCGACTTGGAACACGGATGTGACTCCGGGGAAATCCATGCCGCGGGCAATAACGTCTGTGGCAACGAGAATGCCTGACTTGGAGTCGCGGTAGTCGTTGGTGGTCTTTGTACGCTTGCTCTGTGAGATACGCGAGTGCAGAACGGCGGTGGGCGGCATGCCGGGCACGTTGCTGAGGACGTCACCGTAGAAGTCGGCAAGCGCGGCCGTTGGGGCGAAGATGATGGCCTTGAAAGTCTCGGGGCCGACGTGCGCAGCCTCCTCGCGGATAGCACCGACCATGGCCGGCGCAACGGCAGCGAAGGTGGGCACTTTGATGAGGTGCTGGGGCACGCGCTCGTGAGTGTTTGCCTCGCCAGCCGGGATGGTCGAAATGAACTTGTAGCCCTGGGAGAGGACGAGGCCCGCAACCTGCTCGACATGGGAGGCAATGGTGGCGGAGAAGAGCATGCCCTGGCGGTTGGTCTTTGTCTTATCGGGAAGAGCGCGGACAATGTCCTTGAGGGCGGGCATGAAACCCATATCGAGGAGGCGGTCGGCTTCGTCGAGGACGAGAGTGTCGAGGTGGCGGAAGGCGTCCTTGATGTACTCGTTGGACATGTGATCGATGAGACGACCGGGAGTGGCGATGAGGATATCACAGCCGTTGAGAATCTGCTTCTCCTCGCGGTCCTTGTTGGTGCCACCGATAGCGATGCATACGCGGTACTGCTTGAGGCGCTGGAGGAGGGCCTCAGCCTCCTTGGCGATCTGCATGGCAAGCTCGCGGGTCGGGGAGATGACGAGCAGAGAGATTCCGGCGCCGCGGCCGCGGTTGTTCGTGATGAGGGTCTGAATGGCGGGGAGGAGGAAGGCGATCGTCTTGCCCGTGCCGGTCTTCGCCTGGACGAGGCAATCGCCGCGCTTCGGAGGGAGGAGCTCGCCCAGGGTAGCGGCCTGAACGGGCATCATGTGGTCGAACTTGAGATCTTGGGTGATGGCCTGAACCAGAGACTGGTCAACGCCGACCATATCGGCGAATCTCGGTGTATCTTGGGGGACAGGCTCGGTGAGAGGCGGCGCCGTTGCTTGGGCGGCTGCTGTTGCTGATGCTACCGGGGCCGACGCGGGCTGGCCCGATCTGGGAGACTCGTTGTACGGCGCATCGCGGCGGTCGCGTCGGGGACCGCGCTTCTGGTTCGAGCCTCTTCCTCTGCGATCCATGATGTCGTACTTTGGGGAGCTCTTTGATTTCTGTCCTCAAACGGCGAAGATTCGTAGGTGCCGTGGTGAAGAGGGAGTGATGTTGATTGGAAAATTTCCTGGAACAAGCAGGGACCTGACGAAACTGCGCTCAGCTAAGCCTAGCGTATCTCTGATAAGCAATTGTAGAAAAAGCGATAAGAATCTAGGGGTCCTACGCATCTGCTCTCACCGCTCGACCCACCTCACTCTGCCCCTCCCCCGCTTCAATGGAGTTCTTTGCCTTACCTAAGCATATATCTTCTCCTGCTCCCTCACCGTTCATCGGGGGATGCACAGGGTATTTCAATCGCGATGACTGACCGCCATGCGGAATCAGGACATTGGGCTCCTTCACGCCGGTCTTTACTTCTGTTCACGTTTCTAATGCAAATATTTGATAAGAGATGGACAGCAAGGGAAAGGGCCTATGTTTGCTGACAGCCCGACGTTGCCCATGGTTTCACCAGGACTGGATTGCTATCGTGGTCAAGTCTGAACCATGAGATGGAACCAGAGCACGAGATATGTCCTGTCGTGAGATTTCATCCAAATGGTTTGATCCCAGTGGCGACTTCTTGAGCTAGCATCATATCCAAGCCATCCGTACGTGGGCTCTATCAAGTGGCCAAAGTCAGACGTTGGGGCTTTTTTGTGTACGTGGGCATGCTGGAGGCAGGGCAATTTATTTGAAGACATGTTGAACAAGCAATTAGTTTGGCAATGCCGCACGAATGCCGTTCAGCTCGAGCCACATATGCATGCCGGATTTCGCTACCCCTTTGGTGTGAGATGCACAGCCCATTGAGAGCCTGGCCTCAACCATCGTCCTATAAGCATGGCAAGCAGTAAGGTATGGCATGCCTACGTAAACAGCATAATTGGCTTCTTACTGGCTCGAGAGAATACAGTGATCTTACTCGTGAGCTAAGGTGGCGTTCTAGGTCACACAATCTGTCATACTATGGCACAATACAAATCTATGCCTGACGAGTTAGCCGCGGCCTATCACTTGGCAAGGCGAACGAGGGACCAATAGGCTCAGGCGACTACACACTCATAAGCCCGACACCTCCCCTTCTACGTCTGCTCTGAAAGTGTTCCTGCTTTTGCTGCCTGGAAGCGATAGCCTCGGGAACTAGATTCGCATCTTACATTTACCTCCAATCTGCGGATGAGGGCAGCACTCTTTCTCCTAGTCCATGTATACTACATTATCGAAAAGATTGAGTTGGAAGCCGAGACCAAACGATGCGTCAACTGAAAAAGACCCAAAGCAGACACTCACACAAAGATTTTCCTTCAAAAGCCAGAGAAGACAGTCATCATTCAAGTCACTATCACAACAACCAAAGGAATGGGTTGTAGATCAGGTCCCAGCGTACAACCTGAGAGAGTCCGAGCTACGGCAATGGCTTATCAATCATTTCAGAGTAGAAGGAGCTGAAGCAAGGTTAAGTCAAGAATTGGTTCGTTTTGCTGGATGATTCCAAGATCGAACATCAAAAGTGTCTTCTGCTAACGAAGAACCAAAGCCTTTACATTCGGACTCGTACATTTTCCGTATCCCCAAAAGGCTGTCAGAGGTAAGTGTAAATTCTGGTGTCATTAAGTCTCCAACGGAAATTAGAATAAGCTATCCAGAGCATGCAACTGATTATCCTATTTTGCAGAAGGACAAACAAGATATTGATACACTGAGAGAAACGGACGAGTGCGACCGAGCAAGACAGGAGACGAGGGAGAGGTACACCCCTGACCCAGAGTCATAGCAGATAATGGTGGGAGGGCTCTCAGAGAGAATGCATGCCAGTGGGCACAACAAAATATCGCTGGGTCTAGGAGATGGTGTGAGGGTATGCAGAACCACACATAGATCCTAAGCTCTGATTGGTATACAGTACATAATATTGAATATGTGCATGTATGTGGCTTCGTGATTTACTCCGCTTGGTGAGCCCGGCGTGGGCGGTGTGAGCAGGACTGCATTTTCCGAGAGCCTGCTTCTTGTGGAACAGGCCGGAACAGAGGTCGAAAGATGCATGTGGGTAGGTGGTCCACGCAACTGTCCCTCAAAAGCACTGCCCGCCGGACAGACTCATTAGGTCACTAGCTCGGTTCATATTTGCCAGAACTTTCAACCTTTCTCTCAGTCAATTGTCTCCTGTGCAATTCGGGGATGTTCTACAGGCACCCCACTCATCTGAGTACTCCTTTCGAGTAAAAACATCACGCTTTGGATCCGATCACGCACAAGTCATGTTACGGGAGAATGGCGACCTCAAATGCGCTTCCACATGAGTTTGAGCAGTCATATCTGGAACTGACTGCATTCCCCCGCAACCATATCGAGGCCAAATCGTACGGAGATGCCATCTTGAAGGGTTATCATGAGAGACTGTCAGATGGCGAAAGGCTCATGTTCTTGCAAGACGAGGACAAAATAAAAGTACCGATACGCGACATCTCAGCCGACGGAAGTGTTACCAAAGTCAACGTTCTTAATGATGATCAGCTGAAAGACCTTCTTGGTCATGTTCCGCAAGACCCAATGCAAAACCTGGTTAATGGCTCAAATAGGCCTCTGGCCCAGGTATCGATTCGTGTTCAAAAAGATGTAAAGTGCCGTTTCGTGTGGGTCCCCTTCAAACTTTCAATACTCCTATCCTTGTTCCCCTTTTTACTTATGGTAGGTAGGCACGTATAACTAATCATGGATGTCTACTTCAGATTCCTCATCACAAAAAGCGCGGTAGCGCCCCTAGAGCTATCAGGGACAATGCTACGGCGTTTGCTAACGCACTACCAAGTCATGCCCCAGTTCCTGGACTTCATATGTCTATATGGGTCATCAGACACTGAGGATAATGGTCTGCGATTCAGCGGCTTCAAAAGCGCGAAGGTGCTCAAAAACCCAACGCCAGCAATGTGTATTCCACAAATGGATCGGAGTGGCAGAGCCTTCCAGCTATGCTACAACCTCAAGGTAACTAGGTGGGGAGAAGTGGATAATACCATGAGTTGGACTATCGAGCAGTATGCCGTATATCATCGCTTCGACGTCGGTACCGGCGTTCAAGTCTGGATGATTGGTGACCCCCATGCTGAGATAAAGGAGCGTGTAGGTGAGATGTTTCGCGAAAGGGGCGCGCACCAGTCGAAGTTTGACACCATCGACCACGCCTTAGGATCTTCCCTTGAGACGCACTTGGCACTTGCAGCATGGGTCACGTCTCAATGGAAGCGTGCCGTACTTGATCTTGGCAAGATCATACATGATCTGGTAAAACGCTACACAGTATTCCTCACCTGGGTCACGCAAAGACATCTAACTCTAAGGTACAGAACCTGGAAATTGCCTATATCGAAGCCACTTTTGACCGGGAAAACCAGAGTTCGGCCACTTTAGGGGAGGTGCAAAAGTGGGAGGACAAAACCAATGAAACCGCAATAATAATGGCGTTCAACGTCAACGTCTTGAAGCTGTTTAGAGAATTCTATAAAGGGCTCGTTCACGATGAAAACTTTCCTAATAGAGAGAGGTGGGCCTGCCAACAAGAGGTTCATAAGTTTGCATCCCAAGTCGATGAGGTCATTGATGAGGCCGAGATGCTTGCCTCGATGGCGACAGGGCTGGCGAAAGTCGTAGCTCGCAAGAAAGCATCGGCAAGTGATCCAAATACGAGATCAACTTACTGTTACGAGTCATCCTAACAGCCTTCACTTTGCAGTTCATCCAATTCCTTCAGGGACAAACTGCCGCTGTTGCGTACGAGTTGAACATCAAAATGTTCGAGCAAGCGAATCAAAGCGCTACTGAGGCAATCGCAATGCGGATAATCACCGTCGTTACTTTGATATATCTTCCTGCAACTTTCTCCAGTGTAAGTTCGTTGACCTCTGGGACCTGATCATCATGTGGCCAGGTCTGACGTCGTGCCTCAAATCGCTAACCTAATGTAACACTATAAAGACATTCTTTAGCACGGATATTGTCAAATATCAAGATGGCGAAAGCTTTTCCTGGCTTGCTCTGACTAGGTTCATGCAAGTCACCGTTCCCCTCATGTTTCTGACATTCCTCATCGCTGGAGGCTGGTTTTGGGTCGAGTCGAAAAAGAGATCTTCCCCAACTCGAAGTTCGGAGAAGCGAGACAGCACGGATGAATAGCTAGGCTCTTTTTCGATTCTATCAAGGTGTCTTCCCGGCGTTAAAGAAGTTCTACAAGACCCTGATCACCATGGCGTCGTATCATATTCGGGCAATTGGCTCAGAGGGGGTCTAAATAGTGAGCTGCTCTTGTTCCGCAAGTTGACTGTGGGGTATTCCATCAGACGCAATGCCTTTACACATAGACGGCAACCCAATAGTACGTGCAAGAACATCTCGATTATCTAGTACACCACAAAGAGAAGTAAGAGGAAGGGCTTGAGAGAGGAAGCTCACAACCTGCCTAGTGCAAGCAAGGGCCAGAGCGAACAGCTGAGGCATTTGTGACCAAGGCGATACTACTGTCAAATCGCTAGGATTTAAGTATAGAAGAAGGTGGACCGCAAGTCACATATCATTATATTGTCTTCGGGTTCGAGGATGTGAAGCACAGCCAGTGGAACAAAGCCCACTTCAGTCAATGGTGTCTGACTCGCTCAGTATAACCTTGGTTGGCAATTATCTATTACTGCCAGAAGAAGCGTCTGGATATGGCGAAGAAAACAAGTAGGAGCGCATAAAAGCTTAGAAGAAATACTTGGATATCTGATGGAATGGTCCAAATTTTCCGCGCTCGTCGATTGCAAACAAGTACCATTGACTGGGAGTGGAAAGTTGGAGACGGGATGTTTATCGCCTCCCGACGTGCCTGGACCTTGATTACGGTACCTACCTAGGTAGTGGCCCGGAAGGACTGTGCTGATAAGGGGCGGGCGTTCTTTACTAATAACTGCCGGAACGCCCCTCTCCCCAACAGGACTCGGAACCATTCCTTTACATCATCACCACAGCACACACCCACCGATTCCGACTGACCTCATCTGTTCCGCGGGCCTATGACCGCGCCCCCAGTTGCAACACTGTAAGCGAAGAGTGCAACATGGGTCCGGACGCGGACGCAGCAGAGGCCGTGACGCCGCCGTCGACGGCCGCGGGATCCGCATCGGTACAGAAGCGTCCTGCCCCTGCGTCTGCATCTGCCGAGGTGCAGCGGTCCAAGAGGGCCAAGTACACCCCCGTCGCCTGGTAAGGAAAGACATCCAATCCACACCGTCGGTGAGGTGACCATCGCGTCGGAAAGACATGTCGCTGACAGAGTTTGACCGGGAAAAAGCAACGAGTGCAAGAAGCGGAAGCTCAAGTGTATTAAGGAAGATCACCAGGCCGTGTGCCGGCGATGTCTCTCCAATGGCGCCGAATGTATCTTCATTCCTGGCCCGCAGCAGACGCCGCTGAGAGATCGCGAGGTCACCAACGAGAGAGATGAATCTATCAACCCGTATGAAGCACTCCCATGTTCCGACCACCGATCCAGTAGACTAATGGTCGTGACAGCTCACAATACAAGAACCTGAGCGACGAGGTGGCAACTCTGCGAGAGCAGGTCGCCAGCCTAACCTCGTCCCTCCGAGAGCTCACCGGAAAGATCACACAGATCAACACCCGGTCGCCCGCCGCCCTCGGCGGTCCGCAACATCCAAGTCCTCTGTACACGAGCGAATCCAACCGGAGGCCAAGCGAACCGAGAGAACCGCAGTTCGTCGGCCCTACCAGGTCAGCCTTTAGCCTTCGCATCGCGGAGTCCTCGCTCTCCCGCGTGCACATCCAGACGCGTGATGCGTCGCCAACGAGCAGATCCGCATCGCCGGCCGCCTCTGCGAGGGCGGTTTCCGAAACCTCAGACCACCCCGCCTCGCATTCGGCATCGCGAAAGGATCTGGATTGTCTTTTGACGTTCGAGGCTGACGAGGTTTTTCGGCTCCTTGACGTCTATCAGGATGATGTTGAGTCTGTGTACCCATTCACCAATATGAACGATGTCTCTGCCAACTTGCCGCATATCCTCGACTTTGTGAGAGCCCAGCAGAACCCGACGGCGGGCGCAGACTCGATCTCTGCCGGGGATCGACCAAAAATTGAGCTCAAGGATGTCCAGATTGTCAAAGTAGCGATTGCTACCTCTATAGTGATGGAGGCTCAAGGCCAGAATGCCATAAGTACGAAGCTGGTAGATGCGGTGGAGCCGATCGTGTGTCGTGTGTCTGGCGAAGCCTTTATCGACCTGAAAGAGCTCCAGATTATGACTATGCTAGTGAGTTCTGCGTCTCCTGCGACCTGGTTCAAGTGGCCACCGGGGCCTTCAATCCTTTGCTGACTCAACATCAGAGCATCTACTGGTTCCACTGCGGCGAGGAGTTACTGGCATGGAGATCGATCGGCATCTCTGGGCGGGAAGTATTGGAAATCGGTCTTCATCGTCGCGCGATCCTCCTCGAGAACTTCAAGGATCTCAAAGAGAGGGACCTAGCTCTGCGATGCTTCTGGTGTGTCTACGTACTAGATCGCCGATGGAGCTTCGGCACGAGTCTGTCTTTTGGGCTCATCGATCGTGACATCGATCCTGAGTTACCAGAGCCGGTAAGTTCAGTTCCCCCATTGTTTGATCAATCTTTCTTGCAGACAAAGGTACTGACTATGGTTGATCAAGGGGGACGAGTATCCTTACCTGAGGTGTATGGTTGCCTATGGCAGGCTTTGTTCGAAAGTCTGGGAGGCGCTGCCGCCCTTCGAGTCACCATCACAATTCATTCCCAAGGATACGGTGGCGTTCCTCGACTTCATGACACTGAACTGGCTCAATTCGATACCGGAAGATTTGCAGCTTCGGCACCCAAGGCTAGGCCTTGCTCCCAGGATCCAGCCCCGTAGCGTGCATCGCCTCCGTACTCTGCTCTACCTGCGAGGGAACCACATGCGCACGCTCATCCACCGCCACCACGTTCTGAGCACCGCCAGTATCAAAGCAGACATGCAGAGCGCGAAGCTCGTCACCGAGATTGCTCTCGACACGATACAAGTACTTGTCCACTTGAACGAGACGAGCGACATCTATGCGCGGCAGCAGCACGCTTTCAACTACTTCTTGATGAGCGCCTTGGCGGTGATCCTCCTGGCTGTGTGTCACGCACCGGGTGTCTTTACTGAACCTTGCAAGGAGAAGTTCTTGAAAGCTGTACAGCTGGTGAAGGGGTTCTCTCGCCACGGGCATGCCAGTCGGAGGCTGTGGAAGACGATTCGAGGGCTCATGCCGAGCATCAAGTCATTGGGCCTGCGCAGTGACCCTGAGAAGGGCGACGTACCCCAGCTAGTCGACAATGGGGAGACAGATCCGAATGAGGGCCATGCCGATGGATCGGAGCAGACTGTCGGTCAAAGCGAGCGCGATGGGAGGAGGACGGAAGCCACGTGGGATGCATACGAGGCTGGCCCGCCGACAGCAAGCTCTATGCCGGACATGTTCAACATGGGCAATGACCTCATGAACCTCTTCGACGCTTTCGGGCAAGCGAATTCTGGGCACCCGGCGCCTTCAGACTTTCCTGTCGGCTTCTTTGGAGGGAATGATCAGGGGATGTCACTTGGAGATCCGGAAGAGATCTCACGGAGGTTTCAGGGACTAATTTGATACACAATCATGAGAGACCGAAGGTTCCATCGATTTCCGTCTTTTCAAATATCAACTATTCCTTCTCGCATATTTCTAAACTACAACTTCCGTGTGAACGGAGACGCCAGTCACAACGTTATCAACAGCGGGTACCTCGAACTTCTTCCGCCCAAATGAGATGTAGTAGACCACGCCAAAGGCCAGCCACCCAGCCATTACAACAATCGAATAGTTCATGTTCTGCGGGGTAACGGGCATCGCCGAGGGGAAGGTGCTGAAGATGATCACCACAGTCATCCAGATCAGACTGATGACATTCAAGATGGGGCCCAAGACGGGACCAAGCTTGAAGGGGCCGAAGTCGGAACGGCTCAAGTTCTTCCTGCCGTGCACCAGCATGTACACGATGGGGATGATGTAGCTAAGGTACATCCCGATGATAGCCATGGACAGAATAGCGTTGAACGCGGTTGTGTTGCCGAGGTAGATGAATCCAAGCAACATCTGGAGAACCGTGACGAGAACGACGGAGTGGACGGGGATCTGCTGGCGCTTATTGACCTTGCTGAGGTAATGATCATACGGCGTGGCCTTGTCTCGGGCGAAAGCCCACAGCGTTCGCGAGGTGGACGTGATGCCGGCGACAGTAGCGGCAATGGCGGTGAGAATGATCATGAGGGACATGAAGGTCGCGCCGCCGTAGGACTTTGTCACGTCCATGAAGATTTGCATAAAAGGGAACCCTGTCGGGGTCGAGAGGAGGGCTTCGAGGGGACCGGTGCAGAAGAGGAGGACGGTGCCGTAGACGAGGCCCATGATGCCGTTGACGACGACGCTGCCGACCATGGCGATTGGGACGTTGCGGCTAGCGTTGGGCATTTCCTCGGCCAAGTGGCAGGCGGCATCGTAACTGTGTAGATGTGTTAGCGCTTGTAGAGCGGTATGAGGAGGTGGTGAGCGTACCCGAGGAAGGGATAGACGGCGCTGATGAGTCCGACGAGCCATGAGACGCCATCACTCTCCCAACCACTGGAGTTGACGAATTCAGTGAAGACGAACGAGGCCGAGTTCTTGGGTGCCATGACGCCTAGCACTATCAAGATGGAGAGGAAACCGACGACGTGGAGGACACCTGGAGTTGTTAGTGGTGGTCTTTGTTTTCGAAGCCAAGAGTATCTAATTGCTTACCGGACAAAAGATTGGCGGTGGGGAGAAGTCTGTGACCCCAGATATTCATAGCCATTCCATATATTAAGATCGCCCAGTAGAACAGCATTCCCTGCCATCTTTGTGGGAGATATGAATCATCGTTGAGGATGATGAGGGCCTGGGTCTGGAGACCGGCTGCGAAGGCGGCCGAGGAGGTCAGAACAACCTGGCCACCCACGGAAATCCATCCGGTTGTAAATGCTGCCGCGGATCGAGTCGATGGTGGGCATAATGCGGCGACCCAATGGTATTGACCTTTAAGAGGAAACGAATTAGTTTCTAGCTTCATGCAATTGCACTTCATCGTCTTGTTGAGTTGAGACCCAGATCGAGCATCTTCGTAGCAAAGACTTTTCAGCATTCAATGGGAAACTTTACCTCCAGCAGTCGGATAAATTGAAGCGATTTCTCCAAGCGATGAGGCGATGCAAATGGTGCAAATTGTGGAGATGATGCTTTTCACGATGTTAGTCTCGTATAACAAAAGTTGCCAAGAACCCCAGCTTCGATGTCAACTTACAGGTTGTAGAACAGACAAGGTGCGCCCCCGCTAGCCAAAGCTGGCGCAACAACTGTTGACAATGCCTCCCATGTTGCCATGAGACAGAGACACAGAGCTCCTAACGCCGGCAACGAGAATTGTCTCTTCAACTCCTGCGCATGCCCAAGTTGGGCGAGGCGCAGGTCGTCGCCATTGACAACGTCGGTTTGTGACTGGGAGTCGATTCTTCCTAGAGCCGCGGCGGTATCTTTCTTCATGTCGTTGTCCATGATTAACAAAAACTGTGAAGTAATTTACTATGTCGTCGTACGATCCTACTGAGTTGACCCCTGTGTATCGGGCGATTCTCGAGTTATGTACGCCATGGCTATTACATACAAAGACGGTCCCGTTTTCTCTTTGATCTTATCACCGAAAGGGTTGTCAGATCTTTCAACCAAAAACAAGCCTCGAAACCTGGCTGCAGTGCCGCGAGTTCCCCCAAAATGGAGACGATATCCTGTACCGGCGGTACCGCAGCAGCTTCCTGGTCTACCTTATCTTCAGCGCGAGGTCCAATCAACAGCAATGTTATAATCAGTGGCCAATCACAAGAGCTTCTAGCAAGCTTCAAGGCTGGAATCTCTAATACACTAGTTTCTGTCAATGGCTTATCTAGGCCAGGGTTGAAGATAAGAGAGCGATGGGGGCGCTCTCTTGACTCGGTGGCGTTCCGTCTTTCCGAGCTGCTTCCGCGTTGTACACACAAGCGTGTGCTCGGAAAGTCTTCCGAAGGCGTGAAGCAGACAAAGCGCCTCGTCTCATTTAATGGGCCAGACTTTCGACGTAACATCTATCCATCTCTATCACAGCATCACTATCAGCAAAACCAATTGAGAGCCTCTTATAGGTGGTTCCGCAAGTTGTCTGAATTCTTCATAAAGACACAATCTTGCTCAGTCTCGACAACGACCCTGTCAACCACTTCCGGCCACACACCTCTTTAGCACCCCTCCCCTCCCTTGTTCCGACCTTCCCTACTCGACCTCTCCTCTCCCACAATGGCACCCATTCCGCACCCCTTGTCCGCTCTGTCTCCGGAAGAGACCAACCGGGCGCGAGACATTGTCCTTGCAGCGCACGGCGGATCAGTCCTGGACTTCAGAGTGATTTACCTCTGGGAGCCGCCAAAAGCAGATGTGACCAAGTTCCTGGAGCTCGAGCACTCTGGTAAACTCACAGCCTCCTCACCGAGACCAGCGAGATGCGCACAAGCCTTCTACGATGTCATTGGCGGCGCCAGCAAAGCCCAGTACACCGAGTCTATCGTAGACTTGGGCCTGGGAAAGATCGTTGACCAGAAGGTCATTGGTTCCGAGCACCAAGCAAGTCTGACTGTGTACGTCTAGCCCTTAACACCCCCCCTAGCTGGCTCCCAGGTTTCCATTAAGTTCTGCAGCGCTAACATGCATACGTGCTAAGCTATGAGTTCGAGACCCTCGCTCAAGCTGTCGAGCGTTCCCCGCTCTTCAAGGAGAAGATCGCGGAGCTGCAGCTGCCAGAGGGCTTCGAGGTCGTCGTCGAGCCGTGGCCCTATGGCGCACCCGATGCCGCGGACGGGGACAGCCGCTTCTTCCAGGCCCTGATCTTCGCCCGTGACACGAGGAGCGGCAACCCGGACTCCAACTTCTACGCCTACCCCCTGCCCCTCATCCCCGTCATGGATGCGCACACCAAGGAGATTGTGCGCATTGATGAGCTGGCTACCGGTGGCAAGGGCGACGCCCTCCAGGGCAAGACCCATAAGCCCACCATTGTTGACCACTGCCAGGAGAGCGAGTATGTGCCTGAGCTGTTGCCCAATGGCACGCGCAAGGACCTGAAGCCCTTAACTGTTGTTCAGCCCGAGGGTCCCAGTTTCTCCATCACGGATGGCAACCTCATTGAGTGGCAGAAGTGGCGCATGCGTGTTACCTTCAACCCTCGTGAGGGTGCTGTTGTTCACGATGTCCGCTATGATGGACGTCCGGTCATGTACCGTCTCAGCATGAGCGACATGGTAAGTTACTTCAGCACTTGAAATTAGTTTTGGTTCTAGAGCTTTCACTAACAAGATTGTGCTCTAGACTGTACCTTACGCTGACCCTCGCCCACCTTTCCACCGCAAGCAAGCCTTTGACTTTGGTGATGGTGGTCTTGGTAACGCAGTCAACAACTTGACTCTTGGCTGTGATTGCCTCGGTGTTATCAAGGTATGTCTCAATGCTGAATACTCCAAAGTTATAGCAGTCCACTGACATGGTTGGCATAGTACTTTGATGGTGTTCTTACCGATGCCAAGGGAAGTGCCGTTGAGACCAAGAACGTCATCTGCCTTCACGAGCAGGACAACGGTATCAACTGGAAGCACACCAACTGGCGCACTGGCCGTGCCGTCGTCACCCGCCGCCGTGAGCTCGTCATCCAGTTCATCATCACTCTCGCCAACTACGAGTACATCTTCAACTTCAAGTTCGACCAAGCAGCCGGCATCGTTGTCGAGGCCCGTGCCACGGGTATTGTCTCCGTCGTCAACATCGACCCCGGCAAGACCGCCCCCTGGGGTAATGTCGTCAGCCCCGGCGCCCTGGCGCAGAACCACCAGCACGTCTTCTGCGTGCGCATCGACCCCTCCGTCGACGGCCATGAGAACACGGTCGTGCAGGAGGAGAGTCTGCCGCTCAAGATGGACCAGCGGACGAACCCGAACGGCAACCTGTACGAGGTCAGGCAGACGCCCATCACGACGTCGGCGGGCTTCGATGCCGCCCCGATGAACAACCGCGTCTTCAAGATCCAGAACCTCAGCAAGCCGAACCCCATCAGCGGCAAGCCCGTCGGATATAAGATCACGCCGCCGGCGACGCAGCTCCTGCTCGCCGACCCCAACAGCGTGCAGTCCAAGCGTGCGCTGTTCGCGCGCCACCACCTCTGGGTCACCAAGTACAAGGACCACGAGCTATTCGCTGGCGGTCGGTACACCCTGCAGAGCAAGCTCGAGGTCGGCGGTGTCAGCGATGCTGCTGACAGGAACGAGGACGTCCTGAACCAGGACGTTGTCGTCTGGAGTGTTTTCGGTCTGACACACAACCCTCGCATTGAGGATTGGCCCGTCATGTGAGTATTACCCTTGATTTGACAGCGATTCTGTGATTGCAGACCGACTAATAATGGAACCAGGCCCGTCGAGATGTTGCAATTGCACATTACTCCCTCTGATTTCTTCACTGGAAACCCTGCGCTTGACGTGCCTTCAAACAAGGACATTGGCTCTCAATTGACTTCGGGCAATCAGAGCTGCTGTGCTGAGAAGGAGGCTCCCATCAAGAGCAACTTGTAAACGGACTGGCCAGATTGACCATCAGTCTATGTATTTTATGAAAAAGCGCTGTTTTTAGATAGAGCATGAGACCCATGATATCAGAATCATTAGTTACAATTTCCATCTCAAGATTACCTCATTATTAGGCCTCACGAGTGTTAGCTGAACCGAGTGTTTTGACTAGCACATCTCATCGTTGATCATTCTGAATATTCTGGAATTGCCTGGTGTAGTACTGGCTGCTTCTGATGAAAGTAACTGTACCTCTTTGAGCCTTGTACTTTTTTCGTATGTTTTCTAATACTGGAATTCGTGGACGAGGAATTTTAATTACTACAAAAGACATCAGAAGCAATGCAGATTTGTATCAGACTGCTGTAATACGAGGATCTAGATGCAGCATTGAGATTTTCACTCGATGGGCTGACTGGCAACACCGGAATTATTATCCTCATGGCTTGTAATTCTCAAAATGTTATTTATACCACGTGGAGGGAAATTTCATCTGTGATGCGCTGGATTATGCTAATGATGCCATGGATAGTCCGTCACATGTCTCTACCATCCAACTCATCTGCCGAATCTGTATCTCGAAGAAGCCTTGCTTCAATCTTTCAAACACGCCATGGTGATCTGAGCTACTATCTCTAGTGCAACCCCGAAAGGCTCCATGTATGATCCACTGCTATCACTTGCCATCCTTGGGTGCCTAAGCTTGGTGACCAACATTAACCTTTCCGTAGCCCCCGTGTGTCGAGGATCGGTGTCAATTTACGTTGAGATAAGATAGCCCTACGGGTAGGTAACCATCGGAACGATTCCGGCGAAACAAAACACGTCAACGAACCCCCACAAGAGATAAGAGAACGCACAGCTCGGAACCGGAAAGCACTCATTTAGATGATTAGATCGTGTGATGGTGGCGTATCGCCGACGAAGACCACAACTGTTGACACAAGGAAGTCAGGCCTTAGTCCGAGATCGGGGAGGTCCTCAAGTCAATGAGACCGAGAGCTGTGGGATGCCGATATCTACAATAAATGGTATCCAACGTCTTCTATACTTAGCTACCGTCATGCCCGGTGCGATTCTCGACAATTGCCTGTTCTACCTGACAGCCATAAATGCTCAATCAGACGGGGAGTACCCAACTGGTAAGTGCGTTAAGGACTGAAGCATCCTGGCTAATGAACAGAAAAGCTGCTTATATTAAGCTTTTGCTCAATGGACCATGATGTTCTGCATGTTCCAAAAAGTCCGGCCGCAACTTTCCTCTCTTTCAATTTGAAGTCTCGCAACGTACCTGCGAAGACCGAAGAGCGATTCAGTGGGTGGGCTCAGTTGTATCTTGAAATTGATAATGGATGTTCAGCATATGCCGCAAGACCACTCGCAATTGCGTCGCGATCGGTATTAGTAGGTTGACATCTATCGGCGGCAACTGACAGCCTGATGACACGCAGACTTGGTGTCATGGCATTCAGCTCGAGGGTCACTTGGTTAAGTGCAGTCCGAGCTTGTTGATGCACAAGTTATCCGGCATCTAAATATGATCGTCTGCCCATACGGTGGACCTGAAATACGTTCTGGTGCACCCAGCTCCCATCGGCCGAATTTGGCGACTCGCCCGGGGTGCATGTCGTGTTCGACAGAATTAGGCTCTTTGTGTGGATTCAATATATTTGTTTTCTATAGTGCTCGGACAAGAGGACCGAAAGGGAGGCCAGGTCGATTCCCCGAATCCAAATTTTCAATCGCCTAAATTCCTCGTCGTATCTTGTAGAACTTGAGGATTGGCACAGCTTGAGCGCCTATTGATGAGAAGTAGGTTGTTTATTTTGCAGACAGCACTTGGATCTCAAAAGGATCAAGTTGAAGAAATTCTGCCTTTTTAAGCAGCCGCAAGACCCGCCCTCCGCCTGCAGGCCATCTTAATTTCCATCGTGATCGATGTGCGTCCGACAACCCCTGAAATTCCCACGTGCGCGACAATACACGCTTTGATCATCCCTAGGCCCTTTCGCATCCTCAATGTCGCCCACATCCAAAGCCCATGTTGGCTCAAAAGTGTTTCTGCATTTAAGCAGCGGTCTCGACCTTGATGCTGGCCGAGCCGGCGGACTGGTAGCCCTCGGTGGCGACGATCATGTAGTCAAAGGAGGTACCGAGGGTCATGCCAGCGTTCTTCCAGGCGGTGAAGAAGTTCTGGGTGGTGACGGTGCCGCCGACGCGCTTGCTCTCGCGAATGGCCCAGAACTGCTTGAAGGTCTGGGTACCGTCGATGGACGGGGCGTTGGTACGGGTGCTTTCGTACAGCTTGTAGACGGAACCGTCGGAGGTGACCTGGCCCTTGAGGGTACCAGCGCTACCGGGGTTGTACTCGCCGTGGTTCTCGACGATGTAGTACTCGATGAGCTGTGAAGGTTTGGGTCAGCGAGTCTGCTAATGTGCACTCATGTAGTAACAGGTCACTTACAGGGTTTCTGGTCCATCCGTAGACGGTCAGGTAGCTGTTGCCGTTGTTGACGGGGGACCAAGTGCCAGAGTACTTGATGCTCTTGGCACCACCAGTCTTCCAGCCCTTTCCACCGACAAAGTTGCCGCCAGACTGCCACTGGATGCTGTAAGCGCCAGCGGCGCCGTTGGTGTATGTGACGGGGGAGGCGCCATCGGTCCAGAAGCTGTAGAAGTAACCGTTGCTGGTTCCCTGGGAGGAGGGGGTCGAAGCGCGCTTGATGAGGTCGGTGGTCATGGGCTTGTCGGTGGCGGGGGCGGCGAGGGCGCCGACGACGGCCAAAGAGGCCGTGAAGAGAGAAGTGAATGAAACCATATTGACAGGTTGGTTTTTGATATGTACAAAAAAAGGTCAAGAGAACGAATGTAGCGGTCGGAGTATGAACAGAGACGCTGGTGAGGCTGAGAGAGGAGGAAAGGAGAGCATCGTGGGATGGGCGAGGACGAACCCCGTCCTTTTCAATCTAATTCTTTCTCGATCGTTTCTCTGGGCCCAGAGCAGCAACCGATGATGGGATGACAGGGGAAAACGGAGATTCAAGTGCCGTTTCCTATGGGTATTTGGGCATCGGTTGCATGGGAACTGGGGGTTGTGTTCTGGATGGGACCGCCTTGCCCAGAATAAACTAACGTCGACCCACGTGGGTAGCATTCTTGGGACCGGGTGGGAACTTCAAGAAGTTGCTCTCTTAGCAGAGTTGCGCGAAGTTTACGAGCTTTTCGGTTTTGGGGTGACAAGAGCCCATGTGTGGTTCACTGGCTCATCACCAACCCCTGGGAAATCTTTCCCAAACGGTCGACGAGTGGCCGGCCGTGATGGACCGATGAGGAACTGTGGGGTTCCGCCAATGGATGTGTCGAGTTTAGGTCAGGAGTCGGATTGAGTGGCCGCATCGTCGGGAGTAAATGAACCAAGCCGGGGCCGATGTTGCATGATCCTTGCTACGCTCTCCGCAATTTACGCAAGGGGCATGCTCCGGCACTGCGGCCGAGAAAGCGGTTCCTCTTTTATTTTCTCGGGAAAAGAGTCTTAGAGGCAAAGAGGCAGCTCGTCCGTCCCCCTATTACACATGATCGCTTGTTTAGCCGGCCATGCCGGTCTCCAGGATGGCATTTATCCAGAACAAATGACAGCTGAGATGATCCCAGAAGCCATCTTAAAGTTGGACGGGATCTCGAGCATCATCTTTAAAACAAGCTGTTAAGGTTCGGGATGGTGGCACTAGCAGCGGCCCGTGAACGATTCAGCGGCACTTGGGGGGCATGCTGCGTGACTGCTGACCTCGAGGTGGGAATAGATCTCTTTAGCCGTCGGCTGAAGTCATCTAGTGGTCTCCGGAACAGAGGAACGGAGGCTGCGAATCTTAGCGTACCAGATTCACTGCCTTTTTTTTTTTGAATCTCGCGAACAATTAGCTTCCATGGTGCCAGTGTGGGGAAAAGCATGAACGCCGAGGTTTAGTTGGCCGGCTTATAAGGTCTCTTATGATAGTACCATGTTTTCTTGTGCAGCCGGACCCAAGCTTTTGTTCAACCTAGTAATAATCTCGAAACTCGATTCCGGGCCACATTCATTCTAGCCCGCCAAGTAACCACGGGAGTCATGCCGGTACTTTAATGAGATACCTATGTTACACTGCTTTTGCCGCCGGATCTGTACGTTTGAGTTAGACGCCGCAGCGTGAGTATCTTTCGTTCTCTCTTACATTTTCCTAGGCGCGCGGTCTCTACTGACGTCAGTTCTAACTCTGAGCTGTCCCTCGCCATAAAGCTTCCGGATTAACCACACTCATCTCTCCAGAGTCCAGAGCGAACGGAACCCTACGCCATGATGAACCGGGTTTGTCTGGCCTCTGCCGATCCCTGATCTACGCCACATTCCAACGTATGGCCGTTCTCGACCAAGCCTCCGAAATTGTCCAACGCCTTGGATCCTCTCTGCCATAATGCCGATTTCCACGTAGTTGGATGCTTGGTGGGATCAAGTGCTGCCCCCAGGCCACATCCCCACCCAATCGATCCTATGCCACCATCCAGCCGCTAACATAAGCAAAGCAGCGACGCCAGCGCCAGCACGCCCAGCTCGCTCTTCTTTGCATTAGCGGATGGCAAGCGAGGGACCCTGACTTGCACAACGGGGCGCTCGGCCTGCACAAACCCCGCATTTCGACGCGTCCAGACTTTCCCCCTTTCTGACCAGACCTCCCCCAGAAACGAAAGGGCAGCAAAGACAGCAGACGAGACGACGTCAGTGCGAGCTCTGGTGGCACCACCCTCCGCCCATTGGCCACCCTTTGTCGTCCTGTAAGTGAGAGGTGGCTGTCATGCCTCCTCATCAGATCATAAGTCGCACCCTTCGAAATGCGGGGTGTGTCGACCGCCGTCTCTTGCGGGTGAAGCCGTGGGAGCAGCAGAAGTGGCACAACTCAACGTCGCAGGCGGTGAGGAGTCGTGGTGCTTGCCTTCCCTTGACATGCCATCAGCGACACCCGTCGACAACGACGACGGCTCCGAGCAGACGAGGTTTCCATTCTTCTAGCTGCCATCGCGAATCTGACGACAAAATGATGCCGATGTTGTCCATTGGGGGGTTGCCGCGGTCCAACTCGTGCAAGACGCACGCAAAGGCGCGGCTCAAGGAAACCCTCACGCCTGATCTGCTTGAGAAGCTCCGCCGGTTCTGGTTCAAGCATCTCAAGACCGATGAGGCCTATATCTTACCTCAGAGGAGCCAGATGGGCCGATGGTTCTACTCCGACGTCGACTTTGACGAGGCTTGCGTGTATGTTGTTCTTTAGATCGCACAAAAGATCATTCTGCTGATGTGCACCTACAGGAAGAAATTCCGCCCCGTTTTGGAGGCCATGAAGTCAGCCAAGATCACAACTCGAGACATTCTCACAATCGTGAGGCCATTCACACCTTTGCAGTGGCTCGGTCTGGTCCTGCTCCTAGACCAAGTCCCGCGAAACATCTACCGGGGTCCAGAGTCATCGACAGTCTTTAAGTTCTTTGACCCTATTGCGCGCGAAATCGCACGTCACGCCATCAACGCCGGCGCCGCGACTCACAACAGGATCAAGTACCGCGTGGCCTACCGTATGTGGTTCTACCTGCCCTTCATGCACTCCGAGGACCTGGCGCTGCACGACTTTGCTGTGGCGCAGTACCAGCAGATGAAGGACGATTTTGAGGAGCTGATGGCTGAAGACGGAGAGGCCGGCAGCGACGATCAGCGCAAGTGCTGGGGCGTGTTGGCGGTGCAGAAAGAAGCCGCTAGAGACCTGCTAGAGACGAATTGTGATTTTGAGACGAAGCATCGCGACATCATCGTGCAGTTTGGACGATACCCGCATAGAAACATGGCCATGGGCAGGGAGTCTACTGCACAGGAGAAGAAGTATCTTGAGACGGGTGGCGAGACGTTCAGCGCTGCGAGCTAACCCGGTGGCCCTTTTTGTATAACACTCTAGTAATAAGCCGTGATTTCTTAACGACGGTAATGGCATTGGGTGGCATGGGTTTCAAGGGATGGGGACAACATGTAATCGCAGCTTTGATGTTATTTGATTAAATTCCTATGAACTCTTTTCATAATCATAAGCCTGCTGTCTGTATATCATGTCCTAATTGCACCGTTGGTATCCCTTAGGATGAAGTAGCCGTAATACTAGATTTTTAAAGAGACCAGGAGCTTGCGCCGTACTTCAAATAGGTAAGTCGTTCTATAGTATTTTCGAGTTGATGTTAATATTCTACTAATGCCATGTGTTTCACTGGCTGAGGTTCTGCTGAGGTGTCTTTCGATAAGCGTGATTCAAATACAATCGTGTGATTGAGACGAGAAACCACTGCCGTCAGCGATATGTTATCATATTTGAGGGCCAGAAGTGTGGAATGATGTCATGGTTTTTAATGCTAGGAACTCGTCAATTGATATTTGTCATCGACGTCGTTGGTGCACTCGTGTATGCATTCATTTCTCTACTGCTCTTATCCTGCGTCCGTGGCATCATACAGTCTCAAACCTAGCCAATGCTAAATTCCAACAGCTCTGGGTGAAAACGACCGACGGTGGTTAAGTGAAGCACCGTGCCTGGTTGATTTGACCCGTGCGATCACGCAAACGGGAACTGTCAACACTCCCAATGGAGACACTTCTGATAGAAGATTGTGATTTCATGTGGTTATTGTCTCCTATCGAAACGACCCGTGCGGGTTTTCATAGTACGTGCACTCGAATATTCCAAGTGTGTGAGCGGAAGATCCTCAACTTGAATCCCGATACTTGTCAACGACATTAAATGGCAAATTCCATGGAGAAACGACATTGACACAAGACAAAGCCTCAGGACCAGTTGATTCTCTATCGTATCAACTAAGTGTTCAGTCTCATGAGCAGTTTCAGCTATCTTCAATAAGAACCTTGACAACATTACGACTGATCACCGAATACTTAACTTCAACATACAAAAGGAAATCCACGGTTACGCGACTGTTCCTTAGATCTCGCAGCCTCAACTTCTGCTAACATACCTCACTACAACTAGCTGGTTGTAACAAATTTGTCCTATTAAGCTCATGATCTATGAATATAAGAAGCATAATGTTGCAACAATGAATAGTATTCTCCACAACAGACATGTCTTAGTAACCTATTCCACGCTTAACCGCCCCCCGCCCCCCTCCTCTCAACCCTCACGTAGAGCATCCCCCTATGCAAATGTTAACGAAGTACAAAGCTATTGCTGAAAGAGCCTTCAATCGATAGAGTGGGGCCATAGCGACCACAGACAAATAGAGGTCAATAGCGCGAGTCCTCCTCTTGGCCGCGCGGTAGTGACGCATTCTTTGGTGCAGCACGGGTGCTCACATGGCGAAGTGTTGCACAAAGGCCTATATATGCAGCTTATTGCAATTCCAGGCTTCGAGATGACTGATACTCGCGCGGTTATTACGCTTGCTGTTCTCGGAGCCGGAGTTGTTCAACGCGCCGCACCAGGGACAAGATACATTTAAACCCAGCCGATGCGAATGAAAACCCTTCCCGCTTGACCTAACATCTACTATTCCATTTGGACAGATCGATTAAATCTCGACTTTCAACTTTCCGA
The DNA here is from genome assembly GCF_030869225.1 of Colletotrichum abscissum. Lineage (NCBI taxonomy): Eukaryota > Fungi > Ascomycota > Sordariomycetes > Glomerellales > Glomerellaceae > Colletotrichum > Colletotrichum abscissum. The sequence goes on from NW_026850154.1 coordinate 277,591, forward strand.
CATGCCTCTCATCGTCGTTACCGGAGCCACAGGCACTCAGGGTGGTTCTGTCGCCCGCATCTTTGCCAAAGACCCGGCTTGGAAAGTACGAGGCCTGACTCGGAACCCAAACAGCGATAAAGCCAAGGAGCTCGAAAGGCTTGGAATCGAGATTGTCTTTGCTGATCTCAATAATTCTTCAACTTTATCTGAAGCCTTCTCGGGTGCCACGGCAGTTTTCGGGACGACAAACTTCTGGGAAATCGCTCCCAAGCATGGCTTAGAGGCTGCTGAAAAAGATGAGGAGCAGCAGTTCATCAACATTGCTGATGCTTGTACCCAGTGTTCGACTCTCAAGCATTTGATTCTCAGTACGATGCCGAATTGTAGAGATATCTCTAACGGCAAGCTTCCATGTCCCCATTGGGATGCAAAGGCGAGGGGCGGGGAATACGTGAAGAAAGCCCATCCCGGCCTTGCAGCAAAGACTACCTACGTGTGGTTAGGATGGTATCTGGACAATATGGTCAACCAGCCTTTGATGTTTCCTCAACCGTATCTGGGACAATACATCTTGGCGCAACCATCTAAGGCTGATGGTATCGTCCCTGTTGCCGGAGTCGTATCCCTCAATACTGGCATTGTCGTCCATGCCATCATCTATCAGCCGGAAAAGACGCATACAAAATACGTCTCGATTGTAACCGACTTTATACCATGGATAGCGGTGGTCGAGGGATGGAGCAAGACTACTGGCAAGCCTGCCGTGTACGCCGAATTAACGGACACGGAGATCTCCAAACTTGTCGGACCTGTATTTGGTCCCGAAATGGCTAGTCAATTCAGGTTCAGTGAACAATACCCCGATTGGTACAGCTATTATCCTCAAGAGACCATATCTATCGGCAATCTTGGTATCGAGGCCAAAGTATACAACTTTGCGCGAGGGCTCGAACACTTGAAGGACGAAATCAAAGCCACGCTTGTTTCTAAGGCTTAGTGCTGTGGTTATGTGACATTCCTCCAGACGAAGATAGCCAGACTGTAACGTTCGAGCTTTTGAAACGATGTGAAGCAACATTTAGTCATTTATCTAGTGCGGTTCTGAGCTCGGCAGAATACAGAATGCTTAAATCACTTGTACGAGCTTTCTTAGTATGGTATGGATTCTATCAGTGAAGTTCATAATAACCGTAAGCAATTTGTTACCCGATATACTACACGAAGTCATTCTTGATGGCTTTAAAAATCATCTTAGATCTAATATTATATGCGCTCGTGAAAACTATGTTTGGCAGAATAGAGTCATTTTGGAGAGATTCGTATGGAGTATCAGTTGCTATGATCATTATCGACTCAGCTAGGTCTGACGACCAAGCCAGACTCATTGTGAGTTGCGTACTGTCAGGAAATCGCTTGCTTCTTTGACCTTCGCCAATGCAGAGATAGGCAAATATCTCTCATCTGACACAAATCATTGAACTCCAAGCCGGAGAATTAAGATTTGGCGTCGATCCTTAGAAGACCAGTCGAAGTGATTAATCTATACTTCTCTTTTCGTAAGGAAAACCTTATGAGTAGGCCTCATTTCAGGCTTCTTGGAGTTCACAACCCGAATTAAGTTACGCCATGAACCTGGTATTGTCGGCACGCGGATATCAATCTCCGTAACATGGTAGATTCAATAGTTGCGACTGAGTTAAGTGAACTTACACATTCAACAAGAGTACTCAGTATGTGTGATCGCCAGAATAGGAAAGAATTCGCCGAGGCATTCAACTAGTCAAGTATCCCTACCCTGTACGTGGACAAGTTGTGTAGCTCCAAACTGTAATTCTGTTCAGCACATAGCGCGCGGTTAACGTCGCAGGGATCATGCTCAAAGAGTAAATACTCGAGATGATCCGACCGCGGACCAAGTAGGATGCTCAGAGGAACGCCGGGACTCCGATTTTGTCCGTCTCAAGTTGTATTTTCTCGTTTGATTTGTTGCGGGTGGAAGCTTCTCCAATTAGAGTGTGAACTTACCACAGCCGCTAGCAAGCAACTACCATCGACATGGACCCCCAGGGGGGGTGGGGGAGATACACCGGAGAAAGCGATGCCAGTCGCCGGGGAAAGCTCAGGTAGCCGATGATGTTTACGGTCGTGTCGTAGTCTCAGCTCGTAGGTCCAGCGGGCACATTTTCGTGACCTCGCACTACCAGTTCCGGGCTGCCCGTTTCGATTTCCAGTGTTGACTGACACCTGCCACGAAAACAAAAATCTTGGCCTTGCTCACAAATCCGAAATGGAATCTGGCTTGTATCAATGAGGCATAGCACACTTGGACTTGGATCATGCCGCTGGCTGCTATCTAGCATATATAGAACCCCAGAGTTCATCCTAAGTCTCGTCCCGAACAAGCTTAACGACTTGAAACACAACTTAATCAGTTTTCTCTTACGCCGCACCGCTATGTTGTCCTCAATAATCCTCAACCTGGCATCTTTGGGTCTTCTGTCCTGCCTGGGTACTGCCGCTGCAGCCTTGCAATCAGGAGTTTTGTTCCAAGCCAACATTACCACTGGACAGCAAACATCTTTCGGTCCTGGTCCTAAGGGTACCAGACTTTCTATACCAATTCTTGGGGGCACACTTACGGGATCCAAGCTTTCAGGTATGCTTGCGTCGACCAAGAAAAGGGCTGAATTATTTTGCATTGGGCTGACAACTTTGCCCGGCCAGGCGAGGTGCTGAGCATAGGCGCAGACTGGGGCCTCTTTGACTCGAAGGGCACGTTCAACGTCGACGCCTACTATCAAATTCGCACCAACGATGGCGTCGACATTTTTGCACACTCCCAGGGCCCTAGCCAGCCGGATGGACGCATTTTGACGCACATCACACTAGAGACTGGTAATGACGAGTACTACTGGGTGAACAATATCGCAATTGCTGGAATTACGACGGTTGGCAATGGTTTCATCGTCATAGAGGCGTACCAGCTCACCCCGGATGCCTGAAAGCGTGGGTGTGCTGGTTTATGTAACAAAGTTTTGCATCTTTGGGAGATAGGTCGCTCGAATCACGCGTATATTGAGCTGCGGTAGATTCTTGGCGCTGCAGCAGGCACACCTTTTTTGCTTGGAATTGTCGCTATAGCGCCTAATATGAGCTCTTTTCTGTTGAACCAGACTGCCGACGCTTGCTTCCCGCCCAGCTACGATTGGTGTAATCTAAGTTTTGCGGAGAGCCTTTTCCCTCGTTGATAAATTCAGATGTGGTACAACATTGCACTGCAGGTTTCACATCTCCAGTCGTAATCATACAAGATTAAAGTTCCGTCACTGGCTTGAGCTCGTCTAAGGTATTAATGCTGTACAGATTCGTGTTGCACGTACTGCATTGTCGCAGATCGTCTGACGTGGTCAAGCAGACCTTGCCCCGGATTCAAGAGCCTTCTAATCCACATCCCACCCGTGAGAAGAGAACTATACCTGGATGGTCATACGGAGTCATCATACATGTAGGTTTCGAGCAGTGCGCGCCCCTTTGTGCTACAGCGTGCTTCGATGGTATTGCACAAGGTCCGGCCGTTGTAGCCTGCTCCTTCGCCGTAACTACATATACTCATCCTGACACGCTACTTTCTCGCTGCTCGCTCTTTCACGTAACGCGCTTGAAAGAGGCCGACGCAAAACTCTCCACCCGTTCCAGCAGTATCTCAAGCTGAGAATCATATGCTCTTAGTCAAGGAAACTTTTCAAACTCATAAACAATGCTTATTATCTCTCGGTTCTCCAACTATGTCGTGGTCTTCTCACTCTGGGCTACCATGATGCTCTGGGCAAAAGCTGCCGCGGTTGAGTTTCTGTCATATCAACCGTCATTTTCCAAGCTGATAGGTCAGAATGCGACTGGCAAAGTCGCCCAAGAGACTTCATGGGAAGCCTTTCATGAGGGTGGTATCTATAATAAGAAGGATAATTCGCTGTACATCTCCTCTAACTTCGACACCGTCGGCAACCCCATCAACATCACAGTACTATCTCTCGACGACCTTTCAATTCGAAGTCAGCGGTACGTCAACTTGAGCATGCCCAATGGCGGATCAGCATTTCATGCCAATAGAGGAGGAAGGTATATGGGGTCAGACCAGACTTTGCAAGTTTGGTGTGATCAGGGCGACACGAATAATTATTCCAAGCTAGTCTCTCTGGACCCTGATACCAACCAAACAACAACGCTTTTCTCAAGTTTCTTCAACCGGAACTTCACGTCTATAAATGACGTCCGTCAGCACCCGGAGACCGGTGACCTCTGGTTTACCGACGCTACATACGCCTACTTCAATGGCTTCCGCCCCAGCCCTCAAATGCCTACGCAAGTCTATCGGTATGATATGGACAGTAAAAGTATCCAGGTTGTAGCAGATGGCCTTCAACAGCCGAATGGGATCGAGTTCTCGCCGGATTACAAGACGCTGTACGTCTCTGACACAGGCGCTGCTACGACAAGATTGACCCCTACAGGTCCGGCGACAGTCTACGCCTTTGATGTCGTCAATCGGAAAAGGAGCTTGACGAACAAAAGGGTCCTCGCCTACGCTGATAATGGAATCCCCGATGGATTACACACAGATATCGAGGGAAATATTTGGGCGTCCTGTGGCGACGGAGTCCACGCGTGGGACTCTTCGGGAGTTCTGCTGGGAAAGATTTTCACCAACGACTACACAAGCAACTTTGCTCTCGTCCCAGGAGGGATGTTCATCTTCTCTAACAAGCGTCTCTGGGCCATTGAAAACCTTATTGCTCTTGGAAGAGAGGTCTGCGACGACTTTGGTTCTCATGTTGACCGGCGGTGCAACGAGCGAAGGAACTAGGTCACTGAGTTTACAGAAATTAAAGACTGCTACCAAGACCTCGTAGTACGGGACGTTGAATCATTAGATATCTCCACTTTATAGCTTGATATTTTGACAAATGTCTCCTTCACACCTGCATCAGGATAATGTACAGTTTGACTTGATGGTTTGTTTTCACCCTGTTTCCCCCCTCCGCCCGTAGCTCATGTAATGTATGGATCCGGACCCCCCGCGCGGGTGTGGAAGGGTTGAGACCCACAGTGGCTTTAGAGACGAGCGCTTGGTCAAAGTGCCGGCTTTCATGTTGGTGCACCCCGCGCGCCAATTTGTCAGGCTGACAACGATTGTTCAGGGCTATGGCGAATAACGACGAAGTCTCTTACGTTCTGCTGCAATCTTGAATCTACCGATTGCTTATCCTAATAATCCACAGGCTCCGTGGCTCAGCACTTTAGAATGATGCCATACACGGTGGATACTGTGCTTGGCATGATATTAGTCTTTTGCCGCAACTTTACACCCGAATCGTCTGCATAACAGAGAAATATCTCGAAGGAGCAAACCTGGGTCTTGGGTGCGCGATCAGCTAGCCTGGGTGATCAGTCCCCAGATATCGATCATGAAAGAACGAAGACAACTACGGAAGGTTCCGCGAAATGTATTAATCAAATCCTCTCGGACTCAATGGCATTTCAGTTGAGTTGTGGTGACAGCGCAGGTGAGTGTATTCTTGGCCAAAAACGAGAAAATAATCTTCATACGAAAACTTTGCGCTCTTGGTGGATAAGGTTGGCTGTTGATGGAACTCATCTTAACCTGTCTCTTCACGTGTCGTCTTGAATGGTTATCTTTGGAAAAATCAGGTAGGCAGGAAAGGGTAGTGAATCAAGCCGGCCAGAATAGCATGCCTCTGCTTACATCTTGCCCATTTCTTCTCCTTGCAATTACTACGAATCAAAAAGATTTTCCTTCTACACCTACATGTATATGGTGTGAAAAGATGTACTTATGAACATATCTATGTGGCTCCATATATGTATATCCACTTATCTAGTTCATGTCTTGAGGATCCAAGTCTTGGCCCGTAAATTAGTCCGAGAAATCTCGCCCTCGGAGTCCGTAGGGCCGCTTACATGATGGTTTCCCCATGGTTCATCGTGAAGGCGTATCGAATGAGAGTCCCATGGGATATGGCGAAAGCAGTGTGGGCCATACCGTCTAGCTGACTGACCCTAGCCTTCTTGGTAGCGTGTCATGATGAAAAATGCTTGCCCGCTCTTTGCGTTGAGCCTAAATTTCCGTCTTACAAACTCAAGAATCCATGATGACAAAAGTTTTGGAAATGCAAGGGTCCAAACGTGATTCCATTGCGTTTCTGGTCTATCGTGAGCAATGGGTAGCGCTAGGCTGACCTCAAGGAGGATTTAGTATATCACAATCGACGAAAGATTCTGTTCGTATAAATGGGTGGTTGCTTCCTGGACATGAGCCGTAAAATTGTCAACGCACATCATTCTCTTTACCTTCCCCAACGACACTTCAGAACGCTTTTCAAAATTGAGGATCACAAACCGTCTATACAATGGCTCTATTATCTTTCTGTAGCCTTCTGCTTCTGATCAGCGCTGTTTCCAGCTTTGCCAGAGCTGATGGTGAGGATTCTACGAACATATTTTTCTTGGCATGTGCTAATTCGAAGCAGCTGTCCCCTTCGAGAGGCTTAGTCAGAATGACTCGGTTCGTTCATTAGTAGTCAATGGGTTCTAGACCGCATTATTGATACATTGTACAGGTTCTCTTGATCGTCGACCACCAAGTTGGGCTGTTCAACTTGGCCCGAGACTTCGATGGCCAACTTTTCTACAGAAACGTGATTGCTCATGCAGCCCTCGGGAAGCTTTACGACCTACCGGTCATTATTACCACATCTCAGGAAGAAGGTTGAATCTGACTGTTACGAGGCTTCGGGTTTATCGACTGTTACTAACGAGTGGTAGGTCCTAATGGTCCTCTTCCAAAGGAGATCCTTGACATGTACCCGGACGTCCCTGTCATCAAGCGTCCCAGTGAGATCAATGCGTGGGACAATGCCGAATTCAGGGATGCCGTCAAGGCAACTGGTCGTAACCAGATGATCGTTGCCGGTATTGTGACCGATGTTTGTAAGTATTTTCATAACTCTCAAGGTAAATACAGCGTTCTTACTGAATCATTGATCAGGCGTTACTTTCCTGTCTCTGTCTCTCCGTGAAGAAGGTTATAGCGTCTGGGCTAATGTCGAAGCATCTGGCACTACCTCAGAGCTTATCCGCGATGTATCCAACTCTCGCATGCAGGCAGCGGGTGTGCACCTAGCAGGTCTGTTCAGCATCGCAGCTGATCTTTTCAAAGATTGGCGCGGTCCTCCGGGTGTTGCGAAGATGTCGGATTGGTATACTCAGTATGCGCCGGCGTACCTTCTGAATGCGCAGCTTTTCAATGCAGCCATTGGGACTGCTGTGGGAGACGGCACCCGTTAAGAAAATGCTTGAGACCGCATCTTGAGCCACAATAAGTGCACTGCTACTTGTAATCAAGGTTCTGCATCCTCAAAATCAGTGTAGCTAGTAGCTGGTCCAGAGACGGAGTGGATTTGCTTCCTGTCATGCTTAGGTCGATCGAGGTTTCCCGACTACAGTTATGTGTGGTCGCTCCTCACACAATCATAGACCCGCAATAATAACATGTCGTTCTGCATACGAAGACAACCTGGTCGTGAAGTTAACGAAAGACAAGGGTTCACCGGTAGACTTGGACGAAGAGTTTTGCTATTTGCACAAGCCGCAACTCGAGGCTCATTGACCTTACTAGCCTAGTTTCAACACAATGAGAATGTGAAGTATTCCTTTCCCTCTCTGATCATTGATTTTAGAAACTATCTATGATCTACATGCATTCTAGACATTGCGTACGCAATTGATCGTCTTGCTGGCACTGGCCTATATGGAACGGAGACTCCGTTAAAAACAAACATCCAGCTGCTTAAACATCGTGGCTGAGTCGATAGGACTATCGTATCACTATCGTGTAATCAGAAGAACAGGCTGCTGATTGTTCTATATCGCTATGTAGCCAGCACCTCAGACATCTAAATCCATGCCCTGTCGCGCAGCAATCACATTGGTGCAGAGCGCGTTGAATTTCATGTAATTCTGAACATCATCGATGCCAATCACGAAGGGGTTGGCTGCATCAGGCTGGCGATGACTTAGAAGGTCGGCTTGGAACAAGGCGTGGTCGGCAATTTGGTGGCTCGATATTAGCGTGTCAACGCCCTTCCATCTTGGCCACATTGCCAAGATGATTCTGGGACACAATCTTCTTCTCTCTATCAACCTTGGGTGCGGGGATGCCAGTGCCGCCATTCAAGCCAGCGATATGAGGAACGCCCTGTTCAAAGACGGGGAAGACGAGGGACAGGTTGCCAGGGGAATGACCAGGAGTGAGTATGGACATGAATGTGACGTTGCCGAAAGTGAGCTCCTGTTTGTCGATGAGGATCTGGTCTCTCATAGGCAGTGTTGGAATTGTGCTGGCGAGAGCAGCCATGGATGTCTAGGCAGCCTCGGAAGCCCAAAGTGTGGTGTTAAAGGTGTCTTTGAGATATTTGGCGCCACCGTCATGGTCGACATGCTCACGGGTGATAATGCAGTGTTTGATATCAGACCTCTTGAAGCCGAACTTCTGAAGGCCGGGGATCAGTATGGCATTGATTTCTTCCGGCTTGTCGAGAGCATCGATCAGAACGATACCGTCGCCGGTATCATATGCCCAGGCAGACACGAAGTTGTGACCGACAAAGTTGAGCCGGTCAAATGGTGAGAACGGCTCGACAAACCCGGCGGGAAATCGGAATAGTGAAGGGTACACCTGCTGAGTGATGCAGAAATCCTGGAAGTACTGATAGAGAGACCAGGTCTTGGCGAGATCAACGGCTTCGTTCAGGTATATGGTAACGTTCTCGGCTTTTCCGTTTGGGAAGGTCGTTCTATTGAAGAACTGGTCTAAAGTCGCAATTTGCGCGCTCACAACGGACAAATAAAGGGTGAGACAATAGGCGAGAAGGTTAGGAATACTGTTACTAAACATATTGGAAGTTCAACGAGTTGCCGAGATTGAATGAGGATCGAACAGGAGTCAAACACCATGACGTTTTCAGCGGATTGTACGTTGAAGTGTACAATTTCACGTCAATGCCGGATGAAACGCTTGGATTCATACTCCGGTTGTCGGGTATGATGTTCTAGACCCTGATGTAGATACTTGAGACGGTCAGATCACCCTTCAAATTTTCCTCATGGTGAACCCAGTTTTGTCCCAGGCAATTTAGCTTGGAGGGGCTACCGCACGCATTCCAGGTGACACCTCGTCTAGACTCTCTTTTCAGAAAAGATGCATATGAACGATGGCATCTTGCCTCTCCACATGAGAGGCAGTGAGCTTGACGTTAAAGCCTCCTCAGCCTCCAATACCTATCCATAAATCCACGTTCGCTTTTCACCGCTATGCGAGATATTTCGATGCCTCCATGTTGCCAACGCTTGCAAAGTCTGCATTAGACGCCGAAATTTAGAGCCCAACTCGTTATTACGTATCGAACGGAAATGATTTCTTTGCTGACTTGCAAGCCATACGTTTGGCTAGTTCGGTACCTGCTTCTATATTTCAAAGGTGGCGGAATGTCATTCATAGTGACGGATGCCAAGATCATGATCCTGGATTGTGTAATTAAAAAGTGTACCGTATCGTGTGATTTTCCTTGGAAGCCTGATCCCGTTAAGGTCGATCATTTGCGCCTGTAAAGCCGGAAAAAGACCATCACATGATCCTGGATATTCATTATCTGGCAAACGAATACTCTGTTCGACCAAATTTTACAGCCCCATATTCTCCTTTTTACGGACGAGTAACATGTCTATGTCTCTAACTCGGCGAAAAACTTCTGTATTCAACGGTCTAGGGACCCCTGATCAGGAATTTAGGGGGCGGGGAGACGACGCGTCATCTCTACAGGTATATGTAGGCATGACTCACAATATTCTTACTGATGGAAAGATCTGTCATGATTGGTGACTAGAAACTTAAGCATCATTAGGACATCCAATTTTGACGGGAAATACCCGCCGTGGGGCATAGTCAAAGTCTAAGCGGATGCAATTCGACTCCGAACCCCTCACTCGGGCAAGGAGGCTGCTTCATCATCGGCGAGGCCTTCCTAGTTCAAATTGTCCTGTTCAGGACAGCTTTATTCAAGCTATTTCCGTATTTCGGGAGCGATGGCAATGGATTCGGTGATCATTCTTGATCTTATCTGAAGAATTTCCAGCAAAGATATCTGAAAGCAATTCTTACGGCGCAACATACTTAGTGCGTTAGGGCCTGCATGGCTCAAACAGTGTAAGACATGTTGACGCTACCATTATGCCCGCAGCTATCATAGGGGGCCAGTCTGCCAACGCTGTGGTCAGACTGACCACAACAGGAGCAACTGTGCTGGACCAGCGCAGTGCATCAACCGCCCTGGTCCTCACACGGACAGCCCACATGAGTATCCAGCTCGGCTAGAGCGCGTACCCGGCGTGATTCAGTAAAAAGCAGTAAGGACATGCCGGGGACGGGCGCAGAGATCTAGGACCGAAAACGTCACATAATGATACACTCCTGATCCACAGCTCAACCATATACATCGTCCAGACAGGTGAACATATGTTCTCCAAGTCCACCTGCCACAATTACCGGGACAAAAAAACTTCCATCTTGTGAGTCAATTTCTCAATTCGAAGACCTTAACAAGCCACATAAGCCCAGATTACCAAACAGCTCCGTTTGCTCGGCCGCTGTCTAACGTCACCCGCCCTTAATTTCACTAGTGGACCAGAAAAGTGTGTCGTCCAAATGTGACTGAGCTCAGCGCGCGGTTACCAAAAAAGGACTAAATCGCTATACTCACTTTCGACATGACAGGGCCGACTGCAGTGGCAAGCGAACCGACTGGGGGGTCGCTCTTCACAGTAGTTATAATTCGTCGGTCGGGGGCTGCGGCTAGGAACAGCGGAGAAACCGTGATATTCAGTTAAGAGTGAAAAGAAAGATCGGTAAGTACACTCCAACTCTGTGAATGTGTACAACGAATTTCGCACCATCTAGCAATCGTGTCAAAAGTGTCTGACCTCTTTGTATTCTTGTCACGTTTTTACTGAACCCCGCACGATTGGCAAGCTCAATGCGTTCTATAACGGGGATCCTACGTACATGTAACATGTACTGATTGGAATTTCGTGTAAGAGGGAAAAAGATGCTGACGCTATTTACAACGTTCAGCGGTAGCATCAACCAATGGATTATTAGACAAAACCCCACCACTTCATGTCTTCATTGCCTTGGGTCGAAACGGGATGCCCGACACCCTGGGCGTAAATGCCTTCAAGCTTACTGCCCAAGACATACGTCGTCCATCCGCTGACAGGACTGTTGGTGAGCACTTGATCCGGGGCAGTGTCGTAACCAAGGACCGGGGCCCAGTTCGCAAGCGACTTATTAAATGTCGATGTACCAATGATGGTGTCCGCAGAGCCTAGATAGAGTTGAATGCTAGGGTAAGTGCCAGTATATCCTGGGTACTGATTCTTGATGTTCGCTGTGGAAGCAGCAGAATAGACGATAGCGCTTTTGAAGACGTCAGGGTAGGCTCCTGCCAAGGTAAACTACAGGTCGCATTGTCAGTGGGCTCACGGAGTCCAATATTCAAGGCGACAAGACTCACTGTCATTGTGCCGCCGGAAGACACCCCAGAGACAAATACTTTGCTGGTATTAGCTTTGTATGTGCTGACCACGTAGGCAGCCATGCTAGCAATTGATTGACTTGCGCCACCACCGTTATGCAAAAGTGATTTGCTAGAGGTCGCATCCCATGCACCTTGAGGGGATTCTGGGTAAACGGCGATAAAGCCGTACTGCTCCGCCAGCGTTGCGTAAGGTGTGGATGCGAATTGCTGCTGAGCGTTGCCGGAAGCGCCGTGGAGTGTAAACACGACGCCAGGAGAGGCCGCGACTTCGGCTGGGACGTAGATGTACATGTTAAGGTTACCAGGGTTACTGCCAAAACTGGTGACCTGTGTTAGAGCAGCTCGCTTGTCAGTCGGTCCCGCCATTGACAGATTGCCAAGGAGGGTGAGTGCTAGAAGATTGAGAAGCCTCATTGCGAACACAGCACCTCTGATGATGAATGAAAATTAACAAGGACAAGATAGAAATTATTCGGACTTTCGTTTGAGCAGGGAGTGAACGATCGATCTGTTGACGATCTTGCGCTGGGGGCCCTTATATAACAGAAGAAGTTAGGCGTTCAAGAACGCAAGCTCATCCTGAATTGCCGTGGCTCGAAGCACAACCGCCGAGTATGCTGGAGTCCGAGTGCGTCCCAAGCGTTTCTCAACTGGCTGGAGGTCAGGAAATTGTCATCCCCGCATGTGTTTGCCAATATGCAAACTAACAACAATCCTGATTATGGATGATCCATCTCAATAGAAAGGTGTTAGAACGCAAGGGGATTGCGGGGTGGATCGCGTTACGGAATAGCGTAAAATAAGGCGCTAGACTACGTTGAGAATATCCGAAGCATGACAACTTACCGAGCAAACAAAGCAGTACACGCGAAGAGGAAATTCTTGGTTTTGCTGGACGGAGTAGATCTCGACAACGTCGTTCCTCTTGTCAAAACAGACAATTGGAGGCTGCACGTCTTGAGAAGGGTAAAATTCGCCGGGTACTGGTACCCCGTTTTCTCGTGCCTAGCCGATCCTCAGTGGCCTTACCACCATGGGTCATGACAATGGAAGGGTTGGCCGAATTATAAGTCGACCCACCCCCTTTTGGCCACCCCCCCCTTTTGGCCACCCCATTTCTCTATCCTAGCCACCGCATTAAAACCCTACCCACGATTTTTAAACTACTATAATAATTATAAAAATTATCTAAATATAATTCTTTTTTATATACTTATTTATTAATATATAATAGTCTTATATACTAAAAATAAAGTTATTCGGGCTCTTAAAGCTATTAAAAAAGGTTTTTTAGTTAATTAGGCCTTAATTAAGTTTAGAGTTCTAAAGTTAACTTTTTATAATTATAAAAAAGGTTACTAAATAAAAATAATAATATTTATAAACCTCTAGAGGCTTCTTTTATAATAAAAAAACTAATTAGCTTAATAAGTTCGTATTTAATATAATCTAAGTATTATACTAATTTATAAATAGCTTAAAAAATTTACTAAGTAAGTTCTAAGATCTTAAGAGGATATAAATCCTTTTAAAAAAAGATAAATAGACGCTTTTTTAAAAAAGAACTTATTAATTAAGGTCTAAAAAAGTCGTATTATTAATTTAAAATATTTAAATAAAGCTATTATTAATATAATTAAGTTATAGTTTAGATTACTTAATATATTAAAAATTAGTAATATTAAATAGGTTAATAAATATAATATAAATAAAACTAATATCCTAGAGGGTAAGGGATTTAATAGCCTAGTTTTAAGTAAAATAGAGACTATAGTAGTACGAAAAAAAGAGCCTAGTTCGCGTACTTAAGTATTTATAATTAAGTATATCTTTATTAATAATCGAGCTATTAAATTACTAGTTATATATAAAGGAAAGTTAGTATAATAATAATAGTTTTTATTTAAACTTAACCTTTATACTAATTAAGAATTTATAATAATAAATAATAGTTAAACGATTAATAAGACTGCCCTTTAATAGTTAAAAATAATATTCTTATTATAAACTAAGACCCCCCCCCTTAGGGGGCTTAATATACTTAATAAGCTTTAACTATTAGTTCTAAATAGCTATAAAAGTTATATAATAATAGAATTTATATAAGAATATTATAGAAATAACGTTTATTTACTATTCTTATTACTATATACTTTTTATATTTTCTAGTTATTAAATATAGCTATTTTTAGACTTATTAAGTCTAAGTATAAAAAGGAGCTTAATAAGGAGGATATAGTAAATAATTTTATTATTATTAAAAAGCGGTACTTTTTAAACTATTATTAAAAAGCTCGTTTAGTTAGTTTAATATCGTTAAATATACGAAGTAAATAGAAAGTAATTAAACTATATCCCCCTAATATAACTAGACTACTTATTAATTTAATAATCCTACTTAACCTAGTTATATTAACTAAAAAGACCGTAAATACTAAATAAGTAACTAGTAATACTAAAAAAGTTATTAATTAAGTATTAGTAGCGTTTATTATTAACTAGTTAATACTTAAGAAGGCTAGCGAGCTTTATAATTAGTTAAAGTTATTTATATAACTTAGTTTAGATTATAATACTTAATAACTATTATTTAAAAAAATAAAAAAGGTATTTAATAAGTAGGCCTATTATTTAGTAATATCTTAGTATTATATTCGAGTTTTAAAAGCTAAAGTTAACTAATTAAAGCTATAAAAAAAGAAAAGTATATTAATAAACCTAAATACTAAGTTCGTAAATATTTAGAATATATAAAGAGCTTAGGAAGACTTTAATAACTATTTAGTTAGTCCTAGTTAATTTATAAGGGTCGAATTACTTAGGGAGAATAATAATTATATTATTATAGTAGTAGAAGATAGTTAATTAATTAAGTATAGTTAGTAGCGATGTTTTAATACTATGTTTTAATAGGGTGGCTAAAAGGGGGGGGGGGGGGGGGCCAAAAGGGGGGGGGTCGACTTAATAGTCAAACAAGGGCTGGAAAAGGCAATGATGACAGCGAGGAGAACTCAGCAATGGCGCTAGTAAAATCGCTGTCATGCGACCTTGCTTGGGAACATCAAAACTACCTAGCTATTGTTTGGACTTTGGAGAGGCCAGTGATAGAGCTTGGCTTTGGTCAGGATGAGATCGAGACCGAGGCCGTCGACAAAAGGCGGGTTCGGAAATTCTGAAAGTGAACTAGCCTCCCAGATATCCGATCGGCACAGTTGCGAATTGGTTTTCGGACAATTTGCATTACCAATCGAGGAATGTGCCACATTGGCATACCAGCTCTCACTCCCCACTCACCAGGATTGAGACGCGTCGTCTTGTGGACAGGAGGCTACGCCGAGTAAGGACCTAACCCAAGCTGCAAATTCGTAAATACGGGGTAGAACATAAGGGGTTATTGGATCCCAGATATTCTCACCCTTGATTACATTAAACTCGTGGTTCCTGCCCACTTTTGCTCGGCCCAATCTTCAACTTCATCCTAGTCGGGCCCGTGCTCTCATCGCGCCTCTTGTTCTCAAATTTCTGCCTGAGCTTTCGTCTACCCCCTCCTGTTTAGCGACTATGACTACGAATATGGAAGATCACAAAAACGAGACCATCTCAAATGCTAGTGTTGGTGGGAAGCCATCTATCGTTAACCTTGAGAGGGTTCCCAGCTCAGTGATGGGTAGTAGCCTGGAACTCGATGAGGAGACGAACAGAAAGTTGCTTCGAAAAATCGATCGAAAGTTGATGCCTGTTGTAAGTCATGGCCCTTTCCTTGTCACGGTTGAATCTAACTTTGTAAGCTCTGCTTCACTTATGCCCTTCAATACTACGACAAGGCTATCCTCAGCCAGGCCGCCATATTTGGCCTGAGACAGGATCTAGAGCTCACCACCGGTCTCAAATACTCTTGGGTCTCTTTGATTTTCTATTTTGGATACATCGCAGGCACTTATCCAATTTCGTTCCTCGCCCAACGGTACCCGATGCGAATTGTCTGCACGGCTATCTGCGTAGCCTGGTCTTTCGTCATTCTCTGCACGCCCGCTTGTACATCCTACTCAGGACTCCTTGTCAACCGTTTCATGCTTGGTCTCATCGAGGCAGGTGTATCTCCCATCTTCATGCTTGTCGTGGGCCTCTGGTACACCCACTCAGAGCAGATATCACGATCCAGCTGGTGGTATTCTTGCAGCGGCGGATCTCTTCTTGTCTCACCTCTTATCAATTACGGACTCGGCCATATCAAGGGAGGTGCACTCAACTCTTGGCAATGGATGTATATCATTGCCGGTCTCGCCACCCTAGCTTGGGGTATCGCTCTCTGGTGGCTGTTTCCCGACAGCCCTCAGAATGCCAAGGGGTTCACAGAAGCCGAGCGCCGCCTTCTTCTCGAGCGAGTCCGACAGAACAATGCTGGTGCCGAAGACAAGCAGTTCAAGCCCTATCAATTCCGAGAAGCCTTGCTGGACTATCGAATGTGGGGCATCATTGTCTTGTCTACTGTGTCTTGCACTGGCTCCGGCGCCGTGACGACTTTCGGGACCATTGTGTTCAAGGACATGGGTTTCGACGTCTTTACATCTCTACTGCTCAATCTTCCTATTGGTGCTCTGGCCTTTATTTGTATCCTCAGTTCAGGTTATATTGGCAGAAGAGTTCCCAACTCTAGGCTCTACGTTGTTATAGGAGCATGTGTTCCTGTCATCTTGGGTTGTTCCTTGATCTGGCAACTTCCAGACTCCAACAGAGCAGGTCGTATCCTTGGCTTCTACCTTATCAACTTCTTCTCATCCGCATGGGTTCAGTGTATTGGCCTGGGCACGTCCAACGTTGCTGGACACACCAAGAAAGCTGTGTATGCTGCCGGGACGTTTATAGGCTATTCTCTCGGGAACATCATTGGCCCTCTCATGTTTGACGCGTAAGTACATCAGCATACCACGTCTGACCGTACGCATGCTAATCGTCATAGAAAATTTGCACCGCGCTACGACGAATCATTCACAGGAATCATGATCTGCTTTGCGGTCTGTGTCTTTGTTGCTACCACGCTCCGATGGGCACTCGACCGAGAGAACAAGAGGCGCGACAGAGTCCACGGTCCACCGGAGCTGTCTCACGGTTTGCAAGACCGGACGGATCGGGAGAACGAATCCTTCAGATATAATCTGTAGTTTGTGGCGAACAATGGAATGTACTCGGAAGAGATATCAGAGCTACAAGAAGAATGAGGCTTGCTTCAAAGTTTAGTGATGACTCATTTTCTCCGTGTGAGGTAATTCAGTATGCGGAATCCTGCTTTCACGCTACCACACCTTCGAAAAAACAACGACACCGCTGCACTGAACTTGATTGCAATCACAACTGCGACGGGAGTACTGAGCAACTAAGGTACTTGGCACTTACTTACGTAAGTACGTACTCAGTGCGCCAAGTGGAGGTGCAGGGTGGGGTTAGTTTAAGCTTAACTCAAAGTCTCTCATTGGCCGGTGAGGCGAATCATTGTCTGGATAAGTAGTCAAACAGTACTGCCCTGGTAACTTGGTAAAGCTCAAGACCAGTAAACTTTCTTGTCATCTCCTCATACATTTGCGTATAGTGGTGCAAGATGCAATTCATGACGGAGGGTTAAGGAGATCGATTTCGTCTAATGTAAATAATGCAGCCTGATTGTTTTGTATTCACCAAATTCAGAAGGCAGGTTAACCTGGTTTCTTCATTTCTCACCTGGATATCTCGGCTAACGAAAATGCGTAACGGAAATTCGAGATGTATACCTGAGCGGTTCATCAGAACAAACAAGAGTTATGACTATATAGTCGAAAAACACCAACGACAGACTAGATTTAGCTCCTACATCATTTAAGCGAGGTTGATCGACGAGGAGCTTCACATAAATAGACTCTATTGCATCGGTCAATTCTGATGCATGAGAACAACAGGGTTTGTGTTTGAATCATGTCATAGTGCTTGAATGGCAGTTTAAAGACAAGAGCCAGCTATAGAGAAATGTAAGACCCTCCGTTCGACCGTCGCTTCGCCCGACATACTCTCGCCCGTAGAGTACTCAACAAGAACTACCCAAACCACCCAGAAGCACGGCCCAGGGAAAGCATCGGCCTGTGACTAGCGTATCCCCAAAAGGCATGTGTTTATGGCTGTCTAGTAGCGCTTTTGCCCAAGAGGGGCTCTAGACAATCATGGTCTTGACCCGTCTTCGACGTGCCGAGGTCAAGCTCACCGCAGGTGTCGACACCGGAGCCAAGGTGGTAGGTTGAGCGACTGTGGTCACAGGCACAGAAGTCGCATTCACGGCCTCGACTACAGCTGCTCCACCGTTCATCATCTCCAAGCTTGAATGATAGTCGCTCGTCCCGTTGTCAGGGTCCTGATCAGTAGGGGTGCAGCTAGAATCAGCCGCAACAGATCCGTGCTCACCGCTGATGAACTGGCCATCTTCGTAACCACCACCGCCGGACGCGAGCATGTTCTCGGCAGCATCTTCGTACCAGCCGTTGATGAAGTCGCCGTGGAAGCAGTATCCGTTGCCTGAGGCGCTGCCACACGACAGCTGAAAGGGAGCGTCGCCTCTCCAGCCGTCGGGCACGACAGCTTTGGTGTTGTACCGGGCAGCATAGCGAAGCTGGGGGATCGCCTTCATGCCCTCAGGACACTTGTTGGATTCGTCGCTCCAGTCGTATGCAGCGAGGTTGTCCGGGTTGACGCAGTTGGGAAAGCGAAGCGAGACCTGCAAGTGCTGGTCGCAAGTGCTGGTGGGAAATTTGGCGATATCAGATTCACGCACGTTCGATCCTTCACAGAACCACTCCAATCCGTTGGAAGGGTGATCGGCCTCGGATTGGGTCTGCGCAGACGCGTTGCCGGAGATCATGGCGAAATCCTGGGGGATGGCGATCTCGGCGAAGGCATTGGTGTAATAGGTACTGAAGCGGAAGACAGGCACCTCAGTGAAGGTGTCACCATCGACATAGTACAGTGTGGGGACCCCTGTCAGTCGTGTCAGATGCAAAGAAGCAAGATCAAGGTAAATTGCTGTCATACGTACAGTAAACAGACAAGTCGTTGGCATTCTGGCCGCTATAGCAGCCTTTCTGCAGGTCAGCCGAGGTGGGGAGAATATTGGTGACCGCGTCGCTGCCGAAGAAGGTGTGCATATGCGAAGTATAGGTGCCTGGAACGACAATTGGATCAACGTTCTTGTTCATGAATGGCTCATGGTGAAGTTCGGTCCAAGCTGCAGACAGACTGACGCCGGCGAGGAGAGGTAGTATGGAACGCATGTTGATGAAAGAAGGGGAGAGATAGATAAGAAGTTTGTAAGAAATGATTGTCCGATAGCCGATCACGACTAGGAAACTTGATCAACGAATGACTTTGTGGAAGAAAGGAGTGAAACACATAGATGTACAAACAAGAATGGATTGGCAAGTAGACAATACTTCTTGAATGCAGCTCTGATCAGACTCTTATATGGCCTGTAGCCAACGCATGGTGATGCTTTCGAGAATTCTCTGTGTGTCCGAGATACTAAAGTAGACTAGGATTGAAGCCCCATTCAGCGGAGTAGCTACGTATGTATGCGTGCTCCTAAACTCCACGTGTGGATACTCGTCTGATTCCAAGATCAGGACTTCGTCCAGATGTCGGTCGGGACGACCAGGCCAGCCTAGTCTGGTTTCAGATCTAGGAAGCCGAGATTTCTTGCAAGCGGCAGCTGAACCCCATGCGCCCAGCTCGACGTGCCGGAACTTCTGTTCTGTAGACTTTTGTAGTAGCATTGGCACTGGTCCAGCGAGGCTAAATGATTGTGAAAATAGACCCAGTATGTCGATCTCGCAGTCCTATATACGTCGAGAAAGAATCCTCGAAAGACATTCTCTCCAGCGAATGCAAGGAAATCTAAGCTTTCTGGGAAGTTGTCAATTTCTTGTGTTTCTGTCCTTGCGTTGAAATAACGCACCCAGTACCCTGAAGCCAGATGCCTCCAGCTTGCTGTCCCGAACATATGTCGTAGAACCACTGCTGAGACTGCCTGTTCTGCAGTGGAATCATAGTTGATCACTTCGGCTTGGTCTCCAAGTCACGCATTGGAGGCGGATGTACTTTTGTACTGGCAAGGGATGTGATTACGCAAAACAAGCACGAGACAATGATTGCCGTTCTGGACCCAAATCTGCCACTATCTATTGGGGACCGCGGTATGATAGGTGTGGTGACGTGCTACCTAGGCGCTAAACCGCATTGATAATATCCGAGTATCCGAGGTATTTTCACATTCCACAGTTTGAAGTACTCGAAGACTCGCTTTCTTGCGGCACGAAATGGAGACTAGTGTCAGGTAATGCTGTCCGATAGATAAAGATATATCCGTGGGAACTACTCTATTCTCGTAATATCCGAAGACAACGCTCTACGCAACGCAGAAACCAATATCCTGTTCCGTACCTTCAGAATGAATTTGGTGAGATGTATTCTCTGAGACCAAATACACTCCAAATAACAAGCTGCCTCACCTAAGATCTTCTGCCCATCATCAGCTGCCTTTCCTCATTCCCCTTCTTCCTCAATTTTTAACGGGCTAGCCATCATAAATCTGACGATGCGACGCTTTCTGCGCTCATCAACGCGCTCCGTTGCGCAGTGGTTGAGAGCACACCCAACGGGGCTAGCTCCTGCGGGAGACCTTTGTCGCCCCATACCAATCTTCTCTTCGTCTACCGGGGCATTCACTGGAATTTTGATCGGAACTATAGGATCTGCCCTGTGGTTTGCAGAAGGCACAGAAGGGCCTCGAAGCGATTTCCACGCACTGCAGACTAGAAGCTATGCCAGTCCAGCATCTACAAGGAAAGTATGTTTCGACTTCTACAACACCTCATTAACGTGACTTATTGCATTTTGAGAGACTAAGGATGTACCATCAGGGAATCGCACAAATTCGCCAAGAACTCGGAGACGCTTCGGTGAGCACGGACGAAGACGATATAGAAGAGCACGGATATTCAGAGTGGTCGACATCCAACTCATCCGTCAGGCCGAAAGCTGTCGTACGTCCAACGAGTACGCAGGATGTGGCCCGTATAGTCAAGATTTGTTCCCGCTACAGAATCCCAATGGTGCCATACGGCGCGGGTTCCAGTGTAGAGGGCAACTTTTCCTCCACACACCCCGGGGTCTGCATTGACTTATCCCTTATGGACAAGATTGTGGAGTTTCACCCAGACGACTTGGATGTGACTGTGCAGGCTGGCGTAAACTGGACTCAACTTAACGAAAGCAACGAACTTAAGGCAAGTGGGTTGTTCTTGCCTCTCGATCCTAGCCCAACGGCACAGATTGGTGGCATGATTGCAACGAACTGTAGTGGAACCAACGCCATGAGATATGGCACGATGAAGGACTATGTTCTAAGTTTGACTATTGTACTAGCGGACGGCTCTATCATTAAGACCAGGCGTCGGCCGCGCAAGACTTCAGCTGGTTACAACCTGAACGGCCTATTTACCGGATCCGAAGGCACACTTGGAATTATCACGGAGGCAACCCTAAAACTAGCGGTTGTACCATCTGACTACAGTGTGGCAACCGCTACATTTTTAACCGTAAAGGATGCTGCGGACGCGGCGTCCAAGATGATTCGCAAAGGCATTAACCTCGCCGCTTGCGAACTGATGGATGATGAACAGATGAAAGTCATAAACAAGAGCGGTGGGGTGGGAGGAAAGATGTGGGAAGAGTTACCGACTCTGTTTCTTAAGTTCGTGGTTCTTCACACCCGATCATAGTTATTTCAAACTGACGAAGCACACTAGGTTTTCAGGTTCGCAACAAAACATCGAGGACAGTGTTCGGTTGGCAAAGAGCGTCAGTAGTTCTTCCAAGTGCCAGACATTTCTCTCTGCGAAGAAGAAAGAAGACATGGACTCTTTGTGGTCCGCTCGCAAACAAGCTCTTTGGGCTTGCCTTGCTGCCCGCCCGGAGGGTACGGAAATCTGGTCCACCGATGTAGCAGTTCCAATCTCACGTATGGCACAAATGATAGGTAGCGTACCGAATTCGCCTGTCTCAATTTTCGCATGCAAAGCTGACGCGTATAGAAGAGGAATCCAAAAACGATGCAATGCAGATGGGCCTCTTCTCCAGCGTACTTGGTCACGTTGGTGACGGCAACTTCCATCAGATGATCATGTATGATCCGAAGAGACCATCGGACGTGGCGAACGTAAAGGGCTTCATAAATGGAATGATGCACAAAGCTTTAGAGATGGAAGGAACTGTGTCGGTAAGACGTCGGACAATTGTTGTGCCTGAAATTTGTTCAGCTCTGATACGCAAACAGGGCGAACATGGCATCGGCATTGGGAAGAAGGTAAGTCGGCGCCCACTCATGGAATGCCAACGACACATGATGAAGTGATACTAAAAGCCGCCGTAGCATTGCTTACTTGAAGAATTGGGCTCTGATACAATTGGGGTAATGAAGGCTATCAAAGATCGCTTGGATCCTCAGTGAGTTACGCAAAGTATGAGTTGTTGCAACGCCTTTGCTGACATGAAAATCTAGCTGGCTCATGAATCCTGGGAAGATATTTGACGAATAAAGTTGGAAGTTGGCTCCTCTGAAACCACGTGTGACATACTTAGACTTCATAGACCGCAATGAGAGGTCGTTCCTTTGAGAGTGTTTCGGTCGCTGGGGTGAGTCATCTGGCTGTGACGAATAGCCAGCGTTGAAATAGTCCCATGAATCGTATTCCATCGTTCTAGCTTTCTCTGGGTAGGAATGTTCGAGGATGAGTGCTGGTTTGAAGGCTTTTTCAAGGCCATTGGGACGCATCCTTCCAACCAGCATCACACGCGAATGTTATATTCTTCTTCTCAAGCTTCGTCAGTGGTGATGCATTCTTCGCGAAGTCCTTGACGGACCTTCGATAGGAGTTTGCTAATACGAGAATGCCTTGAACATCCTTGACGTATACTGGTGTCGCCCAACTGAGTACTGCTGGATCCTTTCCAGACTACATCCTGCTTCCATTGATTCCCACGATCCGGCCGAGATGCTTGACCTTCTGAATGTGGAATTCGTATTTTGCGACAGTAGACGCCGTGCCCCTTTGGTCGATCCAGTACTTTCCGTATGTGTCTTTCGTGCTCTCTCAAAAGTCGCTGCAGATCAGAATGTGGTCTAGATGCCCAGACCGTACAGAGAAGATCGAGATGCTCTCTCCGAGGGTCGTTAACATAGGTAGTGGTGGAACGTTATAGACCAGCACTTTCAAGGTCAGTGGGTGGGTCCACAACCGAAAGGTACATCTCTACCTACCAATCCACTAGTTCACTGAGTGAGGTGAGTATAAGAAACCCCGCATCCCTCCTCCAAGCAAGTTCCTGCGAAAATCTCCCCCTGCCGCTATCAACCATCTGTTGAGCAAGAAGTCAGTAACCACGCTTGTGTCATTCGACGGATTCATACTCCCAGCCCATATCAGCATCATTGTATTTCTTACACGCTTTCATTCTCACATGTTGTTCCCGTCTCCATCATTGCGAGGTCATAATTATTGATAAGAGTTGTGCAACTCAAAATATGTCCTCCGACAGTCGAGGTAGCCTTCAATTTCAACCACCCAACAGGGCAGCGTCTCCGCCCAACTCAAAGGTACGCAGGGCATACTTATCGTGCGAGACGTGCCGCAAGCGCAAAACTCGCTGTGTTGCCAACCCCTCAGGCCAGTCTCAGCCATGCCAGCGATGTGAGCTCGACGGACGAGAGTGCGTAATGCGGAGCACGAGGAACGCATCCCGCAGGCGCCCAAGACATCAGCCGCCCCGAGACCCATCAATTTCACCAGCCTCCATAGGCAACCTCAACAACAAAGCAAACGCAACCGGCTCCATCAACGTTGGTAGTGGTGGCGACTGTCCCAGTGACCTTGAGAGAGCCGCGGCTGACGCTGGAGTGTTCCAATGTGAGCCTTCACCCATCGAGCCGTCTCCACCAGGTTCGCAGCCATCTGCACGTAGGAGGATTATCTCAGCCCATCTGCACAACACAGCCGATGACCTGGACTTACTTACGTTCACTGCTGCTAGTCAACAATGCAAGGACTACGAGGTAACGCCCCAAACGGTGACTTGCCAAAGTCAAGCATCAATCGTACCCACCATGCCAAGCGGAACTTCCGACTGGGAACGGTTCGTTCTGATCAAAAGACGAATTTTAAGCAAGACTGAATTGATCGAGTATCTCGACTTCTATTTTAGTATCATATGGTCGATACGTCCTGTCGTACCTCCATTCTACCGGGATCGTGAGCGGTATGGCATCTTACCGATCGAGGAGCCACTGCTAGTTCTTACACTCATCACGATCTCATCCCGCTACCACGTACTCTCCGGGCTCCACGGTGAGATTCGTTCAGAAAGAATACACTGGCAGACATGGAAGATTTGTCAGCAGTATTTGCAGTCAGCTCTCTGGGGCTCATCATACACACGTACCCCTGGTGCCGTTGCATCCATGTTACTACTAATTGAATGGCATCCCAAGGCAATCAACAATACAGTCGCATTCAGCAATGACGAGGAACCTGAAAGTAATGTCACGGGATCTCAAAACTTGTTGCAAAGAGAACCGCTGGGTACACAATCGGGACAGCATACTTCGTTGACGAGCCAGCAAAGATACGGCATGGCAACGCTCCTCGAAGACCTCAATATTGTCGCTCCTGCTTATAGAAGTAATAAGATGTCATGGTAAGTGCTACATTATACCAAGTTTGAGTGTCAAACCTTTCTCTTCTCATAGTTGGCCACGGACCTTTGACATGTTGCAGGATGCTTCTCTCGAATGCCATAGCTCTGGCTCAAGAAGGCTGTTGTTTTGATTACGATCAACAAAGCACAAACAAAGAACCGCTCAAATCGACAACGCAGTCTGCTAAAGATACTTTGCGGCAGCAATGGAACCAGCTAAATTGTGTTTTCATATATTTAACTGATGAACACTTGAGCTTGCGTTTGGGGTTGCGCCCGCTTCTGCCCGAAAGCCAGCGCGAGGCAGTACGTTACCGATTCTCGACGACCTTCGCTAGCCTGCTTCCCGACAGCGCTCTCTGGGAGAGTTACTACGAACTCTTTAACGAGACAAGAAGATTGCGTACACTCCTTCAGTCCCTTCGGAAACCGGGAGTATCAACACCACCTAGTGCCGACATCCTACCTGAAGTACAGCATGTAGACAGAGCGTTATCGCGTTGGAGAAGGAGCCACGAGAATCTAAAGGCAGACCAATCCGAGTTGCTAACCACATGCCTCGATCTTGAGTATCACTACATGGTCATGTATAGCTGCGCCCCGGCTGGCCACGTTCTGTACAACAATGTCTCCATGGCATTGGCTGATGACAAGAGACAGGCTCTGTCGGTACTGGATAAAAAAGCAGCAGATGCCAGCCGTGACATACTCTCTATTTTCACGAGGGTTTCCAGACCCTCACACATTACGCGGTATCTCCCTGTACGGTGCTGGTTGTTCATCGTCTCCGCCAATCTTCATCTTCTGAGGGTTAGTTTCCCTCTTCTCGTCATAACCACGAAAGCTTGAATTCGCCTTCTGAGAACTGATACTGTTGAAATTCTTCTAGAGCACCTTAATTATAAATCCACACGTGAGCGAAGCACATCAAAATGTACAGCTTTTGCGTGAATCCATCAAGTCAATGCGCGAAGGAGCCGCGGATGACATTCACATGTCGGTGCGGTATGCACGCTTCCTAGACATCCTGCTCGATGCGTCTCTTTATTCATCCTCTCGGGTACACAGCCCATCGGGAGCAGATCAAGAGGGCTTTGTCCATCAAGGGCTAGGGACGACGATCATTCCCCAAGTGAGGGATGTTCTTGATGAAGTGTCAGGTTCTCGCCAGGACACAAGTTTCATGGCGACCTCAATATTAGACGACTTAGAGATGTTCGATTTCCCTCAAAGCTTTACGGTGCATGGAGATGCGCTTCAATGGTGGAATAACTTTGGTGCTTCTTCAATAGCTGGCTGGACGGAACCATAACTGTTATGTAGAATCCCGCTCTTCTCAATAAGCCTACACTTTTAGCTTATTGGAAGGCGAACAGACTGGATTCTGGATTTTTCAATATTCAAAGTTCTATAGAATGGCTAAGGAGCGCAAAGTTGCTTCCTCTCGACGAAGCCGCTCTCGGCATCGGACCCGAGTACTTCACTGATCTTGTCACTCGTAACTAGCTGGTAAACCTTGACGTGACTCGAGCTCAATAGTGAGGAGTCTCGCGTTTTAGCTTCGTCACTATCCGTTTTCGAGTTCTTCCACGCATGCAGTCGAGTGCAATGAACCGCTGTTTCGGGAATATGAAGTCATCCCTTCCTGGTTCAGGTGTCCGGCAAGTGACAATGTCTCTTTCTACACAGTGGATGCCAGCGAATATTGGACCGAAAGTCCTTCAGTCCTGGATAATTCCGGTCCTGATTAGAATAATTGAGTAATCTGAATATTTCTTCTTCGTCATTCGGCTGTCCGAAGCCTTGACAAAACGTGCCTCTTACTGGATTCTCAAGGACAGCTGTGCGCACTTAGGAACTGCCTTCTTGTCATCTCGACGACGTTCGAGACACTGATTTAGACGAATCGATCGTTTCCGAGTTTCTGTGGGTGCCAGACCTCCCATTCTATGTATCCCAACTTTATTCATTGGCATGGGCTTTCCACTATGACGCCACGATGTTCAGAAAGTTGGGTTCACTATCGAAGCACTCACTCTGCAAGATGGCTATAGCATAATAATTACTGAATATGATGTTGAGATGGGCACCACTTTGACCAAAGAGGGGAAGAAACAAGGCTCTAGGTGGATTTGTAAGCTTTAAATTTCTGCCCCTCGTCTGCGATAGTTACCTATTGTCCGTCACCAATGGCTTCTCACGTATCGACACCGTCGCTTTGTCTTCCTCTGGGCTGATATCTAAATCTCCCTCCCTCAACCCTCTTCTGCTTCTTGTACTCATCGGAGACGTCCGTCCATCAAAGATGTAGTCCTTCCTCGCTGTCTGCCACAACGGAGAAAGTGAACCATTTGTCTGCTCAATGGCCGGAAGTGCCAGCGTCATTCCATTGTTTTCACCATTCGTCCGGTTGTTGCTATCAGCCAATGTGGCGGAAGGTATGCTCTCGGGGCCTCGACAGTCGCAGGCGCTCATTCGAGTGAACGCCAATAGTTTGTTGAGCACGACAAATTCAACTTTGAGCTTGACGCTGTAGACAAATAGCTTGCACATTGTCTGAATCTCGAATTTGTCGCTGTATTCCAGGATGATCAGGCCTGTGTCTAGTATAAAGACAACAGCAAACAGTGAAGCCAAGTGTCGCACCATGTTTGCAACAGCTCTTGGTTTGATTGCACTCAACGGCTTGAGGCTTTTGTAGCCTTCGTATAGGAAGAGCGATGCGATGATGGTCTCCTGGATCGTGAAAACGACGAGTTCGACCTTTTCGTATATCTTAAAGGGCATTACGTATTGCTTGGGGCTAGTGTTGGCGAGGAAGAAGATCACCGTCTCCGGGATATGCATCGTGACGGCGTTGAAGATGATCATCGTCAAGATCCAGCGGATCTTCCGCTGGCTGTGAACAACCAGATGCAGCCGCGACCAAAGAACAATGGCCTGGCCTGTGACCATCGAGTACCAAGCGATCGGGATAATGATACTCGATGCGAAAATCGCTTTCTGGTAATAGCCAAAGTACCGCAGAATAAAGGCGATCACATTGATGTTGATGCCAGTATTAGACACGATCATACTCCAGAAGTATCTTCCTCGTCGGCGCTTGAACGTTGTGAATATGGAGAAAAAGGTTTCGATCGTATTGTAGTATGCGGTCGCGGCGAATGCAATCATTACCATCGCCTGGACCTGCGAGACCGAGATGGTGCCCGTCTCTCCAGCCATCTCTCAGTCGAGAAGTCCAACTCGGTAAATCGACGGCGCCAGTAGTAGTTCGTACCTTGGGGAAGGCATTATGCAAGAGGAACACAACCGAGCGGTGGCGGCGGCGTCATCAAGACGAGATGGAAGATGCGACGGCGCACGCAGCCTTACTACGTAGGGTAGAATGGATGCTCACTAGTACTTAAGACGAGCGCCATTCATCTGCCAGCTGCAGACTGCACTCTCATATGCAGGTTCATGACCCCAGGTGCTGCCACAATAAGGTTTGGGAACCACCCCACGAAGAAAGCTTATTTGCTGTGTGGGTGCTACCGATCCGCGTCGACAGTGAAACCAAAAAGATCGCAGAGCCAGTCAGGGTCTTGTTACTGACTCGTTTGATGCTCCGGCTCTCTAGAGGAGGCGAAGCAGGCGGCGACGGTAAGTTGTGTGTAACCTCCGTACACTACCTGGTCGCTGTGAATTTGGATTACACCGCGAGGTTGCATAAACTCAATATGATTTTCAGGAAGGTCGAAGCAGCTCGCCTCCAACTATTGGTTCCCAAAGACATGGCAAGCTTGATGAGTTGCTCCGTTGCCTCAGAGTCGCCGGGGAAGCGTGGACAAGTGATTGGTTCTGGAGAATTCACACGGAAGAAGACTGGATGTGGTTCGAAGCTGTTCTTTGTGGAGTTCAGATGGCAAACAAGTTTCCTGGGGGACCGGAAACACTATGGAGATCTGGCCGTTTGAAGCGCAGGATGGGTTCTGCCCACGGATAATAAAATGAGGACTACTCTGGTCGAGTCTGACGTCTTTGTCTGCAGATCATTGCAAAATTTTGCTTAGCTTGAGACAGACAGACTTCCCAAAGTTTCCAACATGTGTTGATCGAAAAGTGCAGGATTGTAATCGAATTCTAGTTCGCCGAGTAACCACACATGGCTTTACCGTTAAGGAAAGTCTGGGACTATCGAGGATACATAAGCCGATTTGAGCAACTCGACTTTGAAGCAAGATACTGATCCTGTCTTCCACATGGATGCTCCATAGAGAAAGATATAGCTGTGTGTCAACTCTCTTTCGAATGCTTGATTGAGTGTTAAAACCATTTCGAGCTGGGTTTGATAGCGCACTGGGATTTATATCACGTAAAAGGAAGACCGAAGTGCTCTCCTCAATACATACGCTGATGCTTTCACTCGAATTATGAATTTGGCTTAGCCTGTGCTAGACTCATGTCTTAACTTTACATAAAGCACGCAGCCTGATAGAGTTATCTATCTTCACGTTTATCGTCGAAAGCCCGAATTCACTTTCGGGCAAGACTTCTGCTCATCGATTCTTCTAATATGGGCAGAAAGTTTCATCATCCTTCTACATTGAGGCTCCATGAATCAGTAATTGTTGATGAGGGAGCATAATTGAGTCACGAGAGTGGTAATACACGTGAGCCTAGCTTAGTGGCTAAAATAGATCATGGCAGGAGAGAGACTGCATGAGAGTTGCGCTTCCGAGTTGGGGAAATTGAGACTAGCCATGCGCTACGACTGCACTCGCGAAATTTACTGCTTGAATGGAAAGGGTTGACTTCATGTCTCTAGTACGATATCAAACTTTGAGATCCCGCCTATGAAGATTGCGATACTTTGCTACCTTAGTGACACTACATCTTTCTTGAGCGAGACATAAACTTCAGAGGTTTGCTTTCTTTGCTTGACACATTCGAGGTGTCTCCGTTCAAGTTTTCCAAGTTTAGAGACAAGTCAGGGTTTTTAGGACAGACTCAAAGATCCTTTGCGATAGCTCGTAAGTAAACACTCAGGTCTTCGAGGATTGCTATTCAGAACCAAGAGTTTATCACGACGGGTAAAGTGATACCTTGTTCGCTTCTCTATTGTTCCATGTCCAATTTTCTCAACAGCACCATTGAAGACATGCGCTCCTGCACATAATCTACATCATACAGTAACCAATTCTAGAGGGAGAGGTATCATATTCAAACCTCGTTTTTAGATATCTGGCATCAGTTTTCTTTTGTGGAATTTCAAACTTTCCAGGCGAAAAAGACTCTGCAAGTGGCGCCATGTTAAGTGTCAAAGTCGGAACTTCATCGTAATCAGTAGGAATAGAAACAGCCCTTTGACGGATTGCCAATCCTCCTTCTTGATTCATGAAAGCTCTCATACTCAAATGAAGTGGCCTGAGATTTATTCGAATGGAGGCATACTATATCAACTATTGATAACCCGCAGAGCATATACCTCGCTAGCCTGTCTTTTCTGTAGCAATAGACTTAATTAGAGTCTTCACCTCATCGTCCGACATCTCTTTGACTCCAAGCATAGGGTTATCGTCTTTGGGCCAAGGGCCAGAGAAGTCCGGCCTAGAGTTCGCATAGCGTATCATGTCGCCAAAAACCTTCATGCTGTAGTTACCCGCCTGGAACTCTTTCAACGCTCCAGCAAAGACTTGGTCCATATTTGACTTTGACTCAGTCCAACCGTCAGTCCCCAACGCTTCCTTGCACAGGTCCACCATCTGCTTTTGGCTTTTGTTGACAGAATGCACGTGAACAGGCTTGTTTTCAGTCTCCACTGGGTGGAGCAAGGCCCTTGAAACGGCTTTGCCAGTTGATTCGAGCGTAGTCCAGACGTGAACATTCTCCCCTTCGTTGATATAGTCAACTTTCTTGTTGTAGATGTCGATGTTCATGAAGCCGGTCCGAAGGTTCCAATCTAGGAACGCTCCATTGCAGATAACACTCCAAGTCATTCCGGTCTCTTCACATTTCTTCAGTAAGTGCATGTCATTCATATCTTTCTTGAAGAAGACGGGCACCGAGTGGACGTTGCGGTTGTTGAAATCCAGGCTGAAGTCTGATGGAATGAAACGATACACTCGAGCTGCAGCGGCAGCATCTATCAATCTCGTTGGAGTATCGTCGTGAACAAGAGTGCAGTCCACGAAAGCCTGGTGGCCCTGTAAAGCATCTCTAATAGCATCAAAAGAAGTGAAGTCGACGACCTTGACATGTACACCGTCAGGGAAAATGCCCTGTTTGCGGACCAAGACAGTCACATCAAAACCATCTGCAAGCAGTGCTTTCAGAGTTGGTCTTCCCACATTACCAGTTGCCTTGCATTGTTAGTTACGGACCATTTGCCTAGACGAAGCTTGAACACGAGCTTACTCCTGCGACGGCGACTTTCTGAATCTTAGGCATCATGTTGAAAAGTGTTGACACTAGTATGAAGTAGGAGAACTCAGATGGGCAGATCAGTCCAAGATCCTATATCGATGTTGATTTGGCGTATCAGAGCCGCCTCCGTCTCTGAAGAAGTATTTATGCCGCGCGTTTGATACACAGAATTTCGAGGGAGGGCTCGCGCCCATCGAAATAGGGCGCACTTCGGTCACCCGAGGGAGGCATCAACCGCGTCAGCAACCACGCATTCAAGACGTTAAATGTGAGAAGTCGTGGTATCTGAGTCTCGAAGACACCGTCCGCCCACTATGTGTAAGATTGACCATTGGGCCGGACCCCCGGTTTGACAGACGCATCCTCCCGCCCCAAGTCCGAGCACAAGTTGCGTAACCTTGTTGTATGTCACGCAACATCACTCTTTGAACGCACACACTTCTATCGGGGCAGATAATTCTCGTGGTTCGATGCATACTTCCATCCGCGTCTGTCTCAGACCGTCCGATGTATCTCGGGCTAGTCGGCCACTTGAACTTATGTCACGGCAGAGGTTCTATGGGAAGGGAATCCAGTCCCCTTATGCGAGAATACGTGCGCGAGAGATCAGCCTCAGTGCATGGGACAAGCCTGAGATTTGTCTTGGCATCTGAAAAAGCATCGGGGATTTCCTAGATGCTTCCTCTTGGCCCATTCACCACACGCATGGTTCTAGTACTCATGTCCTACGGGTACTACAAAGGTTAGACGAAATCTTGGCCATCTCAACACGAAGCAACTATCACTCCAAATTATGGCTTCAGAAAAGTTAATTGCAAACTGCTGGACTATCGCTATCGACCAATGATCCGTCTAGGTATTCCAATCAAACTGCATCGTGGATACCTCATCTAGTGGGTGTTGGTTACAGAGAAGCCCTTGATGGGGTAGTGGAAGTTGACGTGGTGAGACTCAACCTTGCCGCTGGCAGGAATGTACACAGACTTATCGGCGGCTCTGCTCTTCTCCAGACTCTCCCATCCCAAAGCCGCGACGAAGACCTTGCCACCACCATCAACCTCTTCGGTTGAAAAACCGCTGGCAAAGTCATTGAAGCCATCCATGCCGCGGACCTTCTCGAACTGAGCTCTCATGTCGTCCTCAGACATGGTGGAGCCGCTGATAGTGATAGTCTCGGCGATGGGAGAGTCGATGGCGGCTCTGGGTGCGTACGGGACGAACTTGATGAAGTACGACTTGACTGGGCCGGTCATAACTGTCTTAAATTCCTCCATCGCCTTTGCACACTCAGAAGACGCGAAGAAGCTGTCGCGGGACTCCTTTGACTTCCAGCCTACAGTAAGAATTAGAAGTGTCCTAGTCACAAAGGCACACTGAATGTGGACTTACCAGAAATGAGATCAAGAACCTGCTCGTTCTCGGACCAAGGTCCCCATCGTGTGCGAAGGTAGCCGTCTTGGGTCTTCAGGGCGAGGAGGTAGGTCTTGAGAGGTTCCTTCCAGTCCTCCTTGGTACCCTTCACGGGGATGATCATGCGCTCAGTGACGCCTCCGGCAGGTGGTGCAGACATGTTGATGGTATTTGATTTAGATGGACTGAGAGTAGAGTTGAAGTTATTTGATGATGATTGCAGAGGTTTTCTTTGATTATGTGGATGTGATTGTTGATAATTGATGATGATGATCAAAAATCTCTGCTGGAGGTGATTGAAGGTTGGTTATATACTGATCAACTCGGGCCCGTGTTCTTCGGAGCCGCTTTCCAATACAATGGTATTTTCTGGGTGCATGACATCGAAGGCGAGAGTCCGACAGTGATCTTACGGCACGACACTACGGCCCGGCGGCTTTCGGTGGAGTGCCACATCCTATGTCCGTTTTGGGGACTCCCGCGGCTGCCACCACGTCAGGCCATCCACGCCTGGACCCTCAATGTCAAAGATCATGCTATCCGGAGTCAAGGTTGCGGCTGTACTGCTGTGGGGTTGCCAAATATGGCGATATTCTGGAAGGAAACATAGCTCTGGGCCCCCGAGCCGCGTCGTTGGCGCCATTGCGAACCCAAGGCCTTAGCTCTTCCGCGATGTTTCTAGTTGCGAGATAGCGCTGTCAAATAGAATGACGGAGTAGAAATACCGAATAAGAGGTTTCAAGCATTCCTTCAAAACTTCAGACGAACTTGACAAGGGTAGTCACTTGCCTTATAGGGAGCGGGAGGTAAGCTCTGCATCTCTTGTGAGACTACTGCAAGTCAGAACACAGACGGTGCAGCATGCGGGCTATGACGTTGGAATGATAGAAGGGAACAGACAAGAATCAGTGGCAGACTTCGCAAAGAGAAGCTTGCCGTTTTGGGGTATCCGATGCTTTCGAAACCACACGGCGGACAAAGCGGCGATGAGGTGGGGGATCGACGAAGGACCTCCGCAAAGTCTAAGTTTCATAAACATACAAGGAGGAGACGGGAAACATTTCAACACCCTGTTTGCTTGACTTGACATGGTCCGCGCTCTTCGGCACTGCCATCCCGTCGGATTCTAGTTGATCGCTTTCGCACCTCGCTCAAGGGTACGTCTGCTTTCTACCCACCATGCATCCGATGCTCCGTCAAGCTTGCATGTCCGCCGGCCGCTCGCCTCCTAGAGCCAGAAAATGGCACAAGAGTGAAACCAGGGGCGCCGACAGCTAGCGTGGCTTTCCGTAACACTGCGGCATTGTTTCCATTGCCCCGATAGCCCTAGTCCGTTGATCACCCCGGCGGTCATCGGGGAAACACCAGTGCCCGGCCCTCCGTAAATGCGGACGGGATCAATTTGGCGGGTCTTTGTCCAAGGACCTATGTCCTTTCCGATGCGATGCGAGAAACAGGGGAATTCAGCCACGTCGACGATGTGTCTCCGATCTCTAGTTGTAAGGTAGGTATTGACAATGCCACAATACCCAAGTGACTGGGCAGATACGAAGTTTGCATAAGTCACTGTACAAGCCAGATGTAAACTCGTACGCACTTGGGGTTGCAAAGAGATCTCAATTCCCGACAGTATCAGTTGAGTAGTCACACCTCACGAACCTTTATCACCGTTTCTAGAACCCCTTTCGTTTGACTCGAGCATTGTCTGTTGCGGGAACTAAGGTACCCTGCCTTGTTGAGAAGAACTTATTTGCACTCGCGCGTGGCCAAGTAATGAGCCTATCTTATTATGGATTGCTCAGATTGTGGGAGAAGTCGGGACTAACAGTGCTCCATGACGGGCGAACGAAACATCTACGCTAATTGAGAATCAAGGCTTGAGCAATTGATTCCAATTATCCAACGTGTATGTGCTTTCCCACTTTAATATAATTTACGTCATATTAAAAAAATGTCAAGCAATGCGTCTCTGATTCGTTATACGTAAAATCCGAGGAGAAACTCCGGAGAGTTCCAAGCTTCTTCCGCTAACACACGTTGCCAAGTTGCGCCTCACCAATCCGCTTTTTTGCCAATACAGATAGCTAACCAGCAGCTTCGTCACACGGTGCAATGTTAGTCTCCTTGAACTTTAGGAGAGAAGTAGGAAGACATGTAGGGTCCAGTCTCGTTGTAGTTGTACGAGACATAAGACAATCCACCTGGCTTAGAGTAGTCCCTACCAGGCCTGAAAACCATTAGCTTATGTGAAATGTTCAGTGTCATGACTTGAGTCAACTTACAGTTTGGAAGTTTCTGTGGCACCACGGTAAAACTTGTCTGCAGACTCGTCCCATCCCAAGTTTCTCAGGGCTTGTGCAAAGTTCCTCATAGTCTGCGCATCGCTGCTTGCAGTCTGGCCCCACGGCAAGTGTGCCTTGATATCGATGCGTTCCGCTCCAGGCTTCAGCTCGAATGCAAAACAAATGCCCTTGTGCAGATTCTGCATATCTCTGGCATCTTTCCGTTGATCCGCCGTCATGCCTTGGGGCTCATCCAGGAGTAGATGCCACACCTTCTCCGCGGTCTCTACACCTTTCAACGTGGCTTCGTCGGTCTGAGCCCCACCAAGTGTGAAGACGTCTGCCAGCACTGACTTCGCGTTTGAGGTTGTCCGAGCATAGACCTTGACGCGTGCCTTGTTGGGGTCGATGCAGTCGACAGCCATCATCTCAACTATGCACGGCTCCTTGCAAGACGCCAAATACCTTTGCAACTTTGTGGCGGATGCGGCGAGCCTGTCTCCACAAGGCTGCAACTTTGGAATCATGTCGAATACGAGATCTGATGTCGTCGCTCCTGTCGCGAAGTGCTTGAGGACTGGAAAGTGATAGGATTTGAGAATGCGCTTCGAACGCTTCATGTCGTAGGCGAGGAAGAGTTGCGGTATACGTTTAACAAAAGAAGGCATCGCTTGACGAGCAGCGGCGGCTTCTTGGGGTGTGACAAACCATGCGCTGACGAGTTGCTCGTACCATCGCAAATCGACGTCGGAAGAGACTTGAGAGAGTATTGGAACCATGGATCTGCCAATATCTCCAGCGAAGGGGTCATCGGTAGAACCGGCAGTATCTCCTAGGGGCTCGAACGTGTAGCGAATTACACCGTCATCACCTTTGGTGAAGTTCCACGATGGCTCAAAGGTAGATCCATCGTAAGTCAACAGCGGCCTCACTTTTGCCTTGGGTGTTAGTATTCCGAACGAAGGTACGACAACATCGCGGAACACGCGCAAGTGGTCTGCCTTCTCTTCCGGTGTATATGACTCTGCGCTGTTGAGCAGGGTGTTGAGGAGTGGTGCGCATTTATCCCACCACCACCGGTGCTTTGGGTTGAGGGGAGGGTCAATAGGGATGGTAGCATCGTTGACACTTGAGGAGAAGGCGTTGAACTTCTGAGGAGACCTTAGCGGTGCTTCGAGGCTATCCTTTACAGGATTATAGATGGCTGCTGGTGCCATGCTGAAGACTGGTCAAAGGAAGTATGTGCAGTGTGAGAATTCAGAGTAATGAGATGGAAATGCTAACTAATCATGCTCAGATGACGCTGACATGCAGGAGGTAGGGCATCCTTAAATCTTTATAGCTTCACCAGAGTCTGGGCATCCTAATTAAACACCGTTCGCCTCAAGTGATAACTTCCCAATTAGATCTACGTTGCACTCCTTCAACCGAGATATTGATGGACATGAGCATTAGGCCGAGGGCCGAAGGCCACTGTCCTCCAGTTGGACAGGTTTGTCCGTCGTGGTCCTCAAAAGGTCGCCGTCTACTTCCAAGGCGAGAACAAACATTGAGTTTGATCAGGTATCAAGTCAAGACAACGTCACTGCAATGCAGTTGTTTGGTGGACTATCGTCCTTCGCGCAGTGCATGGATATGCTGACTACTTACAGGCACTTACTCAGTCCTAGTAACCTTTCATCTTGAAGTTGAACAAGGAGGCTGTGGCCTGCCTGCTGTCAAGCTTAGATACCCGGAAGCCGCGTGCTTAGTTAAAACGCGGAGATACTTCGAAACAAACAAGGACAGCCTAGCCGAGTAGCTCTACAAAGATCAGGCGAAACCATAAGCCATGGCAGCGTATGATTCACTTCGTCAGCGAAACACTCGAACTCGTTGGTATTCGTATAAGGCAAGTAGAGATGGCTTCTTGTCGGCGCCCGTCACTTGTCTACTCAATGTCATTCTGGAAAGCTTGGCCGAGGGCTGAAATCCGAGTTCGACAACTTAAACACAACTCTAAACATCCCACTTGATCAGACGATATGGCCGCGGCAGAGTTGGTCAAGATTACGAACTCGCCGCACCTTCCGCAATCATCGGCAGTTTGTCATTGCCTTTCCAATGAGACATGTAGTCTTGAGCCATTTCTGCACTTCACTAGTCAGGTGAGGATGATAATACGGACGTTCCCATCGGACTCTTGGAAGTTTGATTCAATGCCACGCAGCCAGTTTGGGGAATTCCAGGAGAGCCGCTCTCATCAGGAACGGGCCTTTTGATGTAGAAGATGTTTGATATCGAGCAGTCCAAGTGCTACTCCGCGCTTACGGCCCCGCGCGGACTAGATCCGCGGTCATCTATGGAGGCCGAACTTCCGAAGATCCGTCATGGTATGAAGATTGGCAAGAGCTCATCCTAAGCTCTAGAGCTCAGCCGAGTATAAGCTCACGGGCGTCATAGACTGGAAGCTCTCGTCAATAAATGAACTCTTCCCCCTCTTCAAGGAGAAGGTTCGCGAACTCAACTATATGTGTGGTTACGAACGACAACATTATTAAAGACTACACCATCTCCAAAATTCACGAAATAATTCCTCGAATCTTCAATACTGTACTACGGTTACAAGGCCACTTATTATATTATGGCACCAGGCGTCACGTCGGCGAACGGGGGGCACGCATCGAACGGTGCGGCGCCAGCTCCTCGATTTCTGCCCCCTGGAGTATCCGCGGAGAAGTTCCAAGAGTTCGCAGCAAGCCTTCAAAAGGCAGTCGGAAAAGACAATCTCCAGATCATCACCAGAGATACCCAGCTGGATGATGGCGACTATCAGACCGTCGATTGCCAGACGCACGACATGCACTCTCTCTACGAGCGTGAGGAATTTGTTGGCAGCGCGCTCATCCACCCCCGAAATGTGACAGACATCCAAGCAGTCATCAAGCTCTGCAACGAGTATCTCGTTCCTGTGTGGACGTACAGCAAAGGTCACAATATCGGCTACGGCGGTGCCGCTCCAAGAGTATCCGGAAGCTTGGTGATGAACCTGGGAAAGCACATGAACCGCATCATTGAGGTCAATGCCACGGACTGCTACTGTCTCGTTGAGCCCGGTGTCACCTATTTACAGATGCAAAAGTATCTTGATGACAACGGGCTGCGGGACAAGGTGTGGCTGGACTCACCGGAGCTCGGCTACGGCTCCATGATTGGAAACGCACTGGACCATGGCGTGGGCTTCACTCCCTACGGTGATCACTGGATGATGCACTGTGGAATGGAAGTTGTGCTGGCCAGCGGTGAGGTCGTTCGTACGGGCATGGGTGCGATGCAGAGTCCCGAGGGCCGCAAGCAGGCGGCTCAGGGGGTACCGCCTCAGGATCAGCATCAGAACGAGTGTTGGCAGCTATTCCCTTATGGATTTGGTCCAATCAACGACGGAATTTTCTCCCAGAGCAACAACGCAATTGTCACGAAGATGGGCATGTGGGTAAGTTTGAATTCATGAGAGGGGGCCAAGTTGGTCACAAGATGAGGCAAAGCTGACTGATGGATACATGTAGCTCATGCCCGCACCCCCTGGAATCACTCCCTTCATGGTGACATATGAGAAGGATGAAGATCTTGAGGCCGTCGTCGATATTATTCGTCCGCTTCGTGTGGTAAGTTGCTGCTCTGAGACTTGATGAGTAACGCAGCTCACAAAAACTCTACAGAACATGGTTCTCCAGAATGCTGCCAGTCTCCGTCACATCTCGCTCGATGCGTCGCATTACCACCCCCGCACAGCATACACTGATGATCCCAATACCCCGCTCACGGAAGAGCAACTAGATGCTGCGGCGAAGAAGGTCGACCTTGGCCGCTGGGTTTACATTGGTGCGGCCTACGGACCGGAGCCGATCCGCAAAGCCCATCTCGAAATCACTAAGCGAGAGATGACCAAGGTTCCCGGAAGTCGATGGTTCCTGCTTGAGGATCGCAAAGAAGAGCACAGCACCTTGCACTGCCGTGCTGACACAATGCGAGGCTTGCCGACATGGGATGAGCTCAGATGGCTCAACCAGTAAGTGCCCAAACGCCCCAATTCAAGGTTACAGCTTTGACCAGTTTACTCAGGTGGATTCCTCACTGCACATTCTTGTCTTTCTCGCCAATCTCCAAGGTTGATGGCAAGTCTGCCATGAAGCAGTACACGATGGCTAAGAAACGCTTCGCGGAGGCGAAGTTGGACTACTTTGGTATTCTCAGC
Source organism: Colletotrichum abscissum (assembly GCF_030869225.1). Lineage (NCBI taxonomy): Eukaryota > Fungi > Ascomycota > Sordariomycetes > Glomerellales > Glomerellaceae > Colletotrichum > Colletotrichum abscissum. The sequence continues at coordinate 316,344 of NW_026850154.1, forward strand.
ATTGGCATGCGTGAGATGCGTAAGTCATCCATCACCCAGCTCGTCGCTCTGCCATTACGAGGCGTTGAAGAAGATTGCTGACGCGAGGTTGCACAGACAACATTGTGTGCATCGTTTATAACAGGGAGGATCCTGACATGCGTCGCCGCGCGCAGTGGCTCGTCCGTACCATGATCCAGGATTGCGCTGACAACGGCTGGGGCGAGTTCCGTACTCACGTCGCTCTCATGGATCAGATCGCGGATACGTACGACTTCAACAACCATGCGCTTGGCAAGTTGAATCAGACCATCAAGGATGCGTTGGATCCGAATGGCATTCTGGCACCTGGAAAGAGCGGCGTTTGGCCCAAGAGCTACGATAAGTCCAAGTATGTCCTCAACAAAGACTACATTAAATAAGTAAGAGTGGGGACTATAGTATTCATCATCACATCACGCACGCACAGTTTAGCAATTGAGAGTTTCTCTTGCCATAAGGTTTTCAGAATATGGCTGGCTTAACCCTGCATGATGAATGAAGTCCAGCCGATTTGCCAGTGAGCGTTATGCCATGGAACAACCACACCCGCGTTGCAAACAGCCACTGAGGGTGTCAACATGAGCGGTTGGGGAGCAGCAGCAATAGACACCAGGGAACGGGCGAGGGACCGCGATCCTCCGCAGTTTTTGCGTGGCCCGGTCATACTATCCTTGAAACTCAGCTACGCCTTCGCAACTTTCAACGAAGCATGTCGCTTAATAATCAGCCCTGATGGTCTAGCGGTATGATTCTCCCTTAGGGTCTTCACGACACATCTGGGAGAGGTCCCAGGTTCGAATCCTGGTTAGGGCCCAGTTCTTTTGCTTTTGATCACCATTCGACAGATACGCCTTGCTCTTCTGTGTACCCAACATTTTCGTATGTTAAGCTGTGATAGAGTGGACAATTTGCTAAATGACAAGCCCGACACAAATCGCGTGCCCACACTCTAAATCATCTAAGAAATCCCAGCCCCTATCATGGTAATAGCTTTGTTATTCTTTGCACTTCCATTAGTAATGACGATCGGCTTCCAGCATAAAGCGCGAATATCCGTGGCCTCGGTTTCAGATCACCGACAAACATTTTCAGTTCCCAGCATTTCCGGACTCCGGATACGGGCCGTGTCAAGTTGATCAAGTTGAGACGAAAGCTCATGCTGGGGAAGGCCTGCATGGAATCTTAGATGCATCAGCATGATTAGCATCTACATTGGGCGAAGGATTGTTTCGGTATCGGGCAAGGTTCAATAGACTTTCTCTACATCAATTTTCTAAGAAGCTTTGCTAGCAGGCTGATCTGGCTCTGGTCTCAGTCTCGGTTGTTGTTCATGACCTTCCCCAAAGAAAACTGTCCCTCGCGTGGAAGGACCTTTGAATGATCTGTCGTCATTTTGAGAGGCAAAGTCACGAGACTTTGAAGCGAAAGCGGTTGCGCTCCATGGCCTGGCATACACCTGTCTGGCTCATGACTTCGCCTGTCAAGTTTTTATGAGCAACTTGGTAGCACTTTCATCCACTGAAGATCAACCGTTTACACTATCATTTGACAGACATTGGAACTAAACTGGCTGACGGCATTCTCCTTCGACATTCAAAACCTAAAGGTTAGAGTTGAGGAATAGAAGCAGATCTCAATATGTCCAAAGAGTCCGCAGACCCAACTGTAGCTCTGGTGACGGGTGCCAACCAGGGCATAGGCTACGAGATTGCCAAGCGACTGGCATCGGAACATCCTGATTACCACGTCTTCATGACGGGGCGACGGAAGGAAGCCATCGAGAAGGCAGCTTCAGGGCTCCAGGAAGCCGGTTTGAATGTCGAGCCTTTAGTTCTGGATATCACATCCGATGACAGTATTAAATTCGCCGTCGACACAATCCGCACAAATTTCGGCCATCTCGACGTCCTCATCAACAATGCTGGAATCCTCTTGGGCAAGCCCGAAGACTCGATCCGGCTGAAGCTCGCGACGGTCTACAACACCAACGTCTTTGGCTCCATCGCCGTCACAGACGCTTTCATCCCTCTCCTGCGCGAGTCTTCCAAAGTGAAGCGCATCGTTTTCGTCAGCTCGGGACTGGGGAGTCTTGCGATTCGGACGGATCCTAGTCTGGGTCCGGTGAGGGACTTTATCGAGTATGGTTCCAGCAAGGCCGCGCTCAATCACGCTGCGATGACTTTCGCGTCTAGGTACAGGGACGACAAGATGTGGAAGTTTAATATTTGTTGTCCTGGCTACTGCGCGACAAACATGAACTCGTACGAGGGGCCTGATGAGGCATCACTGGGATCGGTTCAGGCGGTGCACTTGGCGACCTTGGGACCTGATGGTGCGAGCGCGACGTTTTCCAACCGACATGGGCCGATCCCGTGGTGAATGCTCGGTGTGTTGGCTAGGTAGCGGGAAGAAAGTTGGCAGATACATGTTGAAATCATAGTCCCACATCGATACTCTCAATCGCATGATGGACTGATAGGCCTGACCATGGGGACTCAGAATGAACAAGGGGATATTCGGGGATTCCGTCTTATAGCGATCAGCCAATATGGGCTCTCAGCGTGATAGGTTGTAGCTGTATCCAATCACTTACACGCCATTTGGCTGAGCAATTGTTGTGCTGGCGTAACACCAGTCGCAAATGGGTCTGAATGTGTCCGGTATGTGGCTAGAAATCAGCGACAGCGCGCCAATTGGGCGAATGTCTCCATGTTTCTACAAGGGCGCACCTGTACCAGGTTCCCCGCTCCAAATCATCTCGCACTTCAAAGAGAAGCACTCTGGCCCGATTGCATCTTCAGTTGTCTTCATCGATAAGCATATTGAACAGATCAACGGTCTCTACAATGGATGGACAGCCTGTTAGACGACCCTACAAAGGCTCATGTCATTGCGGTGCGACGCAATACATCGTCTTCCTCTCGTTTCCTCACACACTACCTCCGGCGCGTGTCCCCAGGGCCGAATCGCGAACGCATCAAGACTTCTACAGATGCAACTGCACCACCTGCCACAAAGCCGGAATTTTTCACATGCGCCTCGCCTCGGCCCCGGATGACTTTCTTCTCCTGAAGCCCCTCGACCCGTACAACGACTTGGGCGACTATACGGTCTATGAGAAAGACCTGCACTTTCTCTTTTGCAAAGGTTGCGGCATGCGTTGCTTCACTTTTATGGGGAAGGGCGAGGTGGTGGACGTAGATCTAACGGTTCTAGGAGTCGGCGCTGGGACCGACTCCGGGTCGGAGGAGAAGAAGGCCCGCAGCAAAGGCGGGCCGGCGGCTACGGCGACGGCGGGCGAGAAGAGCATGACAAAGGTGTGGAGACCGAAGAAGGAGGGGTGGGTGGAGGGCAAGAAGTTCGGAAGCTATTTGAGTGTCAACGGATATTCCGTCGACGCCGGTCAGGAGGGATTCGATCTACGCGAGATAACGGAGAAGAAGTGGGTTGGGTATTGCGATTGGCTTGAGTTGCATTCCGAAGGGTCTCAAGGGACTCGACATGATCGGCCCTGGGAAGGCGGCGCTTATTGAGCTGGTGAGGTTGGTTCGAAATGGGCCGGTTAGTCAAATCCCGGAGTGATAGGGGAATGAAGCGAACGCGTTGAAGTGGAGTTGAGCTGAATGGCAGGCTGGTTGAAACCTGGCATATCTTGGTTACGCCCGGTAGGACGGGGCTCATCGGGATATGGATTTCCTCCACATCCATAAAATGATTCCGGCCCCTGATACGAGCATCGATTCTGACTTGCTCCTTTCGCTCCTTCGTAGTATCATTTCGTAACAAGTCTGCCGATAGCTCTGATATCCAAGATGATTCGCACTATAACAATGCACTATTGACATCCTTGTTCGAGTCGTGTGCCTCTGGACATTGCTGACGGAGTATCACTGCGGAGGTCTGCATTCCGCTCCCGGCTGACTACCGCGCAGCCAACGGAGGCTTAGCGGAATTCAAGATCTATCATTACCCCCCCTATGACAGTCGCATTGTGAAACGATCTCCTTGCTATCAAGAAGACTATGGAGATTAGCAAAACTCTAACCCCGCATTTTCCTTATCATTGGGTCTGAGTTGCATGGAGAAAGACGAACTTGTAGGGAGACATATCTTGGCGCTATCTTCATCAGGTAACGAACCACCCTGTAGTATTGCAGCTATTACATGCCGCGCCCATATCCGGTCAGCCAGCAGCGCCATCCAAGAGATATATAAAAGGAAGCCTTCGAAGCGTCGTCCGAAATCAGACGAGCTCGTCAACTTCTTACTTTTCACCTGCAGTTGCATCTCCTCTTCACATGTCTTTGCTCTCAAACCTTGCATTACGTATCACCAACTCCACCCCCGCAGCAACAACAACATCAACAACAACAATGACCAACACAAGCAAAGTTGTCAAGGTGGCCGTCACCCAGGCCGAGCCCGCCTGGATCGACCTCCCAGCCGCCGTCGCAAAGACATGCAAGCTCATCGCAGAGGCCGCTTCCAATGGGGCTCAGCTCATCGCCTTCCCTGAGTGCTGGATCCCCGGTTACCCCGTGTGGATATGGACCCGCCTCATCGACTTTGATCTCAACGTAAAGTACATCAAGAACTCGCTTCAGCTCGACTCGCCCGAGATGGCCACCATCCAGGCCTGCGCAAAGGAGAACAACATTGCCGTCTCACTCGGCTTCTCAGAGAACGACAACCACTCGCTCTTTATCGCGCAGGCCCTCATCGGCCAGGACGGCGAGATCAAGGTGCACCGCCGCAAGATGAAGCCCACGCACATGGAGCGGACCATCTTTGGCGACGCGTCGGGCCACTGCTTGAAGAGCGTGGCTGAGCTGCCCTTTGCGCGAGTCGGTTCTCTGGCGTGCTGGGAGCACATCCAGCCCCTTTTGAAGTATAACACGATTGCCCAAAAGGAAGAAATCCATGTCTCGGCATGGCCCAGCGTCACGCCTCATTCCGGCGGTGGCCCGGACATGTGGTCGATGAGCGCAGAAGGTATGTCACCACAAATGCCGTTCCGGGCGGAATTTCACATTCCGAAATTCCGGCGTCTTGATGAACTTGAACTAACCTAGATGATTAGGATGCCACAACCTCTCCCGCACATACGCTATTGAGTCAAACGCCTTTGTTCTCCACAGCACGGCGCTCATCTCCGAAAAGGGCATCGCGGCGCACAGCAGTGCGGGCGGCGCCATCATGTCCACCCCTGGCGGTGGAACCTCTGCCATCTTCGGCCCGGACGGCCGGAGGCTATCGGAGCCCGTCGATGAGAACACGGAGACCATCATCTACGGCGAATTGGACTTTGACGCCATCCACAGGACAAAGATGTTCGCGGATTGCACCGGCCACTACAGCAGACCGGATCTTTTGAGGCTTAATGTGGATAAGGAGATTAAGATCCTGGTCAGGGCGGATGGTAGTGTTGCGAAGGTGCCGAAGGAGGAAGAGGAGGAGGCTGTGCTTGTTCTCTAGATACCTATTTCATAATTGCCATTTTCTTGTCATTCTAGCAAATCAAACTTTTCATCCATAAACTACCATCGCTTCGCCCGAGATTTCCCGATCATTCAATCGCTGCATAACACCAAGATTGCAACAAAAACCTTCCGAACCACACGAGGGTATAGGTGTTTTGTAGTACCAATACATTGCATCCATGAGCCTAACGCTACACATATCCGGGACAATCCCCCGCCTCTTAATTCGTTCATAACCCATTGTTAGTCGAAAGCCAATTGAAGTCTTCGCAATCCGTGAGCCCCTGAAAGGCCTGGAGAAAATCAACAGTACCCATAGGGTTCGTCCGCTCACCGCTCAAACCAGAAACATCGAGAGTTCCCAGAGACGCGAAAGAGCTCATGTCCAAGGTGCTAAAGTCCACGGGTGGCGCATCAGCCGCAGTAGCGCCGTACCCATCCCACTCATACTCAAACTGAACCTGGTTCACACCACTCAGGTCCGCCTCGCCCATGTCCCTACTCCTGGACTGCGTAATATTCGCGCCCAAGTCACTCTGAGCATCGGGCGCTGTAGCCGCAGACTGCTCGATCTGGTAACTGAACTCGATGGGCAGAGCCCTCATCACCCCCCACCGCTGCGCGAGCACACGAATGATCTTGATACTCTTGACGGCACGGACAGGCCACGAGACCTGAAGCTCGCGCAGGAGCTCAAGACACTGCCGGAGCCAGTAGGTGCTCTGGTGCCGCAGCGCCGGCGTCCAGCTGGTCGCGTTCATTAGGTGTACGATGGCGGCGCTGAGGAGGTGGTGGATGATGACCGGGTTCGGGGAGATGTCGAAGCCGTGGGCGCGGCGGTAGGTCCGAACGAGTCGGGAAGTCGCTGTTGCTGCTGCGGTGAGAGAGCGGAGGACGAGAAGCATGAATTCCGAGTTTTGTCTCTTGCTGCTGCTGTTGTTCGCAGTGTTCCCGGGCTCGGTTGTCTCTGAGGTTTGTGAGATTGCGGCAAAAATGCGGAGGAACGGGGGCATGGTGATGAGGATTGTCATTTGGTAGGCTAGGTGGAATTGGATAACTGGTTTCGGGGTTGAGTCTCCCGACAGATGGAGCCTATCATCGCGGGAGCGGAAGAAGGCGCTGAGTGCGTCCTGGCTTGCTACGAGGATGCGGACTTGTTGCGGTATGGGTAGAGATTCGAAATTTGTTGAGAAGCTGAGATCGGTGTTACTCACGAAAGTCCATCTTCTGAAATCTGTGTGGGAGACGGGGAAGCAGGACTTACACCTGGTCCATGTACTGGTCATGCAGATACCACAACTTGCACTGCCATGCAAAAGATACTTGACCGAGGCCCGCCTTAGAGTTCTCAAAGGTCATCTCAAAGTCCGGTACGTTTACTCTCCGCCACGGTAATGCGCAGTTACGGCCTAGAATCGAGATGGCTGTCCGGTCAATGATGTAAAACATCCAAAAAGTGCGAATCTCCTGCTCCGTAGCCTCCAGCTGCCTGGCTTCGCACTCGTCTAGCGCCAAGACGTGCAGTCTCAGATGTACGCACATGCCGGCGGCCATGGAGATGAACATCCAGCCAAAGTGGTCTCTTCCCATAGCCAATGAGCGCCACGACATCATTGACAGCCCCTGGATGACTTTGAGTGTGGGATTCTGCCGGCAGCAGGTGAAGATGAGGCTTTCTGCGAACTGCGCGAATGCATCTCCTATGAGGGTAGCATCTGGTCGTCGTGTAAAGGTTGTGCCTGTAGCGATGATGGCACTGTGTAAGAAGGCTTCATCTGGGGTTTGATAAGGGTAGTTGTGCAGGAAGTCGGTTGTCGTGTACGGCGTGAACTGATGTTCTTGGTTGATGTTATCCAAGAACAGATCCGCCATCTCGTGGATTAGGCCCTTTTGTCGACAGTAAACGAGCACCTGTTCTGGAGGGATGACTTGATGGGCCATGGGTACAGCTGGCCGTACGGGATCGACTGCATAGTGAGACCCAGTGGCAGGGTCGTCGATGATTGTTACCCCATCACCGACATTCGTTCTCCAAAGCATTACACACAACTCTTCCATTGCCATCTGAGACCTCTCCTGTGTCCCTGAGTCCTTACTCGCACTGCCTCCATGGTCTTCTATAGAGACAACGTCCTTGATCTCCTCGTCGTCCCCGCCGACTGCGAGACCTTCGGTGGCGTCACCTCCATCGAGACTTTCTCGGAGGGTTGCATCGGGCTCTGCCGACTGAGATGCGCGATCACTCAGAGACAGTGCCGGGGAGGGCTCTTTCTCAACGCTTTGCTTCTCTAGGGCCAAGAGCAGCGATTGTACTTGAGCCTCGAGGGCTCTGACGTAGTCCTCATCCCAGTATTTCCGCCTGGATGATTACGTTAGCGACATAGTTCGGTGGCTACTTAGCATTGCTTATAGTTGACGTGAACCATAAGTAACTAGTAGGTGACACACTTTCTGGGGCGTTGCTCAGTGTAAACACATTCCCTGTTCTGCCTGCTGCACAAGGAGCATGCAGGACGGGCAGCATCGCACTGCCGACGGGAGAAAGGCGTTAGTCACGGCAGTTCACGAAAGGACTAGGAGACTAGCAAGGGAGTTCGGGGAAGTTGGTCCTTCCCCGTGGGGTCTAGAATGGAGTCTAGAAATGGAGCAAAACTTTGGGAAAGTTCTTCTTCGCGCGCGGACGACCTACTTTTCGCTTCCCCGCCCTGCACCGGTCACAAGCGAAGCTTGTTGGTTTCTGGGACATGGCCGTGTTGGGAAGGGACCTGCTCGAGGCACTGGGGGGGGATGTTTGTCGGATCCCAAAGTTGGGTTCTCTTCTCGGCCACGCGCAGCGCCGAGTAAGTAAGCTTACCCTTTCCTTTCTCGCGTCTGCAAAAAAGGGGCCCGCGACGTTGGGGCGACTCACTTCATCCGGCTGCCAACGGTTTGTTTCCTTTCATCTGTGTAGATCGACCACACCCTCTCTGCAGGCGGACGAATCCAGAAAGAGGGGGGTGCAAGACCTTCTGGAAGACCTGATGGCAGGGCTTGAGTCGTTCGAAATGACTCTGTTGGCGAGCGACTGACGTCTCACGTACGCGGTGTTGTTCGGTGGTTTATCTGCGGGGTGGAGACCTCCGCAGGATAAGCCTAGGGCGAACGGTGAATTGAGCATGTCATAAATGTCATAAATGGCACCGGGGCGGAGATGAGGGGTTTGCGAGACATTTCCCAGGGCACGAGGGGGCTGACAACCCTGATATGCTGAGTGGCTGCGGATGGTCGGAAAGATTTCCGATGCCCACGCTGTAAATTTCCCAGAACTCTATATCCATATGATGGTTTCTTTTTGTTCTCTGTGAAGAAAGGGGCCTTATCTTGGGGGATCATTGAGATAAAGAACTCACGAGCGCGGGCCACAGCTCAGAAATTGTCGATGCGGAGAGTCAGGGTTGGCGAGTCATGTATCAAAGGGCTATTGGCAACACCTGACGAGGCGAGCGCCAACGGCTGATGTTCGTACAGAGGGCCAGTAATAGAGCACCTAACTTTCAGCTTCGTAAACAAAAGTATTATTCAAGAAGTAGATCATAGCTGAGTGCGCTATCACAAGTCCCGCCGCGAATCAATGATGAGCTGGTAAATGGTGCGGTGAGAGGAGCCAAAAGTAAGAACGTTGAGCTCTGCCGGCAGAAAATCTGCTTCTGGTGCGAGATGATCTAAACTTACATAGAGGAACATGACGAGTTCAGTTGGTAATTATTAATTGATACTTAAGTAGTTCTCTCTCGATTGGAACGCATGGCAAATCTCAATTTGGCGTCAGCAAATGCCTATCATAACATTGCTTATGTATATGGAGGTATATGTATCCAATAGGGTGGGAACAACATGCGCTTTTGTGTTGAAGCCTTGCCTTCCGGTTTCGAATGCGTCGCCTGTTGAAATCCAAAAGAGCTCAAGCCTTCCACTCACCCACCTACTTTATGCGTCAGCTCTACATACTGAACATACATAGCAGCATCAGTTAATACAAGTGTATCACTCAAGATGTCTGAGATCATGGGGTGTGAAGATGTTGAGGTATATCGCCGATCCACTTGTCAACACTAATCATCTCGCAGATAACAGGGTGATGGCACCCATAGTTGCACAAGATCGAGTGATAGGATTACTACAACCTGTTTGCAGTCTACCACCGTGCGCACATAGCATTTATACATAATACTGTGAGAAGAAATCAGATTTATAATTGGCATTGCAGGCTTCGCCGAGTGAAGTAGCGGCTTGTGAACACTGCCTTGATCGTGCAAGCTGTTGTGGGAATGGACTGTTCCTCGGCACACCAGATTTTTAACCACCGAGCCCCCGAAGATTCTCATATACAATCACAAGGAACAGTATGTTCCCATTCTCGGGCCACAGAAGTGTCGTGGTCACATTAGTATCTTCAGGGCTTGTGGAGTTGAGGTAATTGTTCATGTTACCTTGGTAATAATTGCACATAATACCGAGAGACTTTGAGAGACGGCAAAGCACAGAAAAATCCGGCCTGACCCGTTGGCTTCCATCAACAAACCTCGCATGAAAATATGATGTCTCGTTGAATCCTTCGAATATCAACAATGGGGAACTGCGGTCCTCCTCACTCGTTGACCGAGATGTACCTCACTAATTACAGAATGTTTACCGAACGGCTTTAGGATCAATCATAAAGTCGTCGCAACATCAGATCCTACGGCACTATCACTTTCACAATTCCACGAATAAGCAGTCAATATTCTCCTTAATCCTTCCATAAAGTTCCTGTGATAGTCTTGGCGGCTCACGGGGTGGTATGGGTAAGCGAGCTTCATGTAGGCTTACTGCATTAGGACGTACGAGCCTATAAGATGTCGGTTAAAAAGGCACTGTCGAAGTGATGACTTAGAGCCTATGTTGAAAGATTTCCCGATGTCTTGATCACCTCAACCTAGGTACCGTCGAAACTTAAGTGACCATATTCATCAAGTATCATGTATCATCGAAGGTGATGACCACACGACCGCAGCTAGTCCTCAGAGAAGGCGCGTCCTAGCGGCATAATGCGAGTCTCCAGATTCGTGGAATCTTGTTTGTTTGAAGGATTCAAATGTGCACATAATTGACCGGCAGAAATGAGAATGAAGTACCTCGTAGCCGGGATTGTGAGACCTCTCTCGTAGAAATGACACAAATGGCCTAGAGCAAGAGCAGTATCAATACAGTTGGGTATAAAGAGGTGCAGGTTCGTCGTTCCCGAAAGCATAACTCAACCCTCTCTGACCACCATCATCTTGAAATAATCTAGTACACTGAGTGCCAGTGTTCATCACACTTCACTGATGTATGTCCTTTCGATATCGAGTTGTGTGCATCTCAAACAATTCCTTTGAGAGTTGAGTTATTCTAACAAGTTCAGCTACACGCGACTGCTCAGTCCCATCCGAAATGAAGCTCATCGCCACCGTCGCCGTTGCTTTGGCGGCTCTTGCCCTAGCTGCGCCCAACCCCGAAGGTCAGACGACTTCAATCAAACTCAGCAAGGACTATGTCGACGCCATCGTAGCCGCGTATCCCGATGTCCATAAGCGCGACTGTAGCTTCGACTTTAGCTGTGGCTGCATCTTCTGCGTCTAGTCTTTCGAAGGCCAAGGCAGAAGGTATGATGTCAAAAACTTGCTGGAGGGCAGCCTGCTTGATAGGCTCTCATGCAGTGTGGGTGGATGTCTCTGCGGGAAGGTTACAAAGTACCAATGCACTATGGAATCTATTTAAATTGAACCGTTAATCTTTTTTGCAAACATCTAGAAGGACTGCCTGTAGTCTATTACTTTGTGCATGGCAATTTCCCAGATGATTGAATTGTGATTGGAGATGACACTGATTTTACCTTGTCTTGCCAGATCACAAGATCTACTACTACCTTAGTAAATGACACATGTGGTCGTTGGCCGTACGAAAGAAAAGCAAAGCAAATCACATTCGGAAGAAGGCAAATTCCATTTAAAGCTGCGACAAGCACACTATCTTATCTGGTTACAATTTCTAGCTTTTCGAAACGACGATTGCGCAAACCGGCGCTTACGCGGTTCCCTCGTACCATTTCAAAGTCCAGTCAGGCCAGCATTCGTTTCAAACTTTTGGTGGAGATGATTGACTGCGACGTGAGTCGGAACGGTCGATCACCGACGCGAATCCGAGCACAGGGCATTGTTCCGCTCTACCGGCCGACACACCCTGCCCCTCCTCGGCGCCGGCCGATCGGAGTTCGGCAGCACACACCAAGGCTAAGGCGGGAAGACCCGCGCCGGGAAACTGCTCCGGGAAAGCGGGGCGACCTCCGTCTGCCGCAGATGAACGCCGAGGAGAACGGGCAGGAGACGATGCTCCGCCCTCCTCTTTCCCCCTCCTCGCCTGTGCAGCTACCCGCCCTCGCAGGTTCTCCCTTCCCGAGCTGCCGTTGGTGTTTCCATCTGATTCTTCGATGCTGCAATCATGATGAAATCGCGGCCGAAGAGTGCGGGAGCCGCATTGATGACGTCAGGAGGGGAATCATCGGGCTTTGTCAAAGCGAGCAAATCCCCCCCAACCTTCACGAAGGAGTGAAGGGGAAAAAGCACGATACCATCAACAAGTTTTCGAACTAAGCAACCAACTCTCATCCAATCTTCAAACGTCAAGCCCAAGTACCCACGTCTTGAACGAATCGAGCAGGTGTCTGCTCAGAGCATCACTGCAATCTCGCTTATCGACCACCATGGCTACCAAGCCGGACGCAAATGCCGGAGATCCCATCAGCACCGAGAACCAAGTGCTTAATGCTGGTGCTTCAGTAGTGCAGGTACGTTCTCCCTCTCTGACGAATTACTAGCATTGTATCACGATCTCTGACATCGAAATAGGACTTCGCACCATTAAGCAATGTCTGCGCTCACCTCAACGCCTTCCACGCATATGCCTCTGACCCTACACGCGTGGTAGAGGCAAATCATTACTGCGGGCACTTGAACGAAGACGTCCGTCAATGCATACTCTACGATAGCCCCGCAAAGAATGCACGCATCATAGGCATCGAGTACATGATCACACCAAAGCTCTACGAAACATTGGACTCGGAGGAGCGCAAGCTCTGGCACAGTCATGTGTATGAGGTCAAGTCAGGCATGCTCATCATGCCACAGGGAAAGTTGCCGGACTTGGCTTGGCAAGCGGCAGAGAATAAGGAGATGGAGCAAGTCGTCCAGCTTTATGGAAAAGTTTTCCACCTCTGGCAGGTCGACAAAGGCCACCAGCTGCCCTTGGGCGAACCGCAACTCATGACAAGCTTCACCCAGACCGGCCAACTGGACTTTGCCAAGTACGTTGGCGACCGAGACAAAAGGTTCAACTCAGACTATAAGCAAAAAGAGGAGGCTCGGAAGCATATTGCGAGCCCGTCGGTTCATCCCGACGCTGACCAAGCCTGGAAGGAGAAGGACAAGAACAAGGGAGTCTCGTAATGAAAACTGTCAAACACTGATGAGGTTGATGCGACAACGATTACATCGGGGCTGTTGCATGCAAGTAAAAAAAGGTAATCTGCGAGGTTGATGCATCGCTTCCCGCCGAGGATGCCACCGTTTAACATTATCAATTATTAACTAGTCGCATAAAGTTGCAGGCGGGTCGAACAGGAGTTGTTCCTGGCGGGAGGCGGCGGAGGGGCGGCGGACATTGCAGGTAATAGGTTAGTAATATGGGCAAACACGGGCTATTTGAGAGACCAGAGACGAGCACTAAGGTTTTACGGTTGCGGAGGGCAGCGCGAGGCGAGATTAATCCCATCTAAAATCCCTTTATGATTTATTTCACCCCCGGAGGCTAGGGGCCCGGTCGCGAGACCAGAGGTTGTGGATATCAGAAGCCAGAGGGTTGGCGAGTGACGAGTGACGACACAGAACAGGCTCAGAGTAAAATGCCGAGCTATCCCCTTTTACTCTCTCATGGCTCGATGTCGTTGCTTCAGATTCGTCTCGAAACGTCCCTTCTTTTGAGTCCATCCCCCCCTCCACCTCCAGTGACCAGTCTCCTCCCTTCACGCTCGACGCAGCCCACCCACTTGAGGCTGCTGGTGATCGAATGACACCTGCTCTTGGCTTCCAGATGTGGGCCAGGGGTGAAACGTGAAGGGTAGATCCTGGTCTTAAGATCCCAGGCGCCAGCAGGGATGGGACGACTCCTTGCAGCAATCTTGTGGATCTCGCGCGTCTCCTTTCCGTTACGGAGAATTTTTAGGGTAGTGGTGCCAGCGGTTGGCAATCTACGCGGAACCGCTCGCCGGAAGAGAAGAGACACAGAGCGTGAGAGCAGGAGAAAAGTTCTGGACTTGGACTGGCGGACAGAAGAGCGCGCTGCTTGCCGGTGCGGCACCCCGAAGCACGCGAGAGAAATGCAGTGTACGGAGTTTTCCATGTCCCCTTCCCACACTTCCCATGCGTGCCATGCAAGGTACGCTCGCAAGCCTTCAGGTACCCGTCCGCTAAATTGTACCTTAACTGGCATACGGGGATGCCGGTGGGAGAAGATAGATTGCTCCCCAGACTCACCAAGAACAGAGTTCACTATCGGTAGGGCTCCTCTGCTCGATGCACTGCACTCCAACTCTCTCTCCACGCTCTGTACTGGAGCTAAGTGGTCTTGGCTACATACCAAGCAAGTCGAGTCGAAGTTGATCTCCCGAACTTCGCTCGTCTTACCTATCAGTAGCGCTGATCACCATGGACCAAGCGACAATGAGGCTCAGCTGAACAAATTGTTCCCCCATCTTCTCGTCCGTCGGACTAGCGTGGACGCCACGATCTGGGTTGGATCTGACGGATTACCCGTCCCGTCGCGCGTCCGTGGCTCCTTTTGGGCTACAATGGCGACCAGCCTTCGGCCGGTCTCCGAGCGCGAGTCTCAGGATGGGGGCAATACACCAGACGAGTTCCCACGTTCTCTGCTTCCTACCCGCGTCGGGAAGAGCCCACGCTTGCGCCTGTCAACGTCAAGGCCTCAGGAATGGGACGAAAGAAGAAGGGTGAAGGTAGGGGAGGGGGTAAGGAGGCGAAGAGAGAAAACAAGAGCGAGACTGGGAGACTCCAGAGAATGAGAGTGATGAGAGTGTGTGAGAGCGTGAGAGCCGGCTCACCTCGCCCGTCTCGCCGCGGCACCGCTTCTGGCTGTCGTATGCGCGCTTTGGTGCTTTTGTTCTTGGCGTCTGTATCACCTCGTCGAGTCTGTGACCCCCTTTGGGCCGAGAAGAGATGGGACTATCCTGGGAAACAGACGAATGGGACAGCGCTGACCCCCGGGAGAAAATAGGGCCCGTATGCGAAATCGTTGCTCAAAGCGTCCAGAGTTCAGCGAGCAAACCGCAACCTTTCAACTCTCGCCAGGCTTCCCGCCCTCCACTCCGTCGACACTGTTCGACTGGGAAGTCTGCAGTCCGCTGCCGTTGTCAGAATTGCTTACTATGGAATCTCCTAATGCTCTATGAAACACGCTCGCCTCTTCAGAACAGCGCCCCCCCAGCGCGTAATCGTCCGACCTTTTTCTTTCCATCTGTCTCGGCCCTGCCAAACACGGCTAGTCGCCGTTTATGAAAACTAGCGGTTGACTCGCCGTCACTATGTCCGTCAATCAACAGGGATCATGAGCCAAAACCCTCCTTCAGATCCACTGTCACTGAACTTCTGCCCCATCGTGCCCCCATGTGAGCCTCCTCCTCCTCCTCCAACCGCCTCGCTACCAGCCGCTTGACCAGGTCTCGAACCAACGCGAACTGCACCGCAACATGGACCATGTTGGCCATGCTATTACTGCCCATACTGGTGGCCACTCTCATCCACTTCAACCTCGAGTGAGGTCCTGACCCCCCCAAGGTTCCATGGCTCGTCCCTTTCTCCCCCTACCACACACCACCACCACCCCCTTCAGTCCCCTACCCTCCATCTGCCAAGATACGTCGGGTTCAGGGTTAGGTCGCGACTCCGCCCAGCACCACAGCCTTGCGACAAGAGGTGTTGCAGATGATCTGAGCAGATCAGCGTACATCATGGGCTGGTCGACGTTTGGCAGTGTTTGCGTCGTTTCGGTCCTCGACCGCGAGCCTTCGTATAAGACGACCTTTTCACGGCCTCGTCTCGTGTTTAAGTTTCCCTTCCCCTTCTCTCTACCCACACATCATATTATCCTCCTCTGCGCCTACGCTCTTTCACCGGGCTTTTCCGTTTTTCCTTCTCTTTTCACTTCTCCCTTCACTTCGTTCCTTTAATCGTGCTGGCACATTCCGACTTAGTCTCTGCGAGACAAGATGCTTTCTTTCACGGATATTGTAATCGGCTCGGCCTTCCTGGCCGTTGCCCATGGCCACGCTGCCATTCTCGGTGCTCAGGGAGACGCCGGCTCACCTGCTAGTGTCGGGTTCCTGGGTATGTTTTGCGCAAAAGGGGAACGAGCGGGAAGAGGATATCACGATCTTTGATACTAACCCTAATTTTCAGTCGACCCGAACATTGCCCGTAACTGCACGACGATCAACCCCTGCCAGCAGGACGCCACGATCATTCGTGATGCCGAGATCAACAACAACGTCGTCAACGAGTGCGGACGCACCGAGATTGCTGGCAACATCGACATTGGCGAGAATACCGAAAACGCCCTGGCAGCGAACCAGGTCACGCAGGTTAAGGCGGGCGGCACGGTCACAGTCACTATCCACCAGGTCAACGCCGATGGTGCTGGTCCCTTCTCATGCGATTTGGATCAGACGAGCAACTCGCTCGCCGGCACCGGCCAGATTCCTCTCGAGGTCACCAACAACGTTCCCGGCACCAACGGTTTCTCCCAGGCAAAGGCTCAGCAGTTCAACGTCACTGTCAAGATGCCCGCTGACATGAAGTGCACTGGAGGTTAGTTGAACACGCCGAATCGCCAACTTGATATCAAGACTAATATGACTTTCACAGCCTCTACCGGAAATGTCTGCACTGTCCGCTGCCGTAACAACGCCGTCGCCGGACCATTCGGTGGCTGCTTCCCCGTCCAGCAGACCGATGTCACTCCTACTCAGAACACTCCCCAGAACATTCAGACCGCCGCCAAGTTGAAGGGTGTTCTCTCGCAGGTTCAGCAGGATATTCAGGACTTCCCCGCCGCCGCTGCCGCCAACCAAAAGGACGGAACCCCCGAACAGCTGGCCGCCACTGACGCCGCCAATAAGGTCTTGGGCGCTCCCCCCGTCACCGTCAAGGAGTTCCCCGTCGAGAACACCGGCCCCAGCCAGACCGGAGGCAACACCGCTGCTGCTCCCCCTGCCGCTGACCCCAACGCCGGCAACGCCAACGCTGGCAACGGTAACGCTGGCAACGGTAACGCAAACACTGGAAACAACGGCGGTAACGCCGGCAATGCCGGAAACGCCGGCGGCAACGGACGTGCACGCGGCAAGGGCCGGGCTGGCAAGCGTGGCAGAGCCGCCAAGCGTGAGGAGAGCGGATCCCTTCGATGGGCCAAGCGCTACGTCGTGCCCGGTGCCGACTTCCAGCCTGAGGTCATGCCATGAAGAGGATCTTCTCAGAATTGAGAGAAGTTTCAGCTTCTTTGCTAGCTGACGGTAGACGAACGCTCTGAGCCAATTCTTTCCCTTTTTTCACGTGGTAATCGTCAAAAAGATTGTGGTTTTCCCTCCTAATTCAAAGTCTCTACAAGTACAATCCTCTTTGTTGAGTGAGCGCACAGAGACACACAAAACCGCGGCGAACTCAAATCTTGGGAAGAAGGGCGAAAGCAGCAAACTTTACTTTGCTTTGCTTTGCGGAGACCTGGAGAGCGGTTGCGAGTCTTTTTTCTTACACCCAATACATCTTTTTTTACTCTTTACTTGTGTGTACACATTATAAAAAAAATTCATAGCCATGATCTGATGTCAAATCGTCTGCTGTGCTCCGTTGCAATAATCTGATGGTGACAACTGAACAACACTAACATGATGGTGAAAGGGGACTTTACAGCAAACCGCCGAAGCCCAGCCAAATCCGGCAATGACGACGAATCCGAGACGCTCGCACAGAGACAGAATTTCCTCTTTCCGCGTTCACTCGGGTGTTTTTGCCAGTATGCAGTAGGCCGGGGCATGCAGCCGAGCTGTGCATCCCAAAAAAGACTTGACTTTGCGTTCCTGAAACCGACGCGGTGGAGTTCCAAGAGTCTTTTTCTCCCTTCGCCCGGTGTTAAACAAACCATAGCCCGTTATTTCCCTGCTGTGCCTCCCACCCCATCAACCACGCCGTGTTCGAAGAGTCCCGTGCTGAAACGCACAGATGCTACGGATAGTCAGCGATGCAGGGCCGGCCGGATAAGACCAGGCGGCATGGTCGTACGATTGGGGAGACATGCAGTTTCTCAGTCGGGAATGCGAGGCGGCGAGTTCAATGCTACAAGCATGTGGCAATCCCGCCGGTGCTGATACAAGCAAGGCAGGTCAGAAGGAACAAAGCGCTCAGTGTTCACTTACTTCCGGTTTCCTGTTATTTCCCTTTTTGCAGAGTGATAGGAAAGAATGCCAGACAATTGGTCCGCCACAAAAGATGTTCCAAAGTGCGATGTAGGTATCCGCAATGTTTCGACCGGGGAGTTTAAGGCACGGAAAAGCGTGCGGCATCATATTGCATAATACCATGAATTCTAAGAACCCCTCTTAACAAACGATAACCCATGACTGTGTGTTGGTTTGGGTGTCGTTCTTGGCAGTGTATATAATCAGACTTTCCCTCCACAAGTGATTGATCTACGTGTGTATGCCAATGATTCCACTTATGTGATTCGAGGGGCAGCGCTGCTCCTGCGACGTTTCTGCTAGGTTTGACTATTGCAATATGCTAAGCCTTACAAGCGGGTTTAGATCTCTTGGCTTCAGCGATGAGTCTGGACATTATCCTCAGGACCTGCGTTAGCTCGCGGGGGAAAGCATGGAGATCCCCCTCAGTGAGTCCGGTTCAGTGGACACTGGGAGGGACTGCCAAACCTCGGAGGCTTAGTTATCACTACCTTTTGAATTTCGTTACCGTCTTTAGTTGCATTGAAAGTTTCCGTGTCAAGTGTGTTGAATGGACTAGTCCGTCTGCATTTGATACAGAGTTTGTTGGTACCTTGCATATGATTGAGAGTCAATAATGAATGATCTGAATGCATCCTTCCACATGATTGATATTCACACCTACTATGAATTGCAGAACTGCGAGTCCCTGAGAAGATCACGCAGATTTTTGTCGCTCTCGCATCGCGAGAATCGTCTCGTTGTTGCTGAATCCCATCAATGCAGCACCAAAAACTTGGTTGATGGTCGGTGATCGCTCGGCGTCTGTTCTCTCAGTCATCGTTTCAACCGTTTCGACGACAGACTGGGGAATCCTAACAATTGCAAAACTCTGTCCTTTCGTCTGCTCATCTAGTCCAATCGGTAGTTCATCGAGTAAGGATGCACAGTAGCTCCCGGTGAGATGAGAGAGTCAGTCACGACTGCACTGCACACCAACCTTTCTTGTTTGTTTGATTTGCTGAGCATGATTGTCCGTTCTGTTTCTGAACGTCAACCTTGACCTACCTATTGGGCTTGCACCATTACAGTGGCTGGTGCAATCAAGAGTCGGGGGTTTTCTCTGACGAAACAAACGGCCGATCTTAAAGTTGACTTTCAACACGCAGCCTGACAAGAAACTGACAAAGAGGGATGTTTGGTTGGCCAGACTTGCTCTCATGATGGGTCTCTCTTCAGCTTGCGCTCGCCCCCCAAGTCTGAGTTTGGATCAGGATATAAAGTCTCGAGCCTCAACCTTCATCGCGGGGTTCGCGATTTTGGCAAGTCTTATCTTCCTACCTGATAAGCTCAGAATGTTGCTGATGTCATACTTTGTGGAAGAGGCTTAGATTACCACACTCATATTCCCGTGGACTTCGAACCGCCCAACTTTTTGAACAGCCTATTTCGGATAAGCTTCATCTCCTCACTGAATCATAGTTCCAACGGCGCGGTAACATCCGTGACCTAGAGTTGCTGCTAATTCTCCACCCGAGTTGCCGGCTCGACGGTCAGATAGTGTGGGACGAAGTTTAATGGTTCTCGCTATTCACCCATGTTTAAGCCAAAGGCGCTCCACCGTGCGGCTTGATATTCCGTTAGTGTATGGTTCAAGATCTGTTTTCTTTGGACGATGCAATATCCATGCCAAAATGGGAGTACACCTGAATGACTTTCCATTTCGGCTCCGAGATCTTAAGTCGTTGGTAAATGGAGACCGAGCATACCATCTCCGAGCCATTTCCTGTCTCGGATGGCAACGCGAACATTGGCCTTCTCTCATGGCCAAGACGAGGCCAAGCCGTCAGATATGGAGCCTCAAAGCTTCGGCTTCCACACCGGAGGCGCGCTAGAGGCGGGTAAAGGTGATTGAGGCTGATCATTTACAATCCAAGAGTGCGGTACGATACCCTCCGTAACAGGCATCAACAAAATTAACGCTCTCAAGGATTTCTGCATGCATTCGATTCCCGGGGCCCGAAATTTGGAGGAACCATGGTACTTTTGCACGAGATAGAGATTTAAGATATGGGAATCTAGAGTAGCATTAACTACGTAATGAAGCCTTATACCTCAACTAAGCAGCGCCATACTCGGGAGAAGACGAGGACCGTACTCGGCTGAGTGACTTCGATAGGTGGACTGTTCTTGACGGTCCGTCATTCCGCTCGATGCTCCGTGGGCCCACGGCCCCACTACCGGCAGTATGAAGCCGCAAAACAGGCATGTCCTGACTAGAAAAAGGGGGCCAAAAAGTAAATTAGACTAAGGGGGAAGATTGAGGGATGGGATAAAGAGAACTCAACTCTGTTTTCTCGTCAGACATAGTGATTCCTCAGGCGCAGCTGCAAGCATTACGGTCAAGGTCTGGTCGCATTTCGTTGCGGTTGAATCTGAAAGTGGTGAGCCAAGACCCAAGGGCATTGTCAACTTTGACCGGATGTCGGCGGTTCAGCACCCCACGTTGGTGACTGTGCACGATGGTGGACCGAGTTCCTATTGAGAGAGATTGAGGCAAATACTATTAATCGCAGTGCGGACGGAGCAAACTAGGACGCATTGCTGTTGAGCTGGGATTGAAAAATTTCTCCCCACGCCAGTTTGCCGAACAAGCTACTCTTCATCGATAACTTGCCACGCTTGCTAGTCTAACTGAGACTACCACTACGTCTGCCGCATATAAGTTGATTGTTGGGGTAAGTTGACGCCGTCACACCCGCGTCAGTAGCTTCGGTAATGCTCAATAAATGCCGTGTCCTCCGGTGCAAGCAGGGGCGGCGGATATTACTCGTCCAATCGCATGGAGACGCTTCTCCCAAACGGAGGGCGGTGGGAGATATTCCGCCCGGGTGCCCCTTGCATAGACCCCAACTTGGCTTTGCTTGACTTTGCGGAGAAGACCCACGATGTCACCTTACGACGGGTTGCGGCAAACATGTGCTGTGCTAACTCGCTCAACCGACTCCCTAACCCCGCGTCACCAGCCCTTTGGACCTTGTGGTAATTAATCAATGTGTTGCAGACGGCTGCCACGAAAGAACTAAGAGAGCCAAGTTGCGCCCCTCCCGGATCAAGCTTCGCCCAGCAGGCTTGGTCTGCCTTGGTCTCTCTGAGTCTCCGTGTAATTGACTCTGGCCACGTTCGTCCAATCCCACCTGCCCTGAGGCCCTCAATACAGACTTAGGCAAGGCGGGAAGACATCCGATCTTGCCTATCCAGGCCCACTAGACAATCATCAACTCTCCAATGATCGATGCATCCCGGGTTACTGTTCCCAATTGATGCATCACGACTCACTCCGAGCCGCTCGCAGGAGCTCCCAAGCCCCTAGACGGAAATTAAGCAGTTTGGAAGGAAGTGGAAAGAGGAGGGGCTAAGCGCAACCACATCATGATAGTTTAACCTTGAACGGGGGATCGAAACAGTATGTGAGAGTCTATATAATGTGTCCGAGGCCATCCGCACACTTTTGGCTTTCATCTCCTCATCCCAAGCCACTCGCGACATTCTTTTCCGGCACTCCAATTCATTCTTTTCATGTTCAGACCCGTCTGATCATCTTTACACACTCTTTTCTCTCATCCGTTCTTTATCGACTTGACGTCCGAAGATATCTCATCAACACCATGTTGACCAAGGTTTCTGCCCTCACGGCCCTCGTGGCCGCTGTTCGCGCGCAGCAGGTCTGCACGCTCAACGCGGAGACCAAGCCTGCACTTACCTGGTCCAACTGCGCGGCCGGCGGCGCCTGCACCAAGGTCGACGGATCCGTCACCGTGGATGCCAACTGGCGCTGGACTCACAAGACCGACGGCAGCACCAACTGCTACACGGGCAACAAGTGGGACACCTCCATCTGCACCACCGGCGAGGACTGTGCCTCCAAGTGCTGCTTGGACGGAGCCGACTACTCCGGCACCTACGGCGCCACCACCAGCGGCGATGCCCTCAACCTCAAGTTTGTCCAGCAGGGCCCCTACAGCAAGAACATTGGTTCTCGCATGTTCCTCATGGACGGAACAGATAAGTACCAAATGTTCAAGCTCTTAGGCCAGGAGTTCACCTTTGACGTTGATGTCTCCAACCTTGGTGTAAGTGAAAGCCTCAACTTCGTCTGAAGAATGTGTAGAGAAGCAGCTTGACTAACAAGTCGATCATAGTGCGGTCTGAACGGCGCCTTGTACTTCGTCTCCATGGACGCTGATGGCGGCATGTCCAAGTTCCCTACCAACAAGGCTGGTGCCTCCCATGGAACCGGCTACTGCGACAGCCAGTGCCCCCGCGACCTCAAGTTCATCGACGGCAAGGCCAACGTCGAGGGCTGGGTGCCTTCCTCCAACGATGCTAACGCCGGCGTCGGAAACATGGGCTCGTGCTGCTCCGAGATGGACATCTGGGAGGCCAACTCCGTCTCCACCGCCTACACCCCTCACCCCTGCGAGACGGTCGGCCAGCTGAGCTGCAACGGCGACGCCTGCGGAGGCACCTACAGCTCTACCCGCTACGCCGGCCAGTGCGACCCCGACGGATGCGACTTCAACAGCTACCGCCAGGGTAACACCACCTTCTACGGTAAGGGCTCCCAGTTCGCCATCGACACCTCCAAGAAGATCACCGTCGTCACGCAGTTCGTCGAGACCGGCGGCGCCCTCACCGACATCAAGCGCTTCTACGTCCAGGACGGCAAGGTCTTTGCCAACTCCAAGTCCGACATCACCGGCGTCGAGGGCAACTCCATCACCACGGACTACTGCACCGCCCAGAAGAAGGCTTTCGGCGATGAGGACGTCTTTGCGCAGAAGGGCGGTCTTGCGCAGATGGGCAAGGCTCTCTCTGAGGGTATGGTTCTCGTCATGTCTGTCTGGGATGACCACCACTCCAACATGCTCTGGCTGGACTCCACCTACCCTACCAACGAGACCGGCCCCGGCACCGCTCGCGGCACTTGCGGCACCGACTCTGGCGTTCCCGCCGATGTCGAGTCCCAGGCCCCCAACTCGAACGTCATCTTCTCCAACATCAAGGTCGGCCCCATCGGCTCTACCTTCAACAGCGCCGGAACTGCTGTAAGTACCACTATATAGATCTCTCTCATTGCTATTGCTAATCATACGTGTGTTTCAGTAAGTTGTTGAGACTTGACATTCACGGCCGTCGTCACTTCTACCACAACTTCATCTCTCATGTGGTTTTGAAGTGAATGTTGATCTATGTATCGAGATGAGCGTGGCATATATCCTTCTTTCGGTTGTACATGTTTTCTAGACATTTCAGTGTATATAAATTGGGCATGGGTCTGACCCTTGCAGACAAGTGCAAGAGAAATTGGCTTACAAAAGTCTTTAGCTAACCATTTTACTTGACATATGCTGCCTATTGCCTTGAATGTGGATGTCTGCCATGCTCTTACGTCGGCCAAACAATAGAAAAGATAATCCCATGACTTGAGTGAATCTCCTTTCTCCCGCCCAAAGGTCGGGATGTGGATACACCTTGAGCCTGTGCTGTAATTGTGCCATGAAGGCAAGATAAAAAACATACATATAGCATCTCTCGGTACACTCACGGAGAAATGCCTAATAGATTTCGCTTACCCATTTGGCGTTTTTTTACAACTTTGGTGTTGTTAACCGTGTTTTCCATGCCTTGGGCTTTAACTAGGTTTCCTGCCCGATAACTAGCATTTCTCGACAGGACAATGAGTCATAGACCGAATGTGTGTACTCAACATCTTGTGTGTATGGTCTCGTGCCCACACAATACGTTATGACAGGCTTATGATTTGGTCTAAGTTCCGTTGATGTTTGATGGAAAATTTCCCTTGCAGATATCATAGACTTGACTCCCTCTCAAACATGTCCCGTCGCTTTGCTCAGCGCAACCTGGCGAGAAATGAGTCGAATTGGTAGCGCATCATGACACAGGACACCACAGTGGATCTGCGGTCTCCAATGACTGATTCACAGGGCAAATCCCGCCGAGACGCTAACCCCAAACTGTGTCCGAGTCTCTGTTGCAGGCCATTTATAGATGCTGGGGAGCTCCCGCGACTTCGCAGGTGTTCCGAAACTTCAGTTTTTATAATCTCAAAACCTCATTCCGGCGCGGGGTCTCCGCATTTAAGAGCTTCAATAAGGACACATTTCAGCGACAGCCACTGCACACAGGAACTTCATCATGGCCGATAAAACAAAAGGAAGCGCTACGGCTCGTAAGCCAGTGTTCTTTTTGTAAGCTCAATACCTAACTAATTCTAAGAGCTGAGATGCCCAAAAAATAGTTGCATACTGACTCGTCAGGGAACAGCGACATCGACAACTGTCTGTACTCTAGAAGTCAGTCGACCAATTCTTCCGCGCACCAGAATTCTGGGCAGCTCAAATGGACTCACTAGCGTTCTTCTTTAGGTCACAGAATCCACAACCTCATGGCAAAGCTTATCGAGCAGTATTTTGAGACCCACTTATCACTGGGAGAGGAGGAAGCCTCCAGATTGACGAGAGAATACTACAAGACATACGGCCTGGCAATCGAAGGCTTAGTCCGCCATCATGAAATAGACCCATTGGACTTCAACGCAAAGGTGGATGACGCGTTGCCTCTCGACGACATCCTAAAGCCCGATGCAGACCTCCGAGCGCTGTTGGAGGATATCGACACCAGCAAAGTCAAACTCTGGCTCTTCACGAATGCCTACGTCAACCACGGAAAGCGGGTTGTGCGACTTCTTGGAATCGATGACCTATTTGATGGTCTGACCTACTGCGACTACGCCCAGTACCCATTCGTCTGCAAACCAGCCAAGGAGATGTTCCGCAGGGCCATGGAACAGGCAGGGGTTGAAAACCCGGGAGACTGTTACTTTGTTGGTAAGCTCTTGACTCCCAAAACCTTTGGCATGGTGGATGCACCGCTGGTCTCAGTTCGTGAATAGATGACTTGTACTAAAACCTGCAGATGATTCCTACGATAATTGCAAGAGCGCGAAAGAGCTCGGATGGACGGCCGCCCATCTCGTCGAAGAAGGGTTGCCTATTCCCGAGACACAGGCTTCCCAATTCCAAATTCGTCATATAAGAGAGCTTCGTGACGTTTACCCTCAATTCTTCAGGTCCAGCGCCTTGAAAAATTAGATGAGACACAAAGATGATGCTTCCGCGGGTCACATAAAAAGAAAATGACTAGAATCTAGACAAACCACAGACGCCGAGACTAAGGCACGATTCCCCGGTAAATGGTTGACATCGTTGACAACAACAAATTGCGCGCTGTGAAATAAAATTGCTTTTCAAAGGATGGGTGGAGGATGGGTGGAGGATGGGTAAACTCAAATGCCCCCATTGCGACTTGGTCTCAAGCAATAGCAAATAGCGGTGCTTCAACCACGAGATCTACAATCTAGAGATCGATGGTCATGTGGACGGACAACTCAAAAGAATGGTACCAATCGTGGTGAACATATTGTAGAACTCAGTTTTGGGAAAGGCCAGGTGTGATTAAGTTACTTAGCCCGATATGTCTTCCGTAACAGAACATATGCTGCCTGGAGATTTAATGTATCTGTTGCATGTTTGACTGCTATCCGATTTAGTACAGCATGCATAAGGCTTCACCCACCTTTATGCATACGTCGCCTTTATTTAACGGATATCCCTTGCATATTAGCAGAGGGGCTTGTGGTGGATCTCTTTTCGCAGGCAGCTCCACGTGGAACAGTCTATAGTCCACTAAAGAGGTCGAATTCTCCACAATCAGTTAGTCACCTTGCCAGAGTGGTTAATGGGCTGGCCTGCTAGTTTGGGATTTCTATCCTGGAGAGTTGATAGCCAGTGGCTTCGGTCGCGCAGGTTCGAATCCTGTGGGTGACGACAATATCTTTTGCCTTTTTTACGACCATTTCGTGGCTACTTTTTTGCGCCGCCTACAAGATTACACACACGTTTGTGTGAATGCAACGGTCTTCTGTTTCCTGGACTCATGCCGCAAAGTGTGCTTGTCGCGCCTGTCCGAGCTGTGTTGAAGAGACGTGATTTACTAAACCTACCCGTAGACAACGTGTAAAATGTATTCGATGAATGCACAATGATGAAGTCAGATTGAACCGACATGTCAGCTCCATTGAAGAAGACTCAATCACAAACAAGCAAGCTGGGCCAGACATCGATTGTTTTCCGCTGGAAGCAAGCGCACACCTTAGGCAATTGGACCCCTAAAGTGGCGCATCTCTCTCTAGCTGGGTTCCCCGGCCCTGTTGCTCGTGTTCTATTGCGCCATGCTTCCCGCCCACGCCGTCCAAAATGGAGACACTCTTAGCAGGACCATCTGACGTGTGAGGGTGCTCGCTGCCGCTGAAACGTTACCGTGATGGACATAAGAGAAGCCAAGTCCGGCGGTTCTCGTCGTTCTCGTCATCTTGTGGGCTCGTTTACTTGCAGCGAGCCGAGGCGAAGAAAAGAAAACTCCCTAATACTACTGCGCAGTGCCTCAAACGGACCAATGCCATCATCTCTAGTATGGCTCCTTGCAAGAGATATACGAGCCTTTGTCATCCTCCAATTCACCAATGTTGTTTTTATTTATAAAGATCGACCCGATCAGCGTCGAGCACTTGGCCAAAGTTTGATTAGTGTCCTGCAGCTTCGCCCTGTGGCCCACCCCCTTTCCCCGATTATGGCATTCTCCCCAGAATTTCCCGGCACCCGACGCCCCGGCAAGTTACCTCCTCCTCGCACTTCGAGGCAAATATAGTGACTTGTTGGTCGCGGCGGACGCCGTGGAAACGGCGGTGACTACCAAGAATAGACCGAATAGGAACATTTCTAGAGTACTGAGTACTACCTTACTGCTCACATCATGCACCAGGCCCAACTGTCCAGTCCGTTTACCCGTGCCATCGATCATGCTCTAAGACATTGCTTCGATGGCGACACGAGCCGCAGCGCCACCCGCTTGAGTCGGAGCCGTGCATTCGGCTGGCACGGGTGACCCGGGACCGCCCAACGATGTCATGCCCAGGCGACTTTCGCCTACGGAGATATTCTTTGGGGATCCTGACGTCGCCTCGTACGAAAATAGACATGGGAGTACAGACGACAAGGGTCTCTGGCAACGTTCATTTGACGTTTGTGATGGAAATGCTTAAAAACATCAGACAAACCCCTTCTCGCCTACTTCATTCCCTTCTCCCTACAGTCAGACATACTCTAAGCAACTTTACTTCCGATATATCCAAACATCGCAGCTACCCTGTACGATCTAATCAACTAAACTTAATACAAACATCTACCCAGTTTCTCAAGATGCAGTTCCGCGCTTCTCTCGCTGCCGCCGCCGGCCTCTTCGCCATGGCCAACGCTCGCATCTACGGCATCGCCTTCCCCGAGACCGTCAAGGCCGGTGATGAGGTCCAGGCTATCATCGAAACTGAGAACTACATCCAGACTGTCGCGGATATCGCGATTGCCTTTGGAATCGCCCCCGAGGCCTCCGCCTACCCCGGAACTCTCGGCCAGAACGTCTTGGGCTCATTTTACCTCGGACCTGGTACGTTTTCTCGAGACAGCTACGCTGGTACTTTGCCGCCGTTTCCTAACACACGATATAGAAAAGTCCAATGTTCTCGACAACATCACCGAAACGGTCACGATCCCTGCTGGTCTCGCAGCTGGCAAGTACGTTGTCTCAGCTGGCCTGTATAGCTTGTACGGCGCCTCCTCGTCCTCGACCCTGTCCAACTACAACGTCACCGTCATTGTCGGCGACGCGACCAGTGAGACTTACGTTGGTAGCCAACAGTAAGTTCGATTGATCACGATCACGGGAGCATCTGATTGCATATAAATGGCGTTGGACTTTGATTTCCACTTTTCATGCCTGTAGGAGGGTTCAATGCCCAGAGTCGATCACGTCTGAGCTGGGCTGCCTATATATTGGTAGAAACTTGACATTTGCACATTCAAGGCCAAGTTGGCCATTATTACAAATACATTCGAGACTACCTATCATGTGACTCTGTTACTAAGAACCCGCCTGTTCTCAAACTCGGAGCTCCAGCCCGTACTATTGCAACCTGCGCAGATAGCAACATCTGGGGGGACAGAGTAGAGCTGGAATTGAGCAAGGTACCCGCAGCACCGCACTGATGCCTTGCAAGCCCTGTAGCCGCTGAAGCCCACCCCACTGAAGACCTCGGCTCACGATTTTTGACACCTAACGATTTGAACGTGGACATGGTGTCTGAGCTACCGGGCACTGATTCTCGCATAACGACTGCAACACTCCCACGCTAGGTACACATCGAGTGCAGCTTTATTGGTATAAATACGAGGGTCATGAGCAGCGATGTAGTGGTACTGGATCACCGGGTCCTTCTTTCCATTGTACTAAGCTGTGGGCACTTGCAGGTTCACTAATCTTAGTGGCCGCGAGCATGACCAGGTTCACATGAAGGATAGGCAATTCGATATCTCTGGCGGTCTGATCATCTGCTGTCTAAATGGCCGATTTTTTCTTCTCGAAGAGCACGATATATAGAGCTTAAGAAAGTAGCGCGTATCTGTGGCAGCTCTTAATAAGGTCTCTTGATAACACACATTGTGTGCTCCCACACTGGGTTGCATTGCCCTCACCAACCTGTCAGCCGTACCTTTCAAAATCACGGGGATCAACATTGTCGAGGAATACTGTAATTGATTGATGATCGTTTCACTACCAAACTATCTTTGAGCCATGGAGATCGGGGGATAAATATTTAGAAGATGTCATCGGTTTACACACACTCGCCAGTGGCGCAGCAGTCATTGCCTGGACTCTACGATATCGTTACAATTTTTTGCTCCCATGAATTCGGAACCACGCTTCTTCGTTTGAATTAGTCTTCGACCCCAGTCACGATGTCTCAACTAAGATGAGGTAGGTTGATTGCTTTCCTGGACACCTGATCGTTTCCCTAGGCTCCTCACTTATCGAAATGCTATTGATGATTAAGGCGACTGCTATAATTCTAAGAGACAAGTACTTATTCGTTCTTCCTAACCAGTGCAAGGAAGTGACCGCAAATGCTCGCTCGCGGTCTCTGCGCGTCTCATCTGCACAGAGCATAGAAAGGTAGCATGGTTTTGGCTGTACCGGATACGCGTGTTAACAAATACCGATACAATCCCATTGTGAATTCGAGATTGCCGGGCCAAGAGCAGACAGACGGGAAAGACCTGAAAATCAACAAATATTCTGCTTTATGCTTTCCAGTCGGGATGTCCCAGTCTTGCACCAGATGGTCGTCCGGCGCATGGCATAGTCCTTCACACAGATATGATATCACATGTCGACTAGCCTGGTCTTTCGAATCCAAGGTCAAAGCGCTGGGCACTCGAGGGCTTTACTTTCTGTCTTTTCATCAGATAACAAGGTCTATGCTACATGAACGTCGTCGAACCTGTGATTGGCTTCGTACTCTCTCTACCCTCATTGAAAGGTTAGAGAGGGTTCAGGGCCAGATAGCATGCTAACATTGATCGGCCGAGGCAGGGTCATAACTCGTATTCCGATCACGCAGGCTAGAATTGCATGCTAAAAGGTCAGCGAAAGATGGTGCTGGTCTTCGGAGTTGAATTACCCCGTCAAGGTGTCTGTTCAATCCTCTGTGTCAGCGGTCATGTCAAATAACACAACCGTAACGTTGGGAGCACTGTGGCTTGAAACGACTTCACCAACGTGCATCACCGGATCGGGGAAAGTAAGTGCGAATAGCAGGAAGCTTCCTCTAACATTATAGGTTGGCAGTGTCTCGTGGAGGCCACATGTACACAGTACTCTTGAACGGCTGTAGCAGGCTGAGAAACCATTATGAAATTTCGATAAGGCATTTCGTGGCGATTCTCCATCCCAGATGAGGTAGTCTACCACCATAATTTCTAACTCAAGAGGACTCGATCGCATCGGGTGAATGAAACAATGCGTCTACCTTGAGTGCTCCTCGCTGACTTGGGGTAAATTACCGCGAAAATTCATTGTAATCCTTCCTTTGTCCCCAAAATGGGTGGTCACTTCTCACTTTCTAGATCGATCGTGGATAGATGCTTATTCTCTTGCTCTGTCACACAAGCGCCGGGAAGGTTGCATTGACCTTCCTGGTCGCCGCTGTCACTTTACGGGAATTTTCACTTGGGCATGAAGACTGGACCCAAGCTCCATTTCCAAGCTCATGTTATTGGTCAATCTTCCCACTTTCCGTGGCTGATATTGCGCACGCCCCGATCAACTAAATTGAGACGAACCCATCCCTACCGAGTTGCAAGTTTGTATGAGTCGGACCGAGGTCTGATCCCAGAAATCCAGGGACTCCAGTGCTGGGATAGGGCACATGTTGAAGAAGGAAAACGCTGGCCGGATCCTGCTCCGTCGAGTCAAACTTCCACATCATCTTTTGATTCTTGAGTGTGCCAAAACAAGAGGGTTTTCAACTAGCCCGGAGAGGAAGCTAGCAAGCTTGGGCGCTGCGGGACGGAAATGTTTACCAGCCCGAATCCTTCGCTAGCCAACAAACAATTCTTCAACGCTCGAGCCCCATCATCGTGTCGTCATGTAGTACTCGATGGTCTGGCCACAGGGCCACATCCATGTGTGCAGGGTTACATCGCATCCTCCGCGTCACCATTCATCTCACGGCCATCTGGCTGAGAGCCTGAGAGGGAGAGGACGCTCGGGCTCTGGCGGATGATTGAGATTGCAGCAGATATCGCGACAATCACCGCGGTAGGCAACTCTGGAGGTATAAACGACGGCTGATATTGACACAAGACAAGCCGAATGGCACGTCATTCCCGGTACCCGAGCAAAATAACCGTCCCAGAACGCCATCTTACGGAGCAAACATGCTTCATCTCTACGCAGGTGGATCGAAATGTTGCCGTGCATAGAATTCACAGAGAAAGTCTCTTGGCGGACATCCTGATTGACCCGGATTGAATTGTTTGCGAGTTGGAGACCAAGACTAGATCGGCGATCCTACGTACGGTCGCAGCAAACATGCTCTGAGATGCTCGGGACGTAACAATCGCAACACAAACTTTGGCAAATCGCGAATCACGCAGATCTACATTGTCGATACTGTAACAATGCCAAGCGCCGTTGAACCTGGCGTGATCTGGTCACATTTATTGTCTGCTAGCAAGCCTAGTTTTCGTGTTGATAGGAGTTGAACCGGCTATCGATGACAGGTTTCCACCTCGGGTATCGGTGATCTCCTAATCCCTGTTCAACAACACGAGGTGATGTGCGCGTTGACGCCCATTTCCGACGAACCCCACAATCTCCGGGTTCCTGACATGAAGGGACTCAACCGTCGAGTTGTCAGCAACGATGCCGACGCCCCGTTGGGCTGGGGAAGAAGGACGACATCCAGGCCTCAAGAACGGCCTGATAATTAGCGCAAAGGGAGCACCGAACCCTGAGCAGCAAACACAGCCTCGGATGGTGGGGATACCACGTTCAACAGGAGTTTTTTTCTTCATGCAAAAACGTCTCGATACTAGAGCAGCCGGACTCGAAAATCGGGGACGGGACCAGGTTCCGGAGACAAATGTCACCCTGTTTTGCAAGCAACACCCAGCCAAACACCCACCAAGTCGCGGTCCAAGCACAAGCTAACGAGGTACCTGGACCACGGATTTCTGCCCTGTCGTCCAATCTTGCGCTCAATTCAGCCATTCGCTATCACCAAGGCTCCTCTGCCATAGTAGTTCGAGGAGCGCGAAAACAGGTTTCAATGGGTCCAACCCCTCTCGCCCTGGCGAGCATTCCCCTGCTTGACGCCAAGTGCCGGAAATGTGGTTTGGGACGAGACTGCTCGAGCGTGCATGGTAGGATGGAGATATCAAATTGTTGCCGGGGCCTGGGTTGCGCCTGGCGGGTTGGTTCCGTGGCAAGTTGGAGCTGGTTCAAGAAAACGCCAAACGCCCTCTTTGTGTTCCTCTCTGGAAAGTCTTTTCTTTTTCCTTCTTTTTCTGAAAACGTCCACTCACATGGCGGCAAGTTGAGACATTCGCGTGTCATCCGAACAAGCAAGGTTTCGCTCTCGCTACTAGCGAAGAAGGTATTGTCCTCCTTTGATTAAGCGACGTTCTTATTTTTGCGCCATAGAGCAGTCTTTCACTAAGCCATGGCGCCTGGCTATGACGTCGATCATGACGGTCCGCCTTATTCTCGCACTGGGAACGGAAACGCTGCAAAGTCAGTTCCCACAGGGCCCATCGACGACGAGCTCTTTACGCGGGTCCTACCACGGGTAGACACCACGGCCATCGAGACGGCGCGCATTACCATTGGCCAAGAGTCTGAAGACAGCGATGAAGAACATTCACGACCTCAGTTCCGGCGGTCTCTTTCGGAGTCTAGTCTGATGCTAGGAGGAACCGGAAAGGACTCCGATGGACTACGGGATACGGCCTTAGGAAGACAAGAAAGGAATGGGACAACGGGGGCAAATGGGAAATCTCATTCAGCGAGAGACAGCACGGAACTCAGTCGCCCTTCCCGTCCTCTATCTCGGACAGACATCGTATCCCGGGATTACTCACCACCACGGCGGCTTTACACAAAGTCTGACAGGGACACAGTAGCTGTGCCTCCACGCCAGTCTTCTGGTCCCGATCAAGCTAGCATTGACAGCCCCGAACGAGTGCTCAAGCGACACGATTACAATACGCCGCAGCGACCCCCGCGCGCCGAGGAGATCGAGGCCGCAAAGAGACTCTTGGCACAAGTCGCAGAAGAAGAGGAGCTCTCCCAGAGTATGGTGCGATCCTCCAGCGCTGTCCGATCAGCAACACCTCCCCCGATAGGAGGTCGACGACCACGCAGGATCATCTACGACGACTCTGAGGAGGAAGAGGACCAGCATCAAGACCCCGTCGACGAGGAAGAAGACCACGGATACCACGACTACCGCAATGAGACACGCCATGGGCACCGAAGCATAGCAACGACCCCCGTCACTGCCATCCACGCACCTACGGAAGATTCCCGCCCGCCGGCGGCGCAAAGTCGCCAGACTCGCGGCCGACCGACCACCTCAAGAACCTCGTCGCGTCAATCATCGCAGCCGCCTCCCCGATCTCGAGCAGCCGAAGCCCTCGCCGCACACAAGAGAGAGCTCAGGACGCCGGTGCTTGATCATCATCGCTTGTACCTCGACGCCGAGCCTCCACCAATCAGCCAGAGACGCCCGCATCAGACATCGCGCGCCGCTCGAAGGCAGACGTACAATAAGCAGCAGTATTCCGACATGGAAGAGGAGGCACTAGACTACAGCGTGAAGAATGGCCTCGGGGGCTCGACCCTGACGTCAGATTACCGACCGCCGACGGCGGCACGGAGGGCAATGAGCGATGATTCTATTTCGATTTCGAGACAATCTATTTCGAAGCATAGCGTAACGAGCAACGGGTCGTCGAACCGTACTGTTGATTTCTTCGGACCTGGTATTTTTCAGGTCGTCTTGCATAACCCGACGACTGTGCACCAACTGCTGAAGTTTAGCGAAGCTCGATTCTGCAGCGAAAGTGTTGAATTTCTCAAAAAGGTGAGAGGCTATTACATCAGTGCAGTATCTCAAAGCATCGTCACTAACGGCACCTTCGCACTATAGGTCGAGCAATACCAAACAGTTCTCAATGACCTAGCAGGGATTATGACGAGCATCCATAAGGACTTCCTTGCCGACGACTCGTCAAAGCAGATCAACGTCAATGGGGAACTGAGAAAGTCCGTTCATGGCGACATGAAGTCGTTGGTTACGAAGACGCTTCCGTCCATGGAAACACTGTTTACGGATCTTCAAGAGAGCGTTGAACAGGACGTCTTCCTAGATATCTATCCTCGATTTGTGCGCTACCAGATGGCACTGAGCGCAACGAGAGCCTTAGCTACCAACCGACATAGCTATCAAGGACTTGGTGATTGCTTTTGCTTGACGAATCCTGGGTAATTCGACGCCTTCCCATGACTCTCTTTGTCTCGTGCGCATGCTAACTCCTGAGTAAAGTCTTGCAGATAACCCAATTGTCTTTGCTTCAGATGGATTCATCAAAGTCACCGGTTATACTAGACCCGAAATCATTCCGCGAAACTGTAGATTCCTCCAGGGTGCGCATACCGATCGCGTTCCTGTCCGACGATTAAAGAACGCGATCGACGAGCGAAAGGAGTCTGTTGAACTCATCCTGAACTACAAGAAGAACGGAGATCCTTTCTGGAACTTGCTCTATGTCGGTAAGTAAATGTAGACTTGGCTGAGAATGCGGCAATCCTACCCTAGGGTCGTGCTACAAGCACTCGAATGCGCACACATACATCCTCAAGTCACGTTTTCTTAAGGCTAACCTGATCCTCCTACACAGCCCCACTCTACAACGAAGCCGGCAAACTGGCATTCTTCATCGGCGGCCAGATTAATTGCTCAACGACTATTCATAGCAACGCAGACGTGATGAGAGTTCTGTCGACATCTACCAATGACGACGTTCAAACCCAGGATACCAAGGTACCGCCGGCACCTTTACATCGCGCAGGTTCTCAACCTTCGGCTCGAAAAGCATTCCTGAAAGCCCTGGGTATGAAGGTCAGCGACGACCATGTGCCCAACGGGATCGCCGCCGATCCGGGCATGGAGAGCAAGTTGTTGCACAAGCTAGAAGGACGCGACTTGAGCGCACAGATGAAGGAATTTTACACTGCTTATTCAAAAGTGAGTTACTCCCACCCCACCGAGCATGCTATCCTCTAGCAGCGAACCACCCTTACTAACATGAACGTCCCAGTACCTAATTGTCAGCTACGACTCCTTCATAATCAAATTCTATTCTGAAGGTGTCCTAGAAATGCTGCACCCGGCGAACAACACCGTCGGCCTGGTCGCGGGCCAGGAGGTCTTCCGATTCCTCAAGCAAAACATGGTCAACCACCAGTCCGACTACAAGACGCGCGTACGGAACGCCCTTCGCACCGGAGCGCCCATCAGCGTCGAGGTCCGTTTACAGACTCGAAGGAGCGCGTTGTTCCGCGGCGACGAGAGGTTCGTCACGCACTGGACGCCGTTGAAGGATGAGAAGTCTCAGGTGCACTGGGCTGTCGTCACTTTGGCGCCCGCGATCGAGTAATGATTCATTGGTGGGGGTGGAAAATAGACCTGATGAAGTCGTGCTCTCGGAAAGCGCTCGTTCATCTTGTCAGCCTTGCAAGTAAATACCCTTCCTTCCTCTGAACTGAGGTCAGAGAAACATACTTGTGCCAAAAAAGTTTGGCTGCTTAGTCCCATTTATAGACTGCGTCTCGAAGCGAATAAGTTCCCACATCCAATTTTTAAATTGACATGGCCCTTAACGTCGCAGTGTCCAGTCTTTACCTGAGGTCAGGCTGGCGAATCATATGGATTCCGTGATGTCCCGGCGCAAATTAACGCAATTAACTTACGAATACTTGCTTCTTTTAATGCCAGGCGGAAAGTGCTGGAGCAGACTGAAGCTGCCTCGGACCAATGATGGCCGGCACTTGGCGGAAATGATCCCTTGAAGAAGACTACAATTGCGATGATGGGAAAGCCATTGGTAGATTGAGTTCACGGACCAAAGCTA
Organism: Colletotrichum abscissum; assembly: GCF_030869225.1. NCBI lineage: Eukaryota > Fungi > Ascomycota > Sordariomycetes > Glomerellales > Glomerellaceae > Colletotrichum > Colletotrichum abscissum. The sequence goes on from NW_026850154.1 coordinate 352,076, forward strand.
AATGCGCCTCGTAATATGGAGCTATCCGCGTATCTACACGTATGTATCCCCGACATGAGTCAGAGAGCGCATTGCCTGCGGGAGGGCAGTAAGGTTGTAAGAGCGATTATATTGGTTGACCCTCACCAAAGAAGTCAGTAAAGTGCTTGGACTCAAGGCAGAAGTATGACGCTAGGGCACCTTGAATACATCAGATCTCTTGAGGCCACAGAGCCATGATGTGGTCCTTGGAAGTTTCTTTTTTGTGCCTCTTCGTTGGCTCACTGCTAAAAGCCACGGTCTTCAATGTCGATGGAAGACCATCTCAGAAACCAGTCTGTCGTAAGTGCACGACGTGATCAATTGGACAATGACGGGCCTCGCTTCTTATTTCGGCCCCGGGCTTCAGGTCCGCTTCAAGCAGAAATTCGAGCTGACTACGGCACGAGTCATTGCTGTGATGACCCAAATCTCACGATGATAGTACAACAAAGTCAAAATCGCGCATTGGCATGATGCCAAGCCTTCGGCCGATAGTTGGTGCGACTAACTAGACAAGTCGCGACAACAGACGAACTGGTCAAGGCGACGTCCAATGTACTTGGGATTATAGGAATGCAATGTATCCGAAGCGAATGAGGCTTGTCGAGTTTATCCTTTCGAGCTAGCTCTGCATACGAAAACGAGGCGTAGTCACAGCGTTGAGTAAGTAGTCAGTTTCCATCTAACAAGCTTCAGGCTATGATGCTGGCCAATCTGATCCGGGACGTCGTCCTATAGTGATATCCAGGTCGTTGAAATATGCGGTAGAATTGACGACTATGCACCAGTATCTCTGGGTATTTGTACTGCTTGTGAGCCCCTTCGAATCTGGTAAGGTAGTCAACAACCTATCTCCATCAACTGCTCGACATCACGCTAATTAGTAGGCTTCTAACAGAACTACATTGCCATTCTTTTACAAGTCAGTACATCACTAAAGAAGCCTCGATGATACAAAGACTGATACCAAAAACCAACAGATCAAACCCCACAGTCTCTACAACGATGCAAATCTCTGCCTCCCTCTCTTTCCTCGCCATCCTTGGCATGGTCAGCGCCGCAGCGGAGTGCCCTCGCGGCGGTGGCGGTGACGGACCCTACTTGCACAACAAATATCGCGTGGCGCCGACAAGAGTTGGGCAGACGAACACCTACGACTGGGCCGGAACAACCATCTCCGTCAAGATGCAGAAGAGCAGGGACTCCTGCGATCCGGAAGGCGACTGCGACGACGACATCACTTACAACTTCAAGAACAGAGGCACCAAGTCGATCCGCGTTCGTATCGAAGAGAGCTACAATGATTTCATGGGCCTCGTTCTCGCTCCTGGAGCGGACTGCGATTTGAATCGCTACTTCACTCGCGGTGCCGGACCTTACCAGATTTCTTTCGCAAATTAGATACGACATATTCTAAGCCAATATGTTTCTACAACATGCCCCTTTGGGTTGAGGGGAATCATTGGATATACGTGTAATTAAGTTCGCAAGACCGTTCATCTTCTTGGGACTTCTCAGCCGGGGGTCATTCGCGTCCCGGCATCAGGGATATCTCCGAGAGTCTATCACGCAGAGCAGCAGCTATCTATTCATACACTCTGAGTCCTTGAAAGGCATCTTGACACTTGATGATTAAGTGAGACGGAAGTACGATGCGTCAAGTGATGCCCCTACCACATTGACTGTAGCGCTGCTCAGGCCTACGTGCAGTCACTTGAGTAAAGATGACTGTTTCAGCTTCGTCTCAAGGATTTGGACCGAGCAGGCTGGGCCGTGGAGGGAGGCTAATAGCTAGTGGATATTACGCTGAACTTACGCAGGAAGCTAATAACACGGGGTTTGGCTGGTGACTTTTGACATCTCTGCGCCAGTCACGACGCGCTAGGAAAGTCGTGTCACTTGTAGCTCTATGAACAATATAAGACTCTCAGCTCATCTCTGGTGAAGGAAGTTGTCATCTTCTAAAAGGGCTTGGTCTATTGCTCGTTCTTAGCCGGTGGCAGGTTTCCGTATTTTTCTCCCCTAGGTACGTACTTTAGTCTTACTCATGATTAATTTATCCCGCCGCAACGTGTTCCCCATCTCTCAGTATTTCCTTCTATTTCTATCCAGCGCCCGAGGAGTCAGTGGTACAGGAAGTGCTGGAGGTAAGTTGAATCCATCCCAAATGCAGCAAGTAGGAGGGTGCTGAAAGACGGCTATTTTGTCCCGGAAGTATAGTTACATTTGTTCAGGCGGAGATCCTACAGACTACTAGCTGGTAACGATTAGAGAAGATGCACAGTCAACGAGAGCTAGTAGATACGGGCCGCAAGAGTAAATACTTTACCAAATCCAGACTCTTGCCGCATTAAGATTTGAGAACGGCAATTGACATGAACTTACCTATGATAGCCAAACTCATCAAGCTATAGCATTCGCATATGATGAAGTGTGTTACTCTGTTTCGCGAGACTTAGCCGCTGAGTTCTGTCATTCTCCGGGAGACCAGAGGGAAGAACGAAGGATGACTGCCTTCACAATTCCTCCGTCATCCGGTCTTCCATTCTTTGGCTGTCTTGACTCTCATGTCAGTAAGCTCATGAAGACTTCGGACATATTGAATCCCGGAAATGATGTGAAAATGACAATTTACTTGAGGCATAATCAAGAGGGGGTTTCGCGATAGTTTGATGTCGACGGGACTTGGAGTTTGTGTGGTGTGTGTTATGGCGTGCTTCCATTGACAATTGCCATTGCGGGTCGCTTTACAGTTGAGTCAATGTCATGATGGCGCTGTCGATATCAGTCAGATAGTATTCAATGCTGCTCTCTGACCGAAAACGACCTTGGGATTTGATATTGAATTGCTGAATGCTCTATTATCCATTCCGGTTCCCTCGGCCACCGTGACTCGAATTATGCGGGGTCTGTTCAGGCCCGGTCGGTCGGAGCATATCACAGCCACTGTCGATAGAGTCGTGTCCCTCTCCACTCAGCATCATGCGGCCGTTCCATTGGCGCGTTGACCTGCTGGGTTCGGTTAGTTGATGGTCACTTACAGCTCCAATGCTTCTTCAGCTACGGCACATCATCTGATTTTTCTTGGATATGGACAGGGAAACAACCTCAAACTCTTATTTGCAAAGAAACAGAAATGTTTCAATGATGCCTCCTGGTTTTCTATTTGTTTATGTTTGATAGTGTTGTAGTGCTGAAATCCTATGCTACGGATGCAAATCTTGATGCTTGGGAAACTCTAGGTCTCACAAAAGTAATATGAAGGTAGTCCGTACCATTGAGAGAACCCATTCCATCACGACTATCGACCATGGACCGCTAGGGACTTTTAGTTCAAAATGCAGTAGTATGCCTCGTTGCCCCTACGGCTCTCCATTGCATGCTGCCAAGAGCCTAGCATCTCGCTTACAGAACCGCAACGTCGTGGTGAATGTGGACAGACCCTTGCTTAGATAGTCATTCATTGAACTGGACTACGGCATCTGATATCGGCCCCGGCATCGGCACGATGACTTTGGGGCAATATAAAGATCAGCCCGCAGACGCTAGAATTTCTCGAAGTTCCAAAGCATCGAGCTCTTCATCTCTGCAATCTTTCTCCTTAAATACTCACTCTCTTTTCGGACTAAGTCCTTCCATAAACATGGCAATACGGTCCCTCGCCCTAGGGTGGTTAGCCATCTCGTCGCTTCAAATCGGTGCTCAAGCCCAAGACTTTCGCACCAACTGCGATGAGATCTGCGAAGCTGCGTACCGTTCTTCACTAGCTATCGAAACCAAGGACTGGGTCAATGTCGACGTCAATGTCGATCCCTTCTACGCCAACCCATCGAACCTCTCAGACTACGCCGTCGGAGACTTGGTAAAATGGCAAGACCTCACGGGCACCCAGGCCGCTAAGATCTGGACCGTCCCCGCTGGCATGTCCCTCTCTCGCTTCTTCTACATGAGCGAAGATATAGACGGCAAGCCCCTACCCGTTACCGCGTTCGCACTCCTCCCATGGTCGAACCCCCAGGGCAAAGACAAGCCCTTCCGTACCATTGTCTGGGCCCACGGAACTGCGGGCTACAGTCGTGAGTGTGCGCCTACCAATCATAGAGGACTCTACTATGAGTGGGAGGCGCCCTTTATCCTCGCCCAGGCAGGTTACGCCGTCATCGCACCTGACTATGCTGGCCAGGGCAGTGACATTCCCCAGGGCTTCATGTACGAGTCAGGCGCACTCCATGCTGCTGACGTGAGCCACAGCCTTCAGGCAGCTCGCAAAGCCCTTGGTGAGCGGTTGTCCAAGGAATGGGTTGTCGTTGGACACAGCGAGGGGGGCTTGACTGCGTGGCGCACCAACGAGAGAGAGGCAAAGGCTGGAAAGGCCACTGGTGGATTCATCGGTGCCGTTTCGGTTGCGCCTGCGCTTCGGCCCTTGTCACTCATCCCCGAGTCATTCCGCCGCGCGGCCGGAGGCCCCGTAGAAGATGTGGTATCCGTCTACTTCCTCCAGTCTCTGTCAAAGCTTTTGAAGTCGATCCGGATAGAAGACTACGTTAGCGACATTGTTGCCAGCCGCATTCCTCTATCAAACCAGGGATGTCTCAAGACCGGCGGTACTATCTACGGCAGCCTGACTGAGACCCAGCTGTACAAGAATACCAGCTGGCTGACACACCCCGATGTCATTGACTGGCAAGAGCGCTACAACGGAGCCGGCGTACATCAGTGGGCAGCCCCGATGTTGGTTGTCCAGGGCACCAAAGATATTCTCACTTACGCCGAAACTATGGAGCAGGACTTTGATGCAACTTGCAAGGCTTTCCCCGAGTCGCCTGCAGAGCTGCTTCTGTATCCCGAGCTCGGTCATGACCAGGCTTTCCAGGCGTCGCATGTCGATTATCTGGCTTGGGTTGCGGATCGATTCAACAACGTCTCCGTTTCCTCTGGCTGCAGCAAGAGGACAATCGAGCCTGCGACCAACCACCCCTCGCTCATCCATCAAACTTGGCAAGGATCTCCTCAGTAATTGGTAGCCGATGAGTGTTTTGCAGAACGCAAGGCACCTAGATAGGATATGTGTTGGGCCAAAGTAGTTGTGTATTGCTGCGGATTCTCGGAGAGATTGTGTTTGTTTGCTTCGACGGCCATAGAGGTCTGAGATTTCTTTCCTTCTTGTACATATTTTGTTCTTCTTGACACCTTGAAACGACAAAGCCTCATTAAACAGGACATTCATTGAACATGATTTACCTTCATAGATGGAATACTCCGAAAACGATGAGGTCCCTAATGAAAATAATCGTTTGCTTCCATCAATGACTCCTTGAAAACCCCCGTTTGCTATCGCCTTAGATCGTTAGGCTGCAATGACTTGGATTCTGGGTCCATCAACTTCGGGTCATTAAATGAGCTTATGAAGTACTCTGGTCCAAACACCACAGCAAGATACTTCCAGTGAGAGGAAGATACTGATACAAGCCAAATGCATCACGCTTGTGGCCCGGGTATGCCTTCGCTGGGGAACGTATGTGAAGTGATGCAAAATGTGTCGTTTGACACATCGGCAATGGAATGCAGGCTAAGTTGTCAACACGTTGTATCAGCGAGCACCTGCAGGTACCAGGCCTAGTTGAACCAAGATTCCGGGACCTGGTCTCACGCAAAGAGCTCCACAACTCTCGGCAGATCTACAATACTACACCGGATGAACCGCCATGGTGAGACGAACCGGAAGCTTAATCTGAGTCTTGGGTAGACGCTTGGATTACAAGTTAGAGCCTTCTTCCAGACATATCGAGGGTTTCCTGGCTCAAAGGGGCTTCGTGCTCAATGACACGACATAGTGGCTTTGCGTTTCCACCAACGTTTTGAGTGATGGCAATGACCAAGTCTATTAATGTGAGTCCCCTGCGACAAAATTTTGTACACCTCCCTTTGTTTGACCGCCTTTTTCGAAAAAATGGCTCAGGTGGCGCGAGGAAAATTAAAGAAGGCTGCACTGCACATCTGGTGTGTGTGCGTTAATGATGACACAGCATAACTTCAAGTATAGGTAGTTGTGACACGACAATCTGCGGATTGTCAAGCATTCAATAAATGAGACGAACAGAGCCTTGTCGAATCGCGGCCGTCTACAGGCTCTTTGCTGATGCCCTGCAATGGTTAACCAGTTATCCCATCTTTGGCTAGTATGTCGACTGAGCTAGATTTCCAGCCATTGATGGCACTTCTCTCGCTTGACGAGAACTCGTAGACTGTAGTGAGCCCCTTAATGGGTCTTAATTCCCGTGCAGACCAAGGTAGAGGAGTTTCATCTCGTGGAGAAAGCTTAAATAGAGAGGCTAGCCTCATTCTGGTGCGCAAAGCGTTGAGACAGCACTATATTGACTCGTGTGCGTGCCAAAGCTGGCTCAAGCTGGGTAGAGGAGTTGCGGGAGAGTGCGAGACCGAGTCAATCATCTTCAAGTAATAGAATTGACAGTTTAACAATTTGCTTGGCTCGAAGAGTCTATGAGGTATATGATGTAGAGCATGACCTCTGCATGGAAAACAGGAGATGCCTAAAGATTTCCATCGACTTCAATCCCATTACGACTCTGCAAGATCCAGCTTGGTTGAACACAGAAACACAACTCAATTCCTAGTATGCACTCAATCTCCACAATTGTTACTACACCGTATCTAATGATTATCTGTCTGAAGCCATGCACTTCTCCGGCTTCTCTGGCGCGCTTGGCGCAATGTCACTCCTGTTTAGCATCGCCGAGGCAGGGTGCGCTGAAGTTGGCTCCGGCGATGGAAACAACCCACTAAGATGCACATCATACTCCATCCCGAGAGACATCGGCACTAGCGTCACCGTCGGCTTGCAAACCCTTTCGATCGGCAGAACGAATCCAACCCAAAAGACTTACGAGAAGGAGTTTTTCTTCTACGATATGAAGAACGAGGTCAACTACCAGGTGAACTTTGCTGTGCAGTTCTGGAACCCAACGACCAACAAGGTAAGCAAAAGACATGTGCCCCTCCCCGGCCATTGATGTCGGGGTGTCTACATGGAAATATGGTGAAAACGCGGAAGCAACAATGCTAATTGTCGATATTGTATAGAACGCATGGAAAACATACAGCTTGGCAGCAGGAGAGAAGTGCAACATCAGCTTTCAATCAACTTTACAGAATGTCAAGCTCACTTGCTAAGGAGCTTGCGCGATGGTGGGGAGTTCATAGAGAGAGGTCTGTTGACAACTTCTTGACTTGAGCGTTTAATGTTGATTGAGAATTATGGAGTTGCAACGGGAAATTTTACCTCAGATACCATGCGTATAGAGAATTCAGCGGAAATCAACTTGCTTTCCCACTTTACAATGGCTTAAAGTTGCTCGTCCGGCACAAGGCGTTGCCAAGTTGGAGTTTTGGTGTGGTTCTGAACTGACTCGTAGAGCGGCTGACGCTCCAAACTCAGCTGAGTTGCAGGCGTCAGCTGACGCTCCCAGCACAGAGGAAGCACAGAGAGAGGCGGCAAGGGCCGAAAAGGTGTCTTTCGGCGCTGCCGGACTATGCATCTGCCGTGGCGCTCTCCGTTATTTCGCGACATGGAATGCTCAATCAAGAGCAAACACGAAATCAATATCTTCGGGCCATGATATTCCCGTGCTGCGCGCAAGCTCCAACAGCGAGCATGAAAACGAGGCATGACCTCATTCCTTCCGGCGCAAAATACGCTCGGCGAAGTCCATGATACCATCAATCTAGGCGTTCCAGCCAACATGGCCCGACAGAACACCTTCCGAGGGACTGGACTGCCCGCTCTGCCAGCTCTGGACTGCTGCGCCGCGAGGACCCGACGAATGAGAGCACATGCTTACGAAGAGAACCCGGTATGCATCGTTCGACTTGCAGAGTCACGCTGAGCACAGCTGGGCAGAGACACCACGCAGAAAGGTTCAGATCTTCAAAATCCTTCCAACCAACGAGGGATAGCGCAAGAGTAATCAGGCTTAGTGCAAGATCTTGCCCCCATTTGGTCCCAAAGGAGCCATGAAAGAACAGGGGTTCCGGCCTTCTCCATGCCCAAAATTTGACAGTTGGGTCTTCTGCAGCTTGGAGGGAACCCCCCGGAAAATGAGAAAAATGACAGACCCGCGCCATCGGGACACACATCACACCACCAAACCGCCAGATCCGGCCGCAACACCGCACCACCCTCGAGCAGAGTCGAACTATCAACAGACAACACCGGGAAAGATGACCACGCCAACCACACCACGCTCGGGAGAAGCAGGTAAGAGGCAGGCGAGTTCGGATACATAAATGTCTTCAACGAAGATGGGGGGAAACACGATCTTAGATGCACTCCAGTCTCACATCGACCACACAAAAGCAAGCTCAACTCTTCAGTGTTTCAGTTACACAAAAGTCCACTGCAACTATTCCCCGGTTTACCTGAACCACCCCACCGTTCACACTCACACGATCTGCAACCACCTCACTTCAACCCACAACTCTCACAATGGTCAACCAACCCGCCAGAATTCCCACCACTACCCCGGCTCTTGCCAGATTCCTCCCCGCTGCCATCACCGTCGGCATTGGTAAGCCCAGTTTTCAGCCCTACCACGTCTCCAGTGAAGTCAACTAACACACCTCGCCTCGCAGTCTCCGCCGTCGCCCTGAACATCCGATCCCAGCTTAAGACTGAGTCTCAGCAAATGGATCGCTTCTTCTCTAAGTACAACAACCCTCAAAGCGAAGCCGCCCGCCAAAAGGTCTTCGAGGATCCCTCCGAGGACCCACGCAGAAGCTGGTTCAACGCTCTGGGCCGATCGTAAACCCTCGTAGCTCAGAGCTACTTCGGGAGAGATTCTTGCACATACTACCTATTCATTGCTGGGGCGTTTTCTGTTTGTTCAGGGAAAGGATGATATCATTGGCTTTGGTGGTGAAGGCGTCTTGCTTCGCTTTGTTTTGCTACTACCCTCGATGCATACAAAGAGAACATGTAGAGGGGTAATTTCTAGCTTAGACAAGTATTCGTCGGATATGTCGTTTCGATAAACAATGCCAAAGAGTTAAATCAAAGGGACCTACCTACTTCATCAATGACAGATGTAGCCATTGATATGATCATGCTCAATCTACCCACATGGTAGTATGAGTGGCCGGTCCGCACTGCCTGAGCATCGACTTTACAGCCCTCTGAAGAGAACGATAATTATGTAGGTTCTAAGAGTCAAGTCCTTGATATTAGCCGAAGATTCTGTGCATAGCTCTGATGTCACCAAGACAACTACAAACCGGCACCCCAAGACTGAAACATCTCCTCACATGGGATATCTGTCAAGGTCATGAATATCAAGAGGATGTGTACCATACGAGACATTCTCTACGCGCCATGTAATTACAGATATCTTAGTATCATGAGAATCCCAGCATTCAAAGTCAAGCAAGAATCAAAGTTATGTGAATAAGACTTATTGGATTGATCGTTATTCTAGCTACCATCCCAATCAACTACTTTATTATAGCTCAAGGAGAAAACATGGTCGTGCCTAATATTATTGGCACCCACGGTTCCTTCATGCTATGACTGACCATATCATAAAAGGTTGATTTACGCGCCGTTGCCGTTGTAGGCAACGAGGTTGGGGCTACCGGACAGGGTGCCGGTGACGCGGCCGGAGGTGCCGAGGGCCTTGATGCGGCTGGTGACGGCAGCAGGGGTAGAGAGACCCTCAAGAGCCTGAAGGTAGACGGCAAGACCGGCAACGTGGGGGCAGGCCATGGAGGTACCGCTGATGGTGTTGGTGGCAGAGTTGCCGCCGATCCAGGCAGAGAGGATAGAAACACCAGGGGCGAAGATATCGACGCCAGCACCGTAGTTGGTGAAGGAGGCCGGGCGCCAGCTGGAGTCAATGGCGGCAACGGTCAGGGCGTTGGGGGCGTTGGCGGGAGACTGGCTGGAGACAGGGAGGGGGTTGCCGTTTTCGTCTCCGTTGCCGGCAGCAACGACGGAGAGGACGCCCTGGGTGTAGGCGGCCTGGATGGCGGAGGTCCAGGTGGTAGAGGCGGGGCCACCGAGGGACAGGTTGATCACGGAGCGGGCGGCGCGGGACTTGGAGGTGATGTCGTTGACGGCCCAGTTGAAGCCGGACAGAATGGAGGAGGTGGTGCCCTGAGCGCCCTGGAAGACCTTGACGGAGATGATGTTGGTCTGAGAATGGGATGTTAGTATCAATTACGCAAGAAGCTTATAGGAGTGAAACTCACCGACTTGGCAACACCGTAGGTAGAGCCACCAATGGTACCGGCGACGTGAGTGCCGTGGCCGAGGGTGTCAGTGTGGGTGCCGGTGAAGGCGTTGAAGCCGAGGGTGACACGGCCACCGAACTGGGTGTGGGTGGAGATGACACCAGAGTCAACGACGTAGGCGTAGGTGTTGGCACCGGCAGAGGTGTCGTAGATGTACGAGGTAGAGCCGGAGGTCTTGTGGGAGATGGATCCCAGACCCCAGGGGGCACCAGACTGGGTGGTGAGGGCACGCTCCTCAACCTCGAAGTCAGAGAGGTACATGTAGTAGTCAGGCTCGACGACGGCAACCTGTATCATAGTGTTAGAGGTATGCTCATGTGATATCTTGAGTGGCTGATATTCGTCAACTTACGTCGGCGCTGGCCTTGATCTCCTCAATGGTAGCCTCATCAAACTCGCCAGAGTAGGCGTTCCAGTTGCTGATGTTGAAAGTGTTCTCAACACCGACGGTGTCACGCTTGCTCAGGGAGCGTCTGTGGACGTCGGCGACCCAGTTCAAGTGGGACTCGACGCTGGCAGCGGCACCCTCCTTGAGGGTGACGATGTACTTGCCAGGGGCGGCCGCGGGCTCAGCGCGTCTGTTGACGGCAGCGGGGGCGGCGAGAACTGCCGGGAGCAGAGCTCCGACGGCGAGAGCGAGGCGGCGAAGGGAGGCCATTGTGATGATGAGGGGAGAACCGAGGAGGAGAAGTGATCAGAGGAGAGCGGATGGGGCTGAAGAGACGAAAGATGAAGATAGGGCGGATGTCGTGTCCATCTTTATACTGGATTTCCAAGATATCGACGGAGGCTGAGATGAATGGAGTTGCTGTCGATTCCATTCTTGATATTGCGCATATCGGTGTAGTATCTTGCGTGATGTCCCGCCAAGCCCTACGGTCTCCAGCTTGGAGCTGTCAAGCTTCCTAAACTGGTCCTAGAGCGAGAGGTGCCAGGTACTTGAGCAAGGAAAGTTGTGGGTTCCCCGACTCCATGGGAGCACGCGAGAACGAACATGCTTGTTTAGGAGCTATTACCTTCCAGAAAGCTAAAGCTGACCTACTTCCTTACCCGCTGTTTTCAAGCGCGCCGAGCTTTTTGGCTCAACTTCCTTGTCTCAGGCCTCCTCCCCGGTTGATATCTGGGAGTTGGATCTTTTGTCATGTTGTCAATGTGGTTCTGGCCGGGTTTAAGCTCCGACTACGGCAGCATAGTCAAGCGAGAAAGGGGTCCCGAACTTTACGCCGATGGATCGAACTTCAAAGAACATCAAATCTGATTATCTAAGGTGAATGAGAGGACCGACCACCACTAGCCCCGCGGAGGCAGAATTGTGGTTGGCTGGAGGCATGAATTGACTCGAGCTGACTTACCATTGAATGAGACATTGGAAAGGGTTTCCGGCTCTTGATTTGCTTGGGAGTTGTTTACCAAGACCGTCGGAGGTTACCTTAACAGAGGAGCCATATTAGTTCAACTTATGCTTAATGTGGAAGGTCGCGTGTTGACATTGGTTGGGCCACCCGATGTAGGGATTACGAACTGACCAGGACTTAATTAAAAAGCTACGCAAACTCCACACGCGCCCTAACCTCTTCCCGCCTGCCACATCCGTCCTGATTTCCGACCATAGAGGGGGTCTTGCAATAGACTATCTGGAGGCGGGAGATCCCCATATGGCCCAATTGCCGACCAAAGAGCACTGGCATCGCGGTCTAAACTAGAAAGCTGCCCCGATGCGGTCTTTGATCAGCGAGGTTCAGGTACAGGACCATGCGTGATGGTGGGTGAATGGTCTGGGGCAGAATATGCGGGTAAGCGCTGTTGCATTCGAGGAGGACATGGACTCTGGCGCAACTCTGCAGCTGCGGCCTTCTGTGTTGAGTGAAGACACCAAGAAATGACATATTGCCTTTTCCCACAACCTCGTATTCCTATCGATCGTGTGGGTTCGCATTCTGGATTCGACGTCGGAAGATGAAAACCGACATGCAAACATCTAGATTGGTGAGTAACCTTGAGGCGAGTAAGACGATGCGTTCATCCCACGTCTGCGTTGGCAGCCAGCTTCCTGAAATGATCATCAAGCCTGTTGATGAAGGTGTCCTCCCATTTGGAAATTGGCGCGTGCGAAGGCGGTGCTTTTCCGTGCTGGCTTGTGGGGAAATGCGCTCGGATTTCTCATTCAGGCTGTTCAATACGTGCGGCGATGACAGTGGCCATGCCAGCTTCACTGATGCTACTGGATGCTCCGCCCAAGAGCGCGCCAGTTAGAAGCGAATAGCGCCCGACTTCCCCTGTGCTGATAGTTGATTAACGCTGCGGAGTCTTCGCCAAGAGCCGCAACTAGGAAGCTCGGCTTGCTTCGTTGACTGGGGTCAACTGCCGTTTAACGTTTGACTAATTCAAGCGAAGGAAGAGGGGCGCGTCTGGACGGGGCCTCTCGGGGATGATAGTGAAGTCAAGTGGCTGAGGGATTGAGGAATCTAGGGGCAGCGAGAGAAGGAGGGAGAGGAAAAGGCCGGATGGGCTCGGTGCCGCCCGATCGCGTGACTCGCGTAATCATACTCAATGGCAGGCTTCATATTCAGCAGTAGCAAGCAGGATATCTGCCTCTTTCTCGTCCGTGCAACGTATCTCTGTCTTCCTCTCTTGGTCTTCTCGTGAGGTTCCGGGTTAGCAATCCCCCCGTGCGGGCCGTGGGCGGCGGCACCGGCAGAGACATTGATGAGGCTTGAGAAGAAAGAACGTGAGGGGCAAACGAGAGATGACGGCATGCCGCATGCCCGTCTTGGAACCAGCGGTGGATGTTTTCCGTCCCGGCCATAGCTTCCCCTGATATTTCTCGGCACTGCGCAGACATCGCAGATATTCTGGGGCCAGGCCGGTACGGTGGAGGGAAATAGGAAGGAGATAAATTACCTAGCCGCGCTAAGGGGTATTCGCTCAGACTCCGCTGATGTGGCATCACAAAGGTCGGCCATTCGAAAAGAGCTTCTTGGACATCTTCCCACGGTAGTCTCGCGGGGGGCCGAGGTGTCGTGCTCGGATTCGATTTTCCCACTTATTCACTGGGACTATTATGCAGCTAGATCGTCTGTTCTGCCTTTTTGATGTCAGCGTAGTTTATGTTAAAGTACAGAACCACAACGGCCCGGTGGGTTGAATTCGAGAACCACATAGTGCGTCCATGCGTGGCATGTGAAGACTCCATCGATCCTCGAGGCCCCATTTGACGAGGTCCATTTCCAGGTTGCCAAGCAACAGGCTCTGTGGGGCCGATAGGGACTGGGTTCGTATTGACACCGGCTTGGCACAGATATTACAGTGTCAGCATGTTGCTGTGCAAGAAGTTGAAGTCATCACGACCTTGTGTTTGGGTTGAAAGCTCCCAAGCTTCATAGTGTCGTCCATGAGGCTCTGCAAGACTCTCGGATCCCGGATCAACTGTTCGTTTCTGAAGCTAAGGTAGAGAATAAGGTGCATGTAACCTGCGGTACTGGTGGGTTGCACTGCCTAATCGGGCAGGCTGATGTCTGGGACTCTGGGAGCAAACCGATAACCTCCCACATGCCGGCTAACCAGACGGCCCCCCCAGTCGCTGTATGCAATGCGACGATAGATCCCACTGGGTGAAAAATGCTTCAGTGACCACGAAGCCAAAGATACATTCTCAATGCCTGAAGAATTCGAGTCGCTGAACTGACTATGGTCTCAACTGGAGCTCGTTTCTCCGTGCGCGAGGCTCATTCTTTTGAGTATAATCGGCAATTCATTCCTTTACACAATGCGCCTATTCTACGAGAAACGCGACCGCGTGCAAAGCTTGAAAATGCGCCTGAGGAGAGTTCTTGAGTATCGCGGCGGAAGATAGGAAATTTCTTACAGTTAGCAACCCCATGTCTAGGGCGCTGTGAACAGCGCTGCGCTCTATCCGCATTCTGCAATCTGCCAGACTACTGGGATTACAATAAAGGAAGCCGCCCTATCCAGAGAATCGGGTCAGAGCACACTTCTGGCAACCTCTTTTTAGCCTTACAAGATAAGCTTGCATGCGTGTCGCGCCTTTGACTGGGCCCCCAGCGTCGGATTGCAGGCATTCACTCTAGATCTCGATTACTGATCCCGGCCGAAGTAGACAAAATTTGAATTGATGAGCAAGTTTCGAGCAAATTCGATATTGAAAAGGCTGCGTGACTATATGATTTACCTAGTATGGTGCAAGTAGAATAGAACGAAACTTGTACACTTCAATCGCTTAGGAACAAAACAAACGTAAAGGACATTCATAAGTGGTCAAAGACAACTAGAATCTGGATCGCCAGTCAGATAACATAAGATATTGACGTATTCCGCATACCTCGATAGTTGTATCGGTGGCTTATTAAGTCCATCTGGGATATTCTGTAGCAATGAATCAAAGTAGTCAACTCCATGTCGAACGTTTGAAGATATCCCAAATATAGTCACCAAATTTAGTTGAGAGCTTGTTGTCAACACTAGACGGCATCATCTATTATATTCTTGGAGTCTGAATACAGGCTTGTTGATATCTAGAATTCTGAGCTTGACAACAATGCAGTTCAAGTCCACGAACACTTTGCTTTCGGTAACTGCTTGGTACATTTGAAGATGCTCAAACACGAAGCAGCCGATAATCCTCGGACAGAATCCCATAGTCCATCTTGAGAGGTTCTTTGGGTCTTTAATATTATATGGAGGCAATCTGAATCTCGTATTTACTCTTTCAGGCGGAGGCATCCGCACCCGAAGCTCCTTTGAGGTTGTCTTTGGTGTGATTACTTGCGTTACCCTCGAGCTGAATAAGAAAGTCAGAAGTCAATAAATCACCTCGCTCGTAACTTTGTGAGTCTTGAAAGGCACTTAACTTACCCCAATGAGCATGCGCTTATCTCCAGGTACAATCATCTCGAAGCGATCGTTTATGATACCGTACTCGAAGTACCCTAGTCGGGCAATTGGATTTGTCTTGGAGATATCAATCCTCCCATCCGTCAAGACGCTGTCATCAATATGAACGCCGACAACTTTGCCAAAAATAACATCGACAGTTCCCATTGGCGGTTTCCCGGGAAGGCGCACTGTCTGCATATACTCGCACTCGAAGCGGACAGGCGAATCGGCAACCATGGGGACGGACGTCTTCAGACTCTTTGACCAAGTCTTCTTTAGGCCAGCTCTCTCAAACTCGTCCTCGTTGGGGCCGATGGCTTCCGCCGAGATGTTGACGCTCTCCCGGAGGGGGTACGTTGCGAGCTGCCAGCAGAAGCTTCCGGTACGCTCAATGTTGTTGACGGTATCTTTTCGGTCTTCAGCGTACGTTTGGTTCGCGCTGAACATGACCATGGGCGGGTCAAAGCTGACGTTTGTGAACTGGCTGTAGGGAGCTAGGTTGTGCTCGCCTTCGGGTGAGACGGATGAGATCCATCCAATCGCACGAGGTACTACGCATGCCTAGACACGTATGTTCAGCGGGAAAGTCGATAGCGTCTTTTGGGATGCGATTGGCAACTCACTTTAAATGGATCATATGGTAAACCGTGATCATCAACACCGGGCTGGTAAAACATTGTAAACAAGGTTGTGATAGTCGAAAAAATGCTCAATGAACTCTAAGCGTGAAAGGTTACCCGAAGATCGAAAGTTCAGTGACTCTATGTAGTTTACTTCTTGGCAACTTATAACCAAAGTCAGGTTGAAGTCCGAATTTCCCTTGGTCGGTGAAGCCAACTGATGAAGTGAGGGGTCTATTGAACTCCCGCCGTCGTCCGACACTCGGAACCGTTTGACGTCACTGGGTCGGAGTATTCGGCGCTTCAGTAGCTGCGCTTTCGGACAGTTCGGGCCCAATTTCACATGCCCACTTGCCGATTTGCCGTAATACCTGACTGAGAACCAAACAACTGTCCACCGTAAAGACGGAGTGAACCCTTGAACTATCTTGTTTGTAGACTTTCATCATTTTTGCTTGCTCTTATTTCATCATGATCGCTAGCCTGTGCGCAGCTTCCAACGGCGTGAATGCCGACTCAAGTATTCAACACACAGCACCAGGGACCACGGAACAATCCCCAACAAGCAGTTTCACATGACCTAAGGCGTGGTGCCATCGAACATCGTAAACCTGGTAGTACATCAAGTCTCGTGGAGGTAGGTAAAATCAAGACTGATTTATAGTGGTATCTTAAGTAAGCGCTACTAAGTTCAAAGAGTCGGGCGACATTTGACGGGATAGTAGATATACCCTGCAAGCCCTCATCGGCAACAACTCGTCCTCTTAACCATCTAGGCCACCCAAGCTTGAGGATCGACGGCTCTAGGCTTCGGAGTAGCTTGTGCCGTAGCGGCGGGCGATGACACGGAGCTGGTGGACCCGCCGGAGGTGGTGTCGACGATACAGTCGCCCTTGGCCCCGGCTTCGACCTTTGTGCACTCGTCGTTTGTAAATCTGGAGGGCACCTTGACGCACAAGCCTGCGCTCTCAATCTCTCCACCCTTGGAGGTACACAGGCTTGAGATACCTTCCAGGCTTACGTCAAAATTGCTTGCACTCGCGCAACGGCAACGGAAGATCTCTTGGGAGACTGCTGCACTGTAAGTCGGTTAATATGTGCATTTTTTCAAAATACACAGCGAGTGTACTTGCCCCAAGAAGGCCACGGTCATTGTAAGGACGGATGGCTTCATATTGAACGCTCGAATTGATTGTTGAAAGATAAAGATGTAATTCGAATGCTGGGTTCGGAAGAGAATGTTTGTTTCTGTATCAAAGTGGGAGGTGGTGTTTGGCTGCTCGAGAAAGTCGAGACTCGAGAAACTATTTAGGCCGGGCCTGGGGTATTTATCCCACATGAACCGATTTGTTATCGGATGGGTCTTCGGTTTGCTGCATTACCTACATTGCACTTCACGTTCTCGATGTCGTAAGACTTGGGCGCAGCTGGCTGGGTGCATCACCAAGCACAGCATTGACTGACTCGAACCTTGTAGCCAGAGCAGCCAGAGACTGCTTCTAGAAGCCGGTGCTGCTAACACGAAACAGGAGCTGCCCTGCTGATGCAAAACTGACTTTCGAGCTGCGGGCCAATGCATACTGTCTTCGTTACTAAAATAAAGTCTGAAGCAACTGGAAGGGCACCGGTACCCAAGTTTTCTCATACTTGACAGCGGGCGTCGGACGATCCACTTGAGTAGAGTCGTTCACTCGGCGGCGCTCTTGGCAAGGCGCTGGCAAGCTGTGCTTTGCATCCCGAGGCCACCAGCGATCGTCAGAGACGTCCTTGGTACAGCCTGGAAAGTGGAGTTATTTGAACTCTAATCTTATGAATAAAGGTCGAGAAAGGTGATGATGTGACAACTGCAATATAGCCGAGACTTTGGAACAAGCGGACTTTCTGATTTTGACTTCCGTGCCAAATTGCATCGTTTGCCGAAGGACATTCTCTGCCGAGGCGACAACCATATTAAAGTATTCGCCAAAAGTGTCAATTGATGACTTTCATCACCACATCCACCAGTGCAGAATTTTGATAGAGAGCTTGATCAAGTACGTGTATCTTAGTTCGCCTGGCACAAACCAGAGCCTTTGGCGTCTAGACGGCCATGCTCTATCACCCAGGTGTTTCATGTTCTGAGTCCTGCGTGCGGGGCCGGCCACCCCGACATGGAGGCTCCGGCAAGCTTGGACAGAATCTGTAACTTGCTCTCGGCGACGACCGTTTTTATGCTGCCGCATAATATTATTCTCTCTTTGGCCCAGTTCCTCAGCGAAGTAACTTACGTGCGTAAATTAGTAGTCATTGAACCCCATCGCGCCAACTTTGGTCTAGTCGAATCGGTCATGTTGACAAAACATGGAGTCAAGAGGGATTCGATTTCAAGCGGACTTGCGACTACACGGTGTCAAATCAGACATTTCATTGAAGGGACAAAGATTTCGGAATAAATAGACTTGAGGTGGCGTAAGTAAGAGTGACGGCTAGGCAAAGAGAGTTGGGGTGTATTCCAGCATGGGCTTAGAATTGTTGATGACGGGGTATAGCAATAGTGGATAACTTTGTGTTTAGATGCCAATGCTTTACAAACCGCTTGATAGATAAATCGAAAGTCTATACTTAAGATCTGTCTATAGTGCTTTTGCTTGATATGTGAGGGGGTCATGTCAGTCTCGTAGGCGGCTGGTTGACATCTGCAGTCCGCCTGTTGCCACAAAGAGAATCTGTCTATTGCATCGCTATGTGAAACAGGGAGTCCGTCATAGATTAACATGTAAGTTGCATTTCAACCATAAATGAAAGGCTCACGCCGTTTGGGCAGCCAGTCAATTCAAGATTCGTCACGTACGCTTGCATTGTGATTGACGCCGATGCGTTTAGCGGAGGCCCCTTCAAACTGGCCTCCCGGTTGAAAGAGGTGTGGATGATATCCGTCTCGTGGTAGCCCAGCGGCATGTTGATTAGATAGTTGTAGGCATGCCTTCGCAGAGCATTAATGAAAAAGTCGTTATCATTGCTGATGAACCAAGCTTCGGCATTCGGTGCAGGTGTGCCTTCGAAGGGCATTCCTCAGTACCATTGAACACCGTGAAATATAAGTTCAACTCAGTCAAAAGAGCAACTGGATCTTGATTCAGTAACTT
The DNA here is from genome assembly GCF_030869225.1 of Colletotrichum abscissum. Taxonomy (NCBI): domain Eukaryota; kingdom Fungi; phylum Ascomycota; class Sordariomycetes; order Glomerellales; family Glomerellaceae; genus Colletotrichum; species Colletotrichum abscissum. The sequence continues at coordinate 371,037 of NW_026850154.1, forward strand.
GTGATTTTGTGCAGATTAATTCATTCAGGATCAAGTTCTCACAACCAACACTTAAACGTATCCACGCTGTATTATGCAACCTGAGTAATAGGTATCCAGGGATGAGAATATATGGACATCCTGTCGAGGTATGTGACTGCTTCCAGCGGCTCCGATCCGCTCACTCATGGTTATTGTCCTCTACAACATGCGCATGCGTTTCCAACGCAAGTTTCTCTGTCTTCCGAGCCACCTCTTCGGTCAGTCTATCCTCGTTGCCATCAAGAATGACTGCAGTCTCTTCCAGGCTCATCTTTCCTGTTTCCACAAACAGGAAATACACCACCACAGCCTCAAAAGCCAGCCACACATCATACGTGATGTAGTACTTCCACTTTGAGTTCGTCACACCAATCGGGTTGGCGTACTGGTTAAAGATCAACGCCAGTGCCACGAACAAGTTGTAAAGAACCAAGCCTTTGGCACGCAAGTTGAAGGGCAGAATCTCCACGACGTAGGTGACCTGGAGCGCGCCCCATCCCACGGTGAACGTGACGTTGTACAAGAAGATCATGGCCAAGACACCCTTTGCGAGGCCCGGGGATCCTGCGCCAGTGAGGTCGGTTTGCTTTTCATATGTTGCTTGAAGTGCTGTCCAGATGACGTAGCACACGAGGGATCCGATAGTCGAAGCGAGAAACATCGTTCGGCGGCGGAAACGGTTGACGAGAACGGAGGCGAGGAGACCCCAGAATAATCCCCACAGAGTGATGAGGGCGTTTATTAGCGTCTGCGTGTCTTGGGAAGTATACCCGATCGAGTTGAGAATCAAGGTCAGGTAGTAGCTGATCAGACCGTTGCCGCTCCTATCAAGATAGACTCAGATGGTGATGAATAGGCGAGGTAGCGAAGCGTATGACTTACCACTGTGAGAAGAAACCGACAGCAAGAATGATGAAAAAACGGCGCCGGTTACCTGGTGTCTGGAAGAAAGCCATGTACGACGTAGTCCGCGATGCTTCCGCCTCCAACCTCAGTGCCGTCCTAATTTCCTCCATCTCCAATGGAACGATGAGGTCAGAAGCATCGCCGTTGGCGTGGTACTTCACCAACAGCTTCTCGGCTTCCGCATCCCTCTCTTTTGAGATGAGCCATCTCGGAGACTCTTCGATAAAGAAGCACAACCCGAGCTGCACCACGCTCGAAAGTCCCTGCAAGATCGAAGGAATCCTCCAAGCCCACGTGTTCCCGATCCGAAATGTACCAAAGGTAATCCACGCGGCGCTCAAAGCTCCCAATCCCCAGAGAGAATTGTAGATGGATACTAGCGGCGCTCGCTGGGACGGGTACGCGAGCTCCATGATCATAAGAGGCGCGGCGGTGATATTGAGCGCGAGGCCGAAGCCGAGAACACCGCGAGCAACGATGAACATGGCGACGTTCTGGGCTGCGCCTTGGAGGGCGACACCGATAAGGAGGATGGAGGCACTGACTAGGAGGGCGGGTTTGCGTCCGAAGCGATCGCAGAACCAGGCGCAGAAGGGGAGTGCGAGGAGCTGGCCCACGTTCTGGATCGCATTCAGTCTTTCTGATGTTAGGGCAGACTCAGCGGTTGATGAATGAGAATACTCACAGTCCCAGCTCCTGAGCTCCAGGGTTATTGAATGATTCCTGCCATGTGTCCAGAGACTGGAGGCCATTCATCATTGAGCCATCGTAGCCGGTTGCGTAGCTCGATACCAACGAAAGCGCGATGACACAGTTGAGCTTGACGATTCCCGAATTTGAGAACCAAGCGAATGCCCCTCTTTTGTTCGCGATAGCAGCGTCAACAGTAACGGGGATACCGCCGGCCGGCTCAGTTGTTGCGGCAGCGTTTTGCGACATTGCTGCGGTCGAAGAACGAGACATTGCCTATCAATCGAAGACACTCAACATGGCAGAATCCCGTAGGGACGGGGAATACGGTGTCGTTATTATGCTACGAGCTCCGAGATAATAACAAGCCAAGCCCGATCCGTTCGTATCCCACTCGGCTCCCGATAGCAGGCTCGATGTTACTATGTCCGGCCAACCTCCGGGCCGGAGTCACGTAGGACATTTCACAGAGTAGAGATTGTTGGGGTCGTGTAAACCTCAGTCTGCCGATAGGAGCTCCCGAGGGGAGATCAGGAGATACCGGCGGGGTTTTCTCAAAGGATCCATGGGCTCGGGTAGGCAGCGCCTATCAGCCACTGGCGAGATACTCGGGCGAAATGCGTCCGAATCAGGAGCGACGATAGATATGCCGCTGGTAACATGACCTCTGTAGAAGTGGAGGCTGTACCATCCCCTCGGAGACTAGGTTCTTCACTATCGAATCACGCAGCTATACAAGCACTGGATATCGGGTTTGCCCCAGCAGCCTCTATGATCTTCCCGACGTTTATCCCCGGCTCTCATATGGTGTCATTCCCGAGACCAACGCGTGGTTCTTGGATCTCACCCCGCAAACCCGTTTACCTAGACTCCGCCCAAGCGCAGCTCACTAAGACCAAAGTTGGGGTATGTAACCTCGCCCGGGGTACGGTGATGGTCCACCGGTTCCGGCCCGGTTCGGACCGGGGTTTGTAGAGCTGAAAATGGTATCTGTGATTGGTGGACCTGTAGAGAGGCCAGGGAGGCTAGGAGCAGTTCGGTCGAGGAAGCCTGAGTGAGGTTGGCGTGAGGGGTTGATGATGGTGTTTCTTGATGAGTGGTGATCTACCCCCGGCTAGGTGCTCGCGTGTGAACGGAATAATTGATCAATTCCCTTATGGACTTGCTGTGATATCCACTATGTGATCGCTGAGGGTCACTTTCGGTATATAGTAGCTGGCATGAGACGGCAGGGAGATGGATACGTCAGGTTAGAAAATGTTTCCCGGCTTTGCTCCGTACTTCTCATCGCATTCCTACAAGCACCATGCATCTCAAGTTAGCTGTCGCTTCGCTTGTGGCCTCTGGCGCAACGCTAGGGTCCGCCGCGGCCAGCAAGCCAAAGCTTTCCGCAAGTAAGTAAACGCCAGAGACATAGAAGAAATCTAGGATATCAAGTAGGTGGTCCAGATTGACTTACACTACTGTTAGATGCCCAAAGTCTATTCGACTTCTCTATGGGGGTCCAGGACTCCAGATGGGACGACTCGTACAACCTTATTTGGTACCAAGACAAGGGTCCGTGGTCCGTCCGCTTCACGGCTTGGTACACGGCGGGTCTGCTCCATCGCAATGAGGGCGACGACGTGGAGAACGCAAAGGCGGCGATTGAGAACATGTCAGTCGGTTGGATGAAGAGTTTAAGAGTGGCTGAGAGTGCTAATTTGTGGACTACGATGCAGTTTGGCGAGCCAGATGACCTCGGACTACGAATCGGCGTGGTATGGCACTTTCAAGCTGTCGCCCGACGAGCCGGACCCAACGCCGGATTCTGAGCTGTACCCTCCCAAGATCTATGTGAGCATAATCTAAGTGCAAAAGCGGTGGTTGCCAGCCCAGACGCAGTCCGCTGACCACAGATCTAGACTACTTACGACCCAAATTGGAGAGAATTTATAGGGTGAGTCTTTGGACACATTGAAGGAGTCCAACATCATGGCATTTGGAAGGGTTCGAGGACGTACAAGGATCCAATGATACTAATATGATCCAGGACTCAACTAGTACAAGACGTCGAACTTTACTCTGATCTCCTGGGCGCAGACCTCGTCAAGAAAATTGAAGATGCGCTCGAGATCCAAGCCATTGGCGCAATGAGGCGCAACGGTAGCTACCCCGAAGGCGATAACCTCATACTGGGATACTCCAACCCGGGCCTCATGCGTGCCCTTACAGTAGGCTGGATCGGCGCCCGTCGCAGCAACGCAACCTTTATCAACTTCGCAAACACTCAAGGATCCCAGCTGCTTGAGCTCTTCAAGTCTAACGGCTCAAATACCCTTGGGGAGTACAATGCGCCAAACTACTACGGCATGGACGTTTGGGCTCTAGCCGCCAACATCGCCTATGGTCCCCGCAACGCAACACTGACGAAGAACGCCGAGTACATTCTGACGAAGCTGTGGGATGACATTGCAGCGCACTACAACCCCTACCTGGGCAACCTCGTCGGCCCTTATGACCGCGCTTACACCCGCGATATGACCAAGCACTCATCCATTCTGCCCATGTACTGGTGGGCCGTCTTCGGGCGCGAATACGGGCCTCAGCCGCCCAAGGGCGAGGGCGATTTGCTGTTCGATGCAGCTCAGGGCGCGGCGATTGCGCTGGTTTCTGACACAGTGGCCCGGCACATCTCCAACAGCACAGCGGCGGCGCTCAAGGCGAAGGGCCCCTGGGCCGGCGAGCGCAGCATCACGCGCGAGGTCAAGGAGAAACTGGATTCGGACGCCACGCGCACGACGACGTCGTGGGTTAGCGCGCCACTCATGATCGGTGGACAGGAGCTTGCGGAGACCAAGAACCGCGGGGATCAGTTCGTGCCGGCGATCGTGCACTGGGCTTCGGACCCGTTGCACACGCCGTACCCGTACATCGGCTTCTTCCTGCTATACCCTTCGGCATCGACCATTTCGGCCGTGGCGGGCGAGAGGTCACTCAGCGTGTCATATCCGAACAGCACGCAGGAAGGGTCTGATATTTTCACGTTTGCGCTATCCGGGATTCCGCCTTCGTGGACGCTGGGCGGGAAGACGATTACCGGATTGGAAGAGCTGCCGTGCCTGAGCGTCAATGTTTCGGCCCCAGGGTTGGACAAGCTGCCGATTTCCTATGGGCAGCAGTTGAGAAACCACTGGTATTATAACGTGTCTTACGCGGTTCCTGCTGGGTTCGAGGGTGTTCCCCGGGTTGATTTGACGATGGAGTATACTTGTGACATCTGAGCAGAGTTGTAGACGAGGTATTATCGGGAACATGGTCCTTCGACCGGATGAATATTAGTAATTGAGTTGAGCGCGCGACAGAATGTACCAGGACATGAGGTCCCTATGGCTAGCTGCCACGCCACCTTGTAGAAGCAGTTGGTCAAGCCCCTCGATTTCTGATGCCATGATTGGGAAGCAGCATTAGCTAAACGAACTGAACCTGAGAGAACTGTCACATTAATATCTTCCAGAGACGCGGGATCTGTACCCGTGACCATGTGAAAGTGTCCCAACTCTTAGGAATGACTGTGCAAGTACTGCATTATGCCAATCTTCTCGTCGACTACTGTGGTAGGTAATTGATTCTGCTACTCAAGAAAATTATGATGCAGATTCAAAGTCAATTGATGTCATTTGGAGATTTGACTTTGCTGGACCGCACGCTAGAAGCCACGGTAGCGACGCTCCGTTGGTGCCTCGGGGCCATCCGTTCTTTTGGTTTGAGGCTTCTTCAGCCGCTGAAGTGAGGCTCAGTATTCACATTCGCGGTTAGTGTCACTCTGAAAGTTCCCAAGTTGAGGACGACGTTTGGGTTCTCAGGCCGAGATTTGCCCTCGTTTGCTTTGCTTTGATTTGATTTCTTCACCCCGACTCACCGCCGATTCGTATCGATAGCTATATTAGTCTCATCTTGAGCTAAAATTTGCCCTGTGAGACCCTGGCCAAGGCGCCCCTTGTTAGTTTCAGATTGAGTAAGCCAGATTCAGGTCGCTGGCTTTGGAAAATCCAACCGAAAACGATTGCAAGGCTCTCTCCTCCTGTCCTTTGAAGACTTGAGAGTCATCTTGGATTCTTCAAGAGTCTTGTGAACCAGTCGAAAGAGTCTAGGAGTTGACAGTTGTTCGCTTAACAAAGGATGGAATCCCAGTGGTTCAGACAAAAACATGGCAGCAGGGGAGCCAAAGGAAGCGCACCCCGACGGCGCCGATTAACCGCAGCAGATCCCTGGAAACATCTCCACTGTTTGTCTCAGTTTGGCGTCTCGTCTCCCTTAAGAGAAAAAGAAGCTTTGACGCTCGTGTCACAGAGGAGGCAAAGGACTGGAAGAGCGGTAGAGCGAGGGCAAGGGACTCGAGAAGCGTGGCATTTGGGCAGACAGCAAACACGGCGGCTCCCCCTCCTGAGCGTAGCGCGCCCCTCCGATCCTTCCGATCACCGTACTAATTTCCACCCTTGAAGGAGCTCCTTTTGAGGCTTTTGGGAGGCGTTCGTTGATGGCGGCCTTATCCTCTTTGTGGCTCTTGAAAGTCTAAAGTTCGACCACGTCGCCTCCGTTAAGCGCCGGCCGTCACTTTGTCTTCCTTTGTTTCTTTGCTGCCTGTTCGGGATCTTCCCACCCCCTGAGAGCTGAGAGGGAAAAGACACAGCCTTGCTTTTCCACACGTCATCTGTCAGCAACTTTTGGTCGATTTTCAATTCAGACCCTTTACATTATTCACTCAGTCAATCGCACATACGTACTCATATGTACTCATAGACTGACTCTGTGAACGCCTAATCTGAGAGAGAACACGCCCTGGGAGGTGTGCGAGAGACAGACGAGGCGAGAGGGCCAAGTGAGGGATCGGTGAAGGTTGAAGACAGAATGGGCGCCGGCGATGGTCCCCGCGTCGGGGACCGCCCATTCAAGGACATGGACGACGACTATGACGCGTCGTCGCGCCGGAGCGCCGACGAGGAGGCACAGTTCCTAGCCGAAGGAGAAGAAGGCTACGAGCTCGAGGAGAGCACATCCAGCACGCCCTCGCTGCTCTCGCAGCAAAAGTTCGGCCCTCACGTCCCCCACAAGCGGCACTGCCTCGCCGGACCTCAACCGCCGCGCGTACATACCATCCGGCCCGTCCTGCCCGCTGTCCAGGAAGCGCCGCCGCGTCTGCTGGACCTCGTGGCGCCGACGCCGCGCCGAAAGGCCGTCGTCGTTGCCGTGTTCCTGGCGCTGTGGGCCGTCGCCTTCTCCATTCCACTCGCGTCGTCCCGGGCGATCAGGGATGGGCTCGGTAAGGATGTCATTAACCTGGACTGCGGCGACACCCTTTGGCGCTTCAAGAATGGGTGCGGGCTTGACGGTGCCGATTGCAGGCCCTTTACGAACTCTTCATTTTCTTTCAGGTGTCCGGCAAACTGCATGGCTCACAAGTTGTTGAACCCCCACGCCGTCGGTGACCGGGAGATCGTCTACCAGCCGCTGGTCGTAGGCGACGAGATCTACCGCGGCGACTCCATGATTTGCGCTTCAGCGATCCATGCAGGCATCGTGACGGACCTGAGCGGAGGCTGCGGCCGTCTTCATCGTGTCGGCCAGCACGCAAGGTTCAATAGCACGACTAAGAACGGCATCGAGACCGTTCCGTTTGACTCGTACTTCCCGCTGTCGTACAACCTCACTTCGGACCCGTCCCTTCAGTGCGGCAAGCGTGACCCCCGCCAGGCTCTTCTACCGACATCCATGTTCTTCACCTCCATCTTCTCCCTCTTCACGACGAGCCCGGCGTGGCAGTTCTTCGTCTCCTTTGTCGGCATCTTTGCCCATGTCAGCTTCGGCTCCGATCCGCCCACAGCATCGCGGCACGCTGCCTCCGTCCTGCCGGATCGTATCTCCAAGTTCACCGGCCGTCTGCTTCCTGCACTCTTCTGCGCCGCCGTGCTCTACCGACTCTGCGTCAGACGAACCCTCACAGATGTGAGGGCCCAGTTCGAGAAGACGGCGCTCTGGTTGGGAGGGTTCTGGTTCGGCGCGCTGTCGAACTATACATTTGGATGGATGCCGATCCAGCGCCTCACGGCACACGACATTGAGCACCAGCCTGGCGCCAAGCCCGCGCTGGCTCTCATCCTGATCATCCTGACCTTTGTGATGGCCAAGCAGGTCTACTTCTTCTGGCTCGAGGGGAGACTACCTCGGTTTCTTGCGCTCTATGCGCTTTTCCTGGCTGCCGTCATTGTCGGCGTCTCAATTCCGGGCGTGGACCTCCGCGTGCACCATTACATCATGGCATTCTGTCTGCTCCCTGGTACCAGCATGCAGACGCGGACGTCTCTGTTCTACCAGGGGATGCTGCTGGGCCTCTTCGTCAACGGCATCGCGCGATGGGGCTTCGACTCGGTTCTTCAGACGCCCGATGAGTTGCGCGAGGACGGCCCCTTCAACTCGCTGCTCCCGCAAATTGCGAAACCAATCTTCTCCACGGGCTCCTTTGAGCCCAGTGTGACCTTCAGCTGGCTCGTACCGCCAAATATCGCCAACGAGTTCGACGGTATCAGCGCTCTAGTCAACGACGTCGAGCGGTTCCGGTATTATTTTGCCGATGGCCCCGTCCACAACGAGTTTGTGTGGTTGAGGAAGGCCAAGATGGTGCTTCCCGAGTATTTTAGATTTGCGTACACGAAGGACGGTGTGACGCTAGACTATACACAGGCCGGGACCTGGTTCTCGAACGGGTCGTGGGTGATGCCTTCATAGTAGACTTTAGCATAACATTTGCATGACCGGATAGAATGGAAGGGGGCGTTTAATCGTGGCTACTTTGTTTATTGGGGAGCGACATGGATCCTACAAGATAATCAATCACATCTTAACAAGCATCTTCAAATTCTTGACATGAAGTCAATCGTTAAGAAAGCAAGGGTTCGTTGATACATATAAGCACCAGTGACATTGTCCTGCATGAAGATACTTTCAGCCCCTAGGTGCGAGCAGCCAACCAGTTTACCCCTCGATCTGAGTGCTACACTGCCCAATTGACTGCCTTGAGGGCCATCCCAAAACGATTTACGAGCGCCCGACGCGTACTGTTGAGCTGTTTCTCACGGTCTTTCTCTACTCCGTCCACCCATAACCCGCGCGGGATGATGGTGTCATTGAGCGCCCCACAAACGCTAATGTAACGCGTCGGCTCGAGTATCCTTCCCTGGTTCCCCGTCTCTAGTGACCGAAGCCGAAGAAAGTTCCAAGAAGCCGGCCGAGTGAGTTAGGTGTTCTCCAGACCCGCCGACCGGCTCCAACCGAACATAATCTTCAGAGAGCGAGAGTCTGACAATCTGGGAGGAATTAGGCTGCATTTTACTACTTAATGACTCACCGTCACGACATTCCTTCAAAGTGCACTTTCTTAACTTAAAACTGAACTCCAATCCTCTCATTCAAATTGACAGTACTCCCTGTATTCTTCCTACCGGGCTTTGACTAAGGATTCAAAAAGACAGTTCACCACTTTGATTGGGCGCGCAAGAGGTAGTGTCAGCACAATGTCAAGAGCCAAAGTCGAATTGATCCCTTGGGATCCCGAGTCCCCAGACCACGTCACAAGAATGACAGATCAGAGAATAGCATGCGGCTGGGCTTCGGATCTAGTGCCGCAATGGCAGGAGAACCAACGAACCGGATTCAAGTGCATCTACTGGCTTGTAAGTCTATGCTTTCACAAAGGGGGTGCTATTCGAGTTGCCAAACACAGCAATTTATTGAGACTGGCGCAACTCTCCTCCATCCCCATAATGAACGTCGTGTTCTATAGCAGTGCATCCACTAACCGCGCTCACAGGTACTTGCAGATGAGGATCCTGAGCGAGAAGCAAGGCTGGCAAAGCACATCGCCGAATACCCCAAAGTCAGTTCAATCCAATCCCATTAAACCTTCTCTCGTGCGTGCATCAATGCTCACATTCATCCCATAGGAGAAGAATTCCATTCTAGACACAGCAGCATCCATCAGCGCAACCCCGCGAACCCCAACAGGCGCGTCCTTCCACCCTGTCGGCCACATCTCTCTCGACATCGACAACCCCGCCGCGGCGCCCCTCAATCTTCCGATCCCCAAGGATAACGTCTACTGGATCAAGAGCCTTTACGTTTCATTCGCACTGCAGAGCTGCGGTATCGCCAGAGCCGCCATGGACTTGGTCGAGAGCATGGCCACCAGTGAGCCGCTCTGCGCAAGGACGCTCATGTTGGATACGGTCTCTAAGGAGGACCAGTTGAGAAAGGTGTCCATGGTTGTGGCGCAGGGAAAACTTCCGCCGGTGAGTTGACTCTGCTTCCTTTAACATCGTTGCGAGTTGTAGACGACTGACATAATGGTTTCACGTAGACGCCGACGCATGCATGGTATGAAAGGAGAGGATATAAACTGATCCACACCATCAACAACTTTTACGGGTTCCCGGAAAAGGATCCGGATGGCAACTTGCTCATTCGAAGAACGGTGTTCTTACGCAGAGATCTCGTCTAGCGTATTATTCTAGATAGGTACTCGGCGGGTACATGTGAATAGATCTAACTCCGGATACAAATGTCTATAACTTGCAGTAGTGAGCCTTTAGTCGGTCTTTTCGGTGTACCCAGGCGCCCCCTTCCCCTTCATCTGCATGATCGCCTGGCCTCCCGGCTGCCCGCCAATCACGCTCATCTTCATCATCTTCTCATAAAACGGCACAGACTTGTCCCAGCTATCGGTAGCCAACACGCTCTTCCTCAAATACGGCATCGGCTCGAGCACCTCCTGCACGCATCCCACGAGCCATCTTCCCAGGCCTTTGCCTTGGAGCGTGGGGTCAACCCACACGTCCGTGGTGTAGGCAAAGGATACAAAGTCGGTGACGACACGCGCGAAACCGATTAATTGATGGTACTCCTTCGTCTCGGTGCCGCTGCTGCCGCTGGATTCTTTTTGAGAAGTGGTGGTGTCGTAGAGGCCGAAGCAAAGTGAGTTTTCCAGCATTTCTCTCACGAAGGACTCTGGTATGGCTTTGGTCCAGTAGACGGCTTCCGACGCGAATGCAGCGTTGAGTTGGGTGACGGAGACGAGAGATGCATCTGTCGAGATGAGGTAAGAGTCTCTCGTCCAGCGGCGATCCCGCATTTCGGTGCTGGGTGAGGCCATGGTTGAGGCGTGTATATCGGAAAGATGTTATTGGCGGAGCGCGTGGGTAGATTGTGTAAATTGCTTGGAGTTGCGCCTTTCGAATGACAAGTCCCACAGTAGGGCATTCGTTATCTTTTGGAATTCCACGAAAGACGACGAATAAAGGATGGTATGAGTCGTGAAAACTCAGCTAGGCTGAGAGAAAACTGGCCATGTTATATGTGTATTTGCTATCTACAGAAGGAACTTTGGTACGTGACTCAACTCGGCTCTCGATCCGGCCCCCGGTATCGACGTTGGATGGGCCCCACATTGGCAGATGGTCTCGGTCAAACTGTAAGTACAAGCAAGCCGAGGCCGATGTGGAGAGGATTCAAGCCGGATCTCAGAAGCTAGTAGGCAATTAACTTTCAAAGAAAAGCTGAGGAATATTCTACTATTCGAATTTATCAAATCCTGTAACGAAATCGTAAAGATATCGCCGATGATCATAGGGCACAGCAGAAACCAATCCAGCGTATCGGGCGTATCTCAGATATAGTGTGCTTGAGAGCACGCCGTGGGTGCCAAGTGCTTCTGCCACTCAAACATAAGAGTGTTAAGCGTGACTCATCGGATTATACGAATACGAATGCGCGCTTCCAACTATAGGGGAAAAATACTTAAATAAGAAAGCACATTCCTCCAAGTGCCCAAATAGCAAGTGTGAATCGTCATACTTGATATCGTGACCGCCGTCGCCTCGGGTCATGAGTCCTGTCGCGGCTCCTCTCACGACTCCTCTCACGGCTCTTGCCACGGCTTCTATCTTCATAGACTACGTGCTCCTCTGGTGTCAGAAACTTGGTCTCATAATAAGCCTTCTGAAAATGCCACCACACTCGCCAGCCAATCACGATGGCGATGGTCAAGGGCAAGCTGACGGCCCAGTAGATCCAAAACTGTGGCACGACGGTGGGCTCGGCACCGCCGTCATCGCCGCTTGACGATGAAGCTTGCCAGTTGAAAAAGGACATGCTAAAAATTGTCTGTCGAGAAAACTGGTCAGCGATGCTTCGTGACTATGTGCCAGCAGTGCTAGGCACCTCAAGAGTCAAGACTAAAGGCAGTCCAACGACATGGTAAGACTTACGGCTACAAAGGTCGGAGGAAGAAAAACCATCGTCACCACTGCCATTGTCTTCATAGCTGTGCTGTCCATTCCGGCTTGCGCTGCGACTTGCCCGGCTTGTGTCGATTGCTGCATATTGAGGCTATTCCCGGCTTGGGCGATGAGATTGTAGAGCTGACGTGCGTCAAAGGTTAGCGATGATGGATGACTTCACTCTTGATCCTCACTGGTTCGATGTCTTTCAAAATTTCTTACCACGTTGAATTGAAGTTCCAGCCTGGACTGCATCCTGGTTGCATATGATGAGATAGACTGCGCATCTCGCTCCAGAAGGTCGATGAAGCCGCAGAGCTGCAGATCTGCCTCCAGGGGCGTATGCGCCTCGCGACGGTGAACCTTGACGTCGTCATTGACACGGCGGAGAAACTTGACGTACTCTTCGTCCCACTCGAGAGTCTCCTTCATATTGATTACATCAGTGGCCGTGGTGCTAATCCGTGCGGTCGTGTGAATCCTCGGCTTCTCGCCCAAGACCATAGCCTTCACTTCTTCCACAATGCGTTGATCCTGGACGGTTCTCCCGGAAAGCCGAGCTGTCTGGGTGACCCCGATAGCCTTTTCAATTTCCGCTGTCATGGAGCTCAGCTGCCTTCTCATGTCCTCTGCTCTGGTCAAATGCCGTCGGAGGAACAAGGTGGGGAGAAGTAGGGGATGAGACAGGAGTCTCCGTGATGACTTGAGTATCTCCTGAATAGCTTCAATGTGAGGTATAATCGGTTTCTTGGTAATTTTTAACTTGTTGGAGAAGATGTCCCAGCCGTGAATGAAGGCAAGAGTTGTGCGGGTCTCAAAATTGTGGGACATTGCCATGCCTAGATTCCCAAGCTGGAACATCTGAGGCTGCTTTATTGTTAGGACTGGAGCAGTACGTTATCAATTGATCACTCGCGTATACTGGAAATGTTCTTATATTGCCCGTACCTAATGCCTCGAGCGAGGTCGACGGCCGACCGCTCAAATTTTCTTTGAATTTCAGATGAGCGTGTTGGGTGCCTGCGTTCCCCTCCAATATCGGTAGAGACACAGATGGTAGCCCAATTACGTGTTCGACCGAAACAAAAGATTTACGGCTCATAGCGAACTCCAGAGGTCGAAATCCTAAACGTTCGCAGAGCAGTATACGGACTTGTGCCCTTGGACGGGACTGTCGACCTGCTGGTGAAAATTTGCCCCTTTGACGAAGCCAATCATCAACTTCGAAGTCTTCCAGAGGCCCAGCAAGAATGGGCACCTCTTCAAAATCGCCTTTTGAATAGTTTCTAATCAGCATGGTACTTGCTCTTCAGCGTGGCGCAAAGAGGAAGTTGAGATCATACCATCCTCCCACGCTTCCAAGTACGCGAGGTGTCCATCTCCTGGAGACCATTGTGACCGGTCTTTTCGCTCCAAAATCTCGCGACGCTCCGAGTCAAACATTTAAAATGACGAGAATGGGGCAATTGATGCACAGGTTAATGCAGCCTGACGTTCATCACGATTGAGGTCAGGACGGAGCCTGATGATAAACTTCAGTCGATGTTACATGTGCATGATGTGAGATTTTGGGACAGGTCTAGGTGCCCTGAATAACGTGCATAATCCCCTACTTCTGGTATCTCGTATCTGCAGAGAAACAATGTGTGCGCCCACGAAATAGATGAGACGATGCCATCACAACAACTTGATAGAATCATATAGACTCATATGCTGTTGGCACTAGACGGAGCTGAAGCTGCGGATAAGCGTCTAATAGTCCATGTCTCTCTACGCATTGCCGCACACTGTAAGGATGTATTGAGTGCTTAGCATTGCATGTTGCTCCACCTTAGTTTGTTGCTCCATCGAACCGACAAGGTGGGAACATAAATCCTTCCTCATATCACGCGAGGAAATGCTCTACCGGCAATATCAGCACGCAAGAATGCCATGACTCTGTCATGACCGGAAGGTGGGGGATTTAACACTGACTACAGAGGCGATCCCCAACTCCCCATAAGCTTCTTAACTAACTTTTGCCTAGGGGATCAGCCAACTCCAAGGAATATTCCCCCTCGGCCCCCTCCTAGCGGTCACAGGCGGCCCAATGACCACATCCAAGCAGAAATTCAGGCTAAATGCATCGTGGAATTGCCGTCGATGAGCGCCCCGAACCCCTGTACCGTCGTACTACCGTGCGGAGAAACGCGGGGTGCGGAGGCCCTGGAGGCTTTTCACCCGAAATTGGACCCCATGGTTCGGTGATTCCCCATCAACAATAGTCAAGGAAAGCCGAGGGACGATGGACCGGTGCGAGGGTTTCGCGGTCTCTTCGTGGAGTCTTTTAGGAATCCGTCGCCGAATAATGGGGCGGAAATACGTCAAGGAAAAGTTTCCTAGCTTGGCCGATGGGATACAAACGTTGAAGACCACATCATGACCCGCCATATAAGACTCCAAGGTAAGGCGCGTCATGGTCGTATCGTAAGGTCACAGTCACTTCAAAATCACCTCTCAAGATGATGACGACTTCACGACGGTCCTCGTTGCCGACGCGAGCCTTCGGGCTGACTCTCTTGAGCCTGCTGCTGCTCATCCTCAGCCCCGCGAATGCCCTCACCATCCAGCCGCGACAGAACTCGTCCACGCCGACCATTGGCGGACGCGAGCGCGTGAGCATCAACAAGGGATGGCGCTTCTGGCGCTCAGAGTTCAACCCGGACGGCCTCATCTACGATCAGCGCCCGGACCTCGTGAACTTGACCGACACCTTTGCGCTCAAGCCGTGGATCCTGCCGTCTGCCAACGACTTCATCAACGACCCGGCTAAGCACTACGAGCGCCCCGGTAGCGAGCCCTCGCGCAATGTCTCGTATGCATCAGCGAGCTTTGACGACGCTTCGTGGGAGAGTGTCAATCTGCCTCACGATTGGGCTATCGCAGGCCCGTTCTATACCGAGGAGAATCCCATCATTGGTGGTGGAATGGGCCGCTTGCCTGTGCATGGCGTGGGTTGGTACCGTCGATCATTGACGGTCACCCCTGAGGATGAGGGCAAGTCCATCTTCCTCGATGTGGATGGAGCCATGTCCTACGCGATGGTGTGGCTCAATGGCTACCTGATCGGTGGCTGGCCTTATCCGTACAACTCGTTCCGCCTCGATCTCACGGCGCACCTCAAGACTGGACAAGACAACGTTCTCGCCATCCGACTGGACAACCCTCCAGACTCGGCACGTTGGTACCCTGGAGGTGGCATCTACCGCAACGTGTGGTTGACAAAGGTCAGCCCGGTCCACGTCGCGCAATGGGGAACCTACATCGTCACAAAGGACGTCTCCTCCGAGTCTGCTACCGTGGATTTGGTAGTTGATGTCGAGAACAAGGGCGATTCCGACCAGGATGTCGAAGTCTCCACCGAAATCCACCTCCTCGACGCTTCGACAGACAAGCCGGGAGCCAAGGTAGCCGAGTTCTCCAGCTCATCAACCTCTGTCACGGCTGGCAGCAAAGCACAAGTCAATGGCTCAACGACCGTCACATCCCCCCTTCTCTGGGGCCCACCACCGACCCAGAAACCGAACCGCTACGTCGCCGTCACGACAGTCACCGTCGCCGGCGCCGTCGTCGATACCTACGAAACTCGCTTCGGCATCCGCACCGTAACCTACGACGCGAACCGCGGCCTCCTCGTCAACGGCGAACACGTCCTCATCCAGGGCGTGAACAACCACCACGACCTCGGCGCCATCGGCGCAGCCTTCAACACCCGTGCCGCCGAGCGCCAGCTCGAGGTCCTCGAGGAACTCGGCTGCAACGCCATTCGCATGTCTCACAACCCTCCCGCGCCCGAACTGCTCGAATTGACAGACAGTCGCGGGTTCCTGGTCATGGATGAGGTATTTGACTCGTGGTACCGCAACAAGACCGCGAACGACTTCCACCTCATCTTCGAGGACTGGCACGAGGCAGACCTGCGCGCAATGATGCGCCGCGATCGCAACCACGCCTCCGTCATCATGTGGAGTTTCGGCAACGAGGTTTCGGAGCAGCAGATTGGCGACCCTGGCACCGTCCCCGCGCTCGAGCTGCACGGCATCGTGGGCGAGGAAGATCCCACCCGACCATCTACCGCGTCCATGAACTTTGCCAAGCCAAACATGTCCTTCCCCACGGCCATGGACGTCCTCAGCCTAAACTACCAGGGCGAAGGCATCCGCGACACACCAAACTACTCCTTCCTACCGGGCGTGAGGACACACCCCTTATACGCCGACTTCCACGAGGCCTTCCCGGACAAGATGATCCTCAGCAGCGAGACGGCCTCGGCGCTGAGCACGCGCGGGACCTACATGTTCCCCGTCACGGGCGACACGGGCGCCCCCGTCAACGACACCTCCGGAGGAAACTCCACCTCGCAGCAGGTCAGCGCGTACGAGCTCTATTCTGCCAACTTTGGTTCCTCGCCCGACAAGGTCTTCAAGGCGCAAGACACGCACCCCTTCGTCGCGGGCGAGTTCGTCTGGACGGGCTGGGATTACCTCGGCGAGCCGACGCCTTACTACACGGCGCGCAGTTCCTACTCGGGCATCATCGACCTCGCGGGCTTCAAGAAGGACCGCTTCTTCCTGTACCAGGCGCGCTGGAGGCCTGATGTCAAGTTTGCGCATGTGCTGCCGCACTGGAACTGGCCTGAGGACCGCGTCGGCGAGGTCACCCCCGTACATGTTTTCACGTCGGCGGACGAGGCCGAGTTGTTTGTAAACGGGGTCTCGCAGGGTAGGCAGACGCGCGCGGAGCTGACGTACCGGTTCCGATGGGACGATGTCGTGTATGAGCCCGGTGAGATCCGGGTCGCGACGTATAAAGACGGCGCGGAGTGGGCCGAGACGACGGTGCGAACGGTCGGGGCGTCGGCGAAGCTTCGCGGGTCTGCGGACCGTACGACGATCAAGGCCGACGGCGTGGACTTGTCGTTTGTTACTGTCGAGGTGTTGGATGCGAATGGCGATGTGGTGAGGTTCGCGGACGATGAGATTACCTTTTCCGTGAGCGGCCCTGGTGAGATTGTTGCGACTGACAACGGTGACCCGGCGGACTTGGTTGCGTTCCCGTCGTTGGTCCGCAAGGCGTACAGCGGTCTTGTGTTGGCTATTGTGAGGTCTGAGGAGGGTGTTGCTGGAGATATCACCGTCACGGCTTCCGGTGCGGGTCTTGAGGGGGTTGAGGTTGTTGTGAAGACACTGTGAAGATGTTCAAGTTTGGTGTACATAAAGGTCTAATACCAGACTAGGTGAAGGGAATCTCATTCAAAGAACGTTAAGAAGCCGCACAGCCTCAGAGACATTCAATCAGTGATCATCGTGTACCGAGAGTTTGGTAGGTTGCACTCGCACTCGCTGATGAATTGCCTTACTCGGGGCGTTGGACCTGGGAAGAGCCAAATAAATGGGCTGTAAAGTTTAACAGAGTGAGCAGACGCATGACAGGGGCTGCCATAGAACGCATACAAGCGGAATTACCTACCTAATTTAGGTCGTGCACAAACGGGATGAACTATGGCTTCGAGTCAGGAGTCTCTCGGATCAGCCCCCCAACTAACGTCAGGCGGTTGACCAGCAGAGGTAGGGCTGAAGAAGGACATGAAGATGGGAATCGAAGATACGGAGCAGGTAAAGACTCTAACAAGTGTCTCGCTGTATTCGGCTCAGCTGCCGATCTCCTCGTACTTTCAGCACACCTCGGCCTCTACAATACGGATACAATAGGTCAACTGCTCGCAGCCACGCCGCCCCGTTCAACGGCGCCGGGGAACTAGATTAACGGCGGAAGGCGGAGCAACACGACCAAATGAACGAAAATAGCAGCAGGTCGCCCCACGGCGAGCGGGTTGTCGACTTGTCCGGCACAGAGATGGGCGTGGGACGGGTTGACAACTTGATTGTGGAGGGAAACCCGGCATTGTCGAGATTGACCTTCCCCACTGAGACTCCCTGCAGCATCCGCCCTTTACGAGGTTGCATATGATCGCCATAATGCAGGACGATGGGCACATTAAGTAAATAAGCTCTACTGTTAAAGATGGCATGCCCATCCCGCCGGCCCGTTCATCTGATCTGTTGATCCTCTTTCTCGCTATACATCCTGTCAATCGTTTGGATACGTCAGTTTTGAGATCATTAATACCATGTCGCCCGTCACTCGTTTGTTCTCGGCGGCGGCGGTCGCGTCAGTTGCGACTGCGGCTGTGCTTGATCTGGGCATTATTGTCGACAATGGCTACGTAAGTTCCATCTACAGCCTTTGATAACGAGAATACGTAGTAACACATGCATCATAGAAAGTTGTCGAGTTCGGTATCGGAACGCCGGCCAAGACATTCCGTCTCCTCTTCGATACGGGAAGCTCCTCTTCGTGGGCGACCGACAGCCAGTGCCTCGCCAAGGGAAACTGCAACAACGGTAGCGGGTGCGTCTCTCGAACCAAATCCCCTGAGCAAGATCATCCTTCAGGGTCACTAATACATAGATTGGCAGATACGATCGGACGGGCTACAGCATCAACGCCTCAACCAGCGGCCACTACACGGGCGAAAGCGCCGTGATCCCCTACCTCGGAGGCGACGTCGCCGGCCCCACGGTCGCCGAGAAATGGACTGTCGGCAACTTCACCTGGGACCAGTCCTTCATCGCCGCAAACGAGAGCAACTGGGCGGCGCTGGCCGCCGACGGCTTCATGGGCCTCGGCTTCAGTTCCATCATCGACGGCGGTGCCAACACCGTCGTCGAGACCCTCATGGCTGAGAACCGCCTCGACGCGGCAAAGTTTGGAATCTACTACGGCACCGAGGCTAAGAACACGAGCGGCGTGCCCGGCGATGGCGTCCTGACGATCGGCGGCTCTCGCGAGGATGAGTACGTCGAGGGCGACCTCGTTACGATTCCCATCACTAGGGTTGACGGCACCTATGATGTCTGGCGGTCTACGATCCTCAAGGTCAACGGCACTAGGACGACGAGCAACGGCAGCGTCATTGAGACGGAGACGGATTTCGACCAGGCGCGTGTCGTTTTCGACACGGGCGCGGGGTCCATTACCCTCCCGACGAAGCAGAACCTGGCCGTGTACGAGTCCATCGGGATGAACTACACAAAGATCCTCAAGGGCGAGCACATCCCGCTCTGCAGCGAGTTCAACTCGTCGTGGTCGTTCAAGTTTACTTTCGGTGACTACCGGTACCCGCAGACGATTGAGATCCCGGGCGACCAGTTGGCGCGACCGGGGTTTGCGTACCGGGATGACGCGTGCTGGCCTCCGTTTGAGGATGGCGCGCAGTCTGGGTTCGTGTTGATTGGGACGCCGTTGTTGAGGAACTTCTATACTGTGTGGGATTATGGCTCTGCGGCGAACGAGACGGTCATTGGGAAGTTTGATCCCACGTTATCGTTTGGGTACTTGAACAACAAGACCACGGCAGCGAAGTGAGGGATGGTGGTTGTGGGACGGCAGTGATGGGATTTGAGATTGTAGGTCATAGGGGTGGATCATATCAGAACCAGATTTTTGGAACCCATCAAATGCAAAAGATTCCATGCGAGCGAATCTTGGAAATCCTTCAACTTGACAGACCGGGGGTTCATGCATCGATGCGATCGTGAGCTGTAGATCTTGGATCGCACGTGGAGGAGGACCAGTCAATCCCACCTGGGGGTCACCCGGTTCTACAGATCTGCATCGGGCTCGTCTATTTGACTTTTGTTGTGACGTGCCGCACCTTACGGAAAATGGCAGGTGAGTATCTATCACAGGATTTTGATTTGACAGTCTGGGTGTTGACATGGACTGGGATGGAAGGGTTGATGTGGGTGAGAAAGGGCCCAGACCCAAGCTGAGAGGGTGAAGTGAGTGAGTAAACCGTGAGTGAGTGGCTGAGAGAGAGGCACAGAGTGTAAGTGAGTGTGTGAGTGAGCTGTGAGTGAAGAGTGAGATGAGAGGCCCCGACGCCAAAAGTTCGAGGTGCGGCAACATGACGTCGTCGGTGACGTCTTGGCCGAAGTTGCGGCATGTGCCATTGGCTCACAGCAGCGACGCACTCGCCACGCGCCCACGCAACTTTCGCAGCTTCACAGCGGAGAAGGTGTGGCTGGGAAAAACCTGGAACAAATTGAACTGGAGGGAAGGCAGTTGCACATGCACGAACCGCTCAGTCAATCGTCACTGCTCTGCATGGAGTGTCTGGTTGGTTCATTCATCTGCCTTGGTGGTGTAAGAGAGGAAGAGAAATGCAGAAGGAGGGATGGAGGGGGAGGGAAGATGCGGGATATTACTCCTTGAGCACCGGCTGTCTTTCTGGGCTGCTACGAATGTGTTCTCCTTCATGATACCCTTATCCTACGAAATACCTAGCATTATTCTACTACTTTGTCGTCGGATTCCACCTATTCGAAGCACCTAATTCTCTCATGAATTCCTGCCACCGTATCTAGACAAGGTAGTCCATCACCAGAACCATCATGCCTCGGACACTGCTTCTGTGTTTCATCCATGGCTTCAAAGTGAGTAGTCAACAACAATAGCAAGCCATCGATGCGCCGGCACAGCAAGCAGCTAACAAGTACAAATTTCACAAGGGGAACGAAGACACATTTCACGATTTTCCAGATGTGAGACTCCTTCGGCACCACGCGCCCATTTCTTCTATACTGATGCTTGCGATGTAGGACCTGAAGCGATCAGTCACCAAGCAACTCCCAGACCATCGCGTCGAGTCCATCGTGTACCCTCAGTATGAGACAAAAGGCGAGCTGGCGCAGGCCACCGAGGCGTTTCTCGCATGGTCAGTCTACTTACCACTCGTAGTAGTCATTACCCTGAAGCATCCTAACAACATGTAGGCTGAAGGAGAGGGTCATGGATGTAAGAAAGGCCAGCGTCGAGAAACCTTGGCCACCCAAGGACAGAGAAGTCGGAGTCGTTCTCGTCGCTCATTCTATGGGGTAGGCAGTCTCGCAAATCTGCACGGTGAAGTGATCCAAGCCTAACACACCTTAGAGGATTTGTCGCCGCAGATTCGCTCTTCCTAGCCATCAACGAGCGGGCGCAGTCTAACCCGTCAGAAGATGATCCAATCTTCCCCCTCATCCAGGGAATCCTCACCTTCGACACCCCCTACAACGGCCTCGCCCGCTCCATGTTCGTCTATGGCGGCTTCTCAAACTACCAAAAAGTCAGCAGCGTCTTTAACGTCATGACGGCTCTCTCGGCCGCCGCGCCCTCCACCCTCGCCCGCCTAGGAACCCGCCGCGCCGCAACTTCTGCCGTGACGACTACGGCCACCCGAAACCCAGGTTGGAAGACATGGCAGCTCGTCGCCGTGAGGACAGGCACTGTGGGCGCCATCGCTGCCGGCGGCGTCGCCGCCTATGTCAACCGCGAGGCCATCATGAAGAGCCTCAAGGGCCTCAACAAGAACTCCGTCAAGGAAGGGTACCAGCAGAGCGTCGATGCTCTCGGCCAGGGGCTGGCGTATATCAACCGCGGCAACGTCGGCCAATCCTTTGCCTGGCTCTCGGATCACTTCACTTTCGTTGGCGCGCTCATGAAGCAGAAAGAACTCAACCGCCGCCTCGAGCGGATGGGTGCGCTCAAGGGTGTCGGCATTCACGACTTTTATGCGTCGCTGGGCGAGAACGGGTACTGGCAGGGTGGCTACTTTGTCCCCGAGCGGACGTTCTGCGCCGTACCGGAGGAGAGTCATCCTGCTTCATCGCTCTTCTCGCGACAGGTTCTGCCAGAGGTTGACGACGAGGTGGCAGCGCATATGGCCATGTTCCAGCCTGCGAAGCACAAGGGGTACGAGAAGATGACAGAGAATGCGGCCGACTTGGTGATTGAGTGGTTCAAGAGCGAGGAGCCTGTTGTCGATGATGCCAAGTTCCGCGAGACGCCGCCCGAGGAGGTTGCGGAGGATGCCGAGGTTGAGGAAACATTGGAGAAAGCTATTTCGAACACCGAAGCACCAGCAGAAAACTCGGACGACAAGATTGACAAAAATTTCAACGAGAAGGAAGCGTCAAAGTCGACGGATGATGGAATACCCGACGAGTCACCGATTGACATCGCCGCCGCTGCTTCGCTCGTGCCACTCCCCGCCGACGGTGAGGGAGACTTGGTGGGCGATATCAACCCGGAGAACATGACTAACGAGGAGAAGCGGACGTACATGCAGCATCTCTTCCGCATCGCGCAGTCAACAGGTACAGGCGTCAAGGGATGGCTTCCTGGTATGCCCAGTATGCCAGGTATGCCCAATATGCCGAACATGCCCAACATGCCGAATATGCCCAAGGTTCCCACCTCGGTCTCATCCTTGGGCCAGGCATCGCTGCCGAGTGTCAACATTTTCAGAAAGGCAACGCCCTCGCAAGTGCCGGCTGACGGGGAGAAGCCAGAGACCGAGAAGGCGAACGAAGCCGTCGGGGATGTCGCCAAGACGGGAGATGTTGCAAAGCCAGAGACGGCCGTCGCCGACAACAAGAAGGAAGATCAAGAGCTTGCAAGTGACGCTGTCGGCAACGAGACTGCTCAAGCGGCAGCGGCTGCTGGCCAACTCGAGTCTCAACCTGCCGAGCCCGCCGCTGACGACAGCAAGAAGAAGGGCTGGTCGCTGCCAAGCGTAAACATCTTCAGAAAGTCGGCGTCGTCTCAGGCGCCGGCTGCTGAATCGAAAGAGACTGTTAAGAACGATAGCGACAAGAAGCCTGAAGCGGAGGTCGCTGGTGATGGACAGGTTGAGAGTCGGTCGGCCACAGAAGCTGAGGCAGCTGGCAGCGAGGTCGCACAAGCAGCGGCTGCGACCGGCCAGCTGGAGATGGCCGATGGCGGCGATGATGCAAAGAAGACGACGGCATGAGGCCGAGAGACGTGAGAATCACAGGGATCTGTCATGTTTGGAAAACTACGAGCGCGGATTGATTGCATCGGAACCTTAGTACCTAGTTAAGGTAGTTGAATCAGCAATATGAAAGTAATAGCTAAAAGATTACCCTTTTCTTCAATGGTGAGCATCCGGTGTGGCACGGAAGTGGCTTGTCGGGCCTCGACTCCAACAAAAACCGTCAAAAGCTTAAATCGCGGGTGGCTGAACTTTGAAAGGAATTTGCTCAACGACATCTGGAATTGCTCCAAAAACATCAAAAATGATAGAATTGGCATCGTGAAATGAATTGCGTCGAAAAGCAAAAGGAAATGATTTCGCCCGGACTTGAACCGGAGACCTTCAGTGTGTTAGACTGACGTGATAACCAACTACACCACGAAACCAATGTTGTTGACAACTTGTAGTGCCAAAGCTTGTCTTGAAGGTAGCAAGCTGAAAGCCAGCGAGGAACCAAGTTTCTCCCTCGACAACGCGCTTTTCAGATCTCTGACTTTGCTGCAAATCACTTTTAGGTTTAAGGTCTCTATACTTGTCGATATGTCGTTTGCGGAACTAACGTAGCTATGACTTGGTCTATGCCTATTCATTTTGGTACCCAATACCACCCATTGACTTTTGTCCTGGGTATACAACGTCGTGGACAACGGACCAGAGTCTATTCAGGGGAGAACGCAATGCATATGAAGAATGCGGGAGATTGGAGAACTTTTGATAATCGACCATCGGATAGGTCTCGTAGTTCTCACCTGGGCTCAAGAATAGCTTCTTGCACATGTGCCTCGAAGACCTCGTTTCTCGGTCCAATATCCCGGCTAGATCTACCTTTCTTCACCTCAAGCAAAACATGTGGTAGGTTATAATCGTCTTGATAGATTTGATGTACAACTTCAAGGCGCATGTAAACCTCGAAAATCAGCCGCGATTCGCCTCGCTCCTGTGTGACTAGGCCAGCTCCGAGCGGTCCGCCATATTTAAATCACTGTCCATTGGTCTAGGGTATAAAGACGCGATTTCTTATCATCGTATCCTTGCCTTACCCTGCAAAGATCAAGGTGTCATCCCGAAAGCCGAAGGCGCGGCATGGGCGGGCGGGTCAAACCGACCGTGACGGCAGTGCATGGTTAGTTGGCTACATGCAGCGAGTCTTGGTGGCCGGGCTTCGGTGAACATGAATTAATGACAATGGAACAGCTATCATTGATCTGGAAGCTGTCTTCAAATATCGACAACATGGTTCTACATGTCGTGATTTGACTTAAACCGCCTGTGCTGCGACCGATGTAGCAGAGGCCGTGGAGGAGGCATGTGATGGAGATGAGGTGATGAACTTCTTTCACAGCTGCAGAACCTGATCACCTCTTCGAAATTGAACATTTCGTCTTTGATAAGAAGTGGTCTCAAGAGATGGATCTAACGAGCTAGATACAAGCCTACATCACGAAACTTCGTGCAGCCTCCGCGCAATTTATGATGATTTCGGTGGCATTCCGGCCCCATGTCTCTTTCCGGCAGTCTGGTACGTTCCTGCGTCCATGTCCCTGTAACCGTCAGGTCGCGAATCTTGCTGCGGCTTGGTTAGTCATTCGTTGCTGCGAATGCGAAGGGGAATATGCTCTAGCAAACGTTGACAGCGGCCCCAATTACTCCATTCGACATGAGATGACAATATTGCGTGCTCGAGGTTGCAATAAAGCTCAATAACCTTAGCTTCCTCCCACAACGAGCTTCCCCTGCATTCATCACCTTACGAATATGCATATCCAAAAGTCTAATCTCGCTTCTTCAACCTCGTTCACCATCAAGCACCAGAAGCTGTTTACCCCGCATCCTTCTCGGCTCTTCCCCATTGGATCGCAGTTGGAAATCCTTGGGCAAAAGTCTTGGAATTCTTCGGTCTCTCGGTGGAACATGTGCGGGACCTGCATCCCGGCCCAATTGCCCCGTCTGGGAGGTGACAAAGTGCCCCTGGACACCTCAAAGTTGGACCCTTTCCCCGGTTCCTTTCCTCCGCCATCGGTGCAATTGCACCGAAGTTGAGAGCTTCCCCTTCCATTTTGCAGCTCTTTGAAGCTAGATCGGCACAGAGCTTCACATGGCTCTTTTATTCTCTTGCAGGTATGACGCTCCGCGACCCAAGTCAAGAGAAAGAGGGGACTCCCTTGGCCTCATCTAACCTGCAGATCTAGCGGCCACCAGCAGCGTAGCATCCCCCTCGATTGCGGGCGACTCCCCGAGAAAGATGGAGCGAACGGATGGCATCATGCGCGCTGAGATCGCGTCGGGCCAAGTCTGAAGGCATTCATCCGTCCACTCCCACGACTCAAGATCATCGCGTCGGATGATGCCATCCACAGGCTGTGCTGCGAGCCAAGACTCGGCGGATCGCGCGGTCGACTTGATGAGAATTGCTTTTGCTTTCCGTTGCACCGAAGATGTCTTGGGCTCTTATTAGAGCATCACCGTCGCCGCCTTTCTTTTCGCAGCTGTTGTAACGGTGCACGGTCAGACGTCTTGAGTTCCTCACTCTTTGTTCTTCCAAGAATGTCTCGGCTCGCTCTTGGTCTCGTTGCCCTCGCTGGCCTCATGGGCCCGGCCAGCGCGCAACGCTTCGACAACAGCACCAGCGATAGCGCCACCGTCAAATGGCTCGGCAGCACTCCCTCTTACACCGCCGGTACGACATTCGGCCTGCCCTGGGCCCGCAGCAAGTACTTCCCCAACTCGACCGAGTTCTCCCTCTCAGGCGGCGGTTTGCTGCAGACCTGGGTGACGGCATACTGGTCTGACGGCTCCATCAAATGGACCGGCCACGCGATCCCCGAATCCGACACGATCCTGGACGAGTACACAGTCAGCGCATCTCCGTCGTCCAACTCGACGACGCGCTTCTCTCGTGCCAGACGGCAGCAGTCTAGCGGCCTGGCCGTCACCGACTCATCTGATGCCGTTAGTGTCGATACTGGCAAACTTGCCATCACGTTCCCCAAATCGGGTAATGTCGTCGTTGGCGAGATTAAGACTGCATCTGGCAAGACTATCGGCCAGAACGGAAAGCTGGTGCTGCACTCTCAGTCCGGCGTGGAGGACCAGGCGGAGTTGAAGGGCCAATCTGCCATAAACTACTTCAACTTCGAGAGCAACATCGAAAAGGTCACTGTCAGCAAGGACAACACTGCTCGTGCCCTCGTCACCGTCCGTGGCAAGCACTCCGGCGACGGTAGCCACGAAGACTGGCTTCCCTTCATCCTCCGCTTTTACCTCTACCACAACTCCGAGGCCGTTCGCATCGTACACACTGTCATCTACGATGGCAACGCCGAGGAAGACTTCATCTCTGGACTTGGCATCCGCTTCGAGGTTCCCCTCGAGGGCGAGGAACAGTACAACCGTCACGTCAGAATTTCCGGCATCGACGGAGGTCTCCTGAGTGAAGCCGTGCAGGGCATCACCGGTCTCCGCAGAGACCCCGGCGTCGACATCCGCAACGATCAATTCGAGGGCGTGGAGCTCGCCGATCCTGCTACATGGGACCAGAGAGTCACAACCAGACTCAAGTGGATCCCTACTTGGAGCGACTTCAGCTTGACCCAGCTCTCTCCTGATGGCTTCACGTTGAAGAAGCGCACCAAGGCTGGTCAGAGTTGGGTCAACATCCCCGGCGGCACTCGCTCGGGCGGTCTGGCGTACCTCGGCGGTGCCACCAAGGGTGGTCTCGCCGTTGGCCTGCGCAACTTCTGGAAGCGTTACCCGACCGGCATCGACATCACCAACGCCGCCACGGACAAGGGTGAGATTACAATCTGGATCTACAGCCCCTCGGCACCCGCTCTGGATATCCGCCCCTACCACGACGGTCTCGGCCAGGAGACCTACGCAGAGCAGCTCGATGCTCTCGAAATCACGTACGAAGACTACGAGCCCGGCTTCAACAACCCGTACGGCGTCGCCCGAACCAACGAAATCTTCCTCTACGGCTTCGACCAGACCCCCAACCGTACGCTCCTCGCCGACTTGACCGACCACACCAACAACCCTCCCGTCCTCTTCGGCGAACCCGAATATCTCGCCGAAACCAAGGCTATTGGTAACTACTGGGCACCTCCGGCCGAGTCCCCCTCAGGCCTCGCCGCCGACATCGAGAAGCACCTCGACTTTCTCTTCAAATTCTACGAAGGTCAGGTCGAGCAGCGCAAGTGGTACGGCTTCTGGGACCACGGCGACTTCATCCACGCCTACGACACGGACAGGCACCAGTGGCGCTATGATATCGGCGGCTACGCCTGGGATAACTCGGAGCTCTCCCCCGACCTCTTCTTCTGGAACTACTTCCTCCGTACCGGTCGCGAAGACGTCTTCCGCTTCGCCGAGGCCCAGGTTCGCCACACCGGCGAAGTCGATGTCTACCATCTCGGAAAGTACAAGGGTCTTGGAACCCGCCACGGCGTTCAGCACTGGGGCGATAGCGCCAAGCAGGCCCGTATCTCGACGCCGCAGTACCGCAAGGTCTTCTTCTTCGTCACGGGCGGCGACGAGCGCACCGGCGAGCTGATTGAGGAGATCCTCGACACGGATAAGACCTACGGCGTCCTCGACCCCAACCGCAAGGTCCGCACTGACGGCTGGGTCCCGACTCCCAACTCCTCTGTCGCCGTTGGTCTTGGCACGGATTGGTCCTCGCTTGCTGCCTCATGGCTTCTTGAGTGGGAGCGCCGCGGCTCCCGCTGGGAAGAGGCTCGCACGAAGCTCACCAACACCGCTGCCAGCATCGCCAAGCTCAAGAACGGCTTCGTCACAGGCTCTGGCCTCTACAACCTCGCCGACGGCACCCTCGGACCCCCGCCCGCGGACCCCAACAACAACGGCACCGTCGCCGTGTCTCATCTGTCTGCCGTCTTCGGACTCATGGAAGTCGTCGCCGAGTTCATTGAGCATGCTGGCGACGATGTCCCTGCAGGTTTCGAACAGGCGTGGTACGACTACAGCTACTACTACAGTGCCAGCGCCGCCGAGCAGACGGCGCGGTACGGCAAGGGATTCGGTAACACGAGTCTCAAGCAGGGTCACTCTCGTCTCACTGCATACGCTGCCCACCGCACGAACAACGCGACTCTCGCGGCTCGTGCTTGGAATGAGTTCTTCAACACTGATGGGTTGAAACAAACTGCTCCTTGGAGTACTGTGCACTTCAACGGCAGTGACGTGTTGGCGCCAATCGATGAGGCGTCGTGGATTTCTACGAACGATGCTGCCTTATATGGGCTGGCAGCCATTATCGACTTGGCTCTTGTCGGCGAATACCTTCAGTGAAGTATTTGAGACGTTCATTCCCATCGCTCGGGACATTCTTCTTGGTATAATTTTCCGGGCACCCAGACGTTGCCCAACACTGTAACTACAAGCAACGAACCACATGTATCTATTCGCAACTTTTCGTGTATATATTCTTTTTCGTTCTGGCAAACTTGACCTCAAGATATTGCACGTAATCAGGGTGCCGGGCGCCGCCTAGCGACCAGTGTGTCTGGTCGCTTAAATGTGAATGTCTCAATCATTGTGATCGAGTTCCAACATCTCGCCATTGGACTTGTACAAGAATTGCCACCCAACACAACATCACCTGTTTAGTCCGGCGGTACTGAATTCCATTTTGGCCATATTATAAGATAAACGAAGGAATGCTTCCACTTGTCGACCCAGGGGGACTCCTCGTATGACAAGAAAAAGCGTTGAGCTTGCAGCGTTCCAGCCGCAAAGGGGGAGAAGCAGTAGATTCGCCCAGAGCAGTGTCAACCTGAGCATAATTCTTGCAAAGTTGAACAGCCCAATGGTGTGTCTGTTGGAACTAAATTGATGATGATGATAATGCTCATTTCTCGAGGCTGGCTGTACTCTCTCAGAGACGGCAACCAGTGTGGCCTCGCTGTCCATTGTTTCTCTGGTATCTAGTGATGGCACGATCACAGACATGCTCTCGTGGTCCATCGTGCGAAAGAGTGGGCTGGCTACTTCAGTTTCGATACTCAACCTTGAAACCGTCAGAATAAGTAATGTACGATGCCAACATCGGGATGAATCTAAGCGTACATGTGGCTCCCTCAACTGTTAGTTGGTGAGGCGTTCAAGTCAACGAAAAATAGCTGGAAGGATAGGCCAGGCCGAGCAAGAGTTGTGAGTGGATATAGCTGGAGTTGAGGTAGATTCTTGAATCCCAAACTGTCGTGATGTTCATTCAGGTTGTTTCGTGTGGCTATTGGATGTTGCCGTCACCTGTTCTGGAATGGGTCGAAAAGAAAGAAGGCAGCATTCTATCCTTAAATCCTCAATACAAGTCGCCCGGTGAACCAATCACCCGGAACCCCTGGAGATCGATTTTCCAAACATAAAACATGCCAGGGATAATGAGCAACAGGTGACGGGCCACAGTACCTAGATGCAGCTCGTTGAAAGTGGCACAGCGTCGGGAAAGAGTCTCACATATGACATGGATTGCGCCTGTCGATCAAGATAAGTCCTGTTTCGGGGGCTTCACGTGTGACAAATCGATCACTTCTGGACTGATGTAGCACAACGAAAAGCAGCTGGTTTAGTTATCATCACATGGGCAAGCTTGGTCACGAGGGTCATTTGGTAATCAGCCGATGACAGACCAAGACACTCTCGCTCCCAAGTACATACTAACAATTTTGTCATCTATGAACTCTGTAGACAACTACATTCCAATACTTCATTGAAAACTGATGCTCCGTATTTCAAATGATTGGTACTGCTTTGGGGCT
Source organism: Colletotrichum abscissum (assembly GCF_030869225.1). Classification (NCBI taxonomy): domain Eukaryota; kingdom Fungi; phylum Ascomycota; class Sordariomycetes; order Glomerellales; family Glomerellaceae; genus Colletotrichum; species Colletotrichum abscissum. The sequence goes on from NW_026850154.1 coordinate 400,661, forward strand.
TCAAGCTGTTGACAAAAGGAGAGTGATCATGGGGCGTTTTGTGATTCTTGGAGCGCTGCGCCACTCAGGACAGAAGGTCTCATTGCTGGCCATTGGGGGGCGTCAGCATGTGGCTCAAGATTGTGTATTTTTTGGAGCATGCTTTGGGTGCTCAAAATCTGCCACATTCACGATTGGCACGTTGACAGACCAAGTCAGGCAGTCATGCTTAGATTGAAAGCTTTCAGGAAAGACTGCAGCTACGTCGACTGTTATACCTCCATCCCCCACTTGCGTAAAGGTGCAAACACTGACGATACTCCGATGACAGTATGCCTCCAGGACTGTCGCATGAAACGTTCTCATGCAGTACCTATCGGCACCTGGCGCCCCTCGTAGCATCATATGAGAATGATGAGATGACGAGTCCAACAGTTACAGCATGAAATACAGCCACAGCAGTTGCGAGGCTTCAGAAGGAGTAATTTGCCATATTACCGATATATGTCGCATGCTTGGATGAATTAGCATCCCTTGGATGTGGCCTCGTGATCCATCACTGCACGCCCCTTTCTCGTGGTTTGGCGTGCACTTCGCCTGCTTCAAGATTGAAGCGGCTGAACCAGAGTCAAATAGAATAGGTTAGTAGTCGCGTATGCTGTATTGTGTCAGGTAGGGAGACTTACCACAAGGGACATGTGTAAGAGTGCTTGAGGAGCCAAAGCTCGATGCAGGCCGAACAGAAGACATGGCCGCACGGCAACTGGCCGACAACACTTCCAGCGACAAAATCATCCAGGCAAACAGGACACGTCTTGGCCTCAGCGACCTTTGCCAACGACTCGAGCTTTCCCCGAGCCAGCTTTGCCATACGGGCTTTTCTCGGTAGCCGGGGCAAGCTATAGGAGCGCAAAGTCGAGGCATCAGGGGAATCATGTCGACTGCGGTGATTGCCCGCTGTTGTAAGATGCAGAGATGGAGGCGGCGGAGGCGGCGGAGGATGCCTCAACTTCCTGATCTTCTTCCATCCGAAGAGGTAGAGTACGAGGCCAACTAGGAGTGCGAAAGCGACACAGAGTGCTGCTGCGACGGCACCTGGCTGCTTCTCGGGCACCCAGGTGGCTGAGGCATCTGTGACAGCGGCATCTGGAATGCTTGTCGGGCTCATACGGATGATGTCATGAGGAATATATTGACGAGGAAGTTGAACGGCGGGAGGATATCAGGATGAGCAGAATCCAAGCAGACACAAACAAAAATCCTGCTGTCCTGCGGTTTTTAAGTCCTACAAACGATCCATGAGTATTACTGATTGCACCGTGTTTCGTGTCAACATTGCACAGAAGCAATCTCACCGACTCGAAAGCCATGTGATGTTTCGGTTGAGGGATTAAGAACTTCCTGTTGCTGCGTGCATTCATATCCGGGTTGCCAGATCAGGTCCTTCGGATGCGAGTGCATTCCGTAGGCTTGGCGGACGATTGGAACAACGTTGAGATTATCTGGGTCTTTTTGCGCCCGCTTCCCATGGGGAAGCAGTAGCTTGTAGGTAATTTTAACGTAATGGTTGTCCATCACCACCGAATCCGACCGTGCCTGTGTTGGCCTTTTGTGTATGAGCGATTTTCTCTTGGCACTCAGACCTCCTTGCTTCCCCAGCCGAATCGGGCCTCGTGCAAGTGAGCCTCGGGAGGCCACCCGCCAGAGGAAATTGGAGTTACGAGGTGGTGGGTTACCGGCCTAACTGGAATTTGCTTTTGTCAAACCAACTTTTGCCATTCAGAGCGATAGGGCGTTACCTACGGGCTTGTAGTGAGAGGCATTTAACGTCAATCAAAACGAGAGATCCAGGGGGTTTGTTTCCAACTCCCAGTGATCATCCTTCTATGATTTCTTCTTTTCTAGAACTGTTATGGCTGGAGGCTCGTATTGAGAGTAACTGGGGGCTTAGCTGCTCTGCTTGCTAATAATTTCCAGGGAAACGGTGCCGGATCGATCGTAAATGGTTACAAGATGCCACTGATTTACTTCAGAAAAGCGGAACAGGAGCGCGTTTATTCATGTTGTCCTGCGTCTTCTCTCTTGATTTCATTAATGGATCAACAATGCTCGACACCTCCGGAGAACCGAGCATGGCACCGATTTTATGTCGAAGCACACAGCACTGCGTGTCAAGCTTGCTCCATGCTAGGGTGCGCTTATTTCATTCCACAGGCATAGTGCACTGGGTAACGAGAGGGGGGTTGAGTTGTAAAGTCCAAGAAAGAAAATGGTGGTCAGCAGGACAATGCGGCGCTTGACCATTTGCTGGAAACTATCATGGTAGTGATGAGCTTGATTGACGGGCAGATGACCGATGCCATCGATGGAGGATTGTTTTATGTCATCCGTTGTGCAATCATGCCACCGAATAAAAAGCATGATCATCGAATTGCAGTCAGATGCCTATGCTAGACAAGAACAGTCTTATCAAAAACGTCGACATTACCGGAGTCCCGATAGTTACGATATCTACCTTGAGTAATTACCTTAGTAAGTACTATGTACGATATCCGAACCGGCTTTGTCATTTCTCTTCAAGAAAGTTAGTAATGACATGTAAAAACTTGGCAGAGGTTAGGGTTGAGAGGGTGCTGGTTCTACTAGTGTTGGTTTGCCCATCATGGTACACGGTGTAAGCCATGTAAGTTACGCAGCCCATTATCAACCTTTCTGTCTGCCCACATAACAGAGGTATTTCCGAAGCACTCGATAAAAATCTCTATACATCAGATAGCCATCCTCGCCAATTCTTACACATGCGGAGCTGCAAACCTTCACCAAGCATCCTACAGTCCCGCTGATCGGAAGCCTCACTACACTCCTTTATCAGCAGAGTCACTCCGTCTTGAGAAATGGCACTAACCGAGCAGATAACATGGACCTTCTTCACGAGCTTGAGTCCATGGCTATGACACAATAGGACAACACTGAACCGGACTACGACGACATCAAGAGGTGGCAGTCTCTCTTCGACTACACATACTCTGGTGCCGCCTAGAAGATCCAGGATCATCGACCCAACTTTGCACGAGTCCATGTCTCCGAACTCCACTTGGACATGGTTCGCGCAGAGAAGGAATCTCAGGGCTACGACAAGGAGTCTTACGAGTATTCTTGCAGCCTTTCGCAAACCCAGACATCGCATGTCGAGCAAAGCACTCAGACCAAGAGGAAGAAGAAGTCTAGCATCTACCTCCTTAAGCTAGCGGGTCCTTTCTCCAGCCCCGAGGACGTTCAAATGATCTGCGGTGCTTCTTCCATGCTGCCCTTGAGTTTCAGCGGCACAGGCGACAACGGCTCTGCCGCCTCTTTTTGCAAGGTTGACGAAGCAACCAAGAAAATCCTCCTCAGTCACCTGTCCGACATCGAGTCAACCTTTCAACCCACATTTATCCGCTACGCAAAGGCGGACAAGAAACTCTCCGCGACATCGATGCATCCCACCCTTGGATCCGAGACCACCTTGACCCATCACCGCCCAAACTCTGAGTCCCAGATCGAATCAGATCAACGACTACTCCCGACTCAGGACCAGTACCCAGTCTGGTACTTCTTCTACGGTACCCTTACGGACCCTACTGTTCTGAACAATCTTCTCGGTATTGAGCCAGTTTATCGAGCTGCAAAGGTTCGCGGTGGCCGTCTCGCAACTTGGGGCGGAAAGTACAAGGCTTTGGTGGATGCGTCAGCCTACGAGAAGGGCTGCGTAGATGGGCACGCTTTTCTTGTTACGAACAAAGACCAGGAGGATGCACTGCAGTTATGAGAGACTGACAAATACGAGGTGGTCCGGTGCGTGCTTGAACTGAGAGGGGAGAGAGAGCAAGAGGTCAGATGCCTTAGATTCCGATTCATCGGTGAAACGGACGCGTGATATGGGCAGAAGCCAGGAGAGCGAATACACGAGCCCGCGAATCCGCGATGGTCCCGGAGCATAGCGTGAAGTGTTTATGATAGGCGTCTTATGTTAAGAGGAATAAGACATACGCCTGGAGCGTGAATTGCTGAGTTGAGAAAGGGACAAAAGTCATCACGCATGCCGAAAAGAATTTGGTCTACTAGGCAAGCGAGGGGCCGCCACAAGACTCCCAAAACAGCTCATGCTGAAGGTGGGTTGGTCACAAATATTATTAATGCTGCTTAGAAAGACCAGTCTTTTGTGCCTGCTTTTGCAAATATTCCTTGTGCTTTGGCTGGACAAAGCTCATATCCCCCCTGAGCATCAACGACCTTTCCACACCCTCCCGCAGCCCGGACTGCAAGACATGCTCGCAAGCGCTCAAAGTGAAGCCGAACCGTGGATGTGTCGTCTGTCCGAAGCTGAATGATGTGGAGGACGGATGCGAGAAGCCCGAGTGAACTGTGAACAGCTCGAGCTTGAGCAGAACTGACTGAAGCGCCGAGGCGCTCCCGCGGTATGCTGCGACGGGATCCGGGGCTGTGAGATCGATTGTCTGCGCTGCGAAGGACCGGATGAGAGACCCTAGTAGAATGCTGTCACACCGTTTGCCACCTGTGGGATCTTGCGGCGATGACATGCATCGGTCTCCGTGTTTGAGCGTCATGTAGAGGCTGGCGTAGGGTTCCAGCATGGTGGTAAGGAGAGTCTTGCGTATTGTTGTAGCATCATCTGGGCCATGAGTTAGTTGTTTTCATTACGGAGTCTCTCAAAACCAGGAACTTATCGGAACACGTACCGACAAAGCCAGATGGGAAAAGATATTCGATGTTGCAAAGCTTGTATGAGTAAGTTTCACGGTTCGCTCCGCTATAACCGAACACTAAGTCTCCATCGTCGTCAACTAAACACTCAGTAGCAATCTTCATCGCCATGTTGTTGAACATTTGGGCGTCTCCGAGTTCATAGGCAACACCCAGAAGCAGCGGATTCTGCATACTCGTCTTGACTGCCTCCATCCATCCGCGGGCCCATGGCCGCGTGATGCTAGTCGCGTCATATTTCTCAGTGACCACAAGAAACTGATAGAGACGTGTGAGTTCCAGTTGTTCGGGAACGTTCTCAAAACGCCCATGCGAGATATTGAGTAGCATTTCCAAAGCCTCTTGCCGGTCATCGGGGAGTTCCACAGTCCAATCTCGCGGGGCACCATCCATATGATGTGGTCGCGACTCAGCGAAGCCGCCATAGAGCATTTTTCGAAAGACTGTTGAGGTTCTCGCAAGCGCTTTGGAGCACACAAGGTAGTTTTTGGGCTTTTCTTCAACGTCTTCTCCTACAAAGAGGTAGAGGTCCCCATTGGAATCGATGACATCCAGGCCGCCAAGACTCCGGATCGCCGGCTCATGGTCGGGATCTTGGTCCATTGCCGTCATGACACGGAGGAACTCTGGAGAGCGCTCATCGACTTTTGCCGTGTTTTTTCCGGGTTGGAATTGTTGTATGTTTGCCAGATGAACTTTGCGAGTAGCTCTTACTGGTACAAACCAACCCAAATCTGATCGTGAGTTTCGGGGATCACCAGGTTGCCCTAGTCTGACTTGTCCACACAGAGACGTTCCAAAGGTGGTCAGATTGTGGCCCGTGCACGTCACAGAGGTCGTACAACGGGGGGAAAATGAGTGTTTTGAAGTCGGTCGATGACTGTTGGGCAGAGGGCGGGAATAAGGGGTGATCGAGTGAGGGTCCTGAGGGCTGGGATAAGCCAGGGGTTGGTGCTCGTAACCTAACTGAATAAAGACATGTTCTGCCAGTGGAAGCAGAGACCATTCGGTTGACAGAACTCTCACAGAAGGGCTAGGCTCGGAACTGATGGCTTCAGGACCGTCCTTGGAGCGAATGTTATACGGGCGATCGGCACCATCCCGGCCCCCGAGGCCCCCGCGCGGGCAGGGCAAACCCACCACGATAACGCTCAATGGCGCTTCGCGTCTCGGAGTGCCTAGTCCCGTCACGGCATCCCACCCCTGTGCGGCGCGGCGCGGGACGCTTTGTTGACCCCACAATCCGACTAATGTGCCGACAGCCTTTCAGTCAGCGAGGTCTCTGTCGGGTAGAGAGATAAGACACTTCAAGTCGATAGTGACTTCCCCCCCCCTTTCCAGCTCACATAGATACTAAAAGAATGGCTTAATAAGTTTACTGATGATTGCTGCGTAGATGCGTTGCAGCTAAGCTTCCGGAGACTCACTTGGCATATGTTAGTTTCTTGGATACAGGTGATTTATAGAGCTGGGAGAACTACGCAGCAGTTTCGACTACATGACCAACATCAGGGTTCTGCTGCATAAATTAGTGCGGACAGTGAATCTTGTCACCTCAAAACACACCTTGAATTAATTAATACAGGCTACATTTCCGGCAGAATTAAGATCTCTCAACTGCTCTTAATTTACGAAGACTACTGTTGAAGACCATATACAGAGGATAAGTTCATAGACATGTCTATCAGTAGATAAGGATTGCCGATGTATTCGGTCCTTTATCTTGGCGGTTGGCTTGATTCACAGTCATTGGATCTTTGGCTTGATAGAGAGCTCGGGGGTCACCAAAGCTACATGTAGTAAGTGTCCAGGATTCTAGCCCTGCACATCAGATCTCGTATCCTGTCAGCTGGCTTTGTGTGCCGAGACATTCCGGCATCCCACTCTCCCTACGGGCGACATGTCATTCTGATTCTGTGTCTGGCGCGTGAGCGAATCATATCGAGATCCCCATGTCTCTGCCTTCTTATGCACCCAGCCTTACTGAGGCATCATAAATACTCATGTACAACTCACGCTTAGATGGAAAGTATCATTTAGAGACAGTTCGAATACCTTTCTACTTTCAGAAAACTGACAAGCCGGAGGTGTGATTACCCGATCTCAGGGCGGGACAGATTCCAACCGCGCGAGAACTGCACCGCACTCACAGTCATTCCCCGGGGGCCGACAGGTCCCGCGTTCCGCGATGCGACGACATTATCAATGCCAGGAACCAAGATTGACAAAACTCAGATGCCACCACGGTTTCGGAATCTCTTCTGCCCTGCAACGCCGATGCTCTGAGACTTTAAATGTTAAGCAAGCACGAGGCCTGCTTTCGCCTCCGGTCACCAGACTACATCAACCTGTTTGGTCCCTAACGCAGAAGATTGCTGTTTAAAGTGAGCGCATGATTATGATCCCAAACGCCTCATCTCTGTGATTATCTAAAAGCTTGATACTTTGTAATTTTACCTTACATGCACCTTACCCTGCCTACTCTAGTAAATACATAAGTAGACTTTGGTATTGACTGTGGTCTATCCCGCTTAAGCCCGCAAGAGCAGAAGCTACTCTGGACAACCAGGTACATTGATCCCAGTAACTATTGCCCTAACGTGGAAATCCAAACTAGAAAGTCTTCCCGAGAAGTGGAGAAATAGATAGTAACAGAGATCGGAGATCGGAAGGCTCCATCGTCTGGCCGGGGTATTCCAAGCCAGCTGGTGGGTCTCGGGGGCTCTATCTCTCTTCTAATAACTTCCGAAGTCGAGATAAAGAGATTATGCAGAACACATAGCTCACTTCAACGCCGCGGAGCAGTTTCAGTGAAAGTACACATATGCAGAATCAAATGCAACCTGTTTCTTCTGGTGGTATAACATGCCACTAATTATTGCTCGGATTCTTTACCCATAAAATCATACAGAGTTCGAGTTGTCTGCGCATGACCAAGCAGAGGACCGGTTTGGGCCGTTGTAGTCATTGATAATTCCCATGATGGAACTGTAAGTCCCAGCGACCATCAAGAACGTTCCCGAAACCACAACAAAAGCAGCCCAAACACACATAGCGTACCATCTTATGGTAGGGTTCTGTTTTCCTTTCGTCCAGTTGTCGTAGAACCACATGCAGCCCATCGGTTGGAAGCAGATCAGTGTGCCGAGAAGCGCACCGATGAGAGAGATAAGACTGTTGAATACCGGAATACCGCTAGCAACCAAATAGGCCACCAAAGCCACAGTGAAGGTACAGCCAATCCAGGTCGCCCAGTGGGTAAAGGTGTTTGCTGTCAGGTGCCTTGATCCTCTCAGAATTCGAACGAATACGTGCTTGCTCGGTAACTACAATGTGGTTAGCGCAGATTCAAGCTTCTGTGAAATCAAGACACTCACATGGAGCAAGACAGCGGCCGAGACAACAAGACCAGGAAGACCGAGTCCATAAGCGACTTTTTTGACGCTGGGCCCAGCAGAGCCGAGAGCGGGCGAAGAAACGTATGATCCACAGTAGTAGTAGACAACGGCACCTACAGCCACGTAGACGAGCGTGACAACAGATTGGCAGAGAATGAGAGCTCGGGTATAATGCTTGGGCTCGCGCATCTCAGCTACAATGGAGAAGAACGCTGGCGTGCCTGCGTACGAGAAAACGAGTGCAGAGATGGCAGCGATGGCCTCTGTGAAAGTGGGCGAGCCTACGAGCTTGAAATCCGACTTCCAAGGGAGATCTTTTGGTGCTGCGGCAGGCCTATCCTGTAGGCCAACAGCAATGGTCACAGTGAGAACTAGCGAAGCTATTAGATGCTGCAGGTTTAGGTAGGGGCTAAGAGCCTAGACTTACCGGCAACGATGATACTCGTAACACCAACCCATGCCAGCCAACTGATTCGTCCCAGCGTCCGTATACTAGAAAAGCCGAATCCAATAATCGCTGCAACTGCGACAAAGACGGCGGTACAGGTCGCGTGCATAGAAAGAGCATTCAAAGCGATAGAGATACTCAGCATAGCGGAGCCTGAGGTGAAGGTAAAGACTATGGAAGTAAAGATTAGTGAATTGATGTTGATACTGATCGCCTGTTACAGAGCACTCACAGAGGCAAAAACCGGCACCGAAAATTTCACGGCCAATCCAGCCAAACATCAACTCTCCTGCATCATCAACGCCGTAGACTTCGGGATGGCGGAGCTTGAAAGTACCGACAATGAAGTCGGACCAGGTAGTGATGCCGCTAATTACGCAGACAAGAATGACTCCTGGAATTATCCCCATGGTGTCGAGGATAGAGGGGATGGATAGAACGCCGAGACCCATCTGAGTTTTCATCATTAAGACGGAAGTACCCAGCCATCCGACCTAATGCCAGTCAATTCCTACAACTTTAAAATCACCGAAAAGGAGTTACAAACACTGCGGTAGTTGGGGCCATCTTCCGTAATCTCACCAAAGACGGCATCGTGGGCAATCGCGTTGTCTGCGGCAACAACCTTGCCTGTGTTCGACGGCGCCTCACCCAGCGAGCTATCCTTGATTTCTCTTGTGTCCGACATGGCGGTGCCTGTAAGCAAGCACTCACTCTCAAAAGATGGGTCGAATCGGCGGGAACGGGGTCAACAATTGGAAGAGGCTAGGAAGGGAACGGCAGAATGAGCATATTATTATACTTGATGAAAATTCCCCAGATCATCTTGCAAGCTGCCGAGCATTTTTCCGGAGAGATGAAAATTCTCCCCACCTCGCGGGGTCGCTTCTTTCGATTGACACATTCCTTTATTAAATTTCAATGGAGTCAAGTGAAAATCCCTTCTCGCAAGTGCGCCGGTATCGGAGTGTGTAAGTCCGAGCCTTGGCGAGATTATATGGGCACTGACTGGGCAGTAGAATGCCATCTTTGAAGATTTACGCCCCAACTTCTCTGCCGGACGCTCAAGTAGGAGTTGAGGGGATTCAGTAACTCCACGAATCCGAATTCAGAGCTCCAGGATAGCTTCTTGCCTGCGGAGAATTGGGTCCATCGCGGATAACATCTATCATTTATTCCGTCTTAGATCCCGCAAAGGGTTGTCTGGGGAAGTGGAGCCATAAATGGGAACAATCACCAATCAGGCTCCGTTCTCGTCATGGCCTTCCTCTTTGGATTAGACAGCAGATGAAGATATCTTCTGTCAATAAATGGATCTCCGGTTGTGGGAGCTATTTATATCGACGGCATACAATCTTGGTTGCTAGCTGCTTCTCTTCAAGACCCTGTGAATGTGGCACAGGAAAGTAATGACTACCTGTCTGAAATCGTGGGTCAGATCCAGCGTGTTTATGAGAGTTGCCCGTGGATCTCAGTAATATTGCGATACGCACACAATGGGATCTGATTCTTATCATCAACTTTAACGACTGATGTTCTTCTCAAGAGAAATCTGCTCTACCTAATCGAAAAAAGCGGAACCAGCGAAGAGTTTTCGATTCCCATGATCCACTTGTACCGACGGGATGCACGTTAACGCTTACATTAACCACCCAAGAGCCGTGCTTGGTTTCGAACAATCGCCAAACTAATGTACATTTCTTTTTTGGCCCAAGCCTTTCGGCCTGAATACTCTATTTGGCTTTTTCTAGGCTTGCGTTCTGTGGCGTAAACGTCAGGGGCACGTCCGCAGGGCTCTGGGCGATGATATCCTGCACGATGGGACCGAGTTGCGCGTCGATAGGTGTTTCGTTAGGGGACCAGCCAAGCTCAACGGGAAATCTCTCATTGCCTAGATGGTGTCAGCTTTTATTGCCTTGATGAAGAGAATCCGCCTTAATCAAACATACGGAAGAAGTACTCCAGAAACGTCTTGTTAGCAACAGCAACGTCCGGGTCTCCAAAGATTGCCAGCAAGAATGCGTTCTCGCCAACAATGACTGGGATCTGGGCATCGGTGATCGAGAAAGTCGGATTGATGAGACTCATATCAAAAGCGTGCCGAGCTCGGGCGTTCGCGATCATCGTGATATTAATCGCCTCCTCGTCTCCAAAGTAGCTCACAAAGTTGTCGAAAGTTCCGACGTCGAAAGCGTTGGTGGGGTCGAAGATGGAATCTTTGCGAGAAAGACTACCATCGTGCTCGATGACGTTGTGGGCATGTAGCATTTGCAAGTCGAAGAACTATCCATGACAAGATTAGCCCGAAGCGCTTTTGGCTAGTGGCATGAAGCTTTGGTGATAAGCGAAGCAGTAACAGCTTACAGTTGCATTAGGAATAGGATTGACGACGAGGGCATTGTTGAAGATGTTGAGGGCGGGCGCTTCGGGCACATTCAGCGCATCGTTGAGGGCCTTGATGAGGATATCCTTGGTGATGTTCCGGCCGTCATGGGGAACAAAGCCATGGTTGGAAAGGGTGTTCATGACCGGGCACGGGGCTCGTTCTATGTTCCATCTGGTCAGCTGTGGCCTCAAAGTCGTGGGACATATCACGAGACTCACGATCATTAGGACCCGGTGGACTCCAGATGAAGTGATTTGGCTTCAAAGTACCCCATGATTCGTTTCCAGTTTTCAGCCCCTTCAGTCCCTTGCTGGGCGGCAGAGCAAAGCGAGTGTTCGGGTAGGCGAAGTGGGGGAAAGCCTGAACGACGGAGGCAGCCCCAATGATGGTTGGCACAGAGAGATGCATGTCTTGCTGAGTTTTATAGATGGCTCTCAATGACGAAAGGGGACTGAACTGTTTGCGGTAAACTTTGGACTTTGATTAATCGGTAATTCGAAACTAGGTCTATATGTCATATCGGCAGGAAGCAGCGATGGCTTTATATCATTCTCACCGATTTCGAATATCAAGCCATCCTATAATGCCAAATTGCGAACAAGTGACTGGCTAGTTTCTCAATTCTCACCTGATCGGCGACACCCTGTTCAGATGCTCTTGCTGATTCACAAGGTGGAACTGCACGACCAGCGCAGTACTACTGAGCCACAGACATGGACCCACTCGACAACGAAAACGAAAACGAAGATGAGGCTCTCCGCAGCCATGATTGTTCCAGGTCGCTGTACCAAATTATCGTTCTCGTTCCCGTAGGGCTGCTTACATAGTAGCAGCCAATGTGATTTAAGGAGTTGTCATATGCCAAGTATTATGCACCGAGTCCTACGTACGTTACCGGTGGCGGTGGCTCAGCACACATTCTATCCCGTTCTTTGCTTGGCGCCAGTGAGACCCAGCGCCAGTGTGGTGGTCTAGGAATACAACATAAAACGCCTCATGAATGCACACTGAGATGGTGATCTAGCTTAAAGTAATGGAAGTAGCCATTCACTGTGGCCGGAATACGAGGCATTTATTCAAGCATAAAGTTGGAACTGCGGGCCGACTCGGCACTTTCATTAATATGGACCATTAGCAATCAACGACTCATGATTCGCAAGAACACTGATGGCTTTTTGATTCATTGGAGATGTTCACATGGCTCCGAAGAGGACTGCTCAGAGATTACCTCTAAAGCCTCTGCCCTAACTGGTCTCGTTATAGCTGCGTAGTCACAATGAGCTCCTCCTGTAACTTGTCACCGATCCTTACACTTTGTTTCCACCAGGGGTCACGATTTCCAAAAAGAAATCATCCTCTAATCAATCGAATCGGCCATCATTCACGCTGCTCCGCTCCACGCAGCGTTCTTGGATTTCATACTTGGACTTCATAGGCCCCGAGATACCAGAGGTGATTCCGAAGTTCTTGGCGGAATGATGCTCCCAGCTCTTCCGGGCTCTCGTAACAAAGGTGGATCTTCCATCTAGTTGTCTTACTCGTGTCTCCCAGCAAGAATTTAGAGAGTCTCTAATCATGCTGTCATATCACCTTAAGCAGCAATATGTTGAGATACTGTTGCGACATCAAGCCTCGCGGCTCCTTGAATCCTTGAAGCGACAGAGGGATCGAGTCTCGACAGAGATTAAGGCAAATTCGGTGCGGTCGTGGCAAGCTGACACGGGATTTTAGGTGATGGTCCCACGAGTGAGTTTCACTGTGGCTGGTACTGGTCGTTGAGAAGATGAGAAAAGCACGCCCAGTCCCATCCGATCCCATCAGACAGACTAGGCGACCATTCGTCGCCAACCATGGGCATCTCGCCAAAGGAGTCGAATCCGAACTCCGATCCGCTGGGAAACCCGTTTCCTTGGTTATAAAAGGGCATTGTTGAACCAGGCACATTGCCACCTGATTCCCTGCGGCGGCTGTCGTCACTGCCAGACCACTGAGCATCTACCGATCTGGGCGTCGGTGTCTCCCCAGCGTTTTGCCAAGGGCTGGCGTCTGGCATGGATCTTGGAGTCATGGCTGGTACGGTAGTAGTTGTTCGGTTACTCGACGACCCTGGCGTCGGCAGCCCTTTGTGAAGGAACGAGTCGATCTTCTGTAGCAGCATATCCAGTAAGCCGTCACCCCGAAGCCTCGTGTATATCTCTCTCATGGAGTCTGAGGCCGTTTGAATGAGCTATGAGCATGTCAGTGACGTCAAGAGGGCGGAAAGGCTCGCGCAATAGCGGCTTACGTGTAGGTCCATGGTTGAGATGCGAGAGTCTGGGTGCGTTACGACATGGACGGCTAGGGTTGTGAGTGCATGGAGTGGCGCAAGAAGATTCGGTAGGATCGCATTTGACTTGGAGTCGACCGCTTCGACTACTATCCTGAGAACTTTCCGGGCGGCGTTGGCGGTGAGACCTTGCCCATTCCGCATGATATAGTCCCACGGTTTGCCTTTAGCAATCAAGTTTGCGCCTGACGTGATTGCCTCTTCGCTGATTAGAAGACTGTTTCGTGAGAGGATCACGAGCCTGTGATGTGTCGTGTGAGTGAGCTGTATCTGATGCAATGAGACGAGAAGCTCACTTACGCATTGTTATAATGCATCGATATGAACGATGCAAAGGGGCACTGTTTTGAGCCGATCAAGATATCTGATATCGGTCTGGAGTCGAACATCGTCAGCTCCACCTTCACCTATTCACGTATGGGTATCCATGAGGGACGGTCAAACGTACCTTAGCTCATCGGGCACTGATTCACCCCATCTGGTTAAGAGCAGCTGTGCCTCTCCTGTGGTCTCAACCTTTTCAGCTATGATAGCTTGTAGTGCACCGTCTCGGAGTCCGTCTTCCTTCCGGCTGACGATGACAGCCTTTCTTCCAATTTCGCTGAGTATCCTCGCAAGGTCGACGGTCACAGCAAATGCCTTATCCTTCGACGACGTACCGTTGCCCGTGGGCATCTCGACATGAGGCGGGTAGCACTCCTCATCCTCTATTGAAGAAAGACGACCCAACTCGAACGCCAAGAACTTTTCAAAGGAAAAGATGCCGAGCCAGAATGCCTTGCGCTCTTCCTCATTGGCAAAGTCCGGCCTCTTGTCAGGGCGGTTGTTTTTGCCGCCTCGGCACGTTCGAGGTTTGTGTAGGCCTAGCGACGTTGCAATAGAAACCGCCGTGGTGAGAATGTTCCAAGCCCCAGCGCACTCATCATAGCAGTGAAGACACAATGAAAGAAGCGCCAAGGATCTGACAGTCTCGACGCCGTTGACGGTGACGAGGTGGCCAATCAGAGTTTTGCAGTATATTACATAGTCCCCGGGATCCAGTGTTGGTTCCGATAGTGCCGCGGAAGCAAACGCGATAGACATGACGAGGTAGACCGACACCAAGGCCGCTAAACCTCGTGCCTCTGCGAAGTTTATTGGGCCGAGTTCCACGGCTGTGTCAATGTCTCGCATGAGACGGTCTGGGGTGAAGAGGGGATAGACCAGATTGATACCTTCGAGGTAGCGGGCAGCAAGCTTGCGGGCAATTTCTTTGGGAGGAAACGGGCAGGGTTCAGACGACAGAATGCGGTAAGCCGGCGGCCTGTCTATGCGCGTTGGCATCCCGCGCCTTTGTTGGATCCCTAGCCGACGCGCAGCAAGGTCCAACCAGTCGCCGAGGATCTCGACCGAGTTGTTCCCGCGGCTGGGGCGTACTACAGGTAACTTTCCTTGATACTTAGGCGGGGCCTGGCAGGCGGGAGGCTCCTCATCTTCCGGTATGATGGTGACGGCAGCATCCTTGGGAACCGTGACAAGCTTAGGAGCCGCTACCGACGCTGTCCGGTCACGGCTGTAGAGCAGCTCTATCGACGGCGAAGTCTTGGTGCGGGTGTACGGTAGTGCCGGCTGCGGCGGCGGCAGCTCAGAGCTCCCAACCTCTTCTCGAGGTGAGTGTGGAGACGCGACGGCCGTCAGCGAATGCGTCAAGGACGCGCTGGATGCCCGAGACAGTCGGCGCTTCGTCTCCCGGCGTTGGACCTCGACGCCGGGCCTCCGCCGGTCCGTCGTGACGCACTCGATGCCGGCGTTGATGCAGGCCCGGCACGACGGCTTTTGCTCATCGCAGCGCGTCTTCCGGTTGCGGCAGTAGTTGCAGGCGAAGTTAATACGTCGCCTCTTGGCTACCGAGCCCGCCGCCCCCGAGGTGCCCTCGGAAGACTCGACGACGACGGACGAGGGCTCGGCAGCCGCCGCGGGAGTGGGTACGGGGTTCGTATATGATGACATTGCCGCGCGTTGCCTGTGAGGTGTGTGGAAATTCCTCACATAGCCGATACCTGAGTATTCTCCACTGGCCTGCCTAGACTGGTACGCTTACTGGCTGCTGACTGACTGGGTTGTTCGGGAGCTGGAGATGAGGGTTCGGCTGGGGAGGTTGAGATGCCGAAGCGCGTCGTTATGAGGAGTACTTTGGCGTTTCCGAAACGTGAAGAGACGGCACGGCCCAGAAAGAACGAGGAGATCGAATGACTCGCGGAAGCGTTTCGGGAGTTTCTTTGGGTGGTTTAGGTGGTGGACACTGCGCAGCCCGACCGGCCCCTCGTTCCGGTTGACGCGATGATCAGCTCGGAATAGTGGGGGAGGTAGGAGATTGGGAATTTCAGCCTATCTCAGAGGGTGTTTGCCATAATTCTTCACGAGATGTCTACTCGGCCAATGAGACTCTGGAAGCGGTTAGACTCCTAGATCTTCCCCATGGGGTTTACAATGCAAGCAAACATGGGGAGCCGTACATGTAGGCTTAGCCCCTGTGATCGGTAGGAATGCTATTGGTCTAAGGCACGCTTCTACCGTGACCATCGGGAGTTGATGGGCCTGAGCCGAGCCGACAGCCCAATGAAGCTATTCTCTGATAATGGTCTAGCTTTGATTGGACCACAGGACACACTACACTCTTGCAACTTGATGAGACTCAATACAGTCAATTGAAATGGCTATTAGGACTATAGACAGTCAACACAAAGAGATCTAGAAGCGACAGCAACCGCTCAGACATCAGTTCGTATATAGTCAGAAGCATGGAACCTCGTCAACGGGCCCTTGCCGGCATCACGACTTTGAGTTTGCTGCTTAGGTCTGTGCTGTGACAATTTTCAACGTCCTATCAACTTTCTTGCTCGCCTCACGCCAAATTGCCGACCGTCTTTTGAGTTGTTGGAAGTATTTCTGCCTCGTTTGCCGACCATGCCTGGCACCAAAGATGATGAGCCTCATGTTGACACCATCGAGGGATCGGCAATAAAGGTCACTGCGCAGGAAGATCAGGCATACGGAACCGTGCAGCTACTTCAAGGCGGTTCAGTTGTCCTAATTCCCACTCCTAGCCCTGACCCCAAAGGTAAAGCTACCAAATCCCATACCTTACCCAAAAACCAAATTTGCGAAGCAGGACACATCTAATGCTAATGGCGAGAAATAGACCCCCTCAACCTTCCACCATGGCACAAGTACCTTATCATCTTTGTTGTCGGCTCATACTCCGCCATCGCCGTCCTTGTCACATCCGGTCTCGGCGCCGTGTTCCCCTCCGTACTAAAGGAGTATCCCCCCGAAGATGCCACGCGAGCCACGGACCTTCTCACATACCCGACGTTATTCATGGGGATAGGAAACCTCTTCTCCATGCCGCTCTGCGTGACTATAGGCAGGCGGCCTGTATTCCTCGTGTCACTAGTTTTGCTGGTCTTGTCAGGTCTATGGTGCGCCTTCTCGACGTCCTTGAGCAGCCATATCGCAGGTCGCAACTTTTACAGCATCGCCGCTGGTCAAAGTGAGGCACTCGCTCCCTTCATAATTGAAGAGATTCACTTCCTCCACGAAAGAAGCGCCAAGCTGTCCTGGTTCATTGGTGTTCAAACTGCAGGGACGGCGGCGATGTTCGTTGCGACGGCTTACATCGTCCCTTCAATGGGACTCAAGTGGTGGTACTTAATCATCACATTCATCAACGCCGTTATCCTTGTCCTGGCTTTCTGCTTTGCTGTAGAAACAAAGTATGATCGACCAGCTGATGCCGACAGTAAGTTCCGCCCATATCTTGGGGGGCCCAGTCAACTGGTGCGTGCTTAGACTAATACGATATCGCTATAGGGGGCGCTGTCCATCTGAAGTTAGACGACGAAGGCAACGTCAACAAAAACGGCGACAACGAGATGATCGTCCAGGTCCTGACACGACAAAACCATATTCTGCAACCCGAAGTCTTTGGACCCCGAACCTGGCGCCATAATCTAAGAATCTTCCACTTCAAGCCCGAGTGGAAACAGACAGTCATCTTCTACAAGGAGACGATGCAATCACTATTGCTACCAAACATCGTGTGGATGCTGTTACTCAACGGCGCCTTCTTGGGTATCTACGTCTACCAAGCCTCAACTTTTGCAACGATCCTGATGGCGCCTCCGTACACATTCAAATACGACTGGCTGGGATATGTCCAGCTGGTACAAGTCCTCGACTGTGTCATCTTGGTACCTCTCCTCGGCTACGGATCTGATATGCTGGTGCGGGCCCTGAGTAGTTGGAAGAGCGGAACCTTCCAGGTAAGCACCGTCTACAAGTTCTCCGGTATGTATGTCGAGCCGATGCTAACTCGTCTTCGCAGCCTGAGTACAGACTAATCATCCTGAGTGTCCCCATTCTATCAGCCATCATCTCCTGCGTCTTCTTCGGACAGGCAGGCGCACACCCCGACCGCTGGCACTGGATGACTATCGTAGCTCCCTACAACCTTGGCTACTTTGCCTTCCTGGGAGCCAACCTCGTCGGCATCACCTACGCCATTGACAGCTTTCCAAGCAAGGCGGGACCGCTTCTCTTGGTCCTATGTGCAGGACGCGGCTTCATCTCGTTTGGCCTGAGCTACTCCACAGTCCCGTTGATCAATCTGATTGGATATCAGGGCGCCATGAACATCTTCGCCGTCATTGCTGGTGTTTTGGGAGTCATTACTGTTCCTGTGTATCTGTTCGGGTCGCGTATCAGGATGTGGGCTACGAAGAAGATTTGGCCTGAGCTCGCCTCTGAGTGATGAAACCAGAGTACTCCGTAAACATGGTTGGGGCTATCCGAGATGTATGGTGAATGATATAAAGTTTGATTAGGCAGGTAATCTGTGTCCCAGGTACAGTGTTTCGGCAGTACTTGAATTGAAAGTGAGATCTGGATTTGGTCATTCTTTTTCTATTTACCGCGGTGAATGGCACCTCGAATCACATCGTTCTGAAGGTCGTTCTTTATCAAGGCTGTATCCTTTCTTTTTCTGTATAAGAAAGTCGTAAAAAGAATCGGAGTGGGCGAGAACTCAAGAGATATGTATATCTTGACTTCATCTAGTGGTCGATGGAATATGGTCTTTTCAAAGAATCTCCCGGGTGTCGTTCTCGATGTGGCCACAGGCTGTTCTCGCACACAAAAGATCGTTCATTCCAGTAAAATGCTTTTTAGTTGAGAACATGTACAAGTTTAGTTAGTAATTCTAGTTTTATCATCAATTCGTGGTAAAAGTACATAGAAAAGTAATCTTTCTGGGAGCAAAGTCAAAGAGTATTCAAGACTTGACTGAGACTAAACGGATGACAGTCTACTCAAAACACTAAAGACAAACAATCTGATGGCTCAGCCAAAACATAATCCTCCACAGACATCTGCCCAGTCCTCACAAACCTCATCCTCACTCTCCCAAAGCATCAATAGGAACCCCCTGGATATACGGAATACCCGTCAACTTGAACCCCCTCTCCGAAAGCTTCGGCACACTCCTCGGCTTGCCCGTATTATACGGACACGGCTCCCCATTCCTCAACACCGGAATGCCGCCAACGTGCATCGCATTAGGCCAGTGCGTCGTGCTCTTCAACTCTTCAAACGCGCCCTTCTTCCGCACCAAGTCCTCCTGCGTGGCCTCGGCGACCGGCATGTAACAAGTATACACGCAGAACCGCGGCGACGTGCCCTCCGGGCTGAGATTATAATGCGGCGTCCGGCTATCCCACAACAGCAAGTCACCAGGTTCCGCGTTGACCTTGATCCACTCGCACCCGCGGTCCTTGAGCCACTGCATCCCCTTGTCGGTGAACCCATACCACTCCTTCGTCCACGCCCAAATCTTATCCTCCTCCCCGCGGAACGCCTCGTGGAACTCCTCCGAGAGCATGTGCGCGCCCTTGCAGACGATGAGCCCGCCGTCGCGGTCCCCGTTCGGGAGGAGGTTCACGAGCCCCTGGAGGCAGCGGAAGCCTGGCTTCTCCGGGTCCTGGTCCTGGTGCGGCCAGGGGTTGTTGGGTTTGACGTCGGGCCGGTTGGGGAAGGCCATGTTGACGGCGTCAAAGGAGACGATGAGGTCGGGAGTGTCGTAGACTTTTTCAAAGGCGTCGACGAGGCCAGGTTCTTGGCGGATGGCCCAGGTGAAAGACTCGTGAGCGACGCCGTAGCCTAGGCACATTCCCTTTTCGGTGATGATCGGGAGGTTGGATTCTTTGACGGTGGAGGGGTCGTTGCGGTTGAAGCCGAGACCGCCGGCGCTATATTTGAGTTGTCAGCTTGCTGGTTCGGTTGAGAGGCTTGAAAGTGTGAAAAAATAGATCACTTACAAGTTCTCAAGGTAGGACATCATTTCCTCGCCGTAGGCATCTGCTCTTTCGCGGGGAATAGCGCCCTTGACTACGACGTAGCCATCGCGGAGGAGATCATCACGGAAGTCTCCAAATACTGCACCTTCTTGAGAGAATAGTCTGTTGGGACCCGCCGGCTGAGGCTTCAAGGGAGCCGTGGCTGATGCATTTTTGACAATCTTCTTTCCGTCTGGGACCGGGATGGTCGCCAAAGGCTTTGCAAAGTCGGTTGCGATGACCATGATGAAAGCGTCAGATGAGGGAAACTTTCTGTTGAATAAGGTATGTGTGAGATCCAATGCCTCAGGAAAGCTTGATCTTCTCTAGATATTACTCGTGTCTATGTAACGGAATGAATCGTTGTGTTTATAGGCAACATGAACGTTTGATGATCCAAAGTGTTGAACCGATCAAGACACTTCCTGCCCACCGAGCCGTAAGCCTCTAGACTAACTAGTACCTTGAGCTCGGGCAGGTGCAACAACTCTAGAGCATGTTCCGCTATCCTGCCGAAAGCTACTCCTGGCCTCTCGGAACAGTCTAGCTTGATCCCATCGGTACGGGGCGGATGAGTGGTGGGGGATATTCACTACACTAGTACTGTACATTCGAGGGGAATGCTTCGGTTCGGCATCGGCTGGTAGCTAAGTCCAGTGTAAGGCGCTCGGTTCGGGAGTTGGCGGGCCTGTTTTCTTCCCGACTTGGACGACACTCCATCACACCCCACCCCCGTAAGCAGCCGGGACAGCAACTTCTTCCTTTCATGACCGCGGAGGGCCGGAAGAGGAGGGGTTAGACTCAATTGGAATTTGTACAAGCCGAAGTCATGAAGTCTTTGAAGATGGCCTTTGTACAAGTAGACCGGGACTTGCAACTGGAGGTTAACGGTCTCACTGGATACACTATAGCAAAGCGCTCTCCGACCTAAGAACAAGTTAGCAAGAGAGAAAAAGGCCCTTGTCATAATGCCGTCTTCAAGGTTCTCCGGTCTAGAAGTGCCTATCGAGCCGTTGAATGCACCAACACCCGGTCGTGATGGCTACGACGGCCTCAATCCACATACAGAGACCCTACCCGCTGGCTGGAAACATCCTCATCCAGACGCGCGCCCACTGCCCTCCGCCATCCTACTAGAGCACGACATCGCTATCAAAGTCAGAGACGGAACGACACTCTACGCAGACGTACTGCGCCCGCCAAACACCACAGAGAAAGTGCCTGCGCTAATATGCTGGTCCCCCTTTGGCAAGAAGTTCAACGGTCTCACATCGCTGGGCTACATGACGCCATGGAACCTCGGCATCCCGTCTGGCACGCTCTCCGGCCTGGAAAAGTTCGAGGCGCCTGACCCGGCGGACTGGGTTCCCCGCGGCTACGCCATCGTCAACATCGACACGCGCGGTGCCTTTGACAGTGGCGACGAGAACACACCAATGGTCATCATGGGCGGCCAAGAAGCCGAAGACGGGTACGATGCCATCGAGGCCGTGGCGGCGATGTCCTGGTGTAGCGGCAGCGTCGGACTCGCAGGGAATTCGCACCTCGCAATCGCGCAGTGGTTCATCGCGGCGCTGCGACCGCCGAGCTTGAAGGCCATTGCGCCGTGGGAAGGGTGCGGAGACTTGTACCGCGAGCAGTTTGCGCGGGGAGGCGTGTACGCTGGCGACTTATTTGATGAGTTGATTATCAAGCATATGCTGAAAGGCCGCGGCGGTATCGAGAGCTTTCGCGAGATGTACGCGCGGCATCCGCTTGCTAACGCGTGGTGGAACGACAAGAGGCCAGATATGAAGCAGATTAATGTGCCAACGTATATTACGGGCACGTGGACGAACACGATGCACGGTATGGGTGCCATCCGGGCCTGGTTGGAGGTGCAGTCGAAGGAGAAGTGGTTGAGATGGCATCCGTGGCAGGAGTGGTTTGACCTTTGGGGTAACTCTGAGGCCAAAGATGAGTTGTTTGCGTTCTTTGACCGGTACCTCAAGGGCGTCGATAACGGGTGGGAGAAGACGCCCAAGGTGAGGATGTCTCTGCTGCGGTTTGGCGAGAAAACTCCCCAGGCGATTGAGAATATTGTTGAGGAGGATTTCCCGCCGGCGCGAACGCAGTACAAGGAGTTTTTTCTTGGCACGGAGGAGACGCTCCTCTCCACTACTGCGCCAGAGACGAAGACGACGGTCAGCTACGACTCCGAGTCTGGCGGAAACGTCAGCTTTACTCATACCTTTCTCGAAACTACCAACATCATGGGCCTACCCAAAGCCGTGCTGTACATGTCTTGCCCAGATCACGACGACATGGATGTGTACGTTATGATTCAGAAGCTCGACAAAGATGGGAAGCAGATGAAGAACCTTAACATTCCATGGAAGGGCATACCCGTGAACTCGTTCCAGGAATTCAAGCCGGAGCAAGAGACGGAAGTCGTGCTGTACAAGGGCCCTGTGGGCATCCTCCGGGCTTCTCATCGAGCCATCGATGAGACCAGGAGCATGCACCCACACTGGCCGTTCCACCCGCACGAGAAGGAGGAGAAGATTACGCCCGGCGAGGTAGTCAGGCTGGACATTGGAATTTGGGCGCTCGGGGTTGAATACGAGGCCGGCGAGAGTCTGCGGGTTGTCGTTAGCGGACAGAGCTTTGCCGTGAGTAATTTCGGGAAGAACCATACTCTGAATAAGGGTCGGCATAGCCTACACTTAGGAGGAGACCAAGCAAGCCATATTGTTCTTCCTTTTCTATAGATAATATCACAACGGTCCGCTGAGATGTACACCTCAATTGGCCTTCATCTCCAGTATCTGGTACCCGCCCGAACGTCATGCGTTCTGCATAGTAAGTCGCCTTCGTGACCAGGCTCTCAAGAGAAATCAGACCTTGCAGGTCATGAATCTTCCTACATGCACAGAAGAGTCAAAACTGGCGTCCACAGGGGTCACAGCCCAAGCAGCTTGCAAAGCCGATTCGACGCATTCGGGTCATCTTTCCGCTGAAAATGACGGTATCCTGGGCAGGTGATTAATTGCTCGCAGGCAGAAGGTGCGAACGAGTGGGTCACATCGGACTGCGCAGGAGATCAGACTCGGCCTCTGCCTAGATGGTCACATGGCCAATACCACAGGTAGCAAGATATCTTCTTTCTGCAACGTTGATGTCGGATGTCTGAGTCGACAGTAGCACCTCTGGAGCACACACATTAAGCTGCAAGATTGGAGGGGCATTTGGCGTCGCGTTCGTGTTCGCCGTGTACCCTTGCAATCAGTGAGCTGTCTGGGGTCGGTAGCAACAGGGATAAATTCTCTGTTGGTTGCAGTGCTTCAGGTTGAGTGCTGCCCGGATTCAGGGAAACTTGCACCTCCTCTTGGAGACTTGACGTTGTGAGGTGTGACTGTGATTGAAAACATGATGGCACAGCTAATCTAAGTGAGTGACACCGGTAGTAGGGAAACGTGAGAAGTGGAAGACAGTAGTCCCAAGCGATTGAAATGCGGACTTGCAGACCGCCGCGCTGACCGCCTAAGGTTTCATCGGCCGCTGCGCAAGCGTACACGCCGGCTCAGCGTCGGGCATGCGCAACGGGGCGCGGCGGGCTTGTCCTCTGTCACATCGCGGGCCGCACTCCAGACGCCGGTTCGCAGTTTGAGTTCGAGCAACGGCTGCACCGGTTCGTTTCCTGTGTTGCGTATCACATGAGGATCTTCGAGTCATGGAGGGACATGGAAGGGAGAACTCAATCTGCTGGTTCCCTCCCATCGATCGGGCTTGCATGCTGTGGATACTGGACAGAACGGTCTCGATAGAGGCGAACGAAGGCGACAAACCAAGGGCAAGAGACGACAACCAGGCCAGGCGCGCGCACAGTCTTGGGGCCGAGGCCGGTGGGGCCAGCGGAACGTTAACCAGATTCCGGGAACGCTATTTTGGTGTTTTGGGTGCGTTGGTGTGGGCGTGGGCCTTGGGCTTCGGGGACGGTGGCCGGAGGCGTTTGTTAGATGCGTGGAACCAGCCGGGGCAGGCCGTAGGATGCGCAGTTTGGCGGGGGTATCCGTACAGGTCGCAGATTGGGCTACGTTAGTGGCGAGATGATGTTGAAGTCGGCTTGGCTCGTAGTGGTAGAAACTTATAACGCGGAGTCCCAATTCATGGATACATTGTGGACGGTTGTCATCAGGTACGGAGAAACACCGAAAAGAGCCATGGTGGGTGAAGCTCGTCAAAATGATCGGGGATCGTTTGATGGACCTGGCACGATGTGTATCCGTACGATAGTCTGCGAGGAGTTCGGTAGAGGAGCTACTGCAAACTTGGATGCGGCAGAAGCAGACGGCGCAGAGTCAAAAGCCGACGGCTCTGGACGAAGGAAGCAGTCGCATCGAAATGGGAGCAGGTGGAGTGGTTCACGGCTCGGCGTCGTGGCGCTACCCAATCGGCCTTGTACGAGATGAGAGGGCTGTCGATATCAGGTACCAATGTGACCTGCCGTTGTGTCTATCGATGGACAGCCGCAGGACTTGTTGCGCTTTGACGGTGATAGTAAGGGAAGCGACTGCGACCAAGACCCTTGAACCGCCATCGGTTCTTTTCTTCCTCTTGATGAGAGATGAGACTCGGTACGGACGTAGCAGTCGGCGGCCGGATATCCGTATTTCGTACAACATTGCCTCGATATCTGCCAGGGACTGTCAGCTGTTGTCTTAAACACCAGCCTCCTTCTTGCAAGCAAGGCTTGCTCGTGGAGAGAGACACAACGACATTTTGCCTGCGGCTTTCTCAAATCAACCCCTCTTTCGTTGCCCCCTTTTGCGAGCGGGTGCAATGGATCATGGTGCGCCCCTTGAAGATGCTCTTGAACGGCAGAGTCAGCTTGCAGCCGGGGAACTGGGGAGGACCTTGCTTCCATCACGTTGGAATCGACTCTTATTGGGCGTGAAGGAGGAAGATGCAGAGGAGGGAGCAGAAGTAACAAGGATGGCAGCTCGGAGTAATTGGACGGCGTGCAGGGGACCCACCAGAGAGACGTACCCCTGCATAACGCGTGCACAAACACAAGAGAACAGGGTTTCTTACATAATCACACACACAGCTCACAAGTGCTGACTTATGCAAGGGGAGCTCGGATCATTTGTAGTGGCTGTTAGCGCCGGCGCCATTGCGAAGCAAAAAACGAGAGAGGGAAAAAAAAAGGATTAATCGATGAGAAAAATGCCCGAGCTATAGGCTTTCTCATGTTAGTCGGCATTTCCACATTGCGCATACGCTTCTTCACCGCAAAGGAATGCAAGATTGACAACGTATGAGCAGAGGTCCTAGCGATTACCGACCTGAGGGACAGAAGGATCTGACAGCTGCGCGAGCTGAGCGAGACTTGGGTGGTCAGATAAACATTAGATGAGAATGAGATGATAGCAGCGCCAATATCATCACCAACACGACACATTCGTCTCGTGACTTCATTGCTGCCCAAACAGCTTCCCAGAACCTGGAAGTCAAATTCACTCACGCCACTGAGTCTGCTGGAGATGTCGATCAATGGCAAACTCTGTACGGAGTACAGTACTGCGTGCTGGTGCTTTTCACTTTCTTAGCTAACACACTTTGTAAGTAGTTCCTCACGCAACGTGCCGCTAGAGCAGAGACTAGCGACTGACGGGTGCCGGTCGTTGGCACTAACAGCGGCGACCTCTGCGCCAGGCAATCTCCCTCGTCCGATGCTATTCCTGTTCCTGTCCTTGCAGGCCTGGAAGCTTGCGCGGGCGGCGCGCCAATTCTGAAGGTTTGGTGAAGATCCGACTAGGACCGAAGAAGAGAGCGAGGGACAATCAGGCACCAAGCGATCAGAGTGAGGCGCGACACGCAACAGCTTAGGTAGCTGGCCGAGTCGATTGAATGTTCTCGGACACTAAGAAATGGGTTGGCTCGCATGCTTTGGTAGAGACACGCTGACGGATGGGAAAAAGCAAGAATATTTGTTTGCCTGCAGCGGGCATCTGTGCCCATTTCACTAGTTTTTGCTCGTCTTTTCTCTACTCGACTGGTCTGATGTCTTTCTTTTGAAGCATTGGCTCGTGGAGGAGGCGCATCTTCTCTTGCCTGTGCTTGCGCTTGTTCAGTTGAGGTTCTTACACCATTGTAACTCACTCACATCTCACCTTCATCCTGAGACTCACTCTCACTCTCACTCTCATACGGCCCTACCAATCCAGCCACTTCGCCTGATATTCCCCATTTCTTCCTCGTTGCCTTCAAGATCCAACCAGCTTCATCACCAACACCAACGAATACATCACCAAATAATCAACGCGCATCACCTCGTCCTCCAACGGCATTCGCTCGACCTTTCCCCCACCGCGATCCTTGCACCTGTTGGTCTTTTGCTCGGTTGCGCATCTCCTCCCTGTGTCCAACCATCGCGTCTGGCCCATCACATCCCACCTCATCCCACTCTTCTCCTGCAAGGGTCTGCGGTCTCCCACATCTTGTCACTCGCTTTGCTGCCCATTGGCGAATAATTCAACCTTGGAATTGCTGCCTTTTGACTCCCCGCGTGCCTGCAGTTGGTCCCGTCACATCCACACAGTTCCACACCCTTAAGCCCCCTGCAGCTACCCTCGTCACTTTTGTTCCGTTGCATCAAACGCCCTTCCCCTTCCTTCTCCTGCGTGTGCGTATTCCCGTCACCCAAGGTTCCCTTTGCGCCGCCAGCCGTGTGTCTCTCTTTCTTCTTCCGACTCGCGGCCGATCATTTGCAGTAGAGAGAGGGCACAGAAAGAAATGTGCTACCTGCTCCGTCATCCTCGCCATTCCCCATTTCCTCTCCCACGAACTGTCATCGCCAGATTCTCTGTGCGAGGGTCACCACAACAACTGCCACCACTATCATCAGTCATCTTGACCAAGAAACGAACCCCGTCGTCATCTTCGCATCGCTAAACTTCAATTGGCCAACAGAACACCCCCGAGATAGCCCTGTCGATCGGTCGCTATCTGCTCCCTGGACCTCCCAAGGGTCTCTTTTCGGAGCCTGTTCCTCTAGGTGTCTAGCTGCTTTTCCACCATTATCGACCAGGTCGCCTATCGTTTCTTAGACGACACCAACATCGTTGTCCATCGCAACACCAACATTGCTCGCGAACACGACATTGACGGTGGCAATTCACTAAAGACCATTCCATCTAGTTGCAAACAATCATCAACATCATCTTAACCACCATCGACATTCACTACTTCAGCTCAGCTCCAGATACCCAGTATTTCATTCCTTGCCCTGCGTTCCCAGCCTCTGTCGCCAGCTTGCCTGGGTTCCTGCGACTAGGACCCTCCGTTTGTCCCACCAAGCACCACGCAATCGAGACATTCCAGTATCGCCGCCCCTCGTCAATTGAGACATTCCTGCGGCATCGCGATACCTAGACATTTGCGCTGCGGCGATACAACGTCTGCGACACGGCCCAGCCTCCAACGCTGGACCCAACTGCCGATCCGACGTTGTGGGAGACAAAAGACCCGACTCGAGAGTTCGCCCGCTTGCCCTGCCTTTCCACGTTTGCATCGGTTCATGGCGAGCCATCCGACGTAACGCAAAGCTCCTGTCTAGACGGCCTGTCGGTCCTCCCCTCAGCACCTACTACGTATCGCCCAGGGAAAAGAGTATTGCACGGCACTTCCACCACATGCCGCCATCAGCAGTCGCGTAGGCCCAAAGCTGCGGAAACTAGGTCTCGGCCTGTTCTCTCGCAATAGCAGCTCTCTTATACCTTCAAAGCGCATCCACAACCACGACTCGACGGCTTTGCTACCACTGCAACTTTCCTCTCGCTGCCGCGCCGTGCCCAGGGATTCCTCTCCTTATTATTCAGTTACCAAGAACGTCGATTGCCCTTCCCGTACTCGTCCCCCCTTCAGCTGCGTTAGCTCGACGCAACTGCCATTCGCGCTTCTGCACCTCGAACAGGCATCATCCTGATCCTCGACGCCTTGCTGTCGCCCAATTCGGTCACTCAGCACTCCAATCCGACTGCCGGCGTGATCCTCTGGGCCAAAGAGCCGTCTGATAATACGAATTTCTAGGTCGACTTGCATGCGGGCGAGCAATCGGATCAAGCACAGGACGCCGTAGTTTCTTTTCCCTTAGATACGATGGACAGTCTTGCGCGGACTCAATCGCGCGACCGCGAGAGGTCACTACCCTCTCCGGTCTACCCACGTCCAACTTCGAGATCAAGTACAAGTACCAGTGCAACCCGACGGACCCCTCGAAGCGCAAATAGTTCGACTTCACAGTTCGTTACCTCGCCGAGACCACCCAGTGCTCACCCTGCCCACAAGTTCCATCACAGCTCTTGCACTCCGTCGATGGTGACCTCTCGGCCTGGATCTGCTGTGTCAAGAGACCGGGTCTCTGATTCTGGAAGGCAGAGCGCCGCATCCACCTATCTCCAGGACAAACTTCAGAGGAGAAGAGAGGAGGCCGACAGGTTGGCCGCGGTACGGTCAACGCAGGACATGGCCGCCTCCGTAGAATTACCACCACGACATGCGCAAAGTTCACCCGTGAAAGGCGAGTCCGTTGATGGACGTCGGCCAAGATCAAGTGGAGGCAATGGAGAATCTACAAAGAGTAAAGGCATGGGCGCCAAGGAGATGGAGGCAGTGAGTAGCCTTGGATCACATCTTCGTACACTACCCTTGCTGATAGCTGCCTCGACAGACTGTTTCCACCTTGCACAAGCAAAACTTTGACCTGAAGCTCGAGCTCTTCCACCGCCGCGAACGACAAAATGCGCTCGAAGAGCGTGTCGACGCCCTCGAGTCCGAGAAAGCACAAATAGATGATGTGAACGACAAGCTCCTCGACGAGTTGGAGAAGCGAGACAAGGCTGTGCAGGAGGCGGTCCAGATGATAGTGACTCTTGAGGCCCAGGTCGAGACGCTATTAAAGGAGCGGGAAATGGTTCGAATGGTCGACGCAGCCGGTTTCCTACCTCCCGACGACCTCGAATCTCGCCTCAGAAGCCCCACGCCCAAGCCTAGAATAGCGGACCTGGCACGACTTGAAGATGATGCTAAGACGCTCAACCGCATGCCGAGTTTCCTATCGGACTATACCGAAAATACCGAGAACCTACGAAAAGTCTACCTCAGCTCACGCGGTAGCCTACTCAGCTTACCGAGGCTCAACACGGAGGCAGTGGATGAGACGGATCCACGTCGTGGTAATGGCATGACGAGCCCGAGCCTCAGCGTCCTCAGTGAAAGTTCCTTTGTAAGTGTGTATGGCGAGAAAGAGGACCAGGATCAAACAATTGTGGCCGATGCAGACGAGCCACACTCTATGGATGGTGCTTTACCACACTCAGCGCCACCTCGAAAGGCTTCGTACGGCAGCGACCAGTCTAGGATACAAAGACCACCGACCACCATGTCGACACGATCCAGTCGCCCAAGTAGGTCCAGTTCAACTAGTCGGGCTCCTGGTCCAGGCCAGTTCCAGTCGCTCCACGACATCATCGACCACACCTCGCCCCTCCAAAAGCTAGCGAGGCTCGATCATACCTATCTGGACAGTCTGCCCGTCCAAGACTCTTCCCCGATGGCAGGAAGAGGGCAGTCGCAGAAGCAGACTAAGGACGCGAAGCGCGAAGCATTGCGGAGAGTGACAACAGATTCACCAGCTTCACACCCCGGCGAAGGCCTTCCTCCGACACCAGACACCATTTCCACATCAACGCTTCGAAGATTCAAGACGTCGAATGACACGCTCTCGAAGCAGCGAGCTGTGTCGGATCAACATAGCTATCGCTCAGTGTCAAGGGGAACGTCCAAGGATGATGAGGGGGATCACGGCGGAGGTGCACGGGTATTCCAACATCCCCCATCCTCTGCATTCACTGGACCCGAAGAGCCAGCCAGTGCCCATTACTTCGACTCCCGGCCGCCTTTGGTCCCTCGCCCTAGGTCGACAGATGAAACTACGATATCGAATCACAGAGAACTCGACTGGGACTCTGATGGAGATTCGATGCACTCCCTCGACTCTAGCCTCGACATTTGGTTACAGCAAGGCAAGGACCCAAAGTACATTGCACAGCAGCGGAGTGAGTCTCCGGACCTATTCAGCTTTCCTCCGTCCGGCGGATGGAACACAGCTGGCATGTTCGGTTCTTCTGGTGGTGCATTTGAGGTCCCAGGTCTCCCTCCGCCGCAACGTAATACGGCCGAGGATGCCCTCTTCCAAGACGGGGTTCAGCCCCTGCCTCCGCCGAATAGGAGGTCGAGTTTGGGTGCTAAAACAGGCCAGACCTCGTCAAAGAACATGCCCATTAACGGCAAACTTCGCAAGTCACCATCTCGAAGCGGATCCAGGCGCAACAGTGTTGATGCGCAAATGATCCAGCTGGCAGAGGCAGTGGCCAACAGCCCGCAGCATGATTCAAAGACTGGTGCTCGTTCCAAGGACAGCAGCCACTATCCCCCTTCTTCGACTGCCGCGCCCCGTGGGCATCGGTTGAACTTCTTCAGACGGTCCATCGGAGGTAGCACCGCTCCGAGTCCTGTCCAACATGCGTCACCAGTAGCCGAGCCACCCGCACCAACCGCGCCCCAAGCCCCGATGGGTGTCCCATCATGGGTGCAGCGAAATCACCCGGGCGAGGAGGACAGGGCCAGCGCGACACCGCCTCCCATTTTGCGAAACCCTCGTCCGGCTCGTTCTAGCAGCTTTGACGAGGGTGCGCCTGTGTATGATCACGGCCCTACAGCCCCGACTACACCTATGGCAAACCATGCCCCGAACACGCCGAACGCAAATGGAACGCCTGGCTCCACAGAGACCACACCCACGAGCAGCTCTGCGAGTGGTGGCGCACCCTTGCACAAGCGGAAATGGTTACCTGGCTTTGGTCGGGCGAGCAGTCTACGGAATCGTGCTGGCTGAGGAATCTGGCAGTCATCAAGCCAATCGCCGCCAGGAACTGGTGAGGGCAAGAGCGGAGCCGGCGGTCCAGGAGATCTGCCAATAAGGGGAATCTGGCCCAATGTAGCATATTTAGCCCCTTCAATGGGCTTGTTGTAATACCTTTGCCTCATACGTCCCTAAAGTGTGGCAAGTGGATGACGTGTTGTACGATGAGGACGAACCAAGCAGGCCATGATCTGGAATTTCAGTTGAAACCCGCCGAGAGTTTTCGAAATCTGGCGGGAACGGGTGGGATGGCGTTGAATAGCTACAAGCGGAAAAGCACGGCGCTGTACTTCAGTCGATGGAAGACAGTGCTTTGAGGGTATCGATTCATCAAAAATAGAACTTGAATTATCCTTTTCCTGAAATCGTATCTCTGCGCCTCTCTTGTGACTCTGAATGATATCACCCTATCTCC
This sequence comes from Colletotrichum abscissum, assembly GCF_030869225.1. Lineage (NCBI taxonomy): Eukaryota > Fungi > Ascomycota > Sordariomycetes > Glomerellales > Glomerellaceae > Colletotrichum > Colletotrichum abscissum. The sequence goes on from NW_026850154.1 coordinate 431,714, forward strand.
TAGTTACTTTCACCGCCGCGTCCACCGCAGCCGCACATCCTTGGGACGATTCATCTGCAGTGTCAGCCTGGGCTGGCTGTCCTGCGTCAAGTCCAATAATCTCTGTCTAGCCTGTGCTGCTGCTACCTCGGGTGTTGTTTTTGCTCGAGTGTTGCCGCTTTCATCGACTTCAGGGACTGGCTCGACGGTGCATTTGTGAAAGAGCGTCGCGAGGACGGTGACGAATTCGACTTGGGCCATTTTTTGGCCCGGGCAGGTGCGGGGGCCTGAGGACCAGGGGAGGAATGTGCCACGGGGGGGTTGGATGTGAGGAGGTTGTGGTGAGGATGATGATGGTGGTGGCTGGGGTGAGGTGAGCCATCGGGTTGGGGTGAAGGATAGGGCGTCGGGGCCCCAGGTTTTGGGGGAGGTGTGGAGGGCTACTGTGTTTATGTAGACTGTGCAAGGAGGGAAAGTGTACGAGGAGGTAGTTGTGGATGATGGTGAGGTTGATGTTGAGGTTGAGGAGGATTGGAGGGTTGTTGACGTTGGGATTTGGCTTGGGAGAGTTTGGGTTGTTATGTTTGAGCGCATTAGATGGGTTAGAGGCGGAAAGAGGCGGAGGGTTTCGAACTTGGGATTCTGTCAGTCTGGATCTTGTCGTAGCATACGTGTATGTCTTCCCGCGGAGAGGAAGATCTAGTTATCTAGCAAGGGGAGATGAGATAGGATGGGGCCGCCTTCACTCAAAGATGGGTGGGAAAGAGAGATAGACTGGGTGAGTGAGTGTCGAGCAAGAAGGGAAGTTGGAAGACTCACCATGACAGCGAGACATCGCGTCAGTTTGGGAAAGACGACGCTGTAGTCCGGCAGTTCTCGACCCTCCTGCTCCGGCGAGGACGATGTTGATGGCGTGGGAGGCCCCAGAACGACATCGAGCTCGGCCTGGATCCAGGCTTGCCACTCTGGGTACGCTGCGAGGAGGGTGACGGCGTATGCTAGGGTATTTGCCGTCGTGTCGAAGCCTGCGGCGGTGAAGATGAAGAGGTTGCCTGCGATTTCTTCTTCTGTGAGGTATGATTTGGGGTTGCTGTTGCCAGTGGTGGCGGTAGCGCTCTTTTCGGCGGGAACGGCACGGCTCTTTTCTTGGTCTGAAAGGCGGACGAGCATGCTCATGATCGTATCCGTCTTTCCCACCGTCGCCGTGGTCAATAACTCGTCAGAAGGACCATTCAGAGATGATACCTCAGCCAACCGCCGCCTCTCCCGATCAAGCATGTCCACCGTCAAACCGGGTAATCTATGCAACGCCGCGCCCAACGTCTGAACCACGTTGGACATGAAAGGCAGCCGCAGGATGTGTATGGGGATGAAGGCGGCGAGGTCGAGGAGTTCCGTGCAGAGAGAGATTGCGTCGACGTAGGACATTGGTGCCGAGGGGTCGCCGGGGAGAGGGGTGATGGCGAAGGGTTTGTTGTCGCCGTAGGCTATCTTGGTGAGGACGTTGATTGCGATTGTGCGGAGGCCCTGGATTGTGGTTGATGTTGTTGCTGTTGCTGTGGTCATACTGGGAGTGCTGGTGGAAGGGGATGAGAGAATGTTGTTGACGAAGGACTCTGCTTGTCTTGCTGTGGCTTTGTAGACTTCTGGGCTGATGCGTTCGTTCAAGACGGGGGCTACGACGCGTCTTTGGCGGGACCAGGACTCGCCGTTGGACTGAAAGATTAGAGAATGTTGTCAGCTTGAGATTCTTTGCACTGTGAATGAAGCGATAAACTCGGCATAACTGCATCCCAATCTGTTGAGATCATAACATAGGGGCTTAAGACTGCGAGTCGGTTTGTGGAAGGCCCTCAACGTACAGTCAGGATATTAGAACCCAAGAAGCCCATGACCTTGCACACGATATCCGGCTGAACAAACTCCCGCCGCCCGTTCAAGATGGCGTGCGCCATGGTCGGGTCGGCGCATATGAGCTGGTTGAGACCCGTGGTGACGAGCATGAAGGCCGGACCGACGCGGTCGTGAACGGAGGACTTGTCGCGAAACTCCCAGCCTACGACGGTGAGTTCTACGGTGGCGAAGAAGGTTGGCGGAAGGAGGCGTTTGAGAAGAGGGCGGAAGGGGACGGAGAGCACCACGTGGATAAGCTTGAGGTGTGTCAGATGAGAACTTGTCGGTTGAGATGTCGTGGAAGCTTACGTTTTCTGGGTCATATGGGCATATTATGATTGGCAAGCCTACGGTCAGAGCCGATCTGTAGTTTGTGTATAGAGCCCAAATTTGAGAAGCGATCCAGAGGATTGGGAGGGCGATGAGCCCGGTGAGGATTGGCCCCATCGCGGCGGTGTCGTGAGACGGACTTGACGATGTTTTTGTGAATCTTGAATCAAGATTGTGAGTGAGAATGAAATTCAGCCGTGGTGCTGACAATGGAATGAGTTTGAATGGATGAGGGGCAAGGGGCTAGTCCCATCACGTGTACGGTACGCTACGATATGCACGATCCTTCAGACGCAATCCTTCAGGCAAAAGAGAGATTAGACGATAACCTGCGAAACGGTGACATAACGTAAGCTGGATTCGACATGGTTTAGCTTGGTGGCAGCTTCTGCGTTTCAAGAAGGACCAAATTCCAATGGAAAAGCCTTGGTAAACATAAATGTTACTGAGTTTCAAGGGAATGGGAGACAAAGAGCGACGGTGAATAGTTGGGCTGCTGAAGTTTCGAGGCCATATTGAGTGAGGTAGAAGTTTCGAAGCGACAATTGAAAACAGACAATGCTCAAGCGGATGACTCTGGGGGTCTCGAACTAGTCAAAACACTCAAGCACCGATGCTTCTTCCTAAGGTTGATATGAACGATTCATCTTAAACCCGTTCAACTTGGGCCGATCGGTACCGGGTTCGGATTCGCCTCTAACCTTCGGCGCGGTGAACGCAAATTGCCCCGACTCACCCCACTCCGGCGCGGGATTTATGGGGCGTGACGGGGGATTGACGCCGTGCGGAACAGCGCAGGCCCGTCGGCCTGAGAAGGCATTCGGATTATCTTGGAGCGATGAAGTACAAGAAGGGCAAAGTCGCGAGATCGATCGCCCTCATTCTGTTTACTTCCGGCTGTTGACGTGGCTGGTGGGCTCACGGCTCAGTGAGCTAGTCTTCTTTGGCGTTGAGTAAGCAGGAAAAAGGAAAACTCCTCTGTGTCGTGGCTTTTTCACACATTCAGCCTCAGATCGCCCAACAATAGCATCGGGCATCTACTTCGACCACTCCGATTGAGCTACTTCAGTCCTTGATCTTGTACCAGAGATCGAAGGAGGAATATTTTTGCTCATTGACGACGCTGCCAGCGCAGAAAACCCTGTGCAGGTCACGATGTCCGATCCCTCACTTCCTCGCCAGCGACCGCCGGAGAGGTCAGACGCGCATTTCTTCAACCCTTCGCAAACAGTATCTGAGCATACAAGACCACCGCAGAAACAGTTTTCTACAGTAACCGACCAGCACGGAAGTCTAAGAGCTACCGACGGGCCTCTCTCCGATGACCCATTCGCTCTGATCCCAGCCGCATCCTACAGCGCGCTGGCACAGCTCTACCGACTTGTACGGCTTTGTATAGGCGATCAGTCCCAGGTCGCGCGTCTTCTTTCACACTCGCGACAGCCGGGCCTTGCACCAGCAGCTGCGGCACTGGTTGGCGGTGGATACGCGCGTAGCTTCGCGGTCATGGTGTTTGCTGTGCTGGTGAACCACGTTAGGAGGATGCTCGCGCCCGCGCTGGGCGTGGGCGCGCTCGGGGGCCCAATCGCGACTCTGAAACTCGCTGTGGGTAGTCCAGCGCTTTTCCTCAAGGAGGAGATTGAGGTTGGCTTCTTCGGGAGGGTATTCACGTCGGAAGGGGCGTGGAAGCTTCTTGGCGATATTATTGGGACCGTCGTCTTTGTGCGTGTCTTGAAGAGATACAGCCTGGTCAAGCCAGATGATCAAAGAAGAAGCTGGAGCGGGATCGGTTTAGATGGTGTTCGAACTAGGGCGATCGAAAAGCGGAAGACAGCCGCGCTAGTCGTCTATCTGGTCTGGATTCTGGGATGTGCCGAGTATCTCCACGCGAGAGTGGCACATATTGTGGCCGTCGGCATCGCGTACTTCAAGCTCTTGCGGGGCGGACTGCTACATAAACAGGCTCTATGTGAAGTTGTGCTTCCCTTCACGTCGCCGAAACCTTCTTCGCTCATCGATAGTATTTGGGAGACTCTGAACATCGTGGGCTTTCATCTCGAGCTGGTATGTTTCATCGCCTGGGGCCTCTATCCGCTCATCAGACTCGCCATTCGCTCTACGCTCAGGTTGGATCCGAGCAAGAGCAGACCTGAACTTGCGATGCTGATTGCTGCCTGGGTGTGGGGGACTGGGTACGTGACGAGGTACTCAAATAAGTACTACATCGGTCTGGAGATCAGCGGACTCTTGCTCGTGATGTGGTGGATTTTCGCTTATGGCATACTCCTTAGCCTATACATTCTCGATCTCAAGCTTAGGCATAGTACTCGAGAGCTTAGCGGATAGAGGTAGAAGTCTTTCATGTCTATCATCTCCCGTCCCGGAGGCCTTTGAACGACAAGGCAAATTGCAAGTATGCAGCAAGACCCAACATCAAATGTGTTGCCTCGCTTGAACATCTTTCACATTCTTACGGTCTCCCTAAGCCACTTCTGTCACCAGCCACATTTGATACGAGCTTATGACAGGGCTCTGAAGTCGAATTCATGAGTTGCTAGCTCGATTGTGGGGCTGTTATGGGATACTTCAGCTTGCAATCAATGCCTTATTACCTGATGCTGCAGGCTTCAGAACTAAGCTGACAGGTTGTTGAAGAGATTCAGACCTGGATTGGGACTTGGAATGATCATGAGGTCCTTATTTTATAACATGCAGAAGGTATTTAAAACGTATCACCCACTTATCTCTTCTTTCAAGCCACCAAACATATAGCTCAAGGTCAGGTACTGTAAGAGTGAAGTAATCCGCCGCAAAATAGTGTGAATGCGAGAGCAAATCCGCCAATCGCAAACCCTCCTTGAACATCACTCTTGACTAACGTCCATGTAACCGATATCGCGAGACAAAGAAGGAATCCAGCACAGCCGAACATGAATACATAGAGTTCGTTCGGCGTCTCCACGAACTGCATACCCCATCCATCGGAACTCCCTTTAACTGGACAAGGTTGTAATCTTTCTCTCATCTTCCGAGGTATCCTTTTGAAAAGTACCGGAAAAATATCAGCATGATCAGGATATTCAAACAAATGCATCATAAGATTGACTCCGATTGGCGGCTCAGTATCTGCTGTTTCATGATCGAAATCTGGTCCAATGGGCAGAAAGGAAGACCGAGAAATATTGACCAGTTGGGTGCGGAAGAGTCCAAACTGAGTTCAGTCAAGGGTCGTGTTAGTGTCAGGTCTTAATGGAAAGCGCATCTTGAGTTGAATACTTAGAGGCTATGTGGGTTGAGAAGGGGTCAAAGTATCATACCTTGAAAAGTCCAATGACTTTGACTCTCCTAAGACAACTCCAACGACTTTGGGCTCGATATGTCTCGTAGGACGCGCGCAGCAAGTGGAAGAAATTTTGGTCAGATCGAATATCGCACACATCAGGCTGATCAGCCTTTGTACCCCATCTCATGAAGGGAATACATAAAAGCACGAAGCTATGACGCAATACCGATGGCCTTCCCACTTGCTTCCGAGACGATTTGCAGAGATCAGGGTCCTTTCCATTCGAGTTGAGGACTTCATGATGCTGCGGAAGATTCTGTCGGGGATTGACATTCACCCCGTTTTTAAACCAGCCGCCTATGCTGTTGAAGATCAGAGTCCCGGAAGCATCTTGAGCTTTAGAGTTCTGTTCTGGAGTAACAGAGATTGGCTCAGATTGTCTCAAAGACACTCCGGAGTAGCGAATAAGAAGGCTTTTGAGACGCCAAAAGCCGCCAGGCTTCTTCTTTATGTAGCTGTCCACCACAACCTTTCCGCAATGAGGCTACGATAGTAAACGGGCCAGTCAGCTTATTGATGTGATAGGAGAAACCTTTTAACATGTCATGCAGTCGTTCAGTTCATTCACAGGTAGCTCAACTCACACAAAGCCACTCGACCTGCTTTCCCGCGGAGACTAATAGCTGCTTCTTCGAAAATGATCGGTAAATGCATACAATGCCTTTTCGCAAGAGAGCAGGGAACCTCTTGTAGGGCACTTGTAGTCTTGTGGCATGGGTACTACGGGTTGAGTCGATGATTTTTTTCTTCAAAACTCTCTTGAGTTCCCCAGGCTATCGTTTCCTTCAAAGAAACCTTGGTGGTGGATAGACTTTTCTCGAGAAAGCTCAAGCTCGGCCGTAAGTAGCGGTATTATCAGCAATGTAGGATATAGCGATTTCTTACGGCGTAGTAAAAGCACTCTCAGCAAGCCGAGGAACCAGTCCAACCTCTGCCTGCGAAATAAGCTGTTGAGCCTCCGTTACTTTACCATTCGTATGAGACTGGGTACGGCCTTAGCGAGCATCATTGATAGAAGTATAAAACATTACTCTCGGCGATTGGACATTACACGTAGATTGTGCATTGGATCTTGAAGCTTGCCCTATTTTCAATCGCGTTACACTGCCCGGAACGGGTAACTCTATGGTGGTTCTATGTCTGTAGCCATGGACACGATGCTGTTGACGAGATCCCCACTGGGGCAAGTGAGACGACCTATACGTCACGTATCAAGAGTACTTGAACGTCGCTAGCTCTGAGTAAATGGCTTGTCTCTAGCAACCTGTGCAAAATTTCTAGCTCTATTACACGAAGCCAAGAGCCCAAGAGGGTGGATGGGTAAACGGCCATTGATTCCCTTCCTCCACTTGGCGCGGTCTCTCACAAATGGAGTTTGAGCGGGGCAGAGGTGATAATGCTAGGATTCTTGTGGACGGATCGCGTATCCCGTCCAACAGCGTGGGCTACCGGAACTGTTCCTGGCCCATGAAATACTGCGGACCAGGTCCATGGAGCTGCAGCTGTCCGAATGGGGTCAAAATGTGGCTGGCTTTCAAGTACCAGCTGGTAGCAATCCTTGCTCTCGAAACTCTGCTCCAGTCCAATGACGTGCACAAAGGGCTCAAACACTTGAAGCTTTTGAAGATTCCAACTGAATATCCCGAAAGATATGGATGACAGATCATCCAAGCTGTTTTCAGTCTCGGTGATGATTGGATTTACCGACTAGCAGTGTACAGACGAGCAGCGATGGCTTTCGAGGCTGTCGGACGGCAGGTGTCTCTTCGTGTTGTGGGCGGAGGAACAGCCCACCTACGAGGAAACAAACAACGGTGGAAGGAGGTCGGTCTTCTGCACGCTCTAGTCCGCATGCGGCCCGCATAACGATATCGAACAATGCAGTTGGTTCCAACAGGACCAACAACATCGATGTCTGCCAAGCTGCGGGGGTTTACCTGTTATCTGTGGCTTTACAAAACCCCGCGACATTTCCAGCCGCTCTCGCGATCATCTTGCGACTATATTTGTTCTTCAACTCCATATCCAAGTCCACACCAACTCATTGATCTCAGTCGCCAATAATCATGGCGGACTCAACTCCCAAAGCAACGGCAAGCCCGCCAACAGGCTCTCCCAAGTCAGCAAAGTCCCCGAAGTCGCCAAAAACACCGCCAAAGTCGGCTGCTACTCCCGCCGGGCCAGCGTCCGCGACTAGCCCAGCAGCAGCAGCAATACCAGCAGCCATTCCAGCAGCCACTCCAGCATCGTTAACGGGCACGGGAGCGACGCCAGCCCCCCAGTCTCCTCCCGAAGATGCCGAGACCCCGGCCACGATTGAGATTGACGATGGAACAACTGTACGTTCATCAGATTTGATAGAATCCACTTTCCGCCGCACGAAGTCAGAGTCTAATTCATCTCTTAGGACGATGCGTCAACCATTGATGACAGAATGTACTGAAGCCCACAAACCCTGACTCCTTCAACATCGTAATTTCCTGTCTCATGGGGAGAATGCTTCCAGTTGCAACATGTACTAATGCTTACTCCGTAGTTCCTCGTACACTGCCTCACTGTCATCTTCTGTTCTTGATTATCCTACCGAGTACGGCCGACGTTATCATGCCTTCCGATCTGGCGGTGAGTTAAAATTCCATATGCGGATCTGTGTCACACGTGTTGGTCTTATAATAGATCACATCAAAGTCATGGGCACACATGAGCTACCTCCATAAGCTTCAATCCATGCTAATTAGTGGAACAGCCTACGTATTCCCGAATGATGAGGTACATCCTTTCCCTTGTAGCAATCACTTCATGGTCACAAAAACACTAACAAGAATATTGCTCGTAGACTGAAATGGATAGACTTGATGTGGTGCACACATTGCTAGTCAAGACCATCGGAAATCGACTCTTTCTTGCACCGATTGATGAGCACAAGACTCACCGGATCCTTGATGTGGGCACTGGTACTGGAATATGTGAGTATCCGCTCGATCGCGCAGCCGTGCTTGCTGTTGTGACACCAGGCTCATATTTTTCTTGCGTCGTAGGGGCTATGGAAATGGGTGATCTATTTCCAAATGCAGAGGTAATTACAAAACCCCAAGCGCGTACCTTTTGATGCTTTGATATCTGACAAAGACGCAGATCCTTGGAAATGACCTGAGCGCTATTCAACCAGCGTGGTACGTTTACTCATCAAGTTTGCTCGCTCTTGACCATCAACTAAGCCCAAGAACTCATGTCACAGGGTTCCACCTAACGTCAAGTTCGAGATCGACGATGTCGAAAGCGAATGGATCGGGGAGGACAAGTACGATTTCATTTTTAGTCGTTACATGGCTGGCGCCTTGGCAGATTGGCCAACATACGTGAGGCGAGTCTATGAGTACGTCCAAGACCCGATGAGTTTCGTCATTGCTTGCCATTCTAACATTTTCTCAGGAACTTGAACCCTGGAGGCTGGGCCGAATTTCAGGACTGGGACTATATGCTTTATTCGGATGACGGAACAACTGAAGGCACCGAACTCCTTCGCTGGATGGGCTACTTCATGGAGGCTTGCGAGGTCCTGGGCCGTGATGGACAGGTCGGGCCGAAGTTGGAGACGCTGGTAAGGGAGAACACCGGCCTGATCAACATCGTCCATAAGCCTTTTAGAATTCCCGCTGGACCTTGGGCGAAGGACCCTCACCTGAAGGATATCGGGATGTGTAATCTCATTCAAATGTTGGATGGTTTGGAAGCCTTCACCCTAAGACTCCTCTGTGGCGTCCTGGGCTGGACCAAGGAGGAGGTTCTAGTATTACTCACAGGAGTGCGCACCGAGCTGAGAACTGGAAAAGCCCATGCTTGGCTGCACTAGTAAGTGGTTTTCTACCAACCAGCGCAAGATTAGGTTGTGCAAGAACTGACTCTCGTATAGCAATGTTGTGTACGGCCAAAAGCCAGAGACAGAAGAAGAATAGCCTTAACACAAAAGGCATGGCGAGCACCTCAAGCATACTTGGACGATGGCATATGTGAGAAGGAAATTAACTACACATGATAATGGAATATGCGGATTGATTCGGCGGGGCTTTGGAAATCAGATCCGGTCCGTGGCTCGAGCCATCAGAGGAATGACTCCATTGTGGCTACATCATCTTCTCATGTTTGCAATATTATTAGACTCAGTAGATGACTTCTGCCACCACAGGATTGGCGCATTGCCGCCATGTTACGTTCCTGACGTAGCTCGTTACTTTCTGCTTTTCTCTGTGGACTAGCAGCCGACTTTTGGGTCGGTTTTCCTTTACTCCTATTCAACGCCATCGCATAACCCTTGACCATCGACAACCACTCGTACACCAAAATTAAGAGATTGGTAAAAGTTACCGCTAGACCTCGCAACCAACGGGAGCCTCATCATTGTCACCCAGGATTCCTTATATATACCGCCTCATACAATTGATCCGATCCTCCCTTAGCTTCGTTCCGTCGTATGCTTGAAGTCTCTCTGTACTCGAATGGCGTGAAGGGGGATTTCATCCTCGCTCTTGTCATCTCTCTCCTTGACGGGATAACTCGAGACCGAATACCCAAACCCAGTGGTGTCTGGTCTCAGCTTGGAGTCCTCTAGAGGAGGTGTAGGCTGGCGGCTGGTGCCCTCAGATCCGTTGTCATCAGGTAACCGGTAAAAGGCATCTTCGCCGGCGCCGTGTTTGGTTGTTGAGAGATTGCGGGCGATTTGTGAGCCGCCGTTGGTCGTATGGGGGTCCTGCGAGGACATGCCGTTGCTGAAGTTGGACTTATTCTTGCTGGAACCGAAGCCCAGCGCCGTCGTGCTGCGGAACATGCCGCCCATGCTGCCCTTGAAACCGCAAGCTCGAACGATGCGCTGCATGGCGGGACGGATGGTAGGTAGGCAGGCGGAGACAATGCCGGCGGACATTTCGATGGCGGTCCAGCCGACTGTTGGGGCGAGGGTGTAGCTCGGGTCGGTACCACTGTAGGTGAAGAGGACGCTCGTTCGGTATGCCGAGGTGAAGACAACACTATGACACGGGTGAGCAAGACCGAGTGATTGTGGTTCTTACGGCAGAAGGCACTTACAAGAAACCGAGACCGAAGGCGAAGGTCAGGGCAATCTTTTCAGCTTTTTGCAACTGCAGCTTCCACACCTGAGGAAGAGGAAGCAACAAGATGAGAAGATCGGTGAAGATGGTTGAGGCTGCGTTGGCGATCCAGGTTGCAACCTGGTTGATGCATCTGCCCGGGATGTCGGGATACCAGAGCTTCTCGACAGGGACGCAAATAAAGATGAAGAGGAAGGTAATGCAAATGACCCAGGCGAAGACAAAAGAGATGACGAACCACGTCATCTTCTTGAAGAATGGGATGTGAAAGATGCGATAGTACATCAACATCAAGCTGAGCTTGGTCCAGCCCAGGTTCCAGGCGTAAAGAATCTCTGCCACGACGAGATACTTGGCCATCAACACGATATTGTCGACGCCGACCTTGTCTGCGTGGAGGCCCATGCCCACCGAGTGCATCGCGAAGATGAAGCCAACAACAACAAGGTTCCATAACTACTACACAGTCAGCTTCTAGTCATATCTAGAGAGTCATGCCTCTAATTAGAAGCATGATGTTGGTGGGAAACGCACCATCGACCAGACAATCAAGTAGTCATCCCACCACAGCTTCTGACCCTTCGTTTGGCGACTGATGAGGCGGAGAACAACGGCGAGTACTGCGAGGACCGTCACCGAAACCACAACTTCGACGGTCCATGGCTGAATGTTCTGAGGGTCGTATCCAGGAAGCCCGGGCAACGGTGACGGACCTGAGTCGGTCGACATCTTTTCGTGAGTAAAGTGCCTTTCACCTCACTGCGGCGATGTGTTGAGTAATTCTACAGATGCCGCGGGGAAGAGAGAACCAAATTCTCGGGAAACGGGGGGGGGGGGGGGGGGGGCCCCACCGGGGAGGCGCGGAGAGGGGGGGGTGGGGGACAGCCCCACGGGGGGGGGGGGGGGGAGGGGAAGGGGAGGGGGGGGGGGGGGGGGGGGAGAGGGGGGGGGGGGGGGGGGGGGGGGGGGGGGGCGGACCCAGCCTGATAGCTGCGAATAGAAGAAAGAAGGAGGGTCTGGTCAACTACCAAGGGAAGGGGACGGGTCAACGCACTTCATCAATCTTTCTTCACTCCGAACGGATTCGCTTCGCAAGAGGACTCCATAAACAGAAGCAGGGCAACTGGATCACTTTATTCTGCCCAGGCACCGACTTGAAGGATGGGCAGAATCCTTCTGCAAGAAACTGCCGTCCTATAGCCCTGGCCCCTGAAAACAACGTGAAGCCTGTAAAGAGACGAGCCCCTGGACAACGTGGGAATGACGAAAAGCTAGGAAAACTGGGGAGGAAAGAACGTGTGTTCTTGGTTAAACACATGCGAGGATGGTGAACACCATGCGAGGGTCTGATGGAACTCTCCGTTCGGCCGCCATTGCTTCATTCCTAAAACGGCGGCCAAGAGGGCCGCATATATGTCAAACGAGATATGCAACCAAAAAGGGAACTCGATCATCCACAGGAGAGGCGAGCGAGTGGGTGGACTGACAGGAAAGGATATCTAATAGACATGCAAGGTTCACAAAAGAGGTAAATTCTTCGATGCCACGAGGGATGTCAGGCAGGCCCCTGGTCTGTCTCCTGTCTATGTATGCACGTTGCTGTATTATTTCATACTTCAGTTGCTGCCATTGCTCGCCGCAATGTTGATCGCCTCGTTTCCCAAGCGAGAAAGGAATAGAAAGTCCACAATAAGTGAGTGTTTTTCCACGCTTTGTGGACCAAGGTTGCTAGCGGCCAAAGGATGACAGGCCTCTGCAGGTCGAACGACGTTCAGAATTTCGGCGTTGTTCTCCACTGAATTATGCGATGCCCTGGGGCAAAGTGACATGGCTGGATGGGGATCATCCCGGATTGCTTCGCCCGGTGCTGGGATCCGACTTAGAGGTGCCTCGAATAGGCATCGGCTAGCACCCTTCCCTTCGGCTCTTCAAGTCTCCAAGGCCACTAAGACGTTTTTGCTGGCGCTGCCCATTGCCCAGAGTTAGATTCCCCTGGTCGGCCCGGGGCTCTCGTTGTCGGGAGATTTTATGACGGCTGGGCCTTTGATTATGTGGTTGTCCTTACACATTGAATTCCGCATCCGGGCTTTGGCCGGCTTTGCCTTGAAGCTTGCAGCTTTTGCGAGAGCCAGGAACATCAGACTTTCCAACAAGGGCTCGCTTCCCCCCCTAGTCGAAGCCTCGGCAGCCGCATGCGTCGCAGATGAAATGCATGGCGTGTGGGATTGGGGGCGGCAGAAGGGGATCGAAGGAATGCCTCGCGTCAAACGATCGGCCCCGGCCGCTTGAAGAATTCCCCTGAAGAATTCCCGAATTCATCGCATCAGAGCCAGACATGTTGTGCGTTTAAAGCCTGGCCAACCCGTCCCCGTCCACTTTGCTCACAGACATTTTCGGCCTCCCACCCGCCTTATGTCTATGAAATACCGAACGGGTAGAAGAAACACTAGAGGAAGGATGTACCCGTCCCTCCCGACAGTTCGTTTCTCTTAGACGGGCGGGAAAGGGAATTGACTTTTGACTTTCAACGGTCCTGTCTCTTCCAAAACGACGGCGCCTTTATCAACTCTGACGCCACGAACCCGAAAATGGTATGAGATGAACCTCTCACCACCATGACCGCAACGCCATTCACAGCCGGCCCCGCTGCCGATGAATGAACCCCCTTTCTAGCGGTAAAATGACCGAGCAAGAATGGCACCTCAGGTAGAGTCGTTCTCGGCTTCTTCGGTCGTCCGTCACCATAGCACCAGCGAAAACGCTAGCTGGGGAGGACATGGCCACCGCCAGACTAAAGCTGGCTGTTCATTTCGCCCCTCAAAAAGCAGACCCCGAGTCATGTCCCGTCCCTGTTACCGATGTCTGTGCTTCGGCGATAGCACGAGTGACGAAAGGATATTCCTGGAAATCATCCAAGCCCAACGCGTGGTCGCTGATTACAACAAGCTCCTCTCTGGAGTCTGTTCCACTTGTCAAAAGAAGGATGTTGTCGGATACCGTTGAGTGTCCCCTCCAAGGGACCAGGACTGGCGAATAATGAAGACTTGGTGACTTGTTCAAACTGGAGTCGCCCACAACCGTTTTTTCTGCCATCTCCACCTCACCGAAACAGGGACAGGCCTCACCATGAGGCGACTCGTTTGGGAAAACCAGTCCGTGGTCTACTGCGACAGATGTTACGTTCAATTGGGCTCCCGAGGCTTCTCGGTGGAGTCGGCCGTTTGAGATACACCGCCGCCTCTGAAGTTTACCCAATGCAACCCGCAACTGGCGCCACGAGGGGTAGGATCTCCAGAACCCCTCAGGAGTTGCTTAGTACATGTGAAAATCTGCATCTCTTTCAAACCTACTACTAAACCTAACTTTTGTCCAAGCCACCTTTCTCTGACCTCTCGGAACCGAACCAAACTCAAAGCAGCTCGTTATACACTCGCAGACAGCAGAGCAACAGGGCCCAAACGAACTACACACACAAAAATCACATCATGGCAGCCACAACCACCATCCAAGTCCCCCACCTCGGCGGCATCACGGCCGGCTACCGTCTGTCCGAGGACAAGGTCGACCCCGCCAAGCCCACCGTCGTCCTCATCAACTCCATGTGCACAACCGTCTCCCTCTACAATGACCAGTTCAACAGCAAGACACTGACGGACGCTGTCAACCTGCTGGCCATCGAGCCGCTCGGTCACGGCTCCACCAGCTGTCCCGTAGAGCACTTCACCTACTGGGACACTGCCATCATGGCCCTGCAGGTCATGGACAAGCTCAACGTTCAAAAGGCTTTTGCTCTTGGCACGAGTCAAGGTGGATGGATGGTCACCCGCATGGCCATTTTGGCCCCTGAAAGGGTACGTTACGATGCCACGTGACATTCAATGGTCCCGTTACACTGTCAATTTGTTTCCATGGGATCGCGATCTCTTTTTTTAAAGAGAGGATCGTTGTTTTTTCATGGGATTGAGTTTTCTGGACTGTGCTGAACTCCATCGAATCTAGATTCTGGGTCTCCTGCCCTTGGGCACGTCAATGGATTACGAGTCAGCCGACTCCCGTGTCAAGGGCTGCTGGGACCCCAAGGCCCAGCTCCTGGCCTTTTACGACGGCTGGTCCAGTGCCACCCCGACGCCGGACTTCGTCGTTGACGATATCTGGTGCGGCATGGTTGGCAGCCTGGGCTTCTCAGGCACCGTCCCGCCCGAGACCCTTGAGTTCTGGACAAAGACCCTTAAGTCTGTCTACAAGGGTGACGAGGGCCGCAAGAAGCTCAAGATGGCCCTGGGTAACCTTCTGTCGAGAGACGGCCTGCTTTTGAGACTGAGAGACGTCAAGTGCCCCGTCTACTGGCTCCAGGTATGTGATACTACGGTCGAACGACCGGACTATCTTTGAGCGCCTCGCTGACCAAATCTCAGGGAACCGCCGACCCTGTTTTCGGTGTCAACATCCCCGGTGAGCAAATCAAGCTCTTCACTTCCGCCCCGGAGGCGACGGTGACGTTGGTTGAGGGTGGTGGCCACTACTTGAACGCCACCAGCCCGAAGGAGGTTGAGGAGGCTCTGCTGAAGATGGTGAAGACGTACGCCTAAGTCCGAGTCTTCGTTGTACGTTTTTCGGGATGAACTATGGCGTTATGATCATGAGTCGTGAGCACGATAGGCGAGGAATGCATGCAATACCAAACGGCCCCCAAGTAGCATGCTGGGCAAGAAGCACGTAACATAAAGTATTCGTAGCAATGGTGGAAAATGAATGAAAATCCCAATGCTTGATCACATCTGGACGTGGTCCGGGTGTTCCCCGGTCAAAAGTCCGTCAGCTCGGGGTCCAGTCCGTATTCCATCTGCCATCCCAAGGAGGAAACACAATGACATGTCATCTTTCTCAAGCGCCCAGTCACCAGTCAGGGGAATATCCACGTCGATCTAGCGATCCGAGCGTCAGCTATTGAAGAGCCACCTCAATTGCGACGTTGATAGACCCTCATCAAGTGCGACCAGACCAATTGCCTCAACAGCGCATTGATGGGTGTCCTAGCCTCTAGCTTTTCAGTCATATTCGGCCATGGTCCGGTCGTGACACACAGACTGCCGTGAGGCTGAAAAGTTGTCGCCACACTACCGAGCTGGGTTGGGATTCCTATATGGCCGGGAACCAGGTCCGGGCTGCCATTCTCATGAGAAAATAACCATAAAGCCGGGGCTTTGCTCGAATGTGGAAACACTGGCAACGACGGGAAGCCGAGCGGACGAGCGATTCGCAGCGAAATAGGCGACCCTACGCGCGTCCTGGAGAGTGGGTTGGCTGATTGTCAGCCGATGAGTCGCACGAGCCATAGTCGACCCGTCGCCGCGAGTCATTGAGCGGCAATTTGGACTCGGGTTGTGAGTTATCACAAACCATCGCCAAAATACTCGCAACTGTTGCAGCTGATCTATCAGCATGCTGTTGGACAGTGTGTGAGAGTATTGAAAGTGTATGATAAACTCACCTGCCACTCACAACATCAAGTCCTGGCAGCCTACCTCTCTGGGTGTGACTATAAACGCAATGACAGTAGCTGCTACCACCGATGCTCTCAATGGCTACAGCCTAAGCTCTCCTCAGTATAGCTACTCTGAGTTGAACGTCGTGTACGTTAGGCAG
The DNA here is from genome assembly GCF_030869225.1 of Colletotrichum abscissum. Lineage (NCBI taxonomy): Eukaryota > Fungi > Ascomycota > Sordariomycetes > Glomerellales > Glomerellaceae > Colletotrichum > Colletotrichum abscissum. Next base: position 448,010 of record NW_026850154.1, read on the forward strand.
CAATGACAAGAAGAGAGGTTCCCCGTGTCTTAGTGGTGGATTGCATGATCGCGACTAGGATGTGTGTTCTGTGATACTCGACGAGCGACCTCGTTCCTCTTGGAGTTGAGATTTGTCTAGCTAAAGATAGACGTCTTTCTCGAGGACTAATGTGCCTTTCAATACCTGGAGCAAAACATTTACGGTACTTGTTTTCAACCCTCAAGGACTTATTCCTAAAGTAAGAGTACATCTTGCTTCTTTCCAGTCGCAAAGATGCGTCCATGGCCGCCCTCAGAGAATATTACAAATATTCCGACTCGATAATAGCCTTCGAGGCGATCCGCCGGATGAACAATGAGCCCCCAAACAGTCTTCGGAGCATCGCTATCTTTACAGGAGGAACATTGCTCTGTCCTTCTCCAGTCTTCACAATTGAAGACCATTTCACCCTCTGGGAAAGGGAAAGACCTCCCTGGCCCGTCTCGCAAACTGGACAGGTATCGCAGTTTACCCCAGTTATTAGTCTTATAACAACAACTGGAAGTCAACAAGAGCTTCATATGGCCTGGTTGCTGTATAGTAGCTGCGTTTACGGACCAGTCAAACATGCAGAGGCCACTCCCATCAGAGAAGTATCCGATCGGGGGGTTTCCCTTGCGTTTGGGTTCGACATTCACATCTGAGGGGAAGTCGGCCAACGATGCATGCATTCGAAGGTATGAGCCGGGATTAAGTCGACCAAATGGGCTGCGCCATTGCAAGTCCATGTGAATCCCGGTGATGGTGTATTCGGCTCGAACATGGGTTGGCAATGTGTCTGATAATGACATAAGCTTCTGGTTGTTTGAAAGCTTCTCTTGTGGCCTAGGATTGTCCACGTTGTAGCGTCGGCATGGTAAAACCTCGAAAGGCCGTAGCTGAGAAACCCAACTCCACGACGGGCCGACGTAAGGCTTTTGATCCCTCTTCTGTCGGAGTGCTGTCTCGAGGGTACCAACGTCCGGGTTAAGCATTTCCCAGACAAGCCCGTGTTGCAGGTCATTCATCCATAGGCCAGCAAGGTAGGTATCTTCCGTAATCTTGGCACACTCCTCAGCCAATCCTGCTATGCCGGCCAAGAGATCATCTCTGTAGCTCCACGACCTTGTCTGAATCTCCAGTATCTCTTCCCATCGGGCGTAGGCGTTGCGCACCCTACGCCATACTTCAATAGGATCAGTTGGCTTCGGCTCTCGTGCTATGTTGACGAGTGGTCTCAAGGATCCGTGAACGACTGATCCGAGATTCACATATGAATTCTCAGATGTTGAGCCGTTCTCGCAGGCAAAGTGCCACAACCCAGGCCCGATAAAGAGCAGCCTCGTCGACAACATGTTCTCCTGGAACGTCCAGCCCCTGGTTTCCCATACTGCCCGCTTCAAGTCATTGATCAGTGACGAAGAGTTCCAAATGGGCTTCCGATCATCCGAAGAAGGGAAGAACGTGTAGGTCCCGCGAACGCTCTCGCGTCGTTTCGATTGAAAAGGCAAGTCGAGACCTGGTGCCCTTTCACCAAGGTAACCCTGCAAACAGGACGCAGACGTCAACGGACAAATAGTCAGAGTCGAGCAATAGTACACACGACCCATGGTCAAGCTTTCCGAATTCCAGTCTTCTATATCTCCTTGAATTATGCACAGGGCATCCACCCAAAGATATCGTAGACCGAGAGCTCTACAGGTGATGGCGGTGTCTTTCACAACCGGACTCATGAAGTCGAGTGGTATACCCTCAAGGTGTTCTGATAAGTTCTTTCTGGTGGTCTTCAACTGCTCAGCTGCATCCTCTCTAGATCCCCAGCAGTAACTGAGTGTCGCATATTCAACTCTGCGAAGGTTTCCCTCATTTCCTTTGTGCAGGATATCCGAAGTTACAAGGCGCGGGACGTCTAGATCGGTGCTGCCAACGTCTATGAGCCTTGTTGGAATGAAGGCTGTGTCTTCCTTGACATGATCACAATCGTTCTGACACCTTTTGAGCTCGTACTTTATCCAGTCTACATTGGCGGGATCAAGTAACCGGGGACGTCGCTTGTCGTCGACTCGCAACCAATCTGTGACATTGTCTAGCGCGGATGGGAATGTAAGCTCAGGCAACTGCAAACTACTCGAACTATGTCAGAGATATCGAAACTAACCGTCGTCGGATTCGATGTTGAAGGTTATAGCCGCAAGAAACTCCTGCTCAGGGTGTTTGTACACTTCACACCGCCAAAATACAAGGCCTTCCTCGTTCGGTTTCGAGCCGAATACATCTCTGTCAGCGCCCCAAATGTATCCGCCATTAATGTAGACATCTCCCCTATAGTTTATCCCACGTTTGATGATGTGTTCTCGGATGAATGTGCACAGGTGGCAGCCGTTGGTTGAAGACTCCGCCAGCACTGGCAATGAAGGTAGCGAGTCCCTCCATTGGCAAGGCGATCCCAACATGATAAGTTCACCTTCGCCTTCAGCTTTGTGTCTCAACGTTACAGCAGAGTCCGAAGAAGCAGACTCTTCCTCAATGAAGTCATCGATGCTATCATCCATCAGCACGGGGTGACATCTTTCGCACAGCGCTGGACTTTCGAGCGCTCCAAAAGTGAAAGGCGACGAAGGCGACATTGATTCTTGAGTTGTGAGAGTATCGTCGCTGGTAGAAAGCTTTTTGAGGTACTTATGAGAGTCAGCGATAGTGTTTATTACTGTAGTAAGGACCATGTGGAAGTCATGACGAGGTCGTCGTCTTCGTCGTTGCCTAATGCTTGAATGAGTGATTTGTTACAAAGCGGGGGAGAATCCCTGCTCCAGCCCTGCCTACGGGATTTCTTCATTGTTCGATGCATGATCAGCACAGGGTTTCTAGACTGAGACTATTTCAGCACGCTCATATGCCTGTTCTATCAACTGCTAAATAGGGTCAATACATCCTTCTCCAGCCTTTCTTTAGTCCTGCTCTATTGCGATTCATTCGCACTTGGCCAGATAGAATGGAAGTAAGGTTAACTCATAGGTAATTTATTATTGCCTGTCGAAAAAGTATGCAATTCATTGACGCTGTATGGAAGTCGATGGGAGGAAGTCGATGGGATATAGGTTCATTGAAGCCAGTCATACTTTCCTGTACCGAGACGAAATTTTACCACACTTAGATCAAAGCAATCGCATGTCAAAGCAAGCATGCGTTACTAATATTGCTGCAAGACCTACTCAGAAATGTTGCAAGCTTTCTCTATCACTTGCTTGATAGACTTGCCCTTGAAACCAGCCTCTGAAGTTGTGCTGGCTTTCTGCAGAAGATACATTTCAGTCGGAATAAACTCCCAGGAGAGATGCGCGACGTAAGACCCATTTCGCATTTCCCGTCATTACTCTCCTCCCTTCTCTGGCTTCTGGCCGTAGACCACGTTACTTCGAAGTAGTTAGAATCGAGCTCGTCTTCTCCCAGGTCTCATCAGCCATCAAACTTACTAGTACAGCCAGGCATGAATCTTGGGATCTTTCAAATCCTTCCGAACACCAGCCAGCAAGACAAGGACCTCTTCCTTCGTCCATCCAAGAGCTCCGCAAAGAAGGCGCAGGGAGAAGCCTTCAAGGCCGTCCAATAGCTGGATCAACTCCAGCATCCCAATGTCTTTGAGATGAGGGTCCTTGGCCCATGGGCCAGCAGGGATCTTGAATGGTTGGTGGTGAATATTGACAAAACCGGTATTCTCACGCACAATACCTTCCAGCTTGGGTCCGATTTGCCCATCTCGGCCAAAGATTTTGCAGGCGTCCATGAAGAGGTCGACCCACCGCAGGAGCTCGGTACCCTCGATTGTACCATCGTCGGAATAGATCATAAAACTCCAGTCTTGGAACTCGGCCCAACCGCCAGGGTTTAAGTTGCTGCCGAATACTTAGAATAGCTCTAGCTTTAAGAAGCTAGGGGTATAGAGGTGGCTTACTCATAGACGCGCTTCACGTACTTTGGCCAGTCCGCGATGGACCCGCACATGTAACGGCTGAAAATGAAGTCATACTTATTTCCAAGCCACTCGCTTTCAACGTCATCAATCTCGAATCTGACATTCGGCGGTACCCTTTAATTGGAGTTAGTACGTTGAGAGCCTCATTCCCCGATGAGATTTACCAAGCTGGCTGAATGGCGCTGAGATCGTTCCCGAGGATCTGCTTTTGTGTCAGCAAGTGCTTATTATGGGCATGGATGCCTGGCTGGTATCAAATGACATATATACCTCCGCATTGGGATACTTGTCACCCATTTCAATGGCCCCTGAAGTTGTCAGTCTTCTTTATAGCGACTAGGAATTTTGATGCTGTGTTACAAATGCCTGTTCCTGTGCCGACATCAAGGACCCTATGCATTTTTGTCTCATCTACCGGAGCCAAGAACAGTTTGTTTCCGACTGTCCTCGTCAATAGCGCATGGCAAAAGTCCAGTCGGTCCATCTCGCTCTGATTATCACAGCAATTAGTTTCATCTGCCAGGAGCCATCATATCGCTTTTATGGTTTACTTCATCGTTGGGCAGGATATAAGCTTGAGAGAACAGTCAGTCGGGTTCCAAGAAATACTGTGTTGGTAGTAGCATACATCCGGATCGAAACGAATGGTAACGACGGCCATGCTCGGTGGGGTAGTCAAGGACGGACGAGGATAAGGATGCGGTGTACGAGGAGCTACAGAATTAGGTCGATTCTACTATGGAGGAATGGGCCCATCTTGGGGCAAGACGTCGCACACATTCTATCGTCAATGGTAGACGCGTTGTCCTGGCGGGTTTAGATGTCAGTGTATGCGCAGTGAGCAAAGACTTCGACCGTCACGCACCGATTCGGCATCATCGATTGCGATATCAGCCTCCAGGTCAGTAGCTCCAGCGGGGGACAACCCAGCTGCGTCCGACGGAGTCTTGGTCTTCGGGGGAGATCTGGCCGACTGCGGAGATTGTGCCGCAGGCGATCCTGCCGGCGGCGTAGGTTTCGAGGTTGAGTCGGCCATGACGCAGGATTACAGTTGCGCTTCCAATGACAACTAACTACGTAGTACGAGATCAGGTACAAAAATGGCGGAAACGCGAGAACAGATCAGATTCCAGCCGCTCCATGAGTCGCGCCCGGGCCCGCGGGGTGTTTTGTAGAACCCTACCACGCCTGAGGACCAGGTTACCACCCCCGCAGCTCGGCAAGTTATGAAATGTTGGTGCTTTAGTTCTACGCCTCTGTGCAGTGCGTGCTGGCTCTTCTCTCGCCCGGCTCCGTCTTAGTGTGCGGCACAGCTGCATAGTGTGCATAAAAAACCAAGTCTTCTTCCCGATTAGTCTTCCTACCGCGGTTGGTGGAGGGTATCGAGCACGCGCACGGCACACCGAGACCTCGTGCCGCTCAGCTCCTCCCGAACGTCTGGTTTCGGTACAGTCCCTCGGACCGTTTGGTTCTTGACATAGGTTCTTGCATTACCTAGTTGTCCTCAAGCCGGTCAGCCGTATCACAATGAGGTCTTCTTCCTGGTCAAGCGGCGCAACTCTCGTTTAAGTGTATTGATCAATTGCTGCTTCCTGAGATGGCATTGAGGCGTGGAACCTATTGTCAAATGTGAATTCTTCCAGAGACAATACTCAAGTCCGGAATCAATTGAAAGTCCATGGTACGATTTGGTAAACCAAGTTGCGCCAGAATAAAGCTCCAGAGACGCATGCTCAAGGGTACCCTGCAGGTTGCTTCGGACCGGAGAACCCGAAGCTCCGGAATCGATTCCGGTGGGTAGTTAAACGAGGAATCTTTGGCTAACAAAGACGGCACTGTGGCTCCGCTAGATCTCCCACCGGGTTATTCTTTTGTGCAAGCAAGACAGAATGACCGGCAGCCGCTAATGCTTTTGTGCAATACTTTACATGTGTTAACGCCATAGATTCTAGAAGGGGTATTCACGCCCGATTATCGCTATGTGATAAGTTATTTACATGACTTCAGCCAAATCGTACTAGAATATCTGGCAACTTTATCGTTGAAAACGTTGGAAAATCAAGTATGTGTAGCCGATATCACGAGTGGGCTCAGGGGTGAAGACGTCTGTCTCTTGGCTATGGAAGATCTCCACCTACCAAAGATGATGATGCGTCAAATCGGTTGGTGAAGTAAGCTATCGTTTACTAAGGCCGGTCGAACCGTGGTGCAGGACCAGAGCTAAATTATCTGTGAGTGACTACTTAGTAAGAAGGGCCATAGAGATCGAACTAGCTTACATCATTTCATCGGCAATGGCTGGAACTCATTCACCCATTGATTCCTCGGCTTGCTCAATGTGCTCTTTCCACGCCGCAAAAAATCGCCATATCCCATATCGCTGACAATACCGCTACTATCGCGGTCCCAAACCACTTTGCCTCGCAAAATGGTATAACGCGGCCAATTGTTAAACTTCATCCCTTCGAAAGGCGAGTAATCGATATCATGATGCAACATCGAGTTCTCCAAGACAAACGGCTCCATCTTTGTTAAGCCCGTCCCGCCGCTGGCAGCAACTTGCTCAATCGTTGGATACCAGATCACAAAGTCGGCATCATATCCTGCGGCAATCGCCCCCTTCGTGTCTCCCAACCCGTAAAGCTTTGCCGGGTTCGTCGCCGTGACCTCGACAAACTTCTGTGGCGTCACTCTACCCGTTAACACGCCGCCCTCGAATAGCAGCGGTAGTCGTGTCTCAACGCCGGGAAGCCCGTTGGGAACCTGGTCATACCTCATCAAGCCATCTTCCTTGCCCAATCCCGCCTTTTTGCCGTCAGGGTGATCATATTTACTCGGCGCGTGATCTGAGCTGAAGGTCGTAAACGTCCCATTGGCAATACCAGCCCACATGGCGTCCAAATCCATGCGGTCCTCACGTAATGGCGGACTGCAGATATGCTTCGCGCCGGAGAAGCCATCAGTGGCCGGATGAGACGGCTTCAGGGCATCGGCTGTGAGATAGAGGTAGTGGGGGCACGTCTCCGCGTGAATTGGCAGGAGCCTTGTCTGCGCGCTCCTGACGTGCGCGGTGGAGGTCTTGGAAGACATGTGGACGATGAGAATGGGGATATCAGAGAGCTCAGCAAGGGCGATAATGCGGTACGTTGCCTCATCTTCGGCGATGGTGGGCCGGCTGATGGCGTGATAGTACGGCGCAGTGAGCTTCTGCTCTGCAAGGCGTGCCGTGATCCAGGTGATCATGTCGCTGTTTTCGGCGTGCACCATGGTTGTCATGCCTAGGTTCCTCGTAGCCATCATGACATCTAGGATCTCGCCGTCTTTGAGCTGCAAGGGCTCGTAGGTCATGTAGAGCTTCACGGAGGTGATGCCCTCGCTGACAAAGAATGGAAGTTCATCGCGAAGGATGGTGGGGGTCGGGTTTGTGAGAATGATGTGAAAGCCGTAGTCGCAGTATGACTTCCCTCGGGAGCGTGAGTGATAATCATCTACGACTGGGTGAAGAGACTGATGGGTGCGTTCCTGTGTAGCGAAAGCAATAATCGTTGTTGTGCCTCCTGCAATCGCTGATCGAGTGCCGGTCTCAAAGTTGTCTCCTGTTGGAGAGTTGTCCTGATACTGGTTTAGACAAGGGGGTTCTGTTTGGAAACCGAATAGAACATTTTCTTACCTGGTCAAGGTGTACATGGGAATCCACGCCGCCCGGCATGACGAAGCCATGTTGTGCATCTATCACTGTCTTGGCCGAGAAAAGAGACTTGAGATCCTGGCCTACAGCTAAGATCTTGCCGTCGCGAACCACGATATCTTGTCTCACGTGGACATCAGATGCCGTTACCTATTTTGTTTCTCCATCAGTCATTTTGCCGATGGGGCCCTCGCTACAACATGATTCATGTAGTACTCACCACTGTGGCATTCTCAATGATGAGATCAACCTCCATGTCGCTTTACCCAAGTGTGCTATGACAGCAGAAGAGTCTCAGTATGCTAAAGGCGATTTTTGAGGCAATCAACCAACAACAAACTTCGCTTCGGTAATTCGTAGATTCTTTCAATCTGTCCTTGAGTTTCCCTTGACACCATATGGAGTATCTACAGAGTCATTAACGACATCTACACTGGCTGTAGACTTGATAACGCTGTTCCTGCGAAGAATAAATAGGCCTATCAGAGATAACGATAGGCAGAGACGGCAAACTACCCGACGGCCTATCGGCGCTTATCGCCCACAACTTAGACTACCTTAGGGAGCTGCAGGGAATAGGACGGACGATACGGAGCACTGCACGCTGATCTCAATGCATGAGGGGTAGACCCAGCACTACTTTGTGGGAGATTCGGAGAAGAGCTCAGCGACTTCTCGTGGCGAAAAGAATAAGTTTGGACTGAAGTTTGCATAGCGGCAGTGAAAAGAGGGAATGTGAGAACATAGCAACTTGACAACTGCACAAGAAAAACAGGAAGTCAGCGGCAATGCTATCACGGAAGCTTCGCGTGGCTGCGGCTCAGATGGGCGCAACGCATTACAACGACCCCCGGCCCAAGACACTGAATCGCATGCTATCACTTCTTGAAGACGCAGCCGCAAAGGGAGCACAGCTAGTTCTCTTCCCTGAAGCCGCCTTCACAACCTTCTTTCCCCGGCATCTGATAAACGACCCCTCTGAACTTGACTCCTTCTTCGAGCACGGCGATGTAGCGACTCAGCCGCAGACAAAGCCGCTATTCGATAAGGCCAATGAGCTGGGCGTCGACATCTCGGTCGGCTTTGCCGAAAAGGCCGACGACGGCGAAACCTTCAACTCCTGCATCTACTACCACGCAAAGAGCGGCTCCATCCTCTCAAAGTACCGCAAGATCCATCTTCCGGGCGACTTTGAGCCCTTTGCGGACCCGGATGCCACGAACCAGCTAGAGAAGCGTTACTTCAAGCCTGGAGACCTCGGCTTCAATGCGTTCCGGGTACCCGATCTGACAGAGCCGGAGGCGGCACCGGAGCGCGGGGACCCCATCTTCGGCATGATGATCTGCAACGACAGGAGATGGGCTGAGAGCTGGCGCGTCTTGGGTCTACAGGGCGTCGAGGTCGTACTGTGCGGCTACAACACGGCCGGGTTCGCGCCGCATCTCTGGGGAACCAGCGCCAGCATGGATCCGGACGAGGCGCGGAGCAAGGCACTCTTCCACCACAAGTTGGTGATGCAGGCTCATAGCTACACGAATGCCTGCTTCAGCATCAGCGCTGCGAGGTGTGGTCTCGATGACGGGAAGTACGACCTCATTGGCGGTAGCTGCATCACTGGTCCGGAGGGCGAGCTCATCGCTGAGGCATCTACAACAGAGGACGAGGTCGTCTATGCAGAAATTGACCTGGCTGAGTGCCGGCCGGGCAAGGAGCGCACATTTGACTTTGCCAGACATCGTCGTGTAGAGCATTATACTCGCATCACAGAACAAACCGGCGTCGTGGAGCCTCCCAAGCTCTCGCCCTTAGCCGAGAAACACAACGGAGCAGTAAGTAACGGCATCACGCCTGGACAGACTCAGAAGAAGATCCGCATCCTCCTCATCAACCCAAATAGCACCCGCGCCATGACCGACGCCTGCGTCGCCATGGTCGAGAGCCAATTACCCCCCGACGTCCTCGTCACAGGCTTCACGGCGCCTAGGCCGGCGCCCTCAGCCATCGAAGGCAGTTTTGACAACGTTATGTCCGCCGCGGCCGCCGCTCGCGCCGTCCTGCCCCTTGCGGCGACCCATGATGCCGTCTTGGTGGCGTGCTACTCCGACCATGCCCTCATCCGCATGCTTCGCGAAGAACTCCCTCGCCAGCCCGTCATCGGGATCATGGAAGCCTCGCTCTTCGCGGCGCGAACGCTGGGCGGGCGGTTTGGGCTCATTGCCGTTAGCGAGCGGTCGAGGGTGTTGCACGAGGATAGCATTCACCACTATGGCTTCTCAGCCTCCTGCGCCGGCGTGGTCTCGTGTAAGTTGGGCGTGCTGGACTTGCACGAGAAGAGCCAGGATGAGGTCATGGGAATCATGGCAGCCGTCGGGAAGAAGCTGGTGGAGGAAAAGGGGGCCGATTTGTTGCTTCTGGGATGCGCCGGTATGACGCCGCTCAAGGGGGCCGTAGAAGCGGCTGTCGGGGACGACGTGCAGGTTGTTGACGGCGTATTGGCTGGGGTGCATCACCTAGTTGGATTAGTTAGAATGGGCGGTGCCACGGCCAAGAGGGGCGTCTACAAGAGCTCCGGTGACGGACGAAAGGCGAGAGGACAGGATTGGATCTAGTTCCTGAGTTGGCCGCGGGAATAACAACATGAGCTTAGATGGAATAATTATCAGCCGAAGCTTTATCACTCTTACACCATGGAGCTTGTTGCTATCGAAATGCAGGGTTGTTTTGCTGATGATCCAATCGGCCAACGCCCCGTTATCAGAGTCTGATAGTTTGCAGATCAACTCAGAGTCTCAACCAACATGGAATCCTGGGGAGGACGCGGGGAATGAAGTCCGCAACGACATCGAGTTTCCTAACATGCTTTCCATCTTTGAATCCACACCATGGAGATCAACTTGAACGGCCAGACCAAAAAGAGTAGTAGGAACAGTCATCCTTGCGACTTTTGCCGTTACAAGCGCGCCGCTTGCCTTGTGCACGAAGACACGCCACCATGTGAGCTTTGCCGACGGTTAGGCAAAGAGTGCACATTTGTTGGGGGCCCTAACAAGAGAAGACGGCTATCCGAGCGGCGGCAAAGCGGCTCGAGCGATGGGATACGGAGCCCCCATCACCAACAGGACGGAGCTGCCCCTGGAGCAGATGGGAGGTTTCCGTCTGTGGAGGTTTCGCCCATTGCCGATTCCATCTTTGTGAGAGGGCTGATGGACTCTGCGAGCCCGACATCACCACACACAACGTCTTCACCAGATGTTCCACGTCGAGACAATGTCTTCGTACCGTCGTCGCTGGACGCGGAGCCTGGTCACAATGCTCAGGTAATAGGTCTCAGCGGTGAATCGGATCCGTACTTGCTAAATCTGTACCACTTCGACGAGAGAGACGAATGCACGTTTCAGCAACTCCGCATCAGGAATATGGGGCCTGAAGATGGGGTTCCCATTCAGTTTATGCTACAGCGTAACTCACAAGCTAGTAAAGCGCAACCAGGAGGGCTGGGAGCTACCGCGGCCGACCTTAGATGCGAGGTCTCGGACTTGGTCTCTGAGAATGTTGGTCAAAGGCTCATCACTCTGTAAGGAATTGGCCAGACCCTAGGATACTCACTCGAATATGCCTGAGTTCAGAATGAAGTTCCGACTGACTGGTGGCAGTTTCTGGAAGTATGTTCAACCTTACTTCCCGGTCGTATCCAAAGAACACACAATCCAAAATCTTAACGGCAGCCCCTCCACAATGCCAATATGTCTCCTGGCAGCAATCTATGGCCACGCCCTCCCCTTCTGCGTATTCGACGACATCCTCTGTGTAGACGTCGACACCCTCCCCTCGGCAGACCACCTCTTCAAACTTGCCTGGATGGCCGCCCTATCCGAGTTCCATACTCCATCTCTCGCCACGGTGCAAACGATGCTTCTCATGATTCAGCGACGGCCAACTAACAAGCACGTCGCCGACACGCCGTTCAAATGGACCATGCTCGCAGACACGGTGGCGCTCGCGCAGTGTTTGGGACTCAATCTGGACCCATCGGATTGGGCGCTTCCGAGCTGGGAGAAGAGATTGCGGCGGAGGCTTGCTTGGGCGGTGTATGTTCAGGACAGGTGGCTGAGCCTTAACTTTGGCAGAAGTTCGCACATTCAGGAGTGCGATTGGGACGTCTCGTCGCTTGGGCCGGATGATTTTGGTGATGTTCCTGGTTGTGAAGGTGAAGGGCCCTTGGTGTGTAGGCACTTTCTGCACCTAGCCTCTCTAACTGAGATTGTGTCCAAGATTCAACAAAACATGTTGTAAGTTGCATCGCAATACAGCGTCACTGCTCTAAAATTGGTGCTCATTGACCGTTGTAGCTCTATCAAAGCCACTAGAGCTCTCTCCAAGTCGCTCGAAGCAACTTTCGAAGTTGCTCGGCCTTTGAGGATTGAGCTTGCAGAGTGGCTGCAAATCCGACCCGACGTAGGGGAACAGCCCTCAGCATCTCTGCCAGAATGCGGCCTAGATGGGAAAGGTAGTCTGAAACTCGCCTACATCACCGCAAAGATTGCTGTCTTCAAGGCCCTTCTTCGACCGAAAAGCATCGAGGTCCCAACCGAAGCCCGCACGGCGTTGCGCACCGGCTCAATGACTATCGCGCGAGAGATGCATGACTTTCTCGCGAAACTGGAGGCTCATCATCTTGAAGCTTTCTGGCATTCATGTAAGCGTTGCCCCAGCCTCCCACACGAGAAGCGTGCTTTCCCCGGAAGTATTCGCCAGATAGCTGACCATGGCTAGATTCCCGTGTCAACTTTGCCATTGCGAGCAACTTCATTGTCTTGCTCTTTGCTCTCTCTCCGACGCTATCGGAAGCTGAAGACGCCCTTGCTCTTTTGATTCAGTGGAGGGGCTTATTGCGGATCAAGTCGAGAAGCTGCGACTTATTGAACTTGAGCCTGCTGAGACTTGATGCCATCTTCGTGGCTGGGCTGGGCAAGCTCATTGAACTGACACCCGCGGCAGCTGAGGCAGCCTCGAACCGGGGTTTGTGAGATGGGCTAACTTACATGCATGATTCACATCCAAGCCCGTGAACCATTCTCGCGAGAACCACAGGGAAGTAGGCTGGGCCTTAAGCTCATAGCATGTGGTTCCAATAAAATTAGATGATAACGTGTACTTATCTAGCGTCAGGGTATGGTATTATGAGTCTAAGATCACATCATCCCGTCTTCACGTCTTGGTCTTTCCCTTCCAAGCCTTTCTCTGACCCGTTTGAATCCTCCACCGTGGGGTATCCGTCAACGTACAACAGCTCCCGGCTATCGTCTACGGGGAATGGCTTAATTTTCCAACACACCCAATACGTGAAACTAGCCACCAAGGTACTGACAAGCCAACTCAAGCTGTAAAGATAAATGGCCCCCTTGGGAACTCCCTTGGCGCCACAAGCAGCGGCAAGACCGGGCATGTTGGGAATGATGGAAAAGATGAAGGCGATAACCGCTCGGGGGTTGACGCCAAAAGTGTAGTAGTGTATGCCTCGCGGATCAAAGAGGGACGAGACTGCCATTGCACGCTTGCGGCAGATCCAAAAGTCGGTGATGATGATGCCTGCAATGGCGCCCAGAAAGAGAGAGTATCCACCAAGGAAAGAGGAGAAGGATTTAGCACTGCCAGGAAGTCCACAGGTTAGTACAAAAGATCGACCATTGGACAACACACAAACACAACTCACCTGTACTGGATGTACCAGGGCACGGCACATACGCCAAACACGGCACAGATATACGCTCCGCGCCTATTGTTGATATACTTTGGAAACCATAGCGCCAAATCATTGCTGAAAGAGACGCTGTTGGCACTGATATTTGTGCCAATCACCGCAAACGCCCAACAGAGACCCGCGAAGAACTGAGCAGCGCGGTTGTCCCACAGCCGTGCGACTTCCAGGGGGTTCCAGGTCACCTTGCCGTAGATGACTTCCGAGGCGCTGCTGACGGTCGCACCTAGCACACCACACATCGTGACTAAGACGCATAGGCCGACGGCTTGCGTCCAGAAGACCTGTCGGGGCTCCTTTGCATACCGCGTGAAGTCGGGCATGTTGAGGGCGAGGGTTGCCTTGGGGCCAATAGCGCTGGTGACACATTGGAAGAATACGACAATAGCGGGCGTGCCATCCTTGATGAGAGTTGGTTTTGAGAATGTCGGGCCGAAGCCCTTGCCTGAGAAGAGGTCAGATCAGTTGCCCTTGGATCTGGCTGGATATGAAGAGCATACCAGCAACAATGGCCCAGATGAACAACGTCAACCCAAAGATTGGCATAATCACAGTCTTCACCATGAACATGTACCTTAGACTGCTTACATGCAACCAGAGCAGTGGCAGCTGAACGATGATGAACAAGAAAAAGCATAACAGCTCGGAGCTGGTGACGTGCGCGCTTTCGGCGAGGTGATTCGGGAAGTTGTTGAATGACGGCCAGATGGCGGAGATCATGACCTGCAGGCACTGCCCACCCTGAAACGACTGAGTGCCGAACCAGATACAAGCCACGACACCACGGACGAAGACGGCGCCATATGAACCCCGGAGGCCAAAGGAAGCTCTGGTGAAGACGGGAAAGTTGATGCCAAAGATGCAGCCGACGTAGCCATCTAGCATTGCCGGGATGCAGACCAGGACGTGGCCGATGAACACTGCAAGGATTGCAAGGCCCGGGTTCAGGCCTTTTGTGACAGAGGTTGAAGAGACTGTTGTGATTGAGAACGGATGTTAGTAGCCATCTCGAGTCACCAATTTGTTTCCGGACTACCTATGTGAACACTTACCTTGATACATCGAGATGGAAAAGGCTTCGGCGATCCAGAATCCGAGCAAACTCGGCCAACCCCAGGTGCGCTCCGGAGAGCCCATCGGAATAGGATCCATGTCCTTGTTCGAGAGCCGGCCTCCCTCCGTGCCGAGGTCGGCGCTCTCGGAGCGGAGCTCCAAGCGATTCCGTAGACCCATCGTTGTAGCGACTGCTATGCGTGTAACCGCAGTAAGTTCTCGAGTCTCAACTACCTATACGTGGGCTTCACCTTTAGGAGAAAAGGGAATGTCAGGGCGATCAATGGCACAATTGAAGTTGCCAATGGTGCGTGCGGGGAGCGGGAACAAACGATGTCTAATTATTTTTACGTTGTTGCGCATCCGGTCTCGTTTCTAAGACGAGGCTTATCAGATTCCCTTTCAGCTATCCTGCTATCGTCGTTGCCGAGCGCCATGGTCGTGCGGTTTCCGGATGCGCACCACGCCCATAATGTTTGTGATAGGCACGCGATAGGCGTGGGTTGTTATCAGACCGATTATCGGGGATATCATTGGCCTATCCTTTTCTGATGTTGCGTTACTCCAACAAGGACTATGATAGGCGTTGCATAATCTAATCAGCTGATCGGCGTCAGCATAGTTCAAGTTGTAGAGAGATTACTTGACTCGATAGGATTGATCTTGAGTGACGATTCGTAACAATATTGTCAATCGATTCTCCCGTGGTCCGCGGTAGAAGTGTGATACTTATTGGATATCGATGAAAGGAGCTTGACTGACTGAAAAGCAGCTTCAGAGAGTCAAGACAACATTGAAGGCCTCCCTTCGTGTAACCCTTGGCAAGATGGCACCGATTGCGATGTCTGACCTGAAGTCACCCTCATCAATTGCTGCCGTCGACCCGACCGTTTTCCCTGCGCTAGATGCCGACGAGCAGTTGAAGAAATTATGGCAACTCCACGGACATCCTCATAGCTCAAGGTCCCAAATACCCTCGTTTCTATTATGATTTGAAGTTCCAATGACTCTAACACTGAATTTTCAGATTCTCTGACCCGAAATTGACGAGTGTCGCGGCATTGGTTGAGCATAATGCTGTAACTCAACCCTCCAAGCCGGCTTTCATACATCCTATCGGTGACTCCTTCGAAGTGCTGGACTGGGCCCGGCTCAATCAGTTTTACCTTAGAGCATCGAGTTTCTACTCTAAGCAGTTTCGGGAGGAAATTGGTGCTGCCAATGAAACGGGTCAGCAACCCACTGTCGCTCTCCTCGGCGTCGGCAACTCGATCTCGTATCTCATCACCCAATTCGCCCTAAATCGTCTGCACCTTCGGGTCCTACTTCTTAGCAACAAGAACTCTCTGGCAACGAGAGATCATCTTCTTCGAGTGTGCAATGTTATTGCAATAATCATCGACGAGGCGAATAAAGCTTCACTCCATGGGGAAAGCCCGGGTCAACTCCCGTTGACGAAACTCATCAGCTTAGATGAGCTGAGAGAAAACAAACCAGAGGCTTTTGAAGAACCCTGCATAGGGTTTGAGACTGATGATGAGTGGACTCTCCAGTCAATGATCATCCACTCATCTGGTTCTACGGGAGTGCCGAAACCAATTATCCACACGAATCGGAGTCTGTGTCAAATTGCACGGATGTACAGATTACTCCCAGAGTTCTTCATTGAGAACTGGTATCTGTGTTTTCCCTTGTGAGACCTGGAATCTCCTTGCTGTTCCTCCTGCGCATGCTCATTCATCTTAGATTTCACGTAGCTGGGTTGTCAATAGCCCTGTCGGGACTCCCAACCGGTCTACCTACCTCCTTACCTCCAACACAATGGCCACCGGCCCCAAGTTCAATACTTTCTGCATGGAAGTCCTTGACTAGCCTCGGCTATCCGCCCGACTGCCTGCACTGCGCACCCTCAGTCATTGAGGACCTCTACGAATACATCACTCTCACCACCAAAGACTACACTCCTCTGACGGACTTGAAGGTCCTACAGCCCGGCGGAGCTCCACTGTCCCCTTCAATGCTGTCCAAACTTCAGAACATCGGCGTCAATGTTAAAACAACATATGGTACATCAGAAACCGGTCCGCCTCTTCGGACAATACCTCACACAAGAGACAATCCAGACGTGTACCGCTTCCGCAACTTGTACCCAGAGTCAGAACATGTAGGCATGGAGTCCATTGCGGATAACCTCTTCGAGTGCGTTGTATATCGAGGGTTTCCTCTAGCCGCTGAGCTCTGGCTTGAGGAGACGGCGCCGAATCCATACCGTACGGGGGACTTGTTCATCGAGGATCCCCCAGGGAGCGGGTATTTCGTCCTCCAAGGCCGCAGAGATGACATTCTCGTGCACAGCAATGGAGAGAAGACACATGCCACGGCTCTCGCCATGGCGCTTGAAGAAGATAAGACGGGCACTATTGCGAAGACGGCAGTGTTTGGCACAGGAAAGCCTTGCCCTTCCGTCGTTGTTGAGATCGACTGGTCTGAGGTGGAGAAGCGATCCATATCAGAACCTGATCTTGCTGAAGAGGTGTGGAAAGTAGTGGATATCTGCAACAGGAATTCTCCGACGTACTCACGAATCCCTCGTCAAACGGTTCTCATTCTGCAAAATGAGGAGACGTTGCCAGTCACTCCAAAAGGGAACGTGCGACGGACAATTGCCTGGGATCTGTATGGAGATAGGGTGGAAAAACTTTACAACTCCTTCCTAGGCAACCAGCTCGAGTCTGATAAGGCCTCCAAGCCGTTTCTTTCCAGGAACTCCGGTACTTCGGATCTCGAAATCGTTCAAACCGTTGTCTCTGATGTATTCGGTCTCTCTGTGGAAGATTTGGCGCCAGACCAAAACTGGTACGAACTCGGTCTCGATTCTATGCGCGCCGTCGAGATACGATCGAGACTTGTGAAGTCGTTCGGGGCGTTCCCTTTGATGTTCATCTTCGAATATCCTACGGCAAGGAAGCTTCTCGAGTTCCTTCAGCTATTCAAAGGTGGTCTTAATAGCAATGCCTCGGCGGCCGGCAACCACTATGAGTGGATCAGGTCGACCATCCGCCGCATGAACATTGAGATCGACAACTTGCAAGTCAATCAAGCTCAACAGGAAGATTTGGAAAACGAGGGAGAAGTGATATATCTCACGGGAGCCAGCGGTGCTCTGGGCAACGCACTATTGGAAGTCCTGGTCCAGATGGCAACTGTTCAAAAGATTTACTGCGCCGTACGAGGAGCAGATCCTCAAGCTCGCGTCTGGGGCTCTTTGAAAGAGAGAGGGTATCCTGCGATCATTCATCAAAGCGAGAAGATTGTACCCGTCAGCTATGACATGAAGGACGGAAAGCTAGGATTGGACGAGCGGATGTATCAACGTCTGGCGAATGAGGTGACCACTGTGATGCACAACGCTTGGAAGTTGGATTTCAATCAGCCAATTCAACAGTTCGAAGACGATTGCCTGAGAGGTGAAGCCCAGGTTAATTATGCCGACATGAAGCCTCTGAGCTAACGAATATCTGGTTAGGAACCATGCATCTCATGTCTTTCTGCCTCAAGGGGCTCAAGAAGACATTCAACTTCATGAGCAGCGTCGCCGCAGCAATGGGAAGCCCCGCCGGCACCAAAGTGCCACAGCTTCCACTCTCCCCGGATCCTGCAAATACACTTCCCACCGGATACGCGCAGTCCAAGTTCATCATCGAGCAAGTCACGCAGCACTATGCCTCTACTCACAATGTCCCTGTTCGCATCCTCCGAGTCGGCCAGCTTTGTGGTCACTCGAGGCTAGGGGCATGGAACCATACCGAGATGTGGCCCACCATGATAATGGCTGGACTGAATCACCTTGATGCGATGCCGAGCTTACAGACGAACGTCGACTGGCTGCCCGTCGACTTCTGTGCTGAAGCCATCAGCGATGTAGTGATTCACAACACTGCCGAGACGACGTATGCTGTGTGTAATCTTGTCAACCCGGGCGCTATCTCATGGGAGCAGCTGCTTTCTATGCTGGAAGAGGCCTGCGGACGGAAGATTCAACGCATTAGTATGAGGAAATGGGTGATTAGGTTAGAAGCGACTGCAGAATCACAGAGCTTGGGTGTGAAGGAGCTACCAGCTCTGAAACTCCTAGGCTTCTTCCAATCCATGGCTGAAGGCAGTGGAAATGGCGAGGGTGTGGAATTCGATGCGGGAACCGTAAGGAACGGAAGGCGGATTGAGGTGGATATGATTGAGAGGTGGCTAGGAGTATGGCGTCAAACAGGTTACTTGAGGGAATAGAGAGTCGACCATCTTGGTATCTTCGTGAAGAATCCGACGAAAGAGGCTTCATCTCGGCTTCCGTGATGTGACTTGTAGCGTTGCATTCAACCCGCATAAGAGGATTTCGGCACTTCAAGACTTGGCACTCTCCGACGCTGTGGCATGCTCCGACGATCCTCCCGCGGAGTCCACGCGTGCCGCGGTTGGTCGGAATGCTAAGCGGCGTCCGGCACGATGCTTTGAACATGACCAGACGCCACGGTCTTCAACGCACCGAACTTATAGCTTGACCCAACAATGTTTCGCGTCGGATTGGGTTAAGGTAGCAGATATATTACCCGTTAGGCACTATACTTGGTATGTGCCACCAAACCTGTTGGACAAACATGTAAGCCGAAAACCCCAATCGGGAAGCAAACTATTCTGAAGCGAGCGCATCACGCTTGCATGTCAGCATCTGCGAATTACTTAAGACTACCAAGTCTCTCATTCAGGTGCCCCAATGATCTTGTCCTTGTTGCTGACGTTGAACAATAGCCTCTGCGATGCTTACCTCACGCGTAACGTCGTTCACTACCCGCCACCACTTAGCGCACCTCAGAGTAGCTACCATATGCAACCACAAGACACGTTCCTTTCACACCACCTATTCAGTAAAATCCAGCCAGCAACATGACATAATTGTCGTCGGTGCTGGCATCGCCGGAGTCTGCACAAGCATCGCAGCCGCAGAAAAAGGCGCCAAGGTCCTTCTCCTGGACGATGCCCACGGCGGTGGAGCGTCCGCGCTATCAGGAGGTGTAGTCTACGCCGGCGGAGGCACGCGACAACAAAAAGAAGCCGGCTACGGCCAAGATACCCCGGAGAACATGTTCGCCTATCTCAAAGAGGAAACGGGGGACGCAGTCGATGAGAAGACTCTCCGGCGCTTCTGCGACGAGAGCGTGGCGCGGCTCGAGTGGCTCGAGAAGCACGGCGCACGATTCGAGGCCTCGCTGTGTCCCTACAAGACCAGCTATCCGACGAATAAGCATTACCTCTACTTCTCTGGGAATGAGAAGTCGTACCCGTTCAATAAACTGTCGAAGCCGGCGCCCAGGGGACATCGGATGGTGCAGCCGGGGTTCTCTGGGTCTGCGCTATGGCAGGCGCTTTTTGACTCAGCAATACGTCTGGGAGTAGATTTCAAGCCGGCGACTAAGGTTCAGCAGGTTCTTCTCAATGACAAGAGGGACAAAGTTAGCGGAGTTGAGATCAAGACGTTGTCGGGTACCAATTCGCTGTTCGAAAAGCACAAGGGCCTCACGCAAAAGACTAAGAAATTCCAGCTCATGGCTACTCCGCTAGCCGACGTCTATCACCGCAAGGCAAGCAAAATCTGGCAAGAGCAATCCACCTCGCAGACCATACATGGTGGAGCGGTGGTCTTGAGTGCCGGCGGTTTTGCATTCAACCCCGAGATGAGGCAGAAACACGTCCCCGAGTTCTCCCAGGTCGCTCCGCTCGGCACCAATGGCGATGACGGATCTGGAATCAAGATCGGGCATGCAGCGGGAGGATCAGTCTCCAACATGAACAACATGTCTGCGTGGCGTTTCTTGTATCCTCCAACGGCCCTGCTCGAAGGCGTCGTCGTATCTCAGGATGGAGAGCGTATGGGTGCGGAGGATGTCTATGGGGCGGCACTCAGCGATACTATGATAAGACAACATGGGGGGAAAGGCTTCTTGATTCTCGACTCGGATCAATGGGCGAAAGCAAAGAGACAGGTCTTCCAGCAGACAAACATGCCTCTCTTGATTCAGAGACTGCACTGGCTCTATTGGGGTTACAAGAAAGCTGGCTCATTGGCAGCGCTGGCTGGAAAGTTCAATATCTCGGCCGTTGGTCTGGCGTCGACAGTCAAGACCTACAATGATGCGATCGCTAGCGGAGAAGAGGATCCGATGCACAAGGAAGCCGACTACTGCAGCCCAGTATCGAAAGCCCCATTCTATGGCGTCGATATCTCCTGTCGCACTGAGGGAATCCAAGCTGTCAACGGACTGACGCTCGGCGGGCTGCGGGTGGATGGCGAGACTGGGCTAGTCCTGACCGGAGATGGTCGCGAGATCGATGGGCTGTATGCTGCTGGGCGAAGTGCTGCTGGAGTCTGCGCCAATGGTTATGTGAGCGGGCTTTCCCTTGCTGATGGTGTCTTTTCGGGGAAGAGAGCGGGTGAACATGCTGCTCGGCGGGGGTAAGGGTTTGGTGTAAATTCATGTACTCGTTAAAGCGTCTTCAAGTCCTCATCTAGACGGCACAGATTACTTGTGCATCCAGAATCCAACCCCGTCGAAAGCGCCGTTCTCCTCCCTATCCTTACGCCGTGACAGCTTGTCTGGGTTCCCTCTTGAGGCAATCATTACAAGTTTTGAGGTTTGGGAAGTCATGTCCAATTTTCGCCGTGAGTACAAACAGCCATTCCAATCATACAGTACACACATATGGTCCCTCCTTTCAGGAAGATCCGATGATTGACCAGACCGTGAAGCTGATCCAACAGCAAATAACATCCCATCCAACACTGCTAACCGCAGGATGCTCGTACAACGTTACAAGCGCAGTCTTGAGGCCCGCACCACTGTCAAAGGCCCCAAGTGTGGCTACGACCAGCACCCATATCATCGATGCAACTTTCCAGTGCCACGCTGGCTCGCCCAACATTGGCGCCGGCAAGATCCTATTCAGAAGCAACGGTACGAATGCCAGCAAGTGTGGACCAAGGAGCAAGGATAAGAACTTGGGGTGATTGATGGCGGAGGGGATCGACGTTGCCCACAACAGGGTAGCGAAGAGAATGACGGAATGAATAGAGAATGAAGACACAGTCTGGCCATATCGTTTGCCATCATTGGTTTTTCGTTCTGGGATTTCGCTGCAAAGTATTGCGAGGAAAGACAAATTTGCCGCAAAGGAGATAGCAACAACTTGACCAAGCAGTACGAATATCCAAGCGTGTGAGATACACCTTCTCTGAGCTAATGATGCACCTAGATTAGTATTGCTCTCGGGAGTTGCAATAAAAAGCTGACAGCTGGCCCGGATTTGACTAAGGTAGAATAAGCTCACCTTGAGCCGCAAGTATGGCGCTCCAGTTAGCGCAAAACCCAAATATTTGCAACGACCACCAGGCCCTCGGGCCAGTCTCAAGGGTTGACGCCCAAGCTTGCTTGAAGAGAGAGGTGTCGTACAGCCACTCGCCGAGCCTCAGTTCGGTGGAGTCGAGGCTAGCCATTGCTTGTGTCGTTACCCATTGGCCATATGACCACTCGAAGAAGCGAAACATGTGATACCAGGTTGTTGCGAGACTCAAGGCCGCGAGCGCGCTGAACACAACAAGAGCGCGACGGTGGGCTGGCGCAGCGACTGTCCCATTTCGCGAAAGCGAGGCGCGCCATTGATTGCGAATAATACCGATAGACTTTGCAGTGAGCCCGGCGGCTAGGACCATGTAGCCGGTGAATATAGCCAGCGGACGGACATTAGAGGCTGCCATTCTTTGCGACTATCTGCTGGTCGGAAACCAGTTCTTTGGAGCTCATCGGCTCAACAGAATAACCAGGCAACCCGAGGGTTGTATATGATGTCAATGAACATGAGTCTTCGCTTGCGAACTCCCCAAAGGAGCCATGACCGAGAATGCCGGGGACCATAAGAAAGTCAGTCGAGCTAGTTTAGCCAGGGTCATCATAGTGTGTGGGGTCGCCTGGGAAAACTCTAGAAGCCAAGCCAGATTGATCGAGTCGGTGCAACTTTCTGTCCGAACAGATGAGACCGTCTGATGGCACTAAGGAAGCACGTGCAAATTGACTTTTCGCTCTTCGAAGTCGTTGGGCTACGACGGGTCGTATACTCAGCAGGTAGCGCCGTCAAAGACAGTCTTTGGACGTTTGTCTCGTCGCAGATGAAAAGAGGGTAGCTCACATAGAACCGACTGCTGGCGCAAGTTGTGTCTCAAGGTTTCTCAAGCTCTGTCGGATCCCGAATAAATGGCTAACTGCTGCCATATTGTACCACAACGACAGGGATGAAGCCTCGTCGACGCCGGACGGTCGATCACCAAGTGGAATTGCCCCGACGGCGCTTCGACCTCGGCAGACACCCACCCATTCAAGGGTGCGTGATGTGACTATCCGGCACTTTTCTCAGGGATGGTACCCGCCGGAGGGGAGCTTCATTCCGGGGAGTAGCAGATTTCGAAGAGGCTACGGTGTGCATTGATGAAATTACGTACCCGGCGAGTGGTGTGAGTGTGCGGTGAGCTGAGAAATACCCTATCTCTCCGCAGTGGGTTTCCTGTCGCAAATTCGTGCGTGCCGACTCTGTTAAAGTTTCTTCGTCGAGTTTTGCATTCGCTGTGTCTTGATGCTGGAAACCAGTCGCCGCATTGGAGGAGAAGGATACTTACTCAGGGCATGTCAGCGCTGGCTCAAGGTCATAAGGCTCTCAGACTCACTCATCGCAACATGAGTCGACAGGCCCCTCTCCGAGTAGCTGTCGTCGGAACGGGATTGGCCGGGCTTAGCACCGCATATCTCTTGCAAAATGACGAACAACAACGATATGCAGTGACCTTATTTGAACAGGTGAATTGGATCCTAGATCGGAGTAGTGGGCGAATGCGTAGACTGACTGTTGTAGGCTGAGAGCCTGTCTTTCGACTCAGCATCGGTTGCAATTCGAGAGGAGAGCTCGGGCAGTATTGAGAGGATCGACCTTCCAATGCGCGCACTCGCCGGAGGATATTATCCCAACGTGATGCGCATGTATGACCACTTGGGCATCCCGTATCATCCCATCCGCTTCTTGTTCTCATTCGCCAAATCACTGCCTGCACGCAAGCCTGATACGATAGCATCGGGAAAGAACCAGGCAACTCTGGATGGCGCCAGCGGAGTGCCTGGCGAGTACTTTGTCCACGCATCCAATTTGCACCAAGTCCCACCTTGGCCGGGAAACCGCGGGATTTTGGCGCATTTCGTAGAGATACTGTGCCTGATCATATGCCAGTTCTGGTTCACAGTGGCATGCTTCATGGTGCACCCCTTGACTGAGGGGTCTGATGGGGGAGAGACATTTGGCGACTATCTGAGAAGGATATGGCTACCGCGACGGTATGCCACGCACTACCTTCTCCCACTCATGAGCAGCGTTTCGACGTGTACGCATGCTGAGCTTCTGGCGTTCCCTGCCAGTGACGTTGTCGAGTACAAGAAACGCTCGCATGGACAACAGCACTACACTGTCTGCGGCGGTGTCCACCAAGTTGAAGGAAGATTGGCAAAAGAAATGGAAGACGTCCGATTAGGAGCGTGTGTTGCAGAGGTGGCCTCAACGGCTGATGGAAGAGTGAGACTCCGCTGGCAGTCGACGGAGAACGCAGCTGGACAGATTTTGGATGACGTATTCGACCGGGTTATTCTCGCTGTGTCGCCGGATGTGGCTGGCAAGATCTACCAACCCCTACGCGACATTCTCGAGCCATTGCCAACAATCCGCGTGGAGAGCTCAGTTCTCCGTCCGATCGATGCAAGACCAAGCCAGTCGTTCACTCTCATGGAGGATGAAGGGAGACATCCGAAAGCTTGTTCACATCATCGTGGAAATGTCATGCCGCCCCAAGTTATCTGTCTCAGAACCGACTTTTCCGCAAAAGAAGCTGCGCGGACAGAGGCTTTACATACAATGCCTGGAGGAACAGTCGTGAGCACTTGCCCGCTTAACGTACAGGCCGATGCGAAGAGGGTACTGCGGACAGCAAGGTTTACGAGGACCTTGAGGACGTGTCAGAGTAGGGCAGTTATCCGAAAGATCATGGGTGAGGACAGGAATCTGGACAAGAAGAATGACCAGACCGCCGGCATGGGTGACTGGACCAATGGACAAGATAATGTGTGGTTAACCGGGGCGTGGTGCTGGGATGGAATGGTTCTACTTGAAGGGTGCGTTGTCTCTGCGATGAGAATCGCTGACGATTTTGGTGTTGCAGTCCCTTGGCGGCACGGCTAGTCAAGTGAAGGTACGCAATGAGAACAAAAACGTGTTTGAATAGAAGAAGTGAAGTTGAAATAAACGCAGTCCCTGTGAAGAAAAACAGCAAGGAGGGCTTTGTTGGTTTGTTGGAGTGACATCGGACCTCCGGCGCCGAATCCTGCCGCATCCTTCGCTGTTCCTGCCTACAGCTGGCGCCAAGTCTAGCTACACCTGGCAGCTTTCTCTGCAAATGTCTTCCCACGTCTCATTTTCCATTTAAGGTACCTTATTATTGAGCACTAGACCACAGACCTAACTTTCCTTCACCCTCATCTCACAAGCGGACATGGGTTCATTCTTATTCATACAATGACACT
The DNA here is from genome assembly GCF_030869225.1 of Colletotrichum abscissum. Taxonomy (NCBI): domain Eukaryota; kingdom Fungi; phylum Ascomycota; class Sordariomycetes; order Glomerellales; family Glomerellaceae; genus Colletotrichum; species Colletotrichum abscissum. The sequence continues at coordinate 473,140 of NW_026850154.1, forward strand.
ACCAATTGACGCCGTTCCTGACTTCTGGAAAGGTGTCTTACTAGGCGCGACTGGCTGCACATTTATAATCTTGATAGTCACCTTGGCATTTACTGTTACTTTTCTTCGGCGGAAAGACGTCTACGACAATGATCACTGGAAGCTGAACCTCAAAGTGCCGTTCACCACCATGTGGATGAACATGGGTTATTGGTTTGTCCGCCCTCATTTTACACCCTTCTTCGTAATCACTCCGATACCTGGCCTCCCTTTAGTTTACACTTGAACTGGATCATATCCATCGCATTTCATGATGTTCCTTGACTTAGTCAGAGCACGACTGACTTACCATTATGTTCCAGGACGAGTGCCGACAACCTACGCATTACAGATTTCGAGACAGCCTGTCGCAATTTGCTTTTGGAGGTGCTCAAAGAAGCTCAGATTTGTAAAGATGTAGTTCGGTCTTCGGCAATATCTATTCTAGACCTAGGTGTTGGCTGTGGTGACCAGTCCCTGGAGCTTGCACTACTAATTAACGAGCGAGGTGTGACCAGCTATCGATACATAGGGCTCACTCTCAACGAGTCCCAGTATCGATTGGCCTCAAATAGAGCCCAATTGCAGGCTCAAAAGCTCAAATCAGAAGATGGAAGTGTTGAGGTATTTTGCGCTGACGCTGCCAACCCCGACACCTGGGGCGCGCACGTAAAGTCTGCAATCAGATCTTTGAAGGAGGACAGCGCCGACCAACAACGATGGGTTCTAGCGCTTGACAGCCTGTACCACTTCTATCCCTCCAGAAAGCCAATCTTCAACTATGCCGCGCAGACACTCGATGCCTCGTTCATGGCCTTTGACTTGATACTGAGCGACGGAGCGTCTTTACGACAGAGGTTCCTCGTCAACCTCATTGGCCTGGCGATGGGTTGTCCTGCTGCTGCTTTTGTTACAGTGTCAGACTACAAGAAGCAGCTCCTTGACGCGGGTTATGATGAAGATGATATCCATTTCAAAGATATCACGGAACATGTCTTCTCTGGTCTCGTCAGTTATATCAACAGTCAGAGTGAAGCGTTACAGCCGTTTGGGATCTCAGCGGGGAAGTTCAAGGTTGCAGCAATGGTGTTTGACTGGTTCGCTGAGTCAAACGCAATGAGGGGAACAATTGTGATTGCGCGCAAGAGATCCAAAACCCAAGGAGAAGCATCGGATATGAAGGGAAGAGCAAAAGGAATCTCCATTTGAGAGCATCTTCAATATCAAAAGTATCGGTGTCTATATCATTGCGTACTTGTCTAAGTTCAATCATCACAGCCCGCCCTACTGCCATATTTACGACATCAATTCATTGACTGAAAGCTGAATTTTGGTCCATTCGCCAGGCTAGGACACCAAAGCTCTGAGAATCATTGAGCAGACAGAGTACTATGTGTTCATCCTGTCTTCATACACCATTCGAACAAAGAAGCAGCCACTAGACGACTCAAAATCCTGTAATACCATCTATCTTAGCACCTGAATCGATCGGATTGATCAGGTGGCGAATCGGAAGTCAAGACTATGAAGGATTAGTAAGAGGATGAGTTCACCAGGCGTCCATGTATCTCACCGTTTGTTGCCTTTATCCGTTGTGTTGGCACGGTAGTCGTGTTGCTGCTCTGGTGTCATAGCATCCCACTTCTTGGCTTTGCTGTTGTTCCTCCACCGATAGTAGAAGTAGGTAAAGGGGTATTGTACAACCTGCGAACATGTGAGCTATGAGATTCAATCTTGAGGTAGGATGATTGTCTACTTACACACATCCAAATACAAATGACCAATAGGCCCTTGTTGGCTTTGAAGTACCGAGGGGCATCACTTGGTTGATAGACTTGGCTAGTCAGCATCCTCTGTTATGTTGAGTCTGAAGGAGAGCTACTTACTATTTGCGCCGATCATACCACTGACTTGAACCCACATATTGTACAGGCTACAAGCATATTTTAAGTTATATTTCACATCACCTATATGAGAGTTATAGACTTACGATGCGGACACTGTTCTGTTCTGGACGGATCCGGCATTCCTACTTGTCCAGGCAACTTGAATAGGATGCGTGCTGGCAGAGATTAGCAATTAGAAAGGAAGAAGCGGAATCCTCCGCGCTTACTAAGGGAAGGATAACAAAACTGTTGCAATAGCAAAGTAAGCCCAGGGGCTTGGATTCGCGATTACAATCAGGGCGATGAAGCATGGCAATAACCATGCATCCTCAGCCATGGCGACGAAACTGCGATTGTTACAGAGCTCGCTAGCAGCCGTAATGGCCAACATGGTGATACTTGACCCGATGATCCACGGGATTGAGAGCAGGTTGGTCTGGATGACGTTGAACTTGAGGTCTCGGAGCGACAAAGTAAGGTACTGGTTGACAGGGTACTTCGGCAAGCCGAAGAGCAAGCCAAGAGCGTACAATGGCCACATGTCGTAATCCTTGGAGCATTCCCAGATCTGCTTGACGGACAGACCTTGTCGGTTGTACATGCCGCCTTTCTGGGGATCGTCGCGGATGACTAGCAGAGTTTATTAGCTTTGAAAAAGGTGTTACATTCCTGGGAGACGTACCGGAGTTGACAATGATCTTCTCCTCCTTCTCGTTGAAGTAACCCTTGGGGTTCCACCAACTCTTCGTCTTGGCAGGGCATTGAGGCATAAGGAAGAACGAGCACAGTCCGACACAGACTAGAGCGATATTGTTAGCGATGTAGCCGAAACATTGTGGAGCGAAATTTGTTGACTTACAAGTGAAAGCACCTCTGGTAACGTGATGTTAGTAACTTAACAGCGTCGCAAGATCATTAGGGGGGGGCTTACTCGACGAGGAACAACCAACGCCAGCCCTCGTATCCCAAAATGCCGCGCATCGAAACCAGACCGACAGCAGCGAATCCAACACCGATGTCAACTAGAAAAGCCTATCAGTCAGAGTTGAAAGGAGCTCGAGAGGAGTGTAGAATGACATACCTAGTTGCGAAGACATCCAAAACCAGGCCAGGCGAATCGGAAGCTGGAAACAGACATTAGGAGGGTGTTTTAGTGCAGAAGTCCGGGACGGGATTGCTGACTGAAGTGCCTGTGTACCAATAACTCAAGTAGAGGATAGTGTCCCTGCCAAGGAGTTAGTCAAAAGCTTGACTAGGCCTGTCAAGGGCCTAGACTTACGGGATGAAACCTCCTTGAAAGGTTGCGCTAGAAACCGGGTCGTAAGTACACGTAATTTAGTTTTTCAGCTGCAACAACCACACTTACATGAGGTATCTTGTCGCAAGAAAGGACGCTCGACCCTTTAGGAAGAATTGCGCTCCAGAGATGATAGAGAAGAGGCAAATCTGGATGGGAATCCACAGATCGGGTCCAATACTGCAAGGCTCAATCAGTACAAATTCACAATTTGGCAGGCAGGGACTACTGACCGCTTGGAAATCAACTGCGATGGAAGCTCGGCAACAAGAAAGCCAACCCGGGATATTGTTTGACCAAGGTTCTAAGTCGGGTTAGCGGGTATCAGAGGAGCCAGTCTCCTCTAACTCACGTAGTCGCCTCGCGTCAACCCGAGATCGTCAAGCATATTATCGGAAACGGCGTTGGAGATATTGTTCCGGTCGATGTTGAGGGCTGCGAACATGACACAAGCCCAGACCTGTGAGTGATCAGCTTGCGTTCTTCTTCGAGTTGTCGGGGTCATTGTACCATGATTTTCCAGTCGACTTTACGCCTAACAGCACGTTCCTCTCTCCATGTCCATCGGAAACTGGGATCAAAAGCAGTCCAGTTCTCCCATTGCGGGTGGATGTAGAGGCTCTTGTACTCCTCGACATTCTCGGAATCCCAAATACTCGGTTGCGTGGCAATCTGTTGAGCATATTAGACGCCACCGGGGTCTTTCGCAAGTTGATATGAGTCGATATACGCACCGCGTCGAGGTCGTACTCTTCTGCCTTCGGTCCTTTCCGAATCCTGAAAAAGCGGAGGATGGCATCGCCCATTGCCGCTTCCATGCGTTGAGTCTGCTGCGTTGCAAGCGCGGGCGCTGTCGGAGGCGCGGCATCGACAGTAACCTTATCGTCGACAGCGGATTTGGAACCCAGGCCGCCATGGTCAGACGACGTATCGGACCCGGCTGGTGACGGCTTCCCAACTGGATGTTGCGAGGACATCTTGTTCATCGTCAAAAGATAGAACAATGACGTACGGTGTCTGCACAAAGCGAAAGTTCAAACCAAAACCCAGCCCGCATGCAGGACAGACGAACCGTTCTATATAAGTGTGTCTTGATAAATCTCTTCCAGCAGGGGTTTCAACATGGACTGCATGCCGAGCGAACGGTTTACTCTCCAGCTAAGCTGTCATCAAACGTCGCCACAAGGCGTGACGAGCATTTGAGGGTGCTAATGGGTAGGAAAGGGGCATGCTTTCTCCAAATCTCGGTCTGATACCGAAGGGAGATCCACAGGTAGATGACGACAGGCTACCTATTCAGTAATGCTGACCCTCCTGCAGCAGCTTAAACGGTTGTATTCCGAGGAGATGCAGAAATTGTATGGGAAGTCCATATATGCCATGCTGTTAGTTGCGGCACTTGTCGTAGCTTGGTCAAGGGTAGCCACATTTTCTTTAGTTTTCCTTGGACTCCGCGTTAAAGCTAAGCCCTATGCCACCAGTTTGTAACCTCGTCACAACCTTCGATTGACTCCTGATGGGCATTCTTTTTTTCTGCCCACGAAAAGTTGTCATCGTGATTGAACTCCTACAGTCGACGTATCGCTACTGTGGGAAAGACAAGGAACATTTGATAACTGGGGCTGATGCAACTGTGTGGGTGTCTAGTGTGTCGCGTCAGCTTGCCTGCAGCTCGCGCAATTGATTCACCATCGTCGGAGTCGATGGCGTGCTACACGTGACCACCTCCCGTTGAAGAGACCTCAAACCTGTCCAATCATTTTGCAATTGACTGTCATTCGGGGAATCTGAGCTCCTACACTGACAGTTTCATTGTAAGAAACGCGTTGATCTCTTTGCCAAATCTTAACGTGGTGCTAGCTGCGCTTCTCCATTCTGCACACATCGCATTCTCCTGCCCCTAGTGAGATACTGACATCCTGTTATTTTCCTTGTCTCCGAAGAAACAGCCGTCGGCCTTGAATGGTATTAAGTTTCTACAGACTACGGATAAGGTGCCACGGTAGGGGCTCCAGGTTGCGACCGCACTCACGGCCAGATCTGATGTGTGCCTTGGCACTAGATTTCCGGGTGTGATTCTTCCTGAAATCTTGTCATCACCTGGCTGGGGACAACGGTTCCGGCTCTGAAAGCTGCAACTCTGTATTTCATAAGAAATCTATGCTTTCTGGCACTTGAGGTTTGTTTTCCAAGCATATTCTGAGGGGCCATGAGCACGGATTGCCTCCTACCTTAAGTAGCTCAAATTAGGTGATAACACCATGATGGTTCCCGCTCAACACGTCGACTCTATTCCTGGCTTCCCTAATACTACTATTGCTGCTACTACTGATGCTACCATTCTTTCTACTGTCTGCATATTCCACACGTATTACTCTATAGGAACCATGGGGCGATAAGGAAACCAATGATAATGGCTATGAGAAGGCAACTACTTAGTTGTGTGCCTCCTGATCTCTGACTCCGCGATGCCACACCATGGTCTAAACTAACTACTTACCTTACACCACGGAAGCCATGTGTCTCCACAATCTAAATTACCCATAATTCTGCTGAGAAACACTCATGGCGATTCTGAGAGTTCGAACAAGCCTTATTGATGCAACCTTTGTGCTGTTGCATATGTGTGTTGCCATGGTACGATGTCGGATCGAGGTAGCGAACCAACTTCGACACGTCCATTCTCCCTGTGAGGCTGAGTTGTCTTGCGTCAGTACTTTGATGATGCAAACTAATCCCTCAAAAGTACTGATCTCTTGTAAGCATGATGCGATTGGAATCAACTCCCCACTTATACGTCGCATAACAGAGTCTCCAATCGAACTGATGCAAAGAGTAGCCTCTTTTGCCAGAGACACTGGACATCATGAGGATACCTGTTGCATCGATGTGTTCCGAGCTGTTACAAGCGCAACACTGTGAACGAATGTGACGCCAAAGTTTACTTTGATAGCAGTCCGGCCTTTCTATACCTGCCTCCCTGGAACAGACACAACGCTCCCAGTCGAAAGGCGACATGAATTGGTGGGAACTGAAAGTAAGATGTGGAGAAAGGTATTCGTTGCCATATCGCTCCTCTACGGCATCTAGACCCTGCCGAATGAGGTCTTTTCTAACGAGCTGTCCGCTTTGTACATCTCATACCACCATAGTCCAGTGTAAACGCAAGAAGTGGTTGCTGGAGATAGATAGCGTTTGGGAGTGTTCCCGTCCTTTTGACTGGAAGGGCATTTGACAAACCTGACATGACAATCTTAGGCTCTTCGAGCCCTTCTGAGCGGGTGCTCTCTCTATCCATCTGAATATGCCAAGCAGGGACATGTATTGATGAGAGCATATCTGGATCTTTCTCTCCCAGCCCATACATATCGGGCGATCTTTGACAAGCTGATTCTCAGAGAATAGAGCCTTGCGGTGAATTCTTTTGTAATTGGTGCAAAACACGTGCCCCTTTTCCTGATAATCGTCAACTTTGGGACAAACCAGGGTGGTAGGTGTAGATTGACTCCTCAAGCAAACTTCGCAAACGGCATTCAGTTTTAACCTGTGTGCGATCTCTCGTTTATCTTTAGCAGAGGGATCATTCAACTACATTTCGACAATTGGCCTGAGTCCGCTTTGCAAATCGCCACAGCCCTTGAGTTTCTTTTGTCCATGCCGCAAATGATTGACTGAGTACTGATGGTCGGAAGCGATGTGAAATGGTCGACTTAATTCGTTTTCGAATTTTGAATGATTTTTAGGTAGCTCTACTGGCTTTTGAAGGCTAGAGAAACAAGCATGTTCGAATGCCGAGAAGAGCATGGAGCAACTTTGTCGCAGACAGAATATGTCGACGGGATCCAGACGTTCCATGACTAGCAGCTGTATCTTGAGTGGAATCTGATATACCAGGAATTCTTTCGCATTGATTCCGGCGTGCTTTTTTGTTGACTTTTGATCATAACCGGTGTAAATTTTGCCTCATCTGCAGGCTTTGCTGGCTTTCTGATAGGGTGTAATCGAATCGCCATTCTGTGTTGGCGATTGGCGGTATGGAGGCAATAAATTGAAAATGCTGACACACAGGGAAGATAGTCCTGTGATAAGATACTCCCAAAATTGACCCATTACGAATGGGGAAAAAAGCGATATGCCCGGATGTATAGAGATAAATGTGACAAGGCAATGAGGTGGTAAGCGAGCCGTGCTCGTGACGAAGATACAAACGCCGTTTTGAGAACCGGCGTGTGTACCAATTGATTAGGATATGGAGCTGGACGTACGACCCGAGTGGTAGTTGGGGCGAGGAAAGAGCGAAAGAGACAAGAGGTTGCAGAGAAACGGATGGTAAACATGGGGTGCATTATGCTAATCCTGGGGGCTTCAGTCTTTTCAAGGTGGAATGTCACGATAAGGTCTACTACCGGTAGGACCTTGTTGAAGGAGCGTAACATCAAACAATGAGCTGCTTAGTGACTTTGATTGTAGATGGATTTAGGTCGGTTGGCGGCTCCCGTGTTTCTGGCACCAACCTTTATGGTCGAACCTCATCACGTTCATAGGTACCTTATGTACTAGGTAGGCACCCCCAGTGAACCGGTGTGGTAATAAGGCGTAATTGCTGGCCGGCAATTACGGTTCCGTTTTTGTACGACAACCGGCGAGTTGCCCCCGCTTCAAATAGCTCTTCGTTATTACATACATACACAGAAAGTAGATCCTCTGCCATAACTACATGAACTTTCAAAACGTGTGACGACTCTTTCCTACTGCATGAATACTTACATGTATCCTTCTAATCCAATCAACGCCTTACAAGGATGCTGCGGGCAATCCACCACTAGCCTCTCACTGGAGGGTCGGATGCCTCAGAGATGAACCGTATTGTCGCTTTGGCGACCTCGTAAGTAGCCTAGGAGACGTTGATGGGCGCACGCAGAGACCCCTGCACAGCGGTGCTTGCCAGTTTCAATAGACTCTAAAGTCGCATGCGGAATGATTGTTGAGCTCATGGTAAGGTCACCGTAATGAAGTGAAAATGATTCAACATAAATCAGGTACGCATTGACCGCGAAACCATCTCTTGATACCATTTACAGGACATTATTGCCGCAATATCACATGTAAGTTGGAAGGGAGGACTTGGCGTAGTGAGAGTAGCCCCAAACGCCCATATGTATGTACTCCATCTGTTGCACCATCAATCACGAAGCCGATAGAGAAGATGCCAGGCCATCAGTCAGACTTTAGTCAAGCTACAGTCATGCTGTACCTTATGGCTGTAAATATCTGTAAAGGAGTTGAGCAGAGTGTATGTAACCCGAGCACTGACGAAAATGGCCCCTGGGAAGGATGATGTGCCCCGCGCTCTCAGTGCCCCGCAACGCGTTGGTAGCTTGATCGCGTCTTGCTGTGTGGCGTGGACGCGATTATCTCACCCCTCCTACTTAAGCCCCAATACGCTGAACCTTTCACATTGACAAGTCACCTGGCCTGTTGTACGCGCTGCGAACTACGTTGCTGTACCTTGAATTAAATACATCGATATTCTTCAATTTATTCAACAACATCTTGCAAGGCAATTTCCAAATGAATCCGCAATGAGTGGTCTAATAGAGAGCATTAAGGCCCACTGGAGTCGAGTACCCTGCGGCGGTTGTGGCAGCGTCTACCCCAAACTGTGTTTCTCCGTCAGAGATCAACGATGCGCCAATCGCAAAGAGGTGCTTACCATCGCTGCGGACTGCGAAGTGGCAATAGCTGAGAGAGAAAATATCAACGATCGGGTGGAAGCTTTCAAGCAGGACGAGGATCGTCTGCACGAGACGCTGGCCCGCGAGGACGTCTACATTAAGTCTCTTGAAGCCGCACTTGAGGAAGCGCGGAATCGCCGTAGGAAAACGCGTGAAGAACATAATACCCGCTGGGCCGACTTTACAAAAAACTTCGACGGCCACCGAGACACGATCAACAAGTCTAGTCATTTGGTTAATCGGTTGCATGAAGCCACGAGGAGGATGTATGCCCTTGACCCTAGACGCATCACGGACCACAGCCTAGAGGATCACGACCGTTCTGAAGAAAACAAGGAAAATATAGGACCTCAGCGGGAGGTTTGCAGTATCACTCCGCCGACCTACCTCGCAAGCGACGACATTCGGCCGAGTGAGGGTGAATGGACTTGCATGATGAGAGAAGGGACGACAAAGTATCATGCCGTCGCGAACTGGGTTTTGGCCACCCTCGATGCGCAACCTGAATTTGATCGGAGAGTTGGTGTCAGCGACAATGGCCAGACATTGTCATCGGCGAGGAGACCACGGAGACAAATGAGTTGTGGTCAACGCCATCGGTACCGACCGTACTACTCTCGAGGTTGACATTTGCTCCGGAGTAGCTGAGCTTCCTCCCCTTGGATGATGGCACATACACATCTAATACTAGCCTGACAGTTGGATCATTTTTATCAAGCTACCTGTGATATTGCCTCGCCGAATGCAAGGCTGTTCCTTGATGCGCCAGAGTCCGCTACCACTGGCGCTTTTCCGCCATTTGATGGACGCTAACCCTCGACAACAGACGAGAGCGTTGAGACGGAGATGTATGAAGGAAGGCAATTCCCGCTGATACGGTGCGCCCTAGTTAACGGTGCCCGGCCCTCTGGGCGATCACCCCACCAAACTTCCGGGCATCATGGTGGAGTTGAGTCCCCCGATGGAAAGACAGTACTGTAGGATACACGCGTCATCTTACCTATGATAACACGTAGAACCTGCGAATTGTCTTACACTCTCTGCTCTTAAGCCCTGCCTACCTACTACAGGAATGTGGCTTTGAATGTCTGAGTTTAAGCTGGTGCCAGCGATCAAGTGTGCCCCTGTGAAACTCTGGTAAGGGGATCCGTGCAATAACGCAGTTCAACGCGTCGTTGCTTGACGCGTCCGCGTCTCCGAGCACTAGGCCTTTAAACCCCCGCATCCACACGCTTCCACTTACACTGCTTTTTCTTGTCCAACACACTTTCGTAACGAATCCTCAGCGAGGTGTTTAAAGTGAGTGTATACTCAGGAGAGCAAATAAGACTCACTCGGACTCGGGTTACTCCATTCGTTAATACTACACAACTATCAAGAAAGTAAGGGCTACGGTGAGAAGGCCACTCAAGGTGAGAGGATCCGCTCCCGTGGAAAACCAACAGTGTGCTCACGCCTGCCAGATGCAACCCCTGTGGAAGTCAGAATACATCGGTGGCTTTGCAGAATGGGATCCGACGCCATGCAGAGGCTGCGGAAGAAGCGGCAATCACACCACCATCAAGCATAGAAATTGCGCAATGATGGAACTTGAATCCTCCGTCGCCGCGCGAGTTATGACCGATCGTGCTTGGGAACGACTGGAGCGTATTATCAAAAATGCAGAATACGTGATCGATGAGTTCGACGGGGAGTGCCAACTAGCAGATGCTGCCGTGCGTGAGATGGAAGATGCTATCAAGATGGCGGAGGAGATGGTAATTTCGCAAGCCGTCCTCGGCCCTCTGCGAAGGGCGTTGCGCAAGGCGGAGGAAACTCGCGACAGCGTTGTGCTCACGCGCATCAACCGAAAAAAGATGCTGGTGTCACTGTATAGACAGAGGATGGCAATGTGCGACTTGTTGAACGTGGCGGAGGTTCGCGAGGAACTGGCGATTGAGACGTACCTGGCGACCCGACCGACCAGCCGAGACACGAGACTGGAAGCGCCAGGAAGCGCTGCAGCACAAGCATCAGAACGGGCTAGGTGGTGGCAGCAGGAAGAGTTTGCCGATCCCGAAGAGCTCGAAGAGGATGAAGAGCAGCGATACCAGTACTTTCTAGATGACTGGAAATATCGTCGGGGGAAAAAAATCCGCGACCCTAAACTCGACTTTCTCCGCGATTGTATAAATTCACCATCCGTCGGCATTCCTCCAGGTTGTACACGTCGTGTCACAGTACAGGACGAAGAAGACAGTTGGGCTCAGACTCCCACTCAAGTGGCCTCTTCCACACCTGTTCACTCGATCAAGATAGAGGATGATGAAGAGCAGGAATTTGTCAGGCGTCCAACGCCACCATCTTCACCGCCCATGTCTTCATCACCCGAGACGATGTCGAGTCCCCGCAGACTGCTGTGGGGGCATACCAATGAAAGGGCGACACGACACAGCATGAAGCGCAAGGACAGCTCTCATCCGGCGTCTGATGATTCGATAGAAGAGGCGCTGGGCCGCGCATTCAGAAACATCGAGAAGTCCGAAAGTACTGGTGCTACTGCGGCAACGGGCCGGGCCCGACGAACTACGGGTGCTACTCGGCAGAAGCGGCGGGTCAGGCCGTACTAGAGTGAGACGCGGGTTGAGACCGTGAGACCCCCGAAACCCCGGGATGCCTGCGTGGAAGGGTTCTAGAATGGAAAGTTTGTACACTTGTGACACTTGTATTATAGCTATGAACAACTTTATGAAACAAAGACCAAGCTGACTCCGGGATATTGGATTAACAGAAACGGTTGGGAACTTGGAGATCGGCTCATCTCCTCCTTCTCCAACCCCTGACGCTCACAAGACCCTCAGAGGGGCGGTCCCATTCAGAAACTGGAGCTCCTTGTCAGGGGTCACAATGTAACCGAAAGTGAGAGTCATGAAAATCCCGCCGTATCCGTGTGCCACCTGAGCCGCTTTCCCCTATTTGGTAGCAATTTCGGTGGAGAACTGCAAAGAGAAAACCCAACGTTCAAAGTCAGTTTTTTCTTCAACCCATGTCTTTTTGCTTTTTTTTATGAAGAACATATCCGTCCATGGCTCCATGCCCCCATTCTCCTTTTCTTTGGCTGAGCAACGGCTGGAAACGAACCACTCCCCCGAAACTTGGATTTCTCATTGATGAGATCAGAGAAAGGATGAGCGAATCGGTATCAAAGCCATGCAATGGTGTGGAAACTTGCAGGAAGCTGCTGCAGCCAGGGTTTTCTTGCTCTTCCTGCCGGCAGGCATGGGTACCAGCACCAGGCTGTTGGAAACGAGTACTCCGTAGTTTCCTGGGGTTTGAGAGTTTGCTCGAGAGTTTCTCAGCACTGAGCACAACCATGATGCCATCGCGTGACATGTTTGTGAACGATCTTCAGCATAAACCAAGGTTTAGGGAGCTGCCAGACCTGCATCTGACGGCACAACTGACTCTTGACTCTTTATCCAACACCCAATGACGCATTACGTGTCTGCATACGAGAGTCCATACGTATCCTCATACGAACCTTGGGCCGTTCACCTGGGCACAAATGGAGTCGACTCAATATCGCTAACTCTTCCAAAAGATCCACATCCATCCCCCTGGACCTGGAGCAAAATGGGGTCCTCTGCAATGATGAAGAGGATCGTGACCCCCCGCCGCCCAGGTGCTTCCCATTAAGCTGTGAGAGAGAGGTGGTTTCTTTTCCTTCATTCCCGTTCACCTTAGGACCCTTTCCTGTCCGAATGTCCACCTTTGGACCCCTACCTACATCATCTACAGCCTCCTTTTGATATCCCCACCGGCGGGAAACAAGATCTTCGAACCACCAAAAGGTGAGACAAACCCCGTGCTTGATCGCAGCGGGAATCTGCCCATGGGGCACATTACTTAACAAATGCCTTCATTTGCGATCTCGATGAGTAAGGCTGAGTGAGCTGACATGGGGTTGAGTCAAGCGCGAACGTGTCCGTGACCTCGGAAAAGAGTGTACATTTCTGCTCTACTGGAGCAGTGACAGTCCAGCTAGATGGACCCGGACGTCTGCCGGAATTGCGGCCACAGTGGCAAGCACATTGACTTTGCGGACGCCCGATGCGCCATCACGGAGCGGGATGACGCCGAGCGCGACAAGCTCCAGGCCGACGCGGCCCTGGCCCGGGCCCGCGACATCTGCGAGACGTCGCTCTCGCTCATGAAGCGGCAAATGCAGGAGCTCGAGGACGCCAACGAGGCCATTGACGTACTGCGCGCCGCGCTGGCGGCCGCCGAGGACCGAAGGGAGCGCGTGCGGCGTGATCTCGGCACCCATGGCGACGTGTGCCTACTCGCGCGGTCGAACGTCGAGGCAGCGGAGGAGATGGCCATCTCGGCTGCCGGGCGGTACTTTGAGGCCGGAAGGGCTGTGACTGCGTTGGAGGATCGGGAGCAGTTGAGGAAGCAGTCGCCGAGTTTTCACGTCGAAGAGGCGCCGCCTTTGCCGGTGACTGTGCCTATGGAAGAGGATGACGATGCGGAGGAAGAAGCGAGGGAGAAGGAAGACCGGAGGTGGAAGAGGTCGAATGAGCGCTTTTGCAAGTGGTTACGGCAGTCTGAAGCGCAGCGGCAGATTATGAAGTCTTCGTGGACTAAGCTAAGGGTCGCGGAGAGGTTAGCTGGTGAGAGCGTCAACGTCGACGTTGATGTCGATGTCGACGTAGTTGACGAGGAGGAAGACGAGGAGACGGCTCGCCGGAAAAGGGTCCAGGCGTGGACTGCCGCACGGAGGCTGACAGACCAGCTTCCGCCAGAGGAGGACCCTACCATGGAGACGGAGTACCTTGAATCGGAGCCGACTGATTCCGCGGAGACCACGGAGGGATCTTCTGAGCCATTGGTGTTGGCGCCGGCACCGACGTCTGCTCCTACTCTCTCCGCTCACAAAACCGGCGTATCCAAGAGAGCGCCGGCGCTGAGGACAAGGGCAAAGACTGGCAGAGCTGCGACGACGGCGACTGCACCTGCGACGCAAGCGCCCCAGACTGTGCCGTCAAGTCCGATAAAAGGACGCAACCTACGGACTGCTCGAAGGGTGGAAAGCCAGACTCGCTCGGAACCGACGCGGCCGACAACAGCTACGACAACGGCGACGAAGAGGGTGAAGAGGGAGCCGAAGACAACATCTGCGGTCGTGATGGGGAAGACGGGGACTACCACTGCTCCTAGCTCAGATGGTGCCGCCGCTGGCCGGCCGGCTGCGCGGACACGGGCTCGGACTGGGAAGACCCCGGCAGCGCCTACGGTAGCGGCAGCGGAAACACCGGCGGCGACACGGCCTCAGAGGGCTACGAGAAGGAGGTCGGTGAGAGTTCAGCCATACCCTCAACCGGGTGCTCAGCCGAGATGGAAGTGAGGTGTTTTAATTGATGTGGCCATGATTGGATGGTCTAGTAGTTGTGTTGAAACTGTGAAGGCCTTGAGGAGGGGGCCGATGCCCTCCTCGTCCATACCCCTCAGATTGAATAGTCTCAATTCATAGCGTTTCTTTTGTCAATTGCCCACCCATTAAGTCGGCTGTACTCGATGTTTTCTAGTCACATGTGTTCGCCAGGAGCCCAGTCATGAAAAGATGTGGTGTTATTTGTTAAGAAAATGAGTGAGAGTCATCTGATTAGATGACCATAAAATGTCGCCATCGGAGCTACCCATCACGACATGGCGGACCGTCAACTCTAAAAGAACCTCCACACCGAATCCGCACTTCTCGTCTTCTTGAAAGCGCTGTACCATCTACACAGCGGATACATAATCGCCATAACAACCAGCCAATTCGCCCACCAAACCCAAATGTTACTGACCCCGACCGCAGGCCGACCGTCCATTGGTGGAGGCAGGCCGTTCTCGCGCCCGAAGAGCCCAACGAGCAGCATGCACAAGCTAAAGAGGATGACGAGATGCGTGAGGTAGAAAAAGAGTGCCGACGTGCCGAACACGAGAAGAACGCCGAGCCACTCTGTCGCAACCCGCGGAGGCACCGAACCAAAGATGGCGAGCAGGAAGAACGTCGCCGCGAGAGTGTATGCGAAGAAGGCAAAGTCTGGCGGGTACTTCACGACGTAAAAGAAGGACGCCACGGAAACGAGGTACGGGTTCGCATCTGGGCTCGCCGCCTGATCCGGGGTCCGCAGACATCCTTCAGACAGATTCCCAATGCGGAGTACGCGTGTGAGGACGAAGAGAACGCTGAAGACGAGGCCCGCGGCGACGTTGCCGCATGCCAGCTTCGTGGGCGACAAGGGACGAACAAGGATGATGCGCGCGTAGAGGAGGCCCAGGATGGCAAACGAGAGCCACGCCAGAGGTGGGAAGCCGGACATGACGTGCGGGCGGTTGACTTCAAAGAACCAGAAGCGCCAAAAGTCGTTGGCTACCGTGCCGGTGACAGGAGAAGACGAGGCGGCGGCGCAGGCTCCATGGGTCGGCGACACCCAGTGGTTCCAGCAAATCGTGACGAAGCCGAGAACAAGCAGCACGGCGTTGTGGATGTGCCATGAAATCTGTTGGGCGCGAGCGGAAGCCTTCGACTTGGGCGGATCATCATAGCCTGTATGAACGAGGAGAGGCGTCCTCTCACTTCCGTCGCCGCGACGACGACGACGACCACCTCCACAACCGGTACCTACAAAGAAACGATCGAGCAGGTTAGCCAACAACGGCTCCGTCTCGTTAATAGCGAGCCACAAGAGGCCGACGAGGAGGTAATCCACCGCCAGCGCCACGAGGACCATGTTAAGAAACCACAGCTGGCCCTGCGTCAGCACGAACCCCATGACCGTCGAGACGGCCGTCAAAATGACGGCGCGCGTTGCAAAGTGCTTTGCCATCCGGGCGGAGGACCACCCCATCTTGAGGCGGGAGCGGCCGAAATACGCGACGCCCATGCCGAGGAGGAAAGTGAAGCCGGGGGCGCAGAGGTGCGAGAGCATGCGGACGGCGTAGCCAAAGTGACCGTTCCAGCGCTCGACGACGGCGGAGTCGGATTCTTGGTGGTTTGCACCGGTGGAATGTGGCCAGGCGTTGAGGCCGACTACATTGTGGTCCATTGCCATGAACATCATCAGCAGTCCACGGAGGAGGTCCGGGGCCAGAGCGCGGGTTGGCGGCGGCGGAGGTGAGGCATCGTCAGCTTGTGCTGGCTGCTCTGGCAAAATGGTCGGCCGGCGTCCGTTTGCTAGTGCCCGGAGGGAATCCGTGGCTTTTGCAGTTGTCGTTGAAGGCGGCTGAGAGGTGCCGTAGGTGTAGCCGTTGGACGACGTGCTCGGCTCTGCCGTGTTGACGTTGTCGTCGTCAGACTCGGCTGCCGTCACGGACTCCTCATCGTTGGGGAGGGTGTGCAAGGACGTATCCTCCTCATCCCGATGGAAACCTCGTACGTTGGGGTCTTTGAGAGACTCTCGTAATATGGAAGCGAGATTGGCGTCTGTCGAAGCCATCTTGCTTGCCGGGTTATGTTGGTTTACGTTGAGAGCATTCAACAGTTTTCATGAGTCTCACAAGAGGAGGACCTGAAGCACAAGAAGGCAAAAGGAACGGTTTATGAACTGTGTCAAGGCTGTTCAACGCCTACTAGGTATGGGAGGATTAGTCAACCGAACGCAGGCTTCCGCCTGACCCGCGTCGCCGCGTCGCGAGAGGGAGGAACACACGGGCAGAGTGTCCAAGAGGGGGATCTTAGCGTGGGCAAAAAAAGGGCGAATTCTATTCTGGTGGAACGTCCTGTCGCAGTTGATGACGTGCACCAATTGCAGTTGGGGGAAATCTGGAACTGGCGGAGCGGAGGACGCGGGCGGCGGCTCAGGCACGAGACAAAGACCGAGTGGACATTAGGCTTTGTTTTGAGTACTTTTATTCATCTCGATGGTCTCTTTCAGGTTCCCCTGCGTCAGGCACTGCATCAAGCAGCATACTAGTTCTTGGTTATAGTCAAGTGATACCATCTTGTCGGACTCAAGTTGCTTCAAGCTGGAGAGCACCTCGAAGAGGTAAGCGAACAGAACAAAAGAGCTTCAACTCGCCCCTCGGTGACTTTTGCAGCTGAGCAATGTGAGGCGGGCCAACTTCAGCCCCGAGCGGCTCAGCCGTCTGAACTTTCCGAGCGACATGTCCGCCGCTAGACACCCACCCAGATCTTCAAACTCCGCATACTTCATCAGCATTGTCTTAGTTGCTGATTTCGAGGTTGTTTTCATCCATTTATCTCAATCAACATGAGCACAAAAAGGGACACTCCCAAACCTTCGTCGCTAGGTTCAGGGGCTCTTCTTAGGCGGTGTCGCAACAGGCCGTCTGTCCCGGTTCACTGGTTAGACTTCCCGCTGACCGCCTCAACCGTGTGGATCTGTTCCTGACATGGGCCTGAGAACATGTGGCACCGCATAACGGGCTCTCTGGGCGTGACCTGCCAGCGAAACGCTGCATCTGGGGACCTGCCGCAGCCCGATAGCAAGGGATCTACCCGTAGGATCTTTTGATTATCAGGAACCCGCAAGCTTGCCACAGGTGGCCGGACTTGACGCGCAGACTTGTCAATTGATCTGATTCTGCGTTGCTGTAAACGACCTTCTCTTTCTCACGTCAGCTTGGGAGCCGCTAGCAGGATGAAGCTTTGGTGGCTCATTCCAACAAATTCCGCGCAGCCACAGCAACTTGAGTGACTGAACACACTTGAGGACTTAGGTCGGCGCGGGGTCAATAAATGGGGATTGAACTCAACTGAATGAGTCAGCATGACTCTCCCGATCTGCCAGTGCAGTTCAAGAGTCCTTCGGTCAGTACACGCAAAGCCAGCCCAGATCCATGCCCATTTCAACTCTTTTGACTTCGGGACCAGGACATCTCGACGGTGTCTCGGTCTCGTGTCAACATTACATGTGGTATCTAGAAGACGGCCGAAGCCGCGGAGGTCACCGCACCTTACCTTAGACATGTTCCGGTTCAGTTTCCCAGCCGTCTTCCGAACTTGATCCATTTCAGCCGATCGCGGGTGAATCAACTCGTCCTGATTGAGCATTAAGAAACGCTTCTATTGGCGAAAACTTGTGTAGCTGATTCTTAGTCTGCAAGTTGTCATTGCTCGTTGCTATCCGCCATCCCCTCACACGGCAGCTCATAAAATGCGGAGGGATTCTGGAGACCCCATCAGTAAGCCTTTGCCGTTCCGAGTTCCGACCTCCGTTGGGACCCCACTTCAACTCATCCGCGGGGCATTATCGCGGGGCAATAAATGAACCCTCAGGCCGTGATGAGTTGATATCAATGAGAAAGCCGAGACGAGAATTATTGGTTGAAGGCGAGAATATCACTCAAAATGGCAGACAAGACAGATATTGAGGCTATTCTCAAGACATTAACTCTTGAAGAAAAGGTAACGTTCCTTGTAACCTCTGTACCGTCATATCACTGACCCCTCACTCTTAGATCCGCCTTCTCGCAGGCCGCAACTTCGTCGAAACTGGCGATGTCCCCGATAAAGGGGTGCCTGCAATCAAGGTATTCATACCCCCAACAGCTCCATATTCCAAAGGCTCAGAACTGACCATATTATCACAGACAACAGATGGCCCCAACGGCACCCGCGGCGCTGCGATAGACGGCAGCACAAAAGCAGCATGTTTCCCGGCTGCCTGTAGCATAGCGGCGACCTTTGATCGACGCATAGCCCGCTCCGTCGGCGCGGCTCTCGCCCAGGAATCCAAAGCAAAGGGAGCCCGCTGTCTCCTCGCGCCCACAGTATGCATCCACCGCCACCCGCTTGGAGGGCGCAACTTCGAGAGCTACAGCGAGGACCCCTTCCTTGCGGGCAAGCTCGCCTCGGAGATGATCCAGGGGTGCCAAAGTCTGGGCGTCAGCGCGACGATTAAGCATTTCGTCGCCAATGAGCAAGAGACTGCGAGGACAACGGTGGACGAGACAATTAGTGAGCGGGCGTTGAGAGAGATCTACCTCAAGCCGTTTGAGATTGCGATCAAGGAGGCAAAGCCTTGGGCCATCATGTCTGCTTACAACCTCATCAACGGAAAGCACTGCGATTCGAATGAGTGGTTGCTGAAGGAGGTCCTAAGAGGGGAGTGGGGATGGAAGGGTCTGGTCATGAGCGATTGGGGCGGAACCAACTCCGTGGCGGAAGGAATCAAAGCTGGCATGGATATTGAGATGCCTGGGCCTCCGAGAATACGCAAGCCCGCGGCCGTGCTCGAGGCCGTGAAGAACGGCGAGGTCACCGAGGCCGATATCGACGAGCGCGTACGTACGATACTCGAGTGGACGGAACAGCTCAACGGCTTCAAAGACCCGACCATCACCGTGGAAAAGGCAATCGATCGCCCCGAACACCGTGCCTTGATTCGGGATGCGGGCGCGCGAGGCATCGTTCTCCTCAAGAACGACAACAATATCCTCCCACTCACGAAGGAAAAGGTGAAAGGCAAGAAGATTGCCCTCATCGGCTACGCCAAAGACGGCCTCGCCCACGGCGGCGGCAGCGCAAGCGTGAACGCACACTACAGACTCCCGCCCTGGGACGCCCTCCATGAGGCCCTGGGCTCCGACGTGGAGTTCACCTACGCAAAAGGTGCTCACAAGGAGCGTCTTCTCCCGCCCATCACCCACGACGGAAGGGTCGGCACCATCGTCGGTCTGGACGGGAAACCTGGCTTCAGCCGGGTGTTCTACGACTTTGGCAAGGAGGATGCCCAGCCTGTTTCGGTCCTCAATAGCTATCCAAACTCGGCTTACTCCCCGTTAGGCTCCCAGGAGTCAATGTGGAAGACACTCGACATCGTTGGCGACTTCACGCCTTCCGAGACGGGTTCGCACTACATCGCCTGCTCAGGCATAGGCCCGACTCAGGTGTTTGTAGATGACGAGGTCGTCTTCGAGCAAAAAGGAAATTGCGCAGATCCTATGGGCGCTTTATTCCAAGCCGCCAACGAGCCGCAAACAAAACATGCTTTTACAGCAGGCAAAACCTACCGCCTCCGCATCCACAGCAAACCGCCTACCAAGATCGGTCTTGAGATCCTGGAAGGCCGCACAGGTGTGCGAATGGGCTTCGGGCTGGAATCAGACCGAGACGCGGACCTTCAGGGCGAAGCTGCGCGGGTGGCTGCCGAAGCGGACCTTGCTATCGTATTCACCGGACATGATCCGCAGTGGGAGACGGAAGGCCGCGATCAGGAATCGTTCCACCTGCCCTACGACCAGGATGGGCTTATTGATGTCGTCGCGAAGGCTAGCGGCGGCAAGACGATCGTAGTCAACTCTACCGGCGTGGCGGTCGCGATGCCCTGGCTTGGCAAGGTGTCTGCTCTGGCGCAGTCGTGGTTCCCCGGCCAGGAGTGCGGCAATGCCATTGCTGATGTGCTCACCGGTGCCGTAAACCCTGAGGGTAAACTGCCTGTCAGTTTCCCTGCTCGCGTTGAGGATGCTCCCGCACATGGGAACTTCCCTGGAAAGAGAGGTGATGATGGAGTGCTCAGGGTCGAGTATGCCGAGGGCGTATTTGTTGGATACAGGCACTACGACCGTGTGGCAAAGGAGGTACTGAACTTCCCCTTTGGATACGGTCTTTCGTACACAACCTTCGAGTACACAGGCTTCCAAGTGATAAGGATCAATTCTGCTGGAAACGAGTTTGAAGCCTCAGTGGAGGTTTCCAACACGGGTGCCGTCGCCGGCGGCGCTGCAATCCAGGTGTATGCCGGGCGAACGAAGAGGTCAGCAGACACGCCGGCCAAGGTGCTCGTGGCGTTTGAAAAGGTTCAGCTGGAGCCCGGAAGAAACGCCACGGTCAAATTGGCAATCTCGGCAAAGGATTTTGCTTCATTTGACGACTCAGCGAGAGAATGGGTTCTCGATGCTGGAGACTACAGCTTTTACCTTGGCCAATCTGCCGCCGAGACACTGAATACTGTGTTACTGACTTTGGAGAAGATGACCTACCATTTGTAGCGACGCAAAAGAGAACAAGCGATAGTGTCAGTGGATAGTACGGATGCCAAGTAGCGATCGTTGTCTTAGAGAGATGGACATGAGAGATGAAGATGAGATTGGGTGGCTGGCAGCAAAGGGGTAAGAGATAAGTCGAGAAGAAATGCTTGAGACAAGCCGGCAAGGCCCCGATAATTTTCTGACTCTTTGGTTCTTTGTAATCACATAAATGAGAAATCAGGCCGTATCTATCACATGCCGCCACCGCCATCAACGCCACCTCCTCCTCCTCCACCTCCGTCCATACCCGCGTCTAAACCTCCCCATCCTCCATCAACTCCTCCCCCGTCGCAGTCATGAGAGAATCCATCACCACCATCACTAAAATCCCACCCCCCCAGGTCTTGGGCTTGTTCAAAACCGGTCAACCCCGTAAAATCACACATACAGTCACACAAACTCCCTGATGTAAAGTCCACTGATGCGCCAAACCCATCCAGCCCTTCAGCAACGAATGCCCCATCTGTGGAGGGAAAAGCTCCTTCAGTGCCCAAAGCTTTTGGACCAACGTTAGCCTGTACGGCGGACGACGAGAACCTTGCGTTCGCGATGATTTTATCCACGCCAACGGATCGACTGTCACGAAGAGCTTTGTAAGCTTCTACTTGGCAATCGTGGGCTGCATCGGCCCAGTCAGCCAGGGTGCAGTCGTGACCCTTGACGTGCTCGTAGGAATGGCTGAAGGGCTGGGCCCGATGAATGCCAGCGAGCTTGACTCGATCATGTTCCATCAAGTTGCTGCCGGCACGAGGGACAAGATTGCCGTGTCCATGCCTCTTCAGCTTCTTCAGTTTTGACCTGCGCTTGTTTTTATGGAATAATCCCCAGGACCTTGCCGTGTTGAAGAAGACCACACCGTGGGCCTTAAAGTTCCATTGGCAGCTTGAACGGAATAGGTCTGACCGATGCATCGCGACGGCTATGCAGCCTAGCACCTCGAGCGCCTCTAGTACGCTCAATCTATTGTCCATCCACTCGTCGTAACCGATCTGAGAACTGCTCTGGCTGGAATCGTTGTACGAGGGCGTATAGAACTGTCGCTCCCTAAACATATGGAGCTGAGCGACAGACCACGCGTCAAACGGAAATGCCCACAGGTGTTTTGTCAATCGACATTCTCCGCATTTCACTTGAGGCTGTAGATCTTCCTCTTCTTGAGTCCGTGCCTCGGTGCAGTCCCATGGAAATAGGCCTTGATATCGAAATATGGGCTCCCGAAAACCTCCCCAGTCGGTCCAATACTCAACCAGACTATCGATGATATCTGTGTCGTTATGATGGTCAAATTGACGGTAGCGAAGAAGGAATTCTTCCGTGTGGCCATTTGACGCTGTTTCTCTCGAAAGTGGAATGACTTTCTTGGGGAATCCGTCATGGCAGCCCTTTCGGCACACGAAACTTAACAGGTACAAGATCTGTGAGGGGGGGTGTTTCTCCTGCTTGCAATCTCGTGCATAAACCATGAAGCTGCCAAATAAACTGCGATTGATGAGATTATCGCAAAACTTCTGGCAATTATTACTACCGGGGTGCCACTCTAGGATACGAATCGATGTTTAGCCATGAACCTGACCTATTATGAAGAAAATGGATGAGTGGTAAAGACGCAAAGAACAGAGGACAGACTTAGGGGAGTTTTTTCATCAAAGAGTCTATCGACGATGCTTTCAATGTAGGCCTTGGCGCGCAAATGAAGCAGAGCATGAAGCTTTTCGTATATGGGTCTCCTGATGCCCTTCAAGTCCTCTTGATTGCGGTCAATACCTTCGACGTATTGAGAGCTGGCATCGGCTACCATTTCGATGATTTCGGCCTCTTGAACACGGTCATCCTCAGTCAGGCCCCAAAATGCGCTGCCTACGACCTGTTTCATGAAGGCTTTCATCCGACGAGTTCTAGGGAGATGCTCGCTAGCAGAAAATAGGTGCCTGTCCTTACTCAGAGCTAAGCAGTTATGCAATGAACTTTGAGGTGTGGCTACTGGATGAAGCTGGAGTCGGTCTCTGACCGAGAAAAACACGCCTTGCTTGGACCTGAGAAGGTGAATTTAGCATAATGTGAATTACCAGGGAAGAAAAAATTCGAGGGGCTACACACTGTTCGACGCCGTTCTCAATCATCAGTGGCCCAATCGTGAGACTCATGTGAACGTTTCCATATGGGATCTCGGCCTCAACCTTTGTCACCTTTCCTACAATCTTGACGAACTGGTCAGCGATTCCCCTGCTCTCATCTCCTTGCAAATTCCCAATGTCGTCAAGCTCGTTCTTCTTTGCTGCGCAGTGCTCTGTTTTAAGTTGTACTAGAGGACAGTTTGAACGATGGAGAGAGCGCTGGCCGTGTTCAAAAGGGAACAGTTTCTCTCTCGCCGGCTCAGAAACACCCTCAAGACAATAACACAAAGTCTGTGCTTGTGCATCAGAAACACACGTTGATAGTATGCAATTCTTGTGAACTTTGCGCAGATCCTCCAGGTGAAATTCAAACCTGCATGTTCGTACACAAGTCTCACAGAAATTGAATGGGCGCCCGCCTGCAGATGATTTGTCACAAGCGCATTCATCTTTACATCGGAAGTATGTGCCTCTGATGGTAACTTTGCACTTAGAGCATTTGAGCGGCGCAAATTCTATTTGCGTTGGAACTTCTTCTGGTAGCATCGCAACCACTGCTAGGTTCAGTATGACTTAGTAGAGCAGTATCCTGATATACGAGTCGAGAGAACGGATGTGCTTACATTGCGATGCGCGTGGCCTAAGCCACTGCCCAAGTCTATAATCAGGATCCCGATGTTGGGTCACTTGTACACAACGAGAGATTGAGTCTTCCAATGATTCAAAACATAAAACGCCCCTTGAGATGAACTTACTCTTGTCTATATCAAGCATACCTAGACAAAGTGGTCAAACAAAGCTTTCAATCATTTCGATCCAGTGGCCTATGTGACCTCGGTATTTGGAATATCAGTCAAAGGAGGCCTACCTGCTGCTCTGAGGAGCATTTGCGCTATCCTCTTCTTGTCTGCAAGTCCTTCTGAGTCACTGGTGTCTAGATGGGCCAAAATGTCGGCCGCTCTAGATAAGAGGTAGTTAGTATGACGAAATGCGATCAATCATTAGGGCATTGAGCGCATAATAGACATGGTTGGTAGAACTCACACAGATCCGTCCGAAGCCACACCAGTAGCTCTTCGACAAAAGGCTTCTAAGCCAACCCAGTCTTCTGGCTGCACGCGAGCTGAGGGAGGTGTGGCATCATCTTCCCACATATTGAGGGCTCGGAGAATTTCGTCGAGGTCCCGTTCGATACCAGCCCAATATAACTTGCATAGTCGACGAACAGTGATTTCAGGATTGCCGTAACTTAGCGGTACAGGGAACCATTGCACTTTTTTGAGTTTTTTCCGAGGCAATCCAGTGGGAGAACGCAAGGAGGCTCCCATGGTGACTTGCCGATGCGATGGTTAAAGCGTGCAGTCTTGGCGTGGGATAACTGAGTAGTCAAATAGCACCAATGAGCAGGGACAGAAACAGGCGAAGAGTTATATAAGTATGTGTGAGTTGTTGGCGCGTCCAATTCACCTGTTAGCCATAGAACTACAGTCTTTCGCAATGTGGTGCTTTGCGTGCTTGAGAAGCACCCAATCATAAGTATGTTATGCAAGCCAAATCAAATATGGAAGGAGCTCATGGCTATCAATAATATGGGTGTTCCGTTTGAACTTCAACGAGAACCAATAAGTAGATGCTTGGCACTTGTCTCGCGCAGCACGCCGGTGGGTGATGCAAGTAAGAGAATATTGGCGACGTGCATTATCCAGTCAGCGGAACAATCCTAGTTCCAGGAGCGCAGTCTGCCTCTATTGAACCCCTCTATTGGACCATGTTGCAAGGCAGCCAACACCCTACACGACACACTGACGACTTGCCTCTCCTGATAGGTTCATGCAAATTTCGCGGGCGCGTTGTGTTACGTTGAGCCACTTGGCATTAATTCAGCCTGCGATACCGTGCATGTGGCTTGGTTGGCCGTCAATCCCCCTCCTCAGTGTCCCGATGTCCAACTGGAGAAGATAAACCCCTTCTGCTCTCCCCCATTCATGTAGAATTAGCTCTAGCTGTTGCTTATTATATTGAGAATCATCTCTTGCCCTACCTTTGTCTAGAAGTTTCGCAAAATTGCAAAATGTCAGTGACACGTCATGCTCTGGGTGCCTCTGCCTCTGGCGCAGAGTCTATGGGCTCCACTACATTGTCGGGTGCTTCAATAGCAGTTGCTACAATGCTCAGCAATCTCAGTGAACTCAGTGACAAAGCCCTTCTCGGTAAGTTTGTCCTTCTCCGCGTGATCAAAGTAGCGCCACCGCTACACCAGACACTACCACCTTGATGCTCACTCAGTCTGCCTCGACTACCTTAGCGATAGGGAGGGAATCTCTGGATCAAAAGGCCATGAGACAACGTATGATAAACTTGCGCTACGTAGTTTCAGATCGTTTCAAGGACAAAGTGAAAATGCCTAGCAAGAAGTGGGAAAGGTGCGTCATTGCCTGAGCTCATCTGTTGGGCTATCATAATCAACCACCCGACTAACGGTCATCTGAATATTGGCAGAAAACAACACACCGCTGTCTTAGTGCAGGTAGCTGCACTGTGCTCAAGGGCCGTCTATCGAAAGGACCCTGCTCAGGTTGTCCCTGAGCTTTCAGGATATGTTATCAAAGATAGACACTGGATAGAGCCCACATGGGACGGATCAGGAAAGGCTGCTGCTCTGTTCGAAATTGCACCAGCCACCCCAGACTTTCGCCAGAAGATACTGGTGATTGCGATTCGAGGGAGTGCGTCTAAGGTTGACTGGCTTGTCAACTTGGATAGCGCGCTAACAGAATCTCCTGGATTGATGGTGAGTGGTAAACCTTTTCCCCTTCCTGCTAGGCCTTTTATGCCCCGAACTGTGACGGGAGATAGCTGTTTGACAATGATGTAAATCTTGTAGAAACTCCCCGATTCGATCAGAAGACCAGTACTCAAAGTGCATCGCGGATTTGCTCAATGCGCCACGGCGCTTGCACCAGGTCTCTTGCATCAAATAAAAGCTGCCTTGGAAGATGACCAAATGCAAGATCAGACGGTCGAAATTGTCTTTACAGGTCATTCTGCTGGAGGAGCCGTTGCATGCTTGCTATTTTGCCACTTCTTAACTTGTTGTGGTTATGGTATGGGCTACAAACAAGTGGAATTCAGACCATGTCTGCTAGTTCTGAAGAAGACCGTCAAACTGACCAATGCGGTCATGCAGATTCGGGCTCAAATAAGCCGACGTTGTCTTGCATTACTTTCGGTTGCCCCCCTTTCATCAACGCCGACATCGATTCACGCCTCACCGACCTCTTTCCCGGAAGTGGCTTTCTCCGAGGGTCCATGCTGGCCTTCGTTAATGATGGCGATCCGATCCCACGCATGGACTCAGCATACGCCACGGAGTTGGCGCGCATCTGGAATCTAGTAGGAGGGAGCACTTGCCCGCCGATGAGCGCAATACCGGAGTTCAAGCCGCCTAAGCTACGTCTGAGTAGTCTCGGCGAAGTGGTATGGCTATCCAAAAAGGATCAGGAGATCAAAAATAAAGGGAACAAAGAAGAGAATGAAGGCTTGAAGGTCATAGCATGTTACCTTGGTCGTAACGACCTCGAAAAGCATGCTTGGGCAAACGTTTTGGCGCACGATATGAACCTGTACGTGAAGTTCACGACTCTCATTGGAAATGGCAATTTTAATGGCCGCAATGATTGGACAACGGTTACGAACGAAGGGCATTGTGTTATCAACTAGAAGGTTTATATAGGGAGAAGAATATGTCTATGTAGTAAAGCAGGTATTGCAGCTACCTTAGTCGAATAAATCCTTTGCTCACCGAGTAAACCTGATTTGACTAAAAAGTTCCTCAGGTAATATCGACTTTGAAACAATCTCTAAACGTTCGTGGCTTTGATTATTTGTGTATTACACAGAATTATACATTGGGAGGGTTCTTGAAGTTCACAGCCTCTATCAGTCATTTGGCTTAGCGTGAAGCACTCATAAATGTAAATACACTGGATTGCATCCCACAAAGACATTGCGGACTGCTTTTTGTGGCAACTTTTGGAAGCATAGTCATGATTGTCTACCTATTAGACAGTGAGTAAGCGACTACATTAGTTGGTGATTGAGTCTAGTTTGAAGAGATTTCTTGATGCATAGGGTGTTCAGATGACAATGGCCAGTACGCAGTATGTCGCGATGAGACCTGAGGCTCGGCAGAAACTTCATGTTCATCCCGAAGAAAGACATTCTCTGCATCCACCACTGTAACATTCTGGCAACTTAAGCCATCACCAGGCCCCAATATCACACCAAGGTCCTGCCTATCGTGGTAAAAAACATTGACATGACTAAACGTTTGCTGACTGGTCTAATGTGAATCACTACGAGCAGAGAGCACTTGTAAAGGCGCTGTTTCAACCAGAACACATAAAGAGGACCATTGAGAACGCAAAGCAAAGGCCAAAATAGAGAATCACGCATCCTAGTGGCCTGTTTACAGGTGACAAATATCGATATGAAACCTAGTCCCGGGAGGTTGTCACAGACCGTATGCAAAAGTCGAGATCAATACCACGGGTCTTCCGTGTTCTGAAAAGTCTGGACATGTAAATAGTAGATGGTGTCACTACAGTGACGGGCGAGAGTGGGTAAGTGGCTGTCTGTATTGGTAGAAAGGGCACCATCGTCGTCTGCCGTCTTCTATTCGACAGCGAGAAACGATAGATCGGGTCCAAGCCGGAGCAGGACGTCATCTAGCATTGTGCCCGGCAAATCCATGCTGCAAAAAGTGCCTTAGTCCAAGACATCTGAGTGTACATGAGTATTTAGCCTCGAGTTAACTTCCCGCGCATACGAATCCTAATAGCAAAGTTGTCTAGCACTCTGAACCTTGTGATCTAGACAAGGAATTGTCGCTGTAATTGAAACGGAGACAATGATTAATCAGATTCGGTAGGTCATGCTCAAGACACCAAGCAACCCCTTGAATCACCAACGACCTGGAACGGAGCCGAGGAGCATAAGGTCATCGTCAAAGCATGGACAGTAACCGTACGGCGCGTCTCTGGTTCATAGTCGCATTATGGCCAGGGGATCGTTGTGTAACACAAGCAGTAGCTATATCCCCGCCGGAGCGTCAGCCGAGCGGTAAGCATTGCCTCAACAAGCACCCCTTTCCCGCAATAGAAGCCCCAGCGAAGCTGAGATCCGTTGACAGCCGCGGACAACGGCTGTGCGGGCCGTCTGAGTCCCTGATTCATGACGGCCGCACTCGGTGCGACGGCGTTTGTGGAGCGCTGTGGCCTCCTTGCCAAGCTTGCCAAACAATCAGGCGTGAGCGAAAGCTTAAATCGATGTTAACCCGCAACAGGATGTGACCCCAGCAACTTGAGATACGGCGATCCTAGCAAGTGAGAAGCACTGACAGCCGTAAAGATCGGCTCCACCAATCGATTGACTTTCGATTTACGACTTGCCGCACCCCCCTAATCTGTGAAGAACAGCGTAACAGCATTTGTCTGGCAATGGATGTCCTTGCTCAAGATAAAGGCTGACATCAAACCTTATTCCCGTCGATTGCCATTAGCAGAAACCACCTTAGCTGATATCTGTAGATCACTTCCCTCATTCGTCCTTCAGAATATCAAACATGGCTAGATATCTCGGTTATGTGATTGAGAACTGATTCATGGCGGCCGCACGGTTACACCGTTGTCTGGCGGCGGGGTCCATGGCAAACGTTGGCCCGGATGCGAAACCTTACGCCGGAGTGTGGGGCAGACACGACCGGGTTCCGGCTTTGAACCAACTACATTCCTTCCGGTTAGTAAGTCAAACCACCCACTTTTGGCCCACCCCCCCTTTTGGCCCACCCTAATAATATAGTCTTAAAACATCGATATCAACTATAGTTAATTATTTAACTACTTTCTACTACTATAATAATATAATTATTATTCTTACTAAGTAACTCGACCCCTATGAGTCGATTAGAACTAATTAAATAGTTACTAAAGTCTTCTTAAGCCTTTTATACGTCCTAAATACTTATAAACTTAGTATTTAAGTTTATTAATATATATATATTTTTTTTTAAACTTTATATACTTAACTCTTATTTTTAAAAATCGAATTTAGTATTAAAATATAGCTAAGTAATAGGCCTACTTATTAAATACCTTTTTTATTTTTTTAAATAGTAATTATTAAGTAGTATTATTTAAACTAAGCTTTATAAATAGCTTTAAGTAGTCGCTAAGCTTACTAGCTTTTTTAAGAATTAACTAGTTAATAATAGAGGTTATTAATACCTAATTAAGTAGTTTTTTAATATTATTAGTTATTTACTTAGTTTCTATACCCCTTTTAAATAGTATAACTTATATAAATAAGATTATTAAATTAAGAAATAGCTTAGCTATATTAAATAGCTATAGTTTAGTTATTTTCTACTTACTTTATATATTTAATAATATTAAACTAGCTAAATAAGTAAACTAATAATAGCTTAAACAATACCGCTTTTTAATAATAATAAAATTATTTACTATATCCTCTTTACTAAGCTCCTTTTTATAATAGGATTTAATAGGACTAAAAATAGCTATATTTAACCGCTAGAGGATATAGGAAGTATATAGTAATAAAAATAATAAATAGACGTTATTTTTATAATACTCCTATATAAATTCTATTATTATATAACTCTTATAGCTATTTAGTATTAATAATTAAGGCTAATTTAGCTTACTAAGCCCCCTAATAAGGGGGGTCTTAGTTTATAATAAAAATACTTTTTTTAATTAGTAGAGAGTAGTTTCGTTAATTATTTAGTTATTATTTATTATTATTATTACGGCTAGCTAGTTATAGTAAGTATATTAATAAAAGTTAAGGCTACGAGTACTAAGTAAATAGTATCGTAGTCATAAATAGCTTCCCTAAAGCTATATTTATAAATCGTAAGGTAAGTAAGGCTTTAGTAATTAATCGTAATTTTATTAAAAAGGTTCTTAATAAAAATAGCTAAAAGTAATTATAAAATCTAATACTAAGTTAATTATTAAAGAAGCTATAAAAAGTTTATCCTCGAGCCTAGCTTAAATTTATATTATATATAAGTCTCGTTTTTAAATATATTTTTTATAATATTTTGTTTATTATTATTTAACTATTTATTAAATAGTCGTCTATCTTACTTATTTATAATCGTTTATCCTATTTATTTATAAGTATCCGTTCCTTATTTTATTATATAATTATAGTTACGTAACTTATTTATAATTTTTTTGTCCTGAGAGGAGTTACTTTAAGTCTGTATTTTTATATATATAGTATAGTAGCTGCCGTAGGTCTTATAGGGCGAGGCCCTAGGCTTATTATACGTATTAGGTCGTAATATTAGCTCCTCTTTTTAAAGGTCTAGTCCTTTAGGCCTATAAATAAGTTATCTATTCCTAAGTTAGGGAATCGTTAAGTATTTTTTTAAAATATATTAATATAATATTAAGTTAAGTTAAAAAATCGAAATCTTTAATAGCTACGTCTCGTTATAAATTGTTACGTATTATTTATTTTTCTTATAAAAATATAGAAATAATACTTTATTCGAATTATTACTCGCAAGGGGTCCGTTATTTAGTTCTTCTTAATTTTAAGGTTTATAAAATATACTATTATTTAGGTATTTTATATAATACGTTTACTAATATAATTTATATTTATAAATATTACGTTTTTATTTATAAGTCTTAGCTAATTAAGTATAATTAGTTGTTTAGTAACGGAGTTTAATTATCTTAATTATAAAAAAGAAGTAGAAGAGTTACGGTTTTAAGAGAGGGCTATAGAGTTATAAAAAAAGGCTAAGGCTTATTAATAAACTTAGGCTAAATTAAATAAATCGTTATTTAAGTTAGAACGTTTTCGTTCTTAAAAATAAATAGTATTTAAAAAGAGTTAAGTTATATTAGAGGGGTTTTTTAAGGATTTTAAAAATACTTCCTTAGTAGCCTATAAAGTATAAGCTAACGGTACTTTTAAAATTATTAATTAGGATATTATAATAATTAAGAGTTCTAAATTTAATTTTAATTTTAATACTCCTTAAGAAATTATTAAGAGTTCTAGAGGTTCGTAATAAGTTCTTATATATTTTTTTCGTATTTATAGTTTTTTTACTTAATAAGGAATTCTTATATTTTATTTTTAATTTTATAATTAATAATTCGTTTAACTTCGTACTTTAATTAGTTTAGTTTAATAATAATATAATTTTTTATATATAAACCTCTTAATACGGGTTCGAGTAATAAAATATAGAAAATAGGATAGTATCGTTTTATATTTAGTAATCTTAATTTGTAATTAATTAATAAGACTTTTTTAATAATTTCGAAAGGTTTAAGTTTTTTATAGTCTAATTTATTACTTAGTCGTTTTATTTTAATATTATAGTAAAGGAGATAAGCGCTATTCCCCTCTTTTAAAAATAGTCCTTTAATCCTTAATCTATCCGTATTCTTTTTTATATATTATCGTATAAACTTAAAGTTTAGTAAGGCTTATTTATAAATCTCTTTAAGTTTACTTACGTTTATTATAACTTTTATAGCTTATAGTCCTTATTATATTTTTTTATATACTATTAACTAGAATCCGTAATTAAAATAAAATAGAGATTCTCTCGTATTTTTATTAACTATACTATTATATACGAACTAGGCTATTAATAAAAGCGCTACTTAATTATCCTAATCGTAGTTTATATAATAATAAAGGTATATTTCGAGGATCTAATTAATCCTTTCTATTTATTTATCGGTTTATAAATAAAATAATATTAATAGTTTATAGTTTATACTAAGTTACGAAATTAGGGATTTTTAAAACTTCGAAATAAATAGCTTATTTTTATTAAAGATAATTTCTCTTAATAAACTATAGTTTAAAAGTATAACCTTAATAAATACGTATACTAGGTCTTTTATAATATTTAATTCTTTATAAGAAATGAAATAAGTAAACTTAATAAGTTAGTTAATTATAACTAAAATACTATCGTACTATACTTTAATAAATAGTTCTCTAGATTTTAGTAGTTTAATAATAAAGTCCTATATAATTAATTACTATATTTTTATTAATAGTTATAGTAGTTATAGCTTACCGTAAGGTTTATATAGGCTATTTTTACTTTTTTTATAAATTACGTAGTTTTTAATTATTTCCGTAATTTTAGTACGTATAGCGGATTTATTATAATACTAGTAAATCTGCTTTTACGTTTTAATAACTCTTTAGTAACCGTATACTAATACGCTATAAATTTTTATAATAAGCTTAGGGGTTATTTTTTTAATCGGGCTAGTATTAATCTTTTTAGTTATTATAAAAAGCTTCGTAATTAATATAAGGCTACTATCCTTCTCTTACTTAAGAATAACTTATATTTTTTTAGGGACCGTAACTTCGTAGTTAAGCCTTTTATTAAAAGCGTTTACTTTACTATTCTCTAAACCTTTTTAATAAATAATTCGGAAGTTAAATTTAAATAAGAACTCGCTCTATCTAACTTATTGTTTATTTAGGTTTTTATTTATTATAAAGTTTATAAAATTTTTATAGTTTATATAAACTATAACTTCGTATTTAGTTCTAAATAACTATAGTCTCTATTTTTAAAATACTTCGATAATTATTATTAGTTTTTTATTATAGATTTACTAATTTAATTTTATTTTATAAAATGTTTTAGAGTAAAAGTAATATAAGTAAAGCTTTCCTTATTTATTTCGTTATCCTAAGACCGCTTTTATAACAAAGTTTAAAGCGTTAGTTTTAATTTTAAAAGGTTTTTAAGGGTTTAGGATTATAATAACTAGTTCGGAGACGACTATGTTCTTAACTTTAATAAATATTTTTTTATACTTAAGATCTTAAATAAATAAAGTATCCTTTTGTATTAAGTTATTAAAAAGTCTAACTATATTAATATAGTCCTTAAAGAATCGTTAATAAAAATTAATAAATCCTAAAAATCCTTATACGTCCTTAACGTTCTATAATATAAGCTAGTCCCTAATTACTTTTACTTTTAATACTTATATATAAATCTATCTTAGTATAATAGTATATCTTAAAAAATCTACTTTCTATACGTAAAACTTATATTTAAAAAGTTCGGTATATAACTTAGCGTCTTAGAGTTTTTAAAATATTATATAAATATACTTTTTATATATTTCGAGGTTAGGAGAGAAGATAAGAATATTATTAATATAAATAATAATAAAAATATCGACGTACTCCTAGAGTACGTAGTTAACTATTATTTAAAAAGTTATTAGAGTATTAATAAGTCCGAAGGGCATAACGAGGTACTTAAAGAGTCCTCTACGAGTTTAAAATACCGTTTTTTATTTATCTTTTTCCTTTATTCGAATCTAATTAAATATTTCTTTAAAATTTATAATAATAAACTAGTTAGCTCTATAAAATAGGTCTCTAAGTTTAGTAATAAATAGTAAAAGATAGTAATTCTTTTTTATAATTTCGTTAAGTCTTTTATAATTAATAATAAGTTTTCGTTTTTTTATTCCTTTTTTTAGTATAAAAAATAAGGGTAATCCTATAGGAGAATTTAATAGTTAAATAAGTCCCTTCTCGAGTTTTTTATTAATATACTCGTCGAGATATTCTTATTCTTCTTAATTTATTAAGTATATTAAAAAGAACCTAGGTTACGTTCTTTTTTTAAGTTCGATTTTTATATCTTAGTTACTATATTTTAATAATCCTATTTTTTTAGGTTTTATAAATAATTTTATATATATCCGGTACTCCTTAAGTATAGTTTAGAGTTATTACGATCCTTAATCGTTAGTACTAGTTATAAACTTTTTAGAGCTTTTTACTATTTTAATAAAAGCTATATATCGTATTTATTCTCGTTTTTTAGGAGTTCTTAGAAATCCGTTTAAACCCTTCTTTTTAAGTTATTTAGTAACTAGATTTTCCTAAAGGACCTAGTTAGTAGTTTAATCTATTTACGGGTTATACTTTCGTAATTACGAAATTCCTAAAATAACGTCGATATTTCTTATTTTTATAATATCGTATTATAGTTATTCTTACTAGTTATTAATATATATCGAGAGGTATACGGTCTCTCGATTAATATATTTATAGTTATAGTTAACTCGTTCTCTTTTTATTATTTATAATCGATATAAGTTATCCTTTTATATTTATAGTAAATTAAGTTTATTTACTACTCTTAATAAAATATAGGTTTTTTATATACTACTATTAATAATAGCATCTAATCTTTATTTATAAATATCGAGGTTAACTCGTAAGTATACGTTGTTATATTATCTACTTATATATAAGAACTTTTCTTTTATTCTTGCCTTTTGTTATTTTTTTATAATTAGCTTTTTTAGTTTTTTATTATACGCTTTTTTTACTAAGCGCCTTACTCGCGTAGTTCTTATTATTTTTTTTAAGCCTTAGTTTTTTTAATATAATAAACTTAGTATTAATTATATTTATAATCTTCTTATTTTATATATTCGCTATTAAAGTATTTTATAAGAAGGCTAGGGTCTGGGCCGAATATTATTTTATTATTATTATTAAAGCTTAGTAATATCTAGCTAGGTAGTTAGTCTTTTATATAAATATTTTTAATAAGCTTATTATTACGTCTTCGTAAGTAGAAGTAATTATCTTATTTATATACGAGGTACTAAAAGTATTTATTATTTAGGTATTTTACTTAAAATAATTCCTTATAAAAGGGGTCTTCGGGGTTAAGTAAAGAGTAATTTTCGTCTATATAAGGGGTTATTATAACCTTTTTACGTTTTTTAGTTTTATAAAACTAAATAATTTAGTTATCTTCGAACGGATAAATATATTTATACTATAGTTCGTCGTTATCCTTTTTAAAACTAGTATTATTAACGCTAAGTAATATTTTATAATTAATTTCTATTTAAGTATATCGTTAGGTAACGTTACGAAGTTCGTCCGAATTATAAAGTAATTTTATTTTATTAAAATAGAAGGAACTAGTTCTTATTTCGATATTTTTTTTTTTAAAGTTAAAGTTAATTTTTCTTTCCTTTATAATTCCGAAGTTAAGAGTTAGTTTTTTAATTACTTTAATCTTATCTTTATACGAGAGGTCTTTAAGTTATTTTTTAACTTTATAAATAAATTTTTTATTACCGTTTACCTTTCGTATTATATAAATAGATTTAGTCGGGATTTTGTTCGAATCGAATTCCCTTTTAGACTTAATAAGTTATTTCTAGTTTATATAGTTTTATTATACTATATAAACGAGGCCGCTTATAATTTTTTTTATATTAGGTCCTTTTTTTTTAAATTTAAGAAGTTACTCCTTTATACTAACTAGGAGTCTTTACTTAATTTATTTTTTAAAAAGGTAAAGTATATCTCTTATAATAGGGTCTATTTTAGCTTTTTTTTTTATATTCTTATAAATCTAAGAGAGCATAGTAATATATTTAATATTATTTTTTTTAAAAGTATAGGGTTAGTAAGTAAGTATTTTTACTTCTTTTATTATTATTACTAAGGTCTTAATAAGCGATATAGTACTATACTCAGATCGTCCTTTATTTTTAAGTTACTTTAGATATTATTCTATTTATTCTTTATTATTTTAATAAATAAGATAGTTATTATCGTAGTAGGCTATTTATAAGAGTTACTTATAGGGGACTTCCTTATTTATAATATTAGCTCGCTTTTTTAAAATAAGTTAGTATTAAATACGCTTAGGTTATTAATAGTCTCTAGCTATATATCCTAGCTTATTATAGTTATAATATTTAAAATCTTTTTTTTAGCGAGGTTATTTTTTTTTAGTAACGTTAAGATTTATAGGTCCGCTATAGTACCCTATTATAGTAGTTATTAGTTTATACTTACGTTTATTATTAAGTTTAGCTTAGTTATTCTAAGTATTTTATCTTTTTTATTTAAAGCGTCGTTCGTAGAGTCGATTATTAATTTTAATAGTTATATTAATATAATTATAGAGTTTATTAGGTCGGTCTTAACGAGAGAGGTTATTTTTAACTTCTTTTTTTAAACTACGATAAAAAGCTATTATAAGTACTTTATTACCCTAATCGAGCTTAAAAGTAATCTATTTAAATTTAAAAATATATTTATTAACTAACCCTTTTTATATAAGGGTTATAAGCCTTTATTTAGTAATTCGTTTTTTATTAGGGTTATTAAAGGTTTTTTTAAATCTTTTTTCGAACTCGTTATAGTTATCGAAGATTTTTTTAGTATTTTTATTTTAGATATTACGTTCGTTCTTAAAGTAATTTCTTATAGAAGGTTCGAACTAAGTAAAAGTATCCTTTTTAAAAAATAAAGCTACGTAATAAACTTTATTAACTTTAATAATAAAAGAGGTCTTATAGTAATATAAATAGGCCCTAATTTAGGTAAAAAATCCTTAGAGAGTATCTAGGGACCCGTTATAAAGTTCTAGTTTAGGGTACTTAGCTCTAAGTATTAAAAGAGGTCGGGGTACTATAAGCTAAGTATAAAGCTACTTATTCTTATTTTTAAGTTTAAGTATTATATTATATAGTTACTAAATAGTAGGTATAACTATTTTAATAAGCTGCGTTATACTATTATTATTAATAGTTAATATATTCGTATTATTTAATTAGTTTTTCGTAAAATAAACTTATTAAATAAGAGTAATTAAAGTATTACGGCTAGCTAGTTATAATAAGTATATTAATAAAAGTTAAGGCTACGAGTACTAAGTAAATAGTATTATAGTTATAAATAGCTTCCCTAAAGCTATATTTATAAGTTATAAAATAAGTAAGGCTTTAGTAATTAATCGTAGTCTTATTAAAAGGGTTCTTAGTAAAAATAGTTAAAAGCGATCGTAAGATCTAATACTAAGTTAATTACTAAAAAAGCTATAAAAAGTCTATTTTCGAGCCCGGCTTAAGTCTATATTATATATAAATCTCGTTCCTAAATATATCTTTTATAATATTTTATTTATTATTATTTAACTATTTACTAAACGGTCGTCCGTCTTACTTATTTATAATTATCTATTTTATTTATTTATAAATATCCGTTCCTTATTTTATTATATAATCGTAGTTACGTAACTTATTTATAGTTCTTCTATCCCGAGAGGAGTTACCCTAAGTCCGTACTTTTATATATATAATATAATAGCCGCCGTAGGTTTTATAGGGCGAGGCCCTAGGCTTATTATACATATTAGGTCGTAATAATTATAAACTTCTAATTATTATAAGGGTTAAGTTAAAATAAAAACTACTATTACTATACTATTTTTTTTTTATAAATAACTAATAATTTAATAAATCTACTATTAATAAAAATATATTTAATAATCGTTACCTAGGTATACGAACTAGGCTTTTTTTTTTATACTATTATAGCCTCTATTATACTTAAAACTAGCCTATTAGCTCCCTTACCCTTTATTATACTAATTTTATTTATATTATACTTATTAGCCTATTTAATAACGCTAATTTTTAATATATTAAGTAATCTAAACTATAATTTAATTATATTAATAATAGCTTTATTAATATATTACGAATTTATTAAATAATTTTTTTAAACCCTTATTAATAAATTTTTCTTAAAAAAAGTATTAAGTTTTTTTTAAGTAGTTTAGTATCCCCCTAAGATATTAAAACTTATTTAGCGAATTTTTTAACTTATTAATAAGTTAGTACGATACTTAGGGTATACTAAATTCGAACTTACTAAGCTAGCTAGTCTTTTTATTATAAAAAAAGCTTCTAGAGGTTTATAAATACTATTACCCTCGTTTAATAACCTTTTTTATAATTCCGAAGTATTAACTTAAGAACCCCGAATATAATTAAGGTTTTTTTAAAAAAGAGACCGTTTTTAATAGTATTAAGAGCTTATTAAACCTTATTTTTAGTATATAGTACTATTAGCTATAGATTAATAAGTATATAAAAAAGAAATATATTTAAACGATTTTTATAATTATTATATTAAATTAAAAATCGTAAGTAAGGTTTTTAATCAGTGGCTAGGAAGGAAATTAGGGTGGGCCAAAAGGGGGGGTGGGCCAAAAGTGGGTGGTTTGACTTACATACACAAGGCTCCATGCGCGGATAGAGCACATGTGGGCGCGGCTAAAGAGGAACCTGGAAAGACCTCTCGGAAAGGCTCCCCGGCATCACCAGTCAAATTTCGGCCGAGACGGGGCTCCGACCTTGTACGAATACTCCGTAAATTCGTAAACCTCAAGTGTTCCACAGCTCCACCACGGTCAATTGGGGCTTACCGGCCTGCCTCGGTTTGGCCTGATAGCAACGCGGGGCGGCGGGGGTCAGCGTCCGCATATCGCTCCAGGGTTTCTTGTTGTCCGGGGAGTTAGAACGCAGAATTGTCCACCGACTCCCGAGGAAGTCTTATGACCTGAATTGGCGGGATCCTTGCTGGGGGTAATTTTATTTCATCCGTACCAAATGACTAGCACCCATGGGGCTGGGTGCTTTCTGGGGGCTGATCTGCTTCTCTCTCTAATTCGTAAATCCCAGTTCAATTTTAGAACAAGGAGTCTTGCAAGGATGTCGTTAACAAAATTGGTTCCTGTATCTTTCAGACGAGACAGCAACGTCATGAAGAGGTAGAGATAGGCCAATACCAGTTGTCTGGCTCGCTGAGATCAGCCCAAACTCCATGTGAGATTTGACCGGACGCCTGGATTGCGTACTTACTTCGGGTTATTCTCTAAACTACCCGCGAGTCAGGTCATTGCTACATCAAGAACTTGCAAATACCATTGACAATTGGCCCAGTACGGAACTCAAAAGCCACTTGAAGCATGGCGCGCGTCTCCACGGGCCATTGATGAAGCGTGGTACGCTCAGCTCAACTAACTACAAGCGGTGATTCGACTGGAAACCGCCACGGCATGCATCATGATCACTGCTCAGCATTGCATTATGCAAAGTGCAGAGGGACCAAAGTAAAATGAACGACCCCCACGCTAACTTCCGTCAGATATAATGACTATTGCGACATACCTTACTACACTACGCATGTGCAATGTATGAATCCAGTATAGTCTGCAGATAGCAATGAGAACTCCTCGGGCCTAGATCGCTAAGAAGCAGACGTTAGACTTGGTGTAATCTATTTTCTGGCCGTAGCTCGGTCTCGCTTTGTACATAGGAGCTCACCAAGCACGTGTTTTAGGAAATGCTAGACGTATTGTAGATTTAGCTTCCCTTTATTTGCCGCAGCCTTTCGGGTGATTGACTCGAGCAACCCTAAACTACATGTGACACGGACTCCTCTATTCTTTTCGGGTACTATTCTAAGGTTCACATAATCAGACGAAAAGCGAGGGAGAAAAAGCTCAGACGAAGCTCGCGACCCAAACATCCATGGCAGCAACTCCCTTCTTACCCCTGGGCACACCGTCCAAACTCGCCTCGCAAGCATCACGTAACGCAAAGACCACGGCGCGCTCCCGCTCATCCTTGACACGCTCCTCTACCTCACGCGCAAAACCGGATCCAAGACAGGCAGAAACCTCCCACTGTCCGTCCTGAAGACCTTCGCCGCACTGCACGCGGCTCTCCTTCTTCAGTTTCCAGCCGGCCGCGACAGCGAGTTCTGTGAGGCGCTTTGGGCCCAGAACAGTGCGGACGTTGGAGATACTCTCTTCGCCTTTGCGGCACTCTAGCGCTGCTTGGGTGAGGGCGGCTAGAACGTGAGGCCGGGCAGCAGCATTCGTTGCTTCCAGGGACCATTCGGAAAGGAGAAGACGTTTGCTGTGCTGTCTGATGGCACGGAAGGTTTCTAGAATGAGAGAGGGGGAGGAAAAGTACCATAGGCAATGAGCAAGGACTGTTGCGTCAAAGACTTTGGCGTCGCTGGATGAAGTGAGGGAAGTGAGATAGTCCTGAGGGCTTTGTTGAACCCATTTGATACGATTGCCAAGTGGACCTTGTGAGATGTGATCCTGTGCTTGCTTGAGAGTGTACGGGGCACCTACGCGAGTGATTAGATTGCCTACCTGCCGAGGCTACTAAGAAAAGTTACACAAGGCAGCAAGAACTCACCATAGTCCAGCGACGCCGGGTCAACAGCCACCACGGTGCCTTGCTCACCCACAACAGTGGCGAGAGCGGTTGTGCAATCTCCCTGACCGCATCCTAGTTCCAAGATTTTGGAGCTTGCTAGAATATCCCAATGTTGTAGGAGAGCCAGGCGGTGAGCGGTTTGGATGAGTTGGACATCGAAGTGCTTGGGGTCGTGCAAGGAAACACGAGCAATGGAAGCAGCGTCAAGTTGAGTGGACATGTTGTTGAGCGTGTAAGTTGAGTGAGTTCCAGATGGGTGATCGAGAATTACAGCAGGGATTAGTGTGCTGTGATCTGCCAAGGAGGGTAAAGTAATGAAATAAATATGGTGGATTCTTGTTTCTAGAAGCTATCGTTGGGGGCAGTGGACTCTTGTACTAAGTATGTAGGGTGAGACCTGGCCTTTCGTGTTTGTGTTAGGTTCACCCCTCCAAGGATTCAGGAACAAAACGTGCTGCCCACCACCAGCCATGGCCAATTCCATTGTCAAATGTCTGTGCATATTCTGCCCCCAGCCCGTTAGTCAGTCCGTCATCCACCTCACGCCCTCTTCCTCACCAACTCAAACCCAAATCGCGGCAGCATGGTGTCCAGATGCATGAAGCTGACATGACACGCCACGCGCTGGCACTTCAACTCTACCACAAGATTTTCTGCCCCGCTAGGGCAGGCAAACTCCACCGTCGTGCTATTCGGTTTCACGGTGAGATCCAGCACGCCGAGCAGCTCGCCGCGCACAGGGAGAGCCGAGTACGACACGGTGTCGTAGTCGAGCTCGTCCATGTTTGTGGAAGAGCCTGGCTTTGAAGTGGCTGAGG
Source organism: Colletotrichum abscissum (assembly GCF_030869225.1). Classification (NCBI taxonomy): domain Eukaryota; kingdom Fungi; phylum Ascomycota; class Sordariomycetes; order Glomerellales; family Glomerellaceae; genus Colletotrichum; species Colletotrichum abscissum. The sequence goes on from NW_026850154.1 coordinate 514,197, forward strand.
GCGCAATAAGCTGCCAGACTTCAATTTCGGAAACGTCTCCCTTGGTAGTCAGGTCCTTGATGCGCGTGGAATTTTCCGGAGGCGCGAGCCAGTTGATTGCGCAAGCGTTGATACCAGCGGTAGGAACCGGGAAGCGCATGATAGTTGAGTCCTTTTTTTTCACATCAGAATTCTTGTTTGAACCGCAGATAGTGAGAATGAGATGATATGAAATTGCGCGTACCTCGACAGTCACATAGACCTGCGGCCCATTTCCCCACACTGAATTCTTCAACTTGCGGCTCACTCGCACCACTCTGTCCGGCCAGGCGCGAAGATACTCTCTGGGAGGGCGAAGAATCTTGGCTGCTCTGTCAAGTCCTAGTCTGGCGTCACCGTAGGGAAGGGCATTGAGTTCAGAGTCTGTATAAGGGTAAGCTGCGTAGTTCGACAGCGTCGCAGGAAGCAGAGCGATGTTGGCGCATGATAGCAAGGCTAAAGCCAAGGAAAAGTACAGGATGAGCTTGGGAAGCTGCCAGTGTTTGGCTGCCTGGAGACCTGGAAGATTCTCAGAGGCTTCCAACAGGGGGTGGTCGTCATCATCCTCGGAAGATGAGCGCTTCTCAAGAGATGTGCTAGAGCTAGAACCCTCGCCACCGCCTGGTCGGGAGAGCGGCGTGTACTGAGAAGTGTCCGACTTTGATTCAGAAAACATCGTGGGAGGTCGTTCTAGGGGGCAAATGATAGTAAGACGACGAACGATGAGGAAAAGGACGAGAGAACTGGAAGTTGTGGATGAAGAAGAAGATCAGGAGTGATTCACAGTAGGCCAGAGATAGCCAGACAGAGACAGGTGATGAGTTCGAATAAAGCTTCAACACGCGGAACTACCGTGTGGCGCAGTCTGGCCATTGAGGAGCACGTAAAGATGATGATGCAGTGGGACTGCAATGCGTCTGTAGTTTCAAACCTTCACCAGAACTTGACTCGATCAGTACGGCAAGAGTAATTTATCTGACATTCCGGGGTGACCGTGTCGGTGACTTTCGACAGTCTCAAGTCAGTTGAGAGGTAGACTGTCAGGTGTCTTGGCACGAGCTATATCATCTTGCTGTCTCTCTCTGCCGCAGATGGCCGCGTACAACGTGGAACCTATGCTGACCCAGCACTTGAAATCTCATCCACCATGCCTAACGTTCCTACCGTCCTTACTTTTCTGCTTGCTCTCGGCACCGGTATCAACCTCGCATCCGCCGCCGCCCCCGCCCATGCGGGTTTCCACGTCCAGTACCCATGGTCGTCTCGTGGTGCCAACCTTCCGTCTCGGCCAGAATTAGATGAGTTCCACCCGTTTTGCCGTAAGTTTCTCCTTCCAGTCTCCAATTCATCAGACTCCCCAGTATTGGCATGATCTAACACACAGCCAAAGGGGAGATCGTGCACAACCCCCAAGCCTACGCCCGCAGCTCTCGCACGTTCCTTTCTTTCTCAGGCCATCCTGGAGACCTTGTCACAGCTCTCTACACTCGGAACAGAGTGCCGAAAAAGAGGGACGACTTCCCTCATATCATTCTGCAAGACTTACCCATCCAGCCCTCTGGGCAGGTGTGCGTCAATGTTACGATACCTTTCGAGACCAAGCTTAACGAGATGGGGGTCATGTATTTTGAGGCCAAGGACCCGGCGACGGGCAAGGTGCAATACTTTGTGAGTTACCCCAGCTGAGAGCTTAATAAAGTGAGATTGACTAATGTAACATGAATTGATAGTGCACTGATGTGAAAATGGCCGATACAGAGGCTCTCCCCGAAGAGCACCCGGCCATGTGTGCGGCTGGGAACGAGACGCTCATCCCGATGCCGGACGAATACCTGTAGATAGAGCTTGAGAAGCATTCATTCCTCAAAATTCTTGAGTCAAAATTGCAATTTCACATCCCTATCTTAGCTCAGAATACATCATATCAATGCTCAGGCACGCCACAGCATCGGAAGGAACATGACTCGGTGTTAAGCTGGATGTTTTTGCACCAATTCTCTATTAGAAATCTGCCATTTAATCCTTGTTTACAAGTACAGCGTATAGTGTGGAGTAAAGTTCACCGTCTGATTTTTTTGCATAAACCGAACAGATTTACCATGAGGAATTAAGAAAAAAAAGAAAAAAAAGACAAAAGAGGCCACATTCGAGATGCGCCATGAGGAACATAGTTCTCCCAGTATGACCACAGCGTTCAATGTCTTGGCAAGGGTATCAAAGCAGCATCAGAGCAAGGGCACCGATAAAGCGAGCAGTTTCCTCGTACTCGTAAATAGCGTCGGGAGGAGAGCGGCCGATCGAGCCTTGGTCGCGAAGACTCTATGGCGCTATGCAGGCTCTCCACAGACGAAGATAATAAACCTTAAAATACTGTACGACTATCAAGTCTTCAAGGGGCAGGGGCAAGGCTATCTGGCGGAGACCCGACTGGCGGACAAAACAAACGTGCGTGCGGAAACGATTACTCACCCCCATGCGCTCAGACACCTTGATTTACTCTTTCTGAGTTTTGGTATACTTGCTTGTGTGACCAGCGCTAAGAGGGTAGACTTAAAATGATAAGCAACGAAGTTTATTGCATGGCTTGCAGAGCTCATATGGGGATACGCTTAATTTAGGGACGCTTGCCAAAACAGAACACTGATGTTGAAGAAGGAAATTCTATTGTGATTCTAAGAAGGACACCTTTAACTAAACAAACCTAGCTACGCATTTGATCACTGGAAGTTCGCAAAAGTGCTGAGACACCCCACTACATCTCCCCTTCTCGCTAGCAAGCCATAGAATTCATACCGCCCAAAACGATTTTGCCGCAAACCCGCTCCTGCAGTGACTTTTTCTGACTCGCTCCTACCGCTTTTGAACTTAGGCGGAAGTCTCATCCTTGTCGACGGAGTAGACGTGACGCTTCTCAACCTCGTCCTTGTCAACAGAGTAGACGTGGCGCTTAGCAACGGGGGCCTCATCGACATCAGGAGAGTAGACGTGACGCTTCTCGACCTCGTCCTTGTCGACGGAGTAGACGTGACGCTTGTTGAGAGTCTCGTCAACGTCCGGGGAGTAGACGTGGCGCTTCTCAACCTCATCCTTATCGACGGAGTAGACGTGGCGCTTAGCAACGGGGGCCTCGTCAACATCGGGGGAGTAGACGTGGCGCTTCTCGACCTCATCCTTGTCAACAGAGTACACATGACGCTTGTTTAGAGTCTCGTCAACATCAGGAGAGTAGACGTGGCGCTTCTCAACCTCATCCTTATCGACGGAGTAGACATGGCGCTTGTTAAGAGTCTCGTCGACATCAGGCGAGTAGACGTGACGCTTTTCAACCTCGTCCTTGTCGACAGAGTAGACGTGACGCTTGTTGAGAGTCTCGTCAACGTCCGGGGAGTAGACGTGGCGCTTCTCGACCTCGTCCTTGTCGACAGAGTAGACGTGACGCTTGTTGAGAGTCTCGTCAACGTCCGGGGAGTAGACGTGGCGCTTCTCGACCTCGTCCTTGTCGACGGAGTAGACATGACGCTTGGCAACGGGGGCTTCGTCTACATCAGGCGAGTAGACGTGACGCTTGTTGAGGGTCTCATCGACATCGGGCGAGTAGACGTGACGCTTGTTGAGGGTCTCATCGACATCAGGCGAGTAGACGTGACGCTTGTTGAGGGTCTCATCGACATCGGGCGAGTAGACGTGACGCTTGTTGAGGGTCTCATCGACATCAGGCGAGTAGACGTGACGCTTCTCGACGGTCTCGTCCTTGTCGACACTGTAGACGTGGCGCTTAGCGACAGGGGCCTCATCGACATCAGGAGAGTAGACATGGCGCTTCTCAACAGGAGCTTCGTCAACATCGGGAGAATAGACGTGGCGCGCCGCCAGAGCAGCTTCAGCGCCAGGAATAGGCCCGGCCTGAACAGGAAGAACGTTCAGGCCGAGACTGGCAAGGCTGAGCATAACACTGGTGATCTGCATTTTGAATGATTGGTTGAAAACTTGGTGGTTTACAAAGAAAAAGTGAGTTGAAGAAGATGTTGAAATGATGGTAAGATGATTGTTGTGGAGTAAGATGTTGTTGTGGATGCTTTTTCTTTCCATGGTCGATATTCTCTTGGGTATTTATGGATTTCGAGTGTCAAGTGATGAAGCTCATGGGAGGGATATCCGTTCGACAATCTCTCCGTACGACTACGAATCCCCACGATCAGAAGCGTGCATGTGCGTTATTGCGCCGGCGTTGCCTTCGCAATAATTCTTAAGTCGTGGGTCTTCAGACATTCGTGCCGAGTCTCTAACACGCCTCGTAAAGTTTCCCAAGTGGATTCCACGGTGAGGTTCCAGACAAAGATCGTGACTAGCTATCGAGTTCGGTATACGAGGCTGGTGGAGATCTCCAACAGCAGGTCCGGGGGCGTGTAGATGGCACGCCGGCATGATACGCCGTCGGAAGGAGTCATGATGTCCTGATGTCCGTTCCGCCGGGCAAGCCTCATCCAAGCCTCCGTCAGCTCAATCGGTCAAGCCCCAAGGCCTATGGCAGGCAAATAAATTGACCTGCGGGCGCCCATGATTCATCTGGCTATCGAAACTTTACTTTCGTCGCATATCGAGCAGTCACATCATTTCGTGTGGAGCACGCAACCTGTTCCATACCTGCGGTCCCTTCCTTCCGCTACTGGGATCCGGATTCCCGAGGTTCATCTAGATGCAAAAACTTTCTTTCGTCGCAAGTCCAGCGAGCAGATCTTGTGGAACCTCAAACAGTCCTGCGGTGCTTTTCGTTGTCAACATAGCAACGGACATTCCGAAGTTCATCTAGACGTTCATCTAGACGATGAAACTTACCGTCGTCGTATGTCGAGCAGCTTTTGTGGGACCAGAGGTTGTGATGCGGTCCCTGTCAGCATACTTGGGGCTCTCCACATGGTCGATGCAACCCTTGGACAACTGACTCTCATCAGTAGATCTTTTTGACACTTGCGAAGTTGCGAATCCTCTTGCACCGCCCCATGTTATCATCGCGACTCATCTACTCAAGCGAGGGCGAGGGCGAGGGCGGATACGGCCACAGATCTGTTAAACACTGCTCGCCCACTCTCGGCGCTGCTGATCCAAGCGATTGTGTTCTTTCTTTGACAACCTCAACGCACTACCCTGCCAGCACGCCATCATGTCTTTGAAGTCTTTGAAGTCTCAATTACGAGGGCCCTCACTCGGCCTTTTCGCAGCCCTCTGCGTATGCCTCGTCTTGAACCTGGGCGCTCTCTTCTTCTCCTTCCGCGTCTTGACCCGTGGTTCACAGTCATACAGTACGTCGAATTCTCGTTTTTCGTTAGTTTCTTTCTTATCTTTGTGACTAACACATTATAGCCTACCTCGAAGGTGACCGACCACATGAGCTTCCTATCAAGGTCCGCACCATTCAGGCCGAATTCGTAGATGATCCTGAGCACTACGGGATGGAAGGCTTTGCTTCTACGGTTGAATGGAACGCAATCCGTCCCCCTGGAAAGGGTTTCGTCTTTCTAGGCCAAGAGCACTTTGCGTTTGGCGTGTCGATGTGGCATCAGATGCACTGCTTGAGCCACATTCGTGCCGTGCTCGTTAACGGAGACGACGGGTCTGACCACACGGAGCATTGCTTCCACTACTTGCGGCAGGGCATTCTCTGCGCTGCTGACACGACGATCGAACCTGGTGGCACAAACAAGAAATTGCCCAATGGTGACAAAGTTGCTGCAGGCGATGGAGCTAAACACACTTGCCGGGACTGGAGACAGGTGCACGATTGGATGGCGGAGCAACATTCGAAATGGACGCCTGAGATGTTTGAGAGGATCAATGAGTCTAGCCTATAGATATTTTGTTTGAAATGAGAAATCCATGCATAGCAATAGAAATTCTTAACTTTTTACATCTTCGCTTCAGTAACTCGTCTGGTCTACATCTTCTGCTTCTGTATGCGCTTCGTGTGATCGCTTCGTGTAAATGGGCGCGCACAGACTTAAGCAGAGCTGAACTCTGACGGGGAGGCATAGGAAATGGGACCAGGGTGTCACTGATGGGGACTAAGATCCCCAGGATGCCAAGATGCGTTGTTTATCATTCTAGCCCGAAGACTGTCACTCATCATCTACATACTGATAGCATAGCGGCCCAGCCTCCGTGTCAAAAACCTGCCTTGGCGTCACGGGCACACTCTGTACATCAAATGGCATTTTGTAATCTGCGCTAGCTTTAACATCATATTGCGGGTCGCTCATATTGAACGAGTGAAAGGGTATGCCGGAAAAAGCGGCAAAATTGGCGGGGTGTCGGCGTTGCCACTGTGAAAGTCATCAACCCACGTTAGTATATTTGATATGACAGTTGAATCAAGCAAGGTTTGGAAGGGGTGCACACCTTGCTCCATAAACGGTCAAGCTGCGCATGATGCAACCAAAATAGAGGGTCGTTAGGCGTAAAGGCGACGGCTAGGTCCTTGCAACCTTCCGCTGGTAGTTTCTTTGGGCAGTCCCCCGCCAAGTCACCGCCAACGAAGTTATGGACATGATTATGCATCTGCTCCATTGAATGCTGGAAACTGTAAAAGTCGCCCGTGTGATGTTCAGTCGAGTTCCGCACAGAGTCTGGGCCCAGTGTGGAGTTCTGGGGCTTCTCATGATCGAACCACCCAGTGATGAGCGTCAAGTTCCTACGCAGTGAGTGAGGGATCGGCCAGGCAAGCTCGAACTGGGCAAAAGCGCCTGTAGTGACCTTGCAATCAGCCTCGGGTGAAGAACTACAGTCTCCAGTCCCGCCTAGTCCAAACTCGGGTGAATCTTCAAACACGGAAGAGCCGACCAGGTCCGCATGATCGCGCGACCAGTCCCAGTATGGCGTTGGACCGCCGTACCCGCAGTTTTGGCGGAGAGACGCGTCGAACAAATAGAGGAACCAGCGGTCTGCGCAGGTGTCAATATAGAAGTGTTGAACAATGGTTGAGAGGGGACGGAACATACGCCACGGCAAAAAGTAGACATTCCTATGTGCGCTGTGCTCTACTGCTGCGTGTGAGTACGAGAAGTCATCGTATAGACTTCTCATTCCCTCGAGAACTATTTGTTTCGGCGTGAATGACAATCGTTGGTGCCGTATGCTTCCGAGGCATTTCACAGCTCCCACCCAGCCAGATTTCTCGTCCTGGGTCAATGTTCGCCATTCTTTGCGTTCGAAGAGCTTGCCGCACTTTGTTGCCTGTCCGTGGCTGGGGAGCACTGAGAAAATGGCAAGTGCAAAGAGAAACAGAATTGTTCGGCCCATGGCTCTAACAAGAATGTGGGTTTAGATTCTTAGAGAAACAGCACGATAGACGCAGTCACACAGAATGGATGGCAGTTACAGGGTTAAATAAGCAGTTTGACTGTGTCGTTTGGATTATGTTCCACTTAAGCGCTGTTTCGGCCAATGAGAGAGTATCCTATAGACTTGTATTGCCATTCCGCTGGCCGACACCAAGTTTTACCTCGATTGGTAGTACCAATGCTTACGCTGTGGCAGGACAAAATAGTCCACGAGTTCAATTATTATCACGTTGAATGCACTGGTATCATCACGGAGCGTCATTATTTCAATCGTAAACGTCTCTTCGTTCCAATGCAAGTTGTGTTGGCTACGATGCCAGAAATTCGGCTCGGTAGAGAGTCTGACGTGGCCTGTCATCCGAGATAGTTTCCATACCTGGCAACTTTCCATGGTCTTTGACTCGCCAGCAGCTCGCGGTAAGGCTGATTGTACTAGAGGGAGGGATGCTTCTTGTCTCACTAGCCGAAGGTTTACTCCAAGTCACTACAGAGTGGGACACAAGCCCCCCTTGCAGAACTCTAAACCTCAACAGAGATGATCCCCGTTACTATCCGAGGGACCGTGAATCGTGGTAATCCACACTTTTCGATTCAGACAATGCTCAGACGGTAGACCCCATCGCTTGGGGCCGGACGGCGGGCGCAGCCGTTGCGCTCTGATACCTGCGGCGACTTCTGATATTCGAGACTGGATGCAAAGTATCTGGCCCTGAGGGAGAATCGCAGCTGCCGAGGAGGTTCAAGGGGAAGGACTTTCCCACTTATCACGCCGTTCATCCACTTCTCAAGCTCATTCTGCTTTTATCAGAGCTGCATTTGGCAACAAGAATAACCTCTTCTGGCGCAAATTCATACCTAGCCGCAATCACAATGATGTACTCGTCAATTTTCCCTTCCCGCTCCCTTGCTCTCTTCCTCTGCATCATCTTTCCCTTCTACCTCGCCCTTCGCGGGTCTGGCTCATTGTCTGATGTTGCCATTTTCTTTTCCAAGCTCTCCTTACGCGCTGAAGCCCTTCACGTTGCGCTCAACGCCCCTCTAGACACCCCTCCACCATCCATTTCCAAAGCACCCGTCGGGACTTCCACGAGGCCTGCCAAGGTTGTACGCGCAACTGAAGGAGGAAAAAACCTTCCCGAAGATTTGGCACACGCCATCAACTCCTTCGAGCAGTATGCGTCTCTCGCCCAGGGAGTGTTGCAGCGGAAGTATGCGCGGTACGACCGCCAGACGCCCTCCCAGAAGCTAATGAGCGACAAGCTCGGGTATTCTGCGCACTTTGAGAAGGCTACGGAAGGGATTAACATAAACGCTCGTCTCTCGAAGCAGATTGCGCAGATTTCAAGAAAGCATTACCAAACCGGTCCAGGACCGTTGACAGACGAAGATGATGCCGAGTTTGGTCTTGTGGACCTGACCTTTGGACATCTTTCACGAGACTGGAGCACGTTTGGCGCCAAGGAGAGGGAAGCTACTTTCCCGCCCGTCATTGCTGGCCTGGGGAAACACTTTGGCAAGAATGCCAAGGGCAAGAAGGTTCTTGTACCTGGATGCGGTATGGGCAGGCTGGCAAGCGATATTGCTGATCTGGGTGCGTATCCTTTTAGCAGTTGACTTGTGGGCGTGAATTCAAGTTTTGACACATGGATGCAGGGTATGATGTTACGGCCAATGATCTGGACTTCAGCTCAATACTGGCTCACCACCTTCTTACAAACCATACAACCTCACTGCATCAACATACTATTCATCCCTTTGTGACCAAATGGACCCATCAGTCCAACCCTACCTCGCGCTACACAGCCCTGACGGTGCCGGATCACATGCCGAACAAGGCTGTCAAGTTCGTTGAGGGCGACTTCTTGGAGATGTTCCCAGAGGACGGCCAATTCGACGCCGTTGCCTCATTGTTCTTCATTGACATTGGCAGCAACATCATTGATTTTCTGAGCAATATCCACCGGCTGCTGAAGCCTGGTGGCACTTGGGTCAATCTTGGACGTAAGTAATCACTCTTACTCCAGGACTCTTCCATGAATTCTGACCTTTCTGTTTTTCTTGTAATCCAACCAGCAAATTCGGACTGACATGTGACTACGTAGCACTCAAATACGGTACCCACACCGCCCTTCAGCTCTCCGCCGAGGAAGTGCTTCATCTGGCAGATCTGATTGGATTCGACGTGGACCTTTCATCGCGGAAGAATATTGACAGCCTATACGCTCAACAGCCAGAATCATTGCTCAAGTTCACTTATGGTGAGTACCCGTTCAGCTTCTTACAGGAGGCGAAACCGATATCTAATAAAGAAAACAGTAACACAATATTGGACGGCCACGAAAAGAGCTTAGGCCAGAGGTGTTCTGTTGCTTACAGGACTGGAGCTAGATGTAATGTCGTGTAGAATGAACTATGACATCTTGTCACATAGGGCAGCAGGCCTGCAGTGGTTCACACGACTTTTAAAGGCGGTGAAAGCTACTCGAGTGAGCTACAGTGCAAATAGATATTGGATATATGACATTTTAACCTTACAATTCCGCCTGGAAAGCTCCGTCATGTTGTCAACCATGAGTTTGAATGATCGCTCGTTGTTTAAGCTCAGCCCCTTACTGCCATAGTAGTTTGGGCATACATAATGTAGAGTGTAGAGTATAACATCTTCACGATTGGCATCAGTTATTCTCCCTCGAGGCCTTCCATTACTGGTTTTGCATGATTTCATGAAGGTCAATGTCGGCTTTCTTAGCGACCCGAAGTCATAAGATTTGAGTCGATGGGCTTCCCCATAAAGGCCATCTATCACTTTTGTTTACGTTGAAATATTTGTCCTGAAGGCGAGCGACTTAGTACCAACGTAACATAGCAAAACGTCTCTATTTTTGTTATGACAGAGATGCACAGGCTCATAGCCTTATGTCTACGAGAAGATTCCCTGCGAAACATTACGAACCCGAGCCAAGTTATCTGGCCTCCCTTTCTGCCTTCTATCACACAGTACGAGGGTGTACGAAACAGAATCACATTCAAAAACATACCTAGCCGACACAAATTGTCATTCTCGGCATCTGAATTAGGCTGCGGTAATGACTTGGTAAACCGTAAACGTGATGAAGGCTATTGCAAAAGCGCAGTCTCTCTTCAAAGGACTATCGATCCCACATGTTGTATTCGATCGACATGATTTTCATGTTCTTTACAAAGCGCTATAGCGAGCTGAAACAGCACTTACCGAGGATGTAGTGAGATTGACCAGTGAGGAGTAGTTCAGGGGGTGGTTATCGAGACTCTTGCCGTCAAGCGTAGCGTTTTGCAAATGATGCTGCAAATTTGATAGAACCATTCACATAATCATATTCAACTCTGTCTCTTCATATCCTACTTGCGTCGTTGGTCTACAAGTAAGTTGTAAGTTACAGGTGGAACTTATATTGTATGCGGCCACGAATGGCAACTGTAATATCTACTAACCTACCGTCGCACGCTGACGAGACTCTATGGAACCTCCATGGTGAGTCTCACTCTCGTACATGTGACTTGGCGTCAATAGATTGAGAAAGTGAGACCGAGGTGACCAGCTAGGTTGTCTGATATCGGGCATGGTAGGTGTCTTCCTCTGATTGAATCTGATCTTTCCCAGGGGACTAGAATAAAACTCGTTGCAATTTGTTCCACCAGCCCGGAGCTACAGACTACTTTATGGCAGCTGGAAGCAGATTTTCTATCACAAACGGCAGATGGCGTCGTCTGTACCAGTGGGATACCGAGAAGAGAGGTAGGAAGGGCGTATGGGTATCAAATGGGTGGATAGTGCACGGCAGCGCAATGGAGTTGGGATCATGAACCACACGGCACGGTTACACTAACACGAAACGTAGAGAGAGAATAAAGAATCTCCAGAAGATTAGATGACACTTCTATGAGATGAGATGAACAGACTTGTGAGATAAGGTATGAAGGGAGCCGGTGGGCTGTCAACAACTCATCAAGTAATGTTACACAGCCACAGCTTCGTCCAGGCTTAGCGCCACCTGCGCCACTGCGCTAACCCCATCGTCGCTGCCTGGCGCGCCGCAATCCACGACCTGCTTAAACACAGCGGTTTTCTCGGGTTTTTAAGCCATCGATGGTTCTTTTCTCTCTAGACCCATCAGTTGATTCATTTTTGAGCGAATAAAGGTTTGGATTGAAGCAATCATGCCTCCCACGGAAAGGAAGAACAATCTCGATCTTTCGATACAGCTCCTTCACCCAGAAACGCCCCTTCACGGAGGCAGCGTCATTCTCGGCCACATCGTTCGCAAATCGCACATCGTCGCCGCCAACGCCACAGTCCGCGTTCGCCTCTTTGGCCGTGCGAAGGCAAAACTCGTCGTATCCCGCGGCAATAACCAAAAGAGCTACTACCGTTCCCGTTTCAACTTTTGGCCTGAGAACGCCGTCGGCGATGTAGTCCACCGCGGACCTGTCCACGTCGCGCCCGGAGCTGGGGGCCAACCTGTATCATGGCCTTTTGCGCTCGCATTGCCGACGCATACGGATGCTAGGGCCGTGAATGCCTGTGGCGGGGAGAGTGCCAAGGAGGCGTGCTTTTTGCGCCCCAACGTCGGGGGTCATGCTGGCCTAGGGCTACCCGAGCAACCGCTGCCGGGGACATTTCATTTCGACGGGTCTGGGTTCAACAAGAGCTGGCATGGTTTCGTCGAGTACTGGGTTGAGGCCGAGCTGGCGGTGCATGAGAAAAGCACAGTCGCAAAGGCGGCGATGCCTGTCAGAGTATTTTCGCCTCCGGTGCCATCGCCAATGATCAGCGACTTTAGGCTGGAGAGGCGGAACAAGACTGGGTGCGTGAGCAGTCAGCGGTTGCTACCAGGAATGACTGACGCGGAGCTGTCGTTCAAGCAGAAGACGCAGAAGTTCTTTGGCTCATCCAAAGTTCCCACCTTCCACTACACCCTCGATGTGCAGTATCCCACGGTGATTCAGCTAGGAAACGAGGCGACCATCCCGTTTCTGCTACATCTGACACCATCCAGGGATCGGACGTCGGATATTATTGAGGATGTACCGCAGACGGTGACGATAGAGCAGCTGGAGCTGGAACTGCAGACGACGACGGGCATCATTTGCCCCGGAACTCTTGATCCTCACGACGCAAACAAGACGCGGAAACTCTGCTTGGCGCGATTGAAGCATCTCTTCCAAGCCCAAGATAGCACCATTGTTGTCCCCTCGGGTCCTAAGGAAGTTCCGCTAGACCTTGGTGCTGTCCTGGATCTGCGAGTGGACGCGCTGGGACGACTGCTCCTCGGTCAAAGAAACGGTGCAGGTTCGTTTGGGCAGACGGTCGTGCCTACCTTTGTGACGTATTGCTTAAAGGTTGAGCACGTGTTGCACTGGGAGGTGAAGCTGTCGGTGGCGGGCGAAAGCTGGAAATGTGAGGGAAGTCAAAAGTTGCTTGTTCTGGCACCAGATGAGGATACGGCAAGTGGGAGGACGAGAGCATCTGCGGTAGCTTCGTCATCGAGTGCACCGCCGCCGCCTGTTGAAGAGGTTCCTGCTTATGATGGGCCTAGCGAGGCAGCTCCAGCATATGAAAAGGTTGTGGGCGGTGGGGAAGAAGCACCGGCCATCGAGGGAAAGTCTTGAACTTGGGATAAGACGCAGAAGAGGGAGAGACTAAGAGGAGTTCATGGTTGAGAATCGGGGGATATGAAACACATGATACCCATGCAACGGCGGATTCAGTTGGAAGAGTCTACATGTACCTTACGTACCCTAGATCACGAAGATTGAGTATCATTGATGGCAGCACTGGGTCCAACGCGGAAAACCTCAAGAGTGTGTGATATTTTGCTATCGGGTATCTGAGCTAAGACTAACAACGACCTCGAGCCGTGAGACAACGATTTTGATTGCGAACAATCCTCGATAGATATAAAAGTTGTGGGGGAGCGAAAGCGAACTGAGAAGTGGTTTGTGTCGCACTCGGACTCGTGGAAAGGTTCTCAAGCTGGGATGACCAGCTGGGAAGACATGATCTGGTGCTATTGCTCGATGGCTTTGTGTTATCTTCACGCCTGGAAGACTCGTGCCTCGAGTGCTGTACGGGTCCTCTGTCAGTAAACTTCTCCTCGACGCTTGGCTTCAAAAAACCAGAATCAACTCACATCGCTCCTTCGCAGGTCTACAGCTTGAGCAAACAGCCCGATAACATCCGTCGATAATGTATCGTTCGGCACCGGGGTTGGTATCAGAGCACCAGTTCAAACAAGCTCCAAAGTCGGTCCCAAACGTGCCGCACTATCCGGCCGTGACCGGCACGACAACAATAGCAGCGAAGAAAGATGCGGCGAGTGCGAACTTCATTGTGATTGAATTCAATAGTGCGAAGTTAAAAATCAAGCTTAATGGAAAGCACCGAATTACGGCAGAATCTGAAAAGCAAATAGCGATAACGAAAGTGTTTTGGCTGAGAAAGTTTGGTTGACTGGGGAAAAGGGAAAGTATGTCTCTCTTTTGTAAAGATCTACATCAACGTTGCGTGGCTCTTTTTTTCCAGTCGGCATCATTCGCGTTCATTGTTAATCTCCCTGACACTTGCAAATACTCAGGCGGGTGCAGGACACACGTGGAGTTTCATCCCGGAATAGAACCGGAGCAGGCCGATCATTTGGAAACGACCCAGTATCACGGTCATAGATCTACAGTGCTCATTGCTAGCTAAGATGAACGGCGCGCCAAGTGCTGCTTAACGTATCATGTGCATAGCAGTTGTTCTATTATACGCGGGGAGTTAACGAGCGCCGTGGGTACATAAATCATTTCCTAGTAGGAACTCCTTCCCTTTTACTAGAATCGAGTGGCCAAGCTGGAGTCTGAGGGCCCAGGAGGCTAGTTAGACTGAACTTTAAACCTGAGTTAATAGGGAAGTTCGGATTCTATAACGGGTTCGAGTTAGTTTTTGGTATAAAATAATACGCCGCATAATGAGGAAGACCTCATCGTGTCTAGGGTTTCTGTCTAAGAGACCCGTGACGAATTAATATAATCTCCTTTGTGACTAATGATTAGCTAATGGAGCGAGAGAAAGAAGCGACATTAATATGATTAGCATTCGTCTAAGTGCTTGGGGCTCGAGAATTTTAGACTCTCTTTATAACTAAAGTACCTATAGCAAAGTTCACTGACTTTCTAAAGCCCTAATATAGGGTCCTTCATAGGCTATATATTAAGAACACGTATATTAAGCCAGGTGTGCATGCCCAAAGCTGAGAAGCTTGGAAAATTGTTTTATTTCGGAGAGGCTACGGGGTTTAGTATTTAGCTAAGCAGACTTTTAGTAACACGCGCAATAAGTTGTTCGTATACTATAAGATGCTCTTTAGATGAATAGTTACGTCTGATTAGTTAATTCCTTTGCATAAAACTGAGCTTGCTTAATACTACCTATGTAAGGTACACAAAATTGGTAACGAATTTAAGCCTTTCCGATATTGATGCTTACCGTGTTTATAAACCCTCCCTCCGGAGTATTTATAGTCCAGACCCTGCCTTTAGATATGATATAATTGGTTAGGTACTTAATACTAGTGGCAAAGATACTAACCGCCTTCTTGTTATTATTATTAGTTAAGACGATGCCCTTGTAAGTATAGGTCCATACGTTACGACTGCCCTGGCGGACCTAGCCTCCAACTATATGAAATAAAATAGTAATACCTATAAGTAAGAGTAATTTAGGAGAAGTAACTCTATAAGGAATAGGAATGCTATTAATACGCTTCTCGAGGGCTATGGGGGAAGCGACTTTGTCGTTGGATCTAATAATACTATTAAGATGTTAGACACGGAATTTAAGATAGAGCACATCGGATTAATATACTTGGTTATATCGAAAGACTTGATCTCGGAGCCGATGAGCTGAAGTGAGCCTTTAGTATCTCTTTTGGAAGTAGAGAAATGCTCGACGGGAGGGATAGCTAGGGCCGTGACGGTAGTGGCAAGACTTAATGCTACGAGGAACTTTATGGTCGTAATCTGAATAAAGGAATATAAAGGTCGAAGTGGAAGCGATATAGGTAGGCCGTGGTATCTAAAGTCTTTAAGGCCGGGAGTTCCAGAGACTTATACCGTTTGATTAGAGAGGGTAATGTACTTGCAAGTTTAAGGAAGCTGATGGATCTGCTAGACGTTATAATAATTACGAGCCTGTATAGCTTCTTATTCGAATGAACTCGAGAGAAAAGGAATATTAATAACATAAGCTTTTGATAGGGGAAAGTTAATCCGCCCGGTGTCGGAATTTAGTAGTTTGAAAGTTGTGGCTTAGTAACCTCCGTGTCGATTAATTTATCTAGCTAACAAGTCCGAGGTGACTGGACCGGAGACTTTTGTAGTGCACTAGTGGACGAGCGAGGCTTGCCTTGATTAGTATTGGGCCATAATGATTTAGATTTGATAGTAATCTTATTTAGCTTACCTTTGTGACGAGATTCTGCTTCGAAAGAAGTAAGTTAAATTTATGCGTAATGAAATGCCGACTTTTCTCTTGAGTTGCGTGCCAAGTTCCCCTTGATTAAATGATTAGTTGCAAGGTTGACTTATGGTCATTGAGAATGCTCTGCCGTTGCTGAGCACGACGGTGAGATACTAATATGGATCGACTGAAAGAACTTTCAGGATTCAATATCAGATAACGACAATATTTGTCTGTCAATATCCTCGAATCCTCCTTTCAAGACTAGCCAGACGATTTTGAAAACTTCGCGCACAAATGATGAGTATTGGTTTTATGTGTAAGGTATGGTGATTATGAATCAGTATAATTTAGGTACTTAGGTACGAACAGCAGCAATGATTCGGTTTCAAGGCAATCAAATATTCTATTTCTGAACAAAGTCCTCCATTCCCCTATCAATTTGGGCGCTTTCAGAGTTTAAAAAGTCTCTTGAAAAACTCTATCGCTTGCAGAAGCCGTGGCCAGACTTGCCAGTAATCTTAGGCTGGGTAGAGTCGATGACATCGTTGGCGACAGGGTAGTATCCATCACGAGCCTGCGCCTCGCAGACGCGGTTCCAGTCATCGCCATCAACGCGCTTGTGGGAGAACCACTTGCACTTTAGTCGCGAAATGTTAGCATTAGACCTGACCATTGTCACAGGTGTTGTGGCAGGAGTGAATAGACTTACCCTGCCCTGACCGTGGTTGTAGTTGGCCTGTGATTGTGTTAGTCAATAATTGCCTCCGCCTTGAAACTTCGGTTTCCGAGTATATACAGACCTCGCCCTCGTAATTGTTCTTGCAGGCGTTGAAGGTGAGCTGCCAGTCGTAGGTCCAGCCTCGGCCGTTCCAGGTGCTGCAGGAGCACTCGTAATGAGGGTCCGCGGCGACGCCAGGGGCGAAGAAGGCGCCAAGAGCGGCGAAGAGAACGGTTGAGGCAGAGAACTTCATCTTGGCGATTTGGATCAGGATGATGAAATATTGTCGAAGTGATAGATGGTTTATGATGAAGAAGCGACGATGACGATGAGGGTGGTGATGAAGTGATAGCAAAAGAACGCCGGACAGTTGCCTCTTTATGTTCTTCAATGGCAGTCATATTACACGAAGATTGTGATGTAGTTTCCTCCCCATACGAAAAACTCAGAATAATTGGTAGCAAGTAGACTTGACTCGTCCCGCGTCAATAATCTCAGCCGTAACTTCCCAAACACGCCGGTCGCGAGACTGTCGACAACCTCCAGACCTGGTCTCGCCATAATTATCCATGTTCTGAGATAGAAAAGTCTTCAGAACACGAGATAATTCTTTATTTTAGTTTACTAGTCTGGCCGGATGATCTCGAGACTTTGATAGTCTGCTGTCTCCAGATATCCATCAAGGGTTGGGTTGACGTCAAGACTTGAGTTTGGAAGCGGTGAACCTCGCAGCTAAAAGTACTCATTTTTACCCGGCTACACCGAGAGTCTAGACCTGACTGACCTGAAATATGGTCTGGAAAGCATATTTAGGCAGCGTGTTGAGGTATTCGCAAGTATCAATGTTCTGTCCATTCACCTTGCCTTGGCTATGATCCAAAGCCTTATGAGTGCTTGTCTTGGGCTCAGCATTGCCACATGCAGCCCCACATGTACGGAGATTAATCAACTTCTAATTCAAGTCTGTCAATATTCCCTGACTACGGATTATTTTTGGGTAAGGCGGGGAGTATCACTGCACGTGTGATATCAGTAAACTGTTTTCCCACGCGGTTACATTACACCTGGTGTTCTACGTGCCAAACGTTACTGTACCCATGTAAATTTCTGCCGAAGATTTGGTAATAGTCATGTGTCGACAAACTTCATTGTTCTCATAAATTACTATTGCAAGGGGGTCGGCAGATTTTTGTTGTGGAAACAGTGGCATGGAGCGATCGACATGGGAGAAACGGGTTTACGGCGCATGAGACCCTGAAGACAGGCTGAGTAAAACAACTAGCCACTTGTTAGCCCCGAGAAGCATGTTCCAGATCGTCCTTACGAAATCACGTCGTATTGATGCGCGGTCTTGGCATGCCCGGGCCCAGCATCGCCATAAGTTAAGCTTTCAAGACGATGGAGTAAATCAAACTAGACTCCCAATTCTGCAAAAACTGCCCGTGAATGGAGAATGTTTCCCGCACACAACTTGGACCATGTGTCTAACCTATTTTGACCACCATATCCACTTCTCAAGCTGTGACTTGAAACTTCGATTGTGAGTTGGCGTGATGAATTTGACAGGGCTGAAGTTCTCAACGGACACAGATTTACCGAAGGGTATGGTGTTTCCCTCGGACATAGGAGAAATGAGGCTTCCAATTATCCGAGATCATCTTTCGGATGTTTGGTAAGTTGGTGAGAAGTAGGACAAGTTCTGAGAAGACTGGTGCTCCAACCTCTCTTGATCTGCATCTGAAACTGGCTAGAGGTCTAGCTTTTTATGTGGCCATCAGAATTGAGTCTCTCTTAGTATTTGCCATCTTGTTTTGCGTAAGACCAAATTACTCACCCGTTGCCTCTGTTGATGTTTTGTTACGGCATGAATGCCCAATGTATAAGAGCGTTACGGAAGTATGGCGCCGACAAGCCGGCACCAAAGTCTCACGTAAGCGACGTTGATGTGATCGAAAGCTGGCAGAATACCTATTCACGTCTTACCAAAAAGGCAGTGTCAAGCGAACAGACATTTTCTAAGAGCTACCCTTAATACTATAGGCCTCCTCGTGGCCCACGACACAGACGAACATCCTAGGGAGCCATCGTGCAGGGCTAAGCTAGACGACTGAACAGCAGAAAAATTGAACCAGCAATCAAATTAAGAAAAGAAGCGGTTCTGGTACAAAACAGTCACAAAACACGTCTCGACAAAAAGAAGTAAAAGACTGAGCGTCAAAGCCTCCGTTGGCCCGACGACTTTTTCGGAGATATTATATGTTGAGTAGGTACCAAATGGAACCTTGGACGATCCAGAAAAGTCAAGTACATAATCAACTAATGAAAAGAAAATGACCGAGAACCCCACGACGTACGGTACGGAGAAGTAAGGTCTTGGAAAGTTGATGTGTAAGGATGGTTCGGGAACTGGTGGTACATGGGTGGCTCAATGACACTCGACCTCCATAATACTACCAGCTAATCAAGAATCTACAGACCAGGAAATGCATGCCGGCTCAGACTTTCCTGCACATATACATATTGAGCGATTACACTGTACGTCTTGGTTGTTCCTACTAATCGATCGGAAAGGTCGTGTTGAACGCAGCTAGAATTCTAAGCAAGGCTCATGTCAAAATATCTGCTGATCCCAGACTACCTAAGTACTGATGCATTAATCCAGAGACATGAAGGCCAACGAGAATGACCTTGTTCCGCAAACCGTGCTGGTTTTCAGCGCTTTCAGCAACAGAACTGTGACCTCAATGGATCTTTTCAACTTTGAGGGGCTCGTTCTCTACAAGATGTGTGGACCAGTTTACGTCCTTCTCTCCAGTAACATTTCGAGTCAAGATCTCGTCATTTGTGACCAAAGCCACAGAGTCGATAGCCCTTCCAAAGCAGTGCTGATGACCCTTGCATCTGCCCCCCAATCAGCATTAGCCCCTATTTTCTGATCCCGCATTGCCAGTGATTGTTATCGTACGGGCCACGGTTGGTGCAAGCACCCGAAAACCCACCTCGATCCTGGTATAGAAGAGAATCAGCCACTTACGTTGCTTCAACAAGCGTTCAACAGAACAACCAACAACTGTTTGCGCTGCCAAGCTGCGGGGTTCATTCTGAACAGCACAAACAATCATTTGAGGAATATAAGGCCGCTCGATCCCCCGTTCAGCGGCTTGAGTATGCCCATTCAGCAGGCGAAAAGACAACCCCCAACATCCTCTCTTAATAGACTGGCCCAGACTATTACTTCTGACATGGCTGAAACGGCATCGCACACAGCAAGCAGTCCAGCTGAGCCAGTCTCAGACCCCGCTGTGTCACCGGCACAAGGCGGAGTTTCAATCGCGGCAGCACCCTTGGAAGTAGATGATAACTCTAGCGTCAGTTGCCTGCAAAAGTGTCCGAGAACAACGAGACATTCCAGCTTACTATTGAAAGACCACCGATGATGCATCTACTATCGACGACCGAATGTAAAGATGCCAAATTCCCTACCCCGCTCCCGAATTACCGTCCAATAAGAGTGATTAGCTGACGAAGGACTCAATTTCTCCTACCTCTCTATACACAGCCTCTTTGACATCAAGTGTTGTAGACTACCCGGAAGAGTATGGTCGAACATATTATGCTTTCCGGGCAGGATGTAAGTGAGAAATCGAGGACGAAATGTAGCCCGTCCAGCACAACTCACATAACATCCCGACATAAACAGCATACAACTTTCCAAACGATGAGGTACGAATGCCGCAAATCATACCACTATACGGCCTTTCTAACATTGATTGCATGTCAGAGAGAGATGGATCGTCTAGACTTGACGCATACCATGATTGTCAAGACCATCGGCAACAAGTTCTTCCTCGCCCCCATCAAGGCTGAGGTGACGCACCGCATCCTCGATATAGGAACCGGTACCGGAATCTGTGGGTTGCTTATTGAGAAAGGCTCAATCTTGCATTCTCAGTTTTAACCATGGCTGTTGTCTATTAGGGGCCATCGAGATTGCCGACTTGTTTCCAAACGCCGAGGTACATATACATGAACCGTCAACCGCCAAGGCCAGAAAAAGCTGACTTAGAGACTATGTTAGATCTTTGGGAACGATCTGAGCCCGATACAACCAGCTTGGTGAGGATTTTAGACACCAGACATAGGCTGTTAATAGCTAATTTAGAACCAGGGTGCCGCCGAACGTCAGATTCGAGATTGATGATGTCGAAAGCGCTTGGGTTGTCGACGAGAAATACGACTTTATTTTCACGCGATACATGGCTGCTTCAATCGCAGATTGGCCGAAGCTGGTCCATAGAGTATATGAGTGGGTTTGAGACCTCCGATTGTCAGGGACTACTTAGCCACAGAGTGGATCGCGTCCCGTTCCATAGCAAAGTTGAACTGACGTGGTCGTGTGCTAGAAACCTCGCGCCAAACGGCTGGGCTGAATTCCAAGACATGAGCGTTCTCTACGCGTGCGATGACGGAACACTGACCGAGAAGCATGCAATCATGAAGTGGGACCGTCTTTTCATCGAGGCTTGCAAAATGCTGGGGCGCGAAGACTCCCCTGGCCCCAAACTCGAGGGTTGGGTTCGTGAAGCTCCCTTCAAGAATGTGGTTCACCAGCACTTCAAGATTCCTCTGGGTCCATGGACCAAGGACGCGCACAACAAAGATCTTGGAATGTGCAATCTTGCTCAAACTCTTGAGGGCCTCGATGCATTCACCTTGAAGCTGTTCATTGGGGTGCTTGGATGGACTAGGGAAGAGGTGATGGTGCTGTTAGCCCAGGTTCGCCAAGAATTGAAGAGTGGTGCTTTCCACGCATACCTTAACTAGTAAGCTGGATTTACCGAGAGAATTAATTACATTACTGACGGGATATAAGCCACGTCGTTTACGGACAGAAGATTGAAGAGGAAGAGGAAGCAGCTGCGGAGGACTAAGCTGAAGCATGGTATTGTCGGCATGAGACACGCAGAAAAGGTAGATGGAGTGAGGTGGACTGCAACCGATATAATCAATAGGTTAAAGGTAGTGAATTCTCGTCTGATAGTAATTAGAAGACAAGTATAAAAGCTGAGAATCCATATGCGAGCCCGGTAAAAGAAATGCTGCTTCATTCAACTGACAATCAAAGAATTCAGGTTGCTCGCAACCCGCTAATACGCCAAACACCATGTGAAAAAATGGACCGAAAAACACATGACCTCTACCATCACAAGCTCAAATTCAACCGCCTGGTACACCCGCGCGGATGTTGTCGTACTGACTGTTAGGGTAGCTCAGCTGATTGAGACTCTGGTCCTGGGTGCTCGCGCCACCGAGAGCATTGAAGCTAGTCGCCAGAAGACTTCCACTGTCAGTTCTGTCGCCGCTCGCCTCCCAGAACATGGAACCACCGAGGCCCTTGCCTGTCAGGTATGAGACCTTGGTCCGCACCACGGCCGGGGTGTCATAAGAGATAAGCTCTTTGGCGGCTGGATCGTAGCTGTAGGAGGCAACCGCCGTGGCATCGTACAGCTCGGTGGCGCCCGCTCGGGGAAGAGCCTTGTAGTCCCACACTCCGTTCTCCCAGGAACCGCTCCCGATACCGGTAAACGGCTGGCCGATGCCGTTGGTCTGTTCGAACGAGCGACCGTAGATGGGCATGCCGAGTACGATCTTTGCGGCTGGTACGCCGGCTGCGAGGTAATCGTTGACAGCAGCATCAGTGGAGAATGGCGTCGACGAGGGGTTGCTCGGGTTCGGGTACAAGTTCGCCTGATGGCCGCTATTGGCATCCCAGGAACCGGCATAATCGTATGCCATCAAGTTGAACGCATCAATGACATCAGAGATCGCTTTGAGATTCAAGACGTTGTAGTGACTGGGGCCAGCAGGTGAAGCAATAGTCAAAAGGTAGTGATAGCCGGGAGTGTATTGGGTGGCGTAGGAGTCCAGCTCGCTTCTGACTGCTTGAAGCAGGAGGACCATGTTAGCTGCTTCGGTGGCGTCGGCTGGATACTCCCAGTCAACATCGATGCCGTCAAAGCCCCAGTCTTTCATGAGTTTGACAGAGGACTGAGCAAAGAGGGCTCGGCCTTCGGGCGTGCTAGCGGCAGCGGGGAAGTTGGTCGACCATGTCCAGCCTCCAATACTGAGCATGACCTTCATGCGGCGGTTGGCCTTCTTCAAAAGGTAAAGCTGTTTGACGCAGCCGTAGGCGTTCGTGCCGACATCGTTCCAAGCTAGATCCCCAATGAGTCAGCATGTGTCGGTGTTATATCAACAACGAACAACAAGCCTTACAATCAGTAGGATAGTGCTTCTCCAAATCGGCGTAGGTATCGGCAGTGTAACTTCGAGTGGGTTGGAATGTTAGCTCGCCTGTTCCTGCGCTAGTCATCTAGGTCGAGCTGTGAATTGACCTACACTTCACCAGTCGCGCGAAGATTCATGAAGGCATAGAGGACATTGGTGATCTGCGATGCTGGAAGATTCTGGGGCTGATAATTGCGACCGTATATCGCCCTTGAATGATATTAGCTGAGCTCTATCACCTCAGGTCTAACAACAACTTGCCAATTAGTGAAGTAGACTGCATTTGTGTAGCCTTGGAGACCTCGCTCCGTGATGTTCGTCGGCGCCGCCGTGGAGGGGCGCACAGCTGTTGAAAGTATGCCACCCATAGTGATTAATGATTGAAGAAGCTTCATCTTGAAAGCGGTATGAATCGATCCGTTAAATAATTTGCTAAAGGAGTGAATACGAGAATGTCTCTGCAAGTCAGGTACACGTCACTGGACATGAAGCGATCAACTGATCATATTATACTAATCGAGTCCGTCGATGTTAGACAAGACGCTATTTACAGTAGTCAGCCGTCAAGCAACAATGTCATTGTTCAAGTCCTGACGTCCAGTCGTCTGGGTGTGACTTGCAAACCCGGTCCATTCCCAGCGAAACGTTACGCGTCTTCAAATGAGGTCGTCAATTTTGACTAGGCTTGTAGACCCCTTAGATCCGCTTCTGCGATTCATTCTTGGTATGTCGGTCTGTGCATGTGCAAAAATTTGAGCGCGTCGTCTGTTTGTCACGTTCAAGTGGTAGCAATGAAGTTGACGATGACCTGCGAGCCTGGCCGCTCAATGTACCATTAACACACCATAGTCTCTTGTACCCACCCAGAGTACTGGTTGCAAGTAACAGCTCGGAGATTCGCTGTGAAATTCTATGTGTCAAGGGAGCGCCAACACCAAAGGTGAGGATTTGGCGATGGTGCCCGGTGAGTGGCTGGGGGCGAGGTGAGGGGCCGGGGCTAATGCAGGTGGTAGCCGACTTTGCTCTGTTAGCACAATAAGAAAAGTCATTGAGATTGGCTGAGTTCTGATATTCTTCAGGACCTACCCTTGAATGGCCATGTGCCTACAATTTGGCGAATGTAGGGCGAATGACCGAGTCGGGGCCGAATGTGACCCTCCACTGCGTTGGTTTATCGCCCGTTTGGGACAGGCCCAATGTGAGCACATGCTTCCTTTCTAGCGAATCCCCTAAAAGCTATAGTTTTCTTATCGCGGTAAGGGAGTTATAGGAGAGACTTGTGACGTGTTTTTGCCAACTATCAATTCCATGGAGTGGCTGTTGTCTTTGATAACTCAAGCCAACTTGCACTGCCGAGACAACTGAACAAGACAGGCTGTCAAAAGAGAGACTGACCCGCAACAGAAACAGCCAAACTCGGTTCAGAGTTACCCCGGCCCAAGCACCACATCGAAAGAAATCCTACGGAACTCACCATTCTCTTCAGGAAGGTGAAAATGTGATAAGGCGGCAGCGGCACATCACCCGCTCCGCCCTTTCGTCAAGAACGGCTACATCAGGGGCACCCTTATTGATACCAACACCATCTGAGCAGCTGCCATCTGATGTCTTGCATATTGCAGAGTTGTGTCGGCGGTTGACCCCGAGGTTTTCTATGCCATCTGCAATGCCCATGAGGCTCTCTCTAAGTGATATATGATCTGCAACGTTGCAAGTGGAAACCGAAGCAGCGGGTGCTCAAGATTAGGATCTACAAGGAGGAACGAACCACCACTCGACGCCAGGATGATACTCGGGATTTAGGCAACCAGCAACTACTACGACGTTGTGAATGTTGACTCCCTCCCGAGTCGCTATCCGGCAATCAACTTGCCACATCTCGTGACTGCCTTAGCCATGGAAGGAAATCGGTTCGGTCCGCACGTTACTTTGGTTTGCAACTGACGTTGACCCCGGCCTTCGGCAGTATATATCGTCGAAGGATCAGAGTGAGGAGGCAGAAGCGCCATGAGTTTATTGTTTCAGCGATTGAATCCCCTGCTGCGAGGCACGGGCAAATTGATTGTTGCATTAGATTTGTCTGGCAAACGCTACTCTCTCACTTGGCAGTTCCCACAATTCCAGTAGCACGTTGCTCTGCATCTGCATCTGTTACAGAAGGATCTCGAGTCACTGCAGCTGGCGGATGTTGAGGACGCAAGGCTTCTTGAGCCAAATTGCCAGCATTTCCATCGGCGGCCCCGACCTGTGTCTCGCCGCCGGGTCCCACGTCGGCTTGCTTTTCAGCCAGCTCTTTCTGGGCCTTTCTAATGCGACGGCCTCGTCTGATGGCCCAGATAGACAGACCCATGACCATAGTGCAGAAGACACCGACACTGAGGCCGATGGCTAGGTTTGCCTCCAGCGGGAGATGTCCGGGGTAATAGCCATCGCCCAGGTAGGTTGTACCACCGCCATAGGATCCGCCTCCGGAGCCCGAACCCGAATCACCTGTTCGACATTGAGATGAGGTAGATGAGCACCAATCCGGCATGACGCTGGTTGACGCGGGGATCTGAGCTCCGTGGCTTGAGAACGGAACTAGATCTTCCGTCTGCGTGCTGCTGAACTTTGTCTTCGCAAAGCCAATCTCTTCATTGATTAGGTCAAATACCATGTAGGAATGTTTGAGGAATGTGTTGCCCAAGGAGTATGGATAGGAAGAAGACGTGTATGTCGAGGTGGAATTTTCCGACTGGACTCCAAACAGGCAGTACTCGGAGGCCGACTCGGTCTCCCAAGACCACTCCGAATGGGACCAAACATCTTGAGACACCACGAGGTCGGCAAGAGCTACATTCAACACAGGTCCCTCCGATCCGTACAGCTGCACAGCCAAGCGACCCGTGGTGGTGTTTTCCGTGCAAGGAATAATCGCGTAGCCGAGGTCATCATTCCAGGAAGCGCCAGTCAGAGCCCAAAGATCTAAGGCTATGTCGTCGGGTAGCACTGATAAAGCAGCATCTGGCGAGAGAAGCACTAGGTTCGAGGTGTCATATGTGTCGATTTGTTGACGCAAAGATTCTCCGAGAGGCTGTAGGTCATCTGTATCTGACTTACTACCATTGAAGGACGTGATGAAGGTGTCAAATCGCCTGCTTGTTGACCATGACCCCGTTGTGCGCACTGAGAAACGAAGCAGAGGGCCCTCAAACTTTGATGTATCGATCGCACCCAGCAAAAGATTCCCAGACGTGGCGGATGAATCGTCCAGCCAGAGACTGTACGCGGGGGAGCTAATGAGACCATCTTGTACGAGGCGTTCAGGAACGGTAGGATAATTCGAGGTACTGCTCGGGCTAGCGGTAGATTGTGCACTTCCGGTGGTGTTGAAACCCAGGCCAAGGACACCGATCAATACATCTGCCGATTGAACATAGCCCATGATCATCTTGGATATCTGGCTGCCAGCCACGCCTAGTGTGTCGCTAATCCATTCTCCCTTAGCTCGGCCGACCGAGTACCTGGTGCTGAAGTCCTCGGTGCCGGGGTTGACGTAGGTGGATGACTCGTTGCTCTGGAATGCGCCGTATTTGCACGAATATGAATCGAGGTAATAGGCGCTCCTGGTGGAAGAAGAATCGTAATAGTCACTATAGTTGTAATAGTCGCAATACTTGGCGTTTGGGACCCAGGTATGCTCAGCCTGCACAGAAACCCTCAAGGAAATATCTTGTGGCGGTGTGCCAACAGTGGCGTTGACCAGATAATTCCAGTCCGTCACGTAAACATCCGTCGCAGAAACTGATCGACGGTCCGCCACGTCTTTGGTTTCGACATTGCTACTGGCCTTCGGCTGAGGTTGATGGGAGAACGGTAGATGAACTTGCGCTAGGGCAGTGGCAGCGCAGCCACTGAGCGCGAAAAGAGCGGACGTCCTCATGACGATGGAGGACAGAAAACAAATGACGGCGATGAAAGGCGCATGGTGGAAAAGAAGGGAAAAGGGAGACCAAAAGGCGAAGAGTGATAAAGGATCACATTGTGAGCCGATGCGACGAGAATTTCCGGCTAATGCAAAGCCAAGCGGCACAGTATCTTTCAAATAGGCAGCAGAGCAGTAGCTCAACCAACACGAAGGAATACGATGCTGTAGACAGGGGTTTAGCGATATTACGAGGTGGAGTTCCACCGCTTGAATTGGGTTAGGTGATCTAGAATTCACGAACTAGCTCTAGCTAAAATTCAAGCTTCTTTCTCCAAGCCACCATCAATGGGCACCGGCGGTTGGTTCTCAGTTCTCCAAGGTTAGACTTTCTCAATGAGCCGGCGCGTTGAGAAGCTCCTTTAACTCACCGAAGGCTTTGAGTATGCTCTCCGATTCTCCCTCCCACTTCTTCCGCGACTCTTCCCCGATCTCTCCGTGGCCCATAGCAGCCACCAGATCCGGTCCGGCCCCACCCGCAAAAGCAAGCGCCGGTCGCGTCGGCGCAACCCGGAGTTTCATGCCCTCCAGCGTCTTCTGTGCCTGCGCTGACGCCGAGTTGCCACCCATGATGCCATAGCTGACTACAGCAATGGGTTTGCCGATCCACTCGTTATACAAGTAGTCAATGGCATTCTTGGTGCCGCCAGGCAGGCCGTAGTTGTATTCTGGAACCACAATGATGTAGGCATCGTACTTGGCGATTTCCCTGCTCCACGCTTTGCTGTGCTCGTGGGCGAAGTCACCTGCAGCTGGGACCTGAGCGGGAATGACCTGTTCATCGAAGACGGGAAGTCTGAAAGAAGAGACTTCTACAAGATTCAGATCGATGCCATTGGTGGTAGCATCTGTGGTGATGGTATCTTTCACCAGTTCCGCGACCTTAGTTCCAATGCGTGGGGTTCGAGTGCTCGTCGCGATGACGGCAACTTTCTTAGCGGCACTCATATCAGTGATAGATTGAAAGATTGGAGATCAGAATGTCTGCGACTTGACTGAATTTTGCAAAGGTTCGACAATGCCTGTGTCAGGTTGAAGTTTGATGGAGTGCAAGTACTCGAAAGTAAGAGTTGTTGCATGTTGGCTAAACAGCCTTTTATACCAAAGATGAACAGCCAACGCCATGTGCACCTAAATTGTGTTACTCGCTTCTGTCTCCAAGTCTTGCAACTTCAGCTCTCACGCCGCTGATTCATAATCAACTCAAGTAGTCCTGTTCCAGTCACGCCTGACCACGTCAGAGAGATAATCATTGTCTGTGTTCTCGACTTCTCAGAAGCACGCCAGACCCGCGCGCATCGATCGCGAGAGGCGTCTTGAAGTCAGACAGATGCGCAGCCAAAGACTGCATGTACAGACTACCGCTCTCAAAGCAGCCTATGAGAGGTGTCTCCTCGTACCAACCCTGTGTGGCTTCTTTGGTGCTTACACCCGCGCGCAGATGTCTACGTTCTTTCATCCCAACTTGGGGAAAGGCGAAACGAGTCGCGCGCGGGGAACGGTAAGACGTAGCGACCCGCGCGGAGGTTAGTCATCCACACAGAGATACGTCAACGAATGAAAGAGTTTCCCCCGTACAATGTTTCGACGAACCACCTCCACAATCTCCAACAACTCGGTCGGTGCATCGTGAGACTCAAATCAGCGGTGTGCCTTAGTCGTCCCGCGTTGACCCGCCAGCATCTGTGGACCACCAACCATGATCTGGTTAACCCTGCCTCGGTGGCTCAGTGGTAAAGCGTCTCACTCGTACTGTTGTCCGTCATGAGAAGATCGGGCGTTCGATTCGCCCTCGAGGCACCATTGCTTTTGGCCTTTTTGTATCTCAGCCTCGAAGATGATCTGCTTCACACGGGAATAGAGAATATGTGCTCAAGATTGAGACAAGATTCGACACTGAGAATATAAGGAATGGCTTTCGTGTGGTTGGGCTTGCCACTTTGTTTTCGGAACTGTTTTTACTAGGACTAATCTCATGCGGCTGAATAAGAGCTTGATATGTACATTGGTTCACTGTTACTATGGCGTTGACACGATAGACAGAGAGATGGTTTCTTCTCGGCGCTTTAAAAGGCAGATCATGCAGATGCCAAATGGTCATAAGATCCGCTCCTGCACATAACTTTTTTCTTTCTCAGTTACATAGTACTGTATTCATTCATGCTGGACAGTACAACGATCCGGAGCAGCAGGAAACAGCGGCATCTCGGCCTGAATTAGGTGTGCACTAGATACAAGTCAGCTATAAAGCCAAACCGCAGAGCTCTTCTGCAGCAAAAACGAACCTTTGACTTGCAGATCGCCCATGGATCAGCGTAATTGATTCTGCACTACAATAAGTGGAATGTTAACACCTAATCTTTCCAGTACCTGGAGATCATCCAGAATTCAATGACAAGTGAGCAATCTTACGTCTTCAAAATTGCAGTCTGAGGGAGGGCCAGTGCAAAATTGCGCAGAAACACCCTGGAAGATGACAGCGGCGGCAAGGAAGAGGGTTGTAGATTGGAAGTGCATTATGAATCTGTACTCGGAAAGATGCTTGGTGCAGAAGATTGAGCTCGATAGCCAGGTGTCGAAATTTTGGTGATTGTGAAGTGTGATTGATGTGATTAATCAGGTAGTATTGTCAATGTGGATGTTGTAGGACTATTTGTACTTATATCATCTACAATTGGCTCAAGCTCCGCAGTCCGTACAGAGTCAAGAGAGATCCACATTGTAAGAGAAAGTTTATGGAATGATGTCTCAAGGGAAGAAAAGCTGCAGTGTACGGATGCTGGACTTGTCGTAAATAGAGTAAAGGACGTGCCTGCGGAACCAAGCAGCAGCAATTCATGTGCGCACCAATGGCTACATCCTGTATCTACTATGTCGACTACATATACCTGGCGGATAGCTCCATTTCTTAGTTGCTACCGGGCTTCCATGCCGTGCAATTAAGTTCGCTATTGATAAACATGAGACGAGACCCGCCTATCTTGTAGTTGACTCTGACTCGCTCTCGGCTCAGATGATGGAGTTTGCAACGGAATGCCG
The DNA here is from genome assembly GCF_030869225.1 of Colletotrichum abscissum. Taxonomy (NCBI): domain Eukaryota; kingdom Fungi; phylum Ascomycota; class Sordariomycetes; order Glomerellales; family Glomerellaceae; genus Colletotrichum; species Colletotrichum abscissum. The sequence continues at coordinate 544,040 of NW_026850154.1, forward strand.
GCTTCTTCATACATGGTTAAAGCATCTGTTGAGCTCCGGCCAACTTGAGCCCCGGGAGTTGAAACGGGATGTGGCATACTGAGGGGAGGCAATGACTCCTAAAGACATTGAGGCGGGTTCAGCTGTGAAGTCCGCCCGTATTTGTGAGTGATGTGGGGGCAGTCTTCTAAATCGTCCATGTTCCCAAAGCTCCGAGTAACTTGGAATCAATTCGACATGCGTTACCCAACATGTGGCTTCTAGGGAACCATACATGAGGTGCTTAAGTTGGGCTTCAATTGGTGAGAGTCAATGTATAGTAGTTTTGTCTATCCACGTAGATTAAATTGTGCCAAAAAAGCACTAGTCCATGAACGACAAGAGGAGGAGCACTGGCTGGGTATCTTCCGCGGTTTCAGAGTCTCGATCTCTACCTAGTTATGTTTAAATCCACTGCATCACATATCCTTTTCTCGATTAGCGTCGCAACAATTTGCAGTGCCTCTGCGATTGTGCACTTGGTACAGTATGCAGTGCAGTTAAGTGTTGGGCTTGATTTTGTCTTGCCGCGGAAGCTCCCTATCTTAGCTCATCAACCGTTCAAGTTCAGAGTGCGTGCACTCACTGCGGTACTCCACCGCGCTGGGCGAACCGATGACATGATCTGACAGGGGCGTGCTGGGCCTCATCGCCGACAACCGCAACTGAACGGGAGTCTTCTTGTCCATGGCACCACTCCTCGCTGAACACATGTCTAGACCCAAGACCAATGACGGACGGCGACCAGGACCCTTGCTAACTCAACTTCTCAATTCTCTCTTGTGACATTGTCAGCAATGAAGACCGTTGCGGTGTGGCTTGCAAGGGGGCTTGCCTTGGCCAGTCCAACTAGCACCAACCAAGGACTGAGAAACCAGGGAATATGACGTCACCGAATAGTCGCCCCTCGCCAAGAGCGCGATGGCATCGAATGAGGTCAATGATTGAGATGGGTGATAGAGCCGTCAGCAAGAAGGAATCCTGCTTGTCAGGCCTCTCAGCTAAACAGGTTCTCCTGTCCATTGCAACATCAACCATTTACTTGGACAGTCGAGTTTCGAAAGATTGTCAGATATATCTGCAAAGCCGGCACCTCCATCGGCTGCATCCGATCCCGATTTCTGTGCATCAAATCACACAAGGATCATCCTCCACGAACCACTACTCTCTTTCACGTTAGACAGGGACCATTTCTGTACCTGCGGCACCATGAGACGAACCAGTCGCATATTGCTAGCTTCGCTGGTCCTCCAATCCACAACCTTCGCACAGTCCGACCTGCCCTCAAAACGTGGGCTGGCTTTCCAGGGCGACGACCACACAGCCGACAGCCAATTGCTCACCTCCGCAAAGTCGTTGATCAGCTGGTATTACACATGGTCAACATGGCCTGCACAGGCCCTTAACAGCTCCATCGCGTTCATCCCGCTCATCCACGGCGTCGACGATGCCTCAGATTCAGGCCTCAGCTCACGTCTCAACGTACTACCTGAATCATCCACCCATCTCCTCACCTTCAATGAGCCCGACGGAACGACGTCATCTGGCGGCAGCAGCATCGACCCAGAAGATGCCGCTAAAGCCTATATCGAGCACATTGTGCCCTTCCGCAACTCCGGCTCTCGCAAGTGGAACATCAGCCACCCGGTCGTCACCGGCTCCTCGCAGGGTATCGAGTGGCTGCAAAAGTTCAACGAGTCTTGTTACGACATTGACGACAACGGCTGCCCGACCGACTTCGTCGCCGTGCACTGGTACGGCGACGCGACCGGCCTCAAGAACCACCTCGACGGGCTGCGGGATTTCTACAACTCCACGTCGCCAGATCTCAAGTACTGGATCACGGAGATGGCCCTCCCTAAACAAGACACGGATGCAACTCTTGCCATGATGAACGAGAGTCTGACGTATTTGGATGGACTGGACTATGTCGAAGGTTACGCCTGGTTCGGTGCCTTCCGCAAGGACGAGGCCAATGCCTGGACCGGTAACTCCGTGTCGCTGTTTGATGGCGACGGCGGGCTGACAGACCTCGGTGCTTTGTACCTCGGTGGAGACGAACGAGGGTTCGAAAAGGGCCAGAAGGGCGAAGGCAACTTTGCCGGCTCGCTGTCTCCTACAAGGGTGCTGCTTTGGACGACTATTCTTGCCGGTGTCGCGACGTTATGGTAGACGTTTTCAGGATCAACAAACGTCGAGCAGAATATTTTGCTTGATTGACGTTATGTACGAGGACATGTTTACGATTCTTCTTTGCATCTACGTACAGATGAGTGTGCAGGTCACACAGACATATTACACTTATAGCGAGATTGATACCTATTTCATTAGATTTTTCAACTCATACAACAGACTAGGAACATACAATCAAGACATCCAATATGTGTAAAACTCAGGAGCAAACTCAAATTCTGAAACATACTCTGGAGACTGTAATTCTATCAACGAACATAACAGTGGTTCTCAATTAAGGCAATCGACAGTCTCTAACCCTCATTGAGGCAGCTCGTGTCGAACATGCTGCTGGTTAGATACCTCGGGAGTGACCGCGTTGGCATAGCCCCAAACGAACTGTGAATTCGAACCACTAGTTTTTGACCCGTCGTTCTCAGTCATCTCTAACGTTTGCGTGGTATTCGCCGTCTTCTTCTTCTCGCGCGAAAGCATCACAGCTAGTGCTCCAGCAATAATCGTAAGAGGCACACCGACGCCAACGCCAATACCCGCCGCGGCGCCTGGAGAAATGCTGCCTTGGCGGTCTGTATCGCTGCCCACAGGGCACGTAATAGTGCTATCTCCAGTGGTCGATGTAGTTGCGGGACTGTCTCCGAGATCCGTGCTTGCCGCTTCGTTCAACATAATTTTGCCGGGAAGACTGACGGTGAAGTTGCCGGTCGCGCAATTCTGAAGGTTGCTGCAAGAGAATCGTGCGTTACCACAAGTCCAGACGCCGATATGCAGCGAACTGTCTATGAGGCATGATTCCATATATTAGCAATTATACTCATGAATGGGTTTGTCTAGTAGTTGTCGATCGAAGCCTCACTCACCGCCTCCAGGTATGTCGCTCTTGTCGCAGTACTTGGGACACCCGCTTGACTGGAAAGTATCGTCGGTGCAAGCCCCACGATACATAGTTAACGTCAAAGGTTCGAAGCAAAGACCGTTCGTCAGGCAATGATGGTCTTCGAAACAGCACGCGGCTGCTTCGGTGCCCGCGGCAACAGGGCAAGGTTTGACAACATCGTTCGGAACCCCATTAGGCCAGTAACAGGTTTGACCAGTTGCTAAAGTTGCCATCAGGGAGATTATAAAATAGAATCTGAGTTCCATTTCGCTCGGAATATCAAATACTCAATGTACGCTGCGTGTAGTTCTAACACCTGTGAAAGGATGGGTTAAGCTTGACGACGAGATATCACCTCGACATATAGATGAGAATTCTAAGACGTAGTGACGTTTGAGGGAACCTTTTCAAGCTTCTATGGCTCCTAGTTCCTCCCCGATCAATGATTCCTGTCGAGATCTGAAAGTTTGCGTGTATGGCCTGAGGTTCGGCGATCCCACATGTGTGTTGAACAGAAGCCTGGCACTTGCTGTATTAGAAGCGTCATGGACTAGCTGCGCCCCCTCTGACATGCATCATCCAGAAACTTGATCAATCATGAGCTTCTGGGTGTTTCTGAGTAAGCTCAAGTAACCCACTAGACTCGACTACTAATCCGCGTACAGTGATACGAGCTCAAAGTCAAGTGATAAGCTGCCCTCCTAGAATCCTCATTACTTGCCAAGATGTGAAGATCTGGGGAAGAGTGGTCGCCATTGCAGGTCATGGATTGCATGCTTAAGTAGGCAAAAATTGGTGCTTACCGTTTGGCCGTGCTTGGAAGGAATCCAAGAGCTTGGAGACAGAAGTTGGCCTTGATTTCATCCCAGTACGACTTGATACTAGGTGTCCTGTGCACATGAGCAACCCCAGATATTAGATGCATTTTCTTGCATGTCAGTAACGTCGAGGAGTATAGGCTCAAGAATAGATCGTAGAAGATTTTGAAGGCTAGATATCTACGGTTAGTTGCAATCCGATCGGACGCAATGTTCATATGAACCTCGGTTACTCAGGGCACATAAGCCCAACATGGTCCAAGGCATGGAGAGTTGCGTCGACTCGGGCTACTATCCAATCAACAGCATCGAACACGGGTGAGAGAGCCTGCAATCCATGACTGTATTATTCCCGATGGAGCCACTCGAAGAAGATTTCCAGACATTGACACATTGTTCACTTTTTTGTCTGTATTCGTATGCGAACGCTGGTAGAGAAGGTATATGTAGGTAGCATGCTCCCACCGGCACCGCCGGACTCGGCAACAACGCGCCCTTGGTAGACAGTGTTTGAAACAGCTGCGAACCGCAGTTGCGTGCTGCTGGAAAGCCTGTAGTTCGTTGTTGCGGCTTTACCTCATTAAAATTGGTTCCTTCTGACAGAACAAGGTTGACGCTACCAGAGCTTGGACGAACCACGGGAATTTCCTCGTGAATTCTAGCTTGCGGCACGGACAGTGTCCAAATTAGAGGCGGGCCACCCCGTGTGCCGAGAGTTCCACCATCAGGCGGCAATATCCGAATTCACGGAATGGTTTTGACGTATTCCACAGCCAAGACACTGCTGAAGCTTAATAAATAATCTCGAACTCAGTTGATCGTTCCTAGTCATGGACTATAGGACTTAGGACTTTGCCTTAGTCTAGCCAATTTAAGTCACGAATACTTAATTTGTACTGTGAGAGCTCAGTACCGGAATGTTTCCAAACGTAGGTTGCCTTTATATTTGTGGCTTAATCTCTGACAATGGATACTATATTGACATTGACCAAGTGGATATTGGAAGCCGAATGAAGAGTGATGGGGAAAACACAAGTAAGCCCTTGCACAGGATGCTTTTGCAAAGACTGAGAAACAAACGAGGCAATGGCCAAGACTAGAAGTATTAAACAAAGCAGTGAATTAGGACTGAGACTCTCGCGCTGAACGAACCAACACATCCTGGTCTCCTGATGGTGCGCGTACGGACAAATCCGATCTTGAGTCAGATGGGAGTCTGGAAGAGGGACATAATGGCACTTACCTAAGTCCTTCAAATTGCTCTCGAAATCGTAAGGCATCGCCTCGTTTTCCCCGGCGACAATTTATTTACAGTTTTGGTCTCGTTCCGCGGCCGCCCACCAACACATGCACCAGGTTATGAAGAAACATAGTGCGTCCCCGACGTGAAACTGCAAATAAAGTCTACATTGAGCAGCTGTTCCCCTTTGCTCTGAGACCTCTTCCATTGTCTACCCACACTCTTTTGCTTCTTGCTAACCGTCACTCCTTTGCCGCTATCATGTTGTTGAAATCTCTTAGCCCTCTTCTGGGCTGCCTCGCCGTCTCCCAGACCGTTTCTGCATCACTATTGCCCCGCGATGGCGATGACTCTGGTGGTCACCCGTGGATTAATCATGACGCCGTCGTTCCATTCACTCAGAAGCCTTCAGTTGTTGGTGGAAGCTTGGAACTTCGTTTCAACCCCTTCCTCTTCGTTTCGGGAGGTTGCGATCCTTACCCGGCAGTAGATGCCCAGGGCAACCTTGGGTAAGTAAACTTCCTTTGTTTTCAGTTACTCCTCTGGCATAGATTACTCTTTGAGGATAAAAACATGCTGATACGATGTGAACTAGCGCTGGTCTGAAGCCTACTGGTGGTGGTCGCAGTGGCTGCGGTGACGGTGGCTCGGCTCAAGTCTATGTCCGTCGTGGAGAGAGCCAGGGCCGGAAGGCAATTATCTACAGTTATTACATGCCCAAGGTCCGTTGGGCCAAGGGAAATAACAACGGTCACCGCCACTACTGGGCTAGTGTCGTTGTCTGGGTCAACCGCTTCGGCTGCGACGACAGCGACATCACGTCCATCTGGCCCGTCGGAATCTCCTACACCACTGACCACCTGAACTGGGGCTCGGCTTCTGCCGGAGAAGTCTCTTTCAGGTCCTCGGATGTTGGTATCGATATGGCTACACATCCCAAGATCCAAATTCACGACGAGGCCATCGCGCCCTTCACCGGCGCCGATGGTGATAAGCTTTTCGAGCGTACCCTCATCAGCTGGGATTCCCTCCCCGCGCTCGCAAAGCAGGCGTTGACGGACGTCAAGTACGAGAAGACCCAGGTTCCCTTCACGGACGAGCACTTCCAGGCTCAGATTGACGCTGCCTACCGTGATGGTTTCTATGCTGGTGTAAAGAAGGAGCCTGACTGCCCTTCAAATGATGTGCCTCCAGCCGATAACCCGCCTATCACTACAACGGCCGCGGCTGCCGAGCCTACCGGCTTGGACAAATAATCAATGACTACCTAGTTTGGAAGAAGTTGTTCGGCTTTCGACAGTTGGGTTAGGCGGCAGTTCTTAGGTGAACGATCGGACGAAAGTCTGTCTGTACTGATCTATTTACAATTCGTTCAACGGTTTGTCCATAGAGAACTTGAGAAGGCCATCCGATACTTAGACGAGGAATAATAAGTCTTAATTTCCGAACTATTTCACCACATGAGAGCCTAGATACATGATAACATCCACTTCAAGTGTCCAGTGTACAGTTCTAAAACTCTTCGGAGCAGGCTAGATAGTGTCGCAGCTCTTGATGAACGTTTCTAAAAGTTCAATTCGAGATTATCAGCATGATCTACAGATTTCTTTAGCCCCAGTCATTATATGTTGTCTCCTGAACGTTATAGCACAGCGACGTTGAGCGTTCAGATCGGAACATCTCAGTTGAGGCGTCATATTTACGTGCCCCTTCGATGGGAACAAATTGTTTATCTTGTGATATGGCAATTAACAAACGTGACTTAACCGCAAAATTTGACAAACATCTATTTTACTTCGGAGTAGATAACCCCCTAATTTTGCCTTTATAGACCTGAACTAAGCACATCCGCCTGATGTTTATGTGATACTGGCCACTATCCACCGTGAATACAATTGGTGAGTTTTCGCCGATCTGCCTACTGTTTTGAGTTCTATTAGATATCTGACGGCAGAGGCTTGTGCGAAGCGGTGGGCGCCGGTGGGGCCTTGGAGGGCATCGGGCCAGCCGGCTCCGGATCAGTGGGGTCACCTCCATCCTCATCGCCGTCGCCGCCCGGAAGATCGGCATAGAAACCCTCATCGAATGCCTTGTTCAAGTTATCGCCAAAGTTCTTGTCGATAAAGGGGACCGAGGTGTGCTCGAAAATGGCACCGTCTAGCTGCTTCTGCGCAGGCTCCGGGAGCATATCCCAGTCGATGATTGGGAGGTTGAGAGTGTTTTCCATGTTCTCGGTGAGCGGGCCAACGATTTTCTTGCCCCAGTAAGCCACGAGCGGATGCGTGGGCCTGCCCACCAGGCTAGCGCCCGACGACCACTTCGTGGCGGGATATGAGCCAACGTTGTACACTCCATTGTCGGTTTGGTAGCTGATGCCCACGGGTTGCGCGGTGTTGACTTCGGCACCGTAAACCCATACCACGATGGATGCCCAGTAGTGACGATGCTCCTTGTTGACTTTGGGGACGTAGAAGGAGTACATGATTCCGGTGCGTTCTTTGACTATGCCAGTTCTGACATAGAGCTGGCCTTCACTAGACCCACAATCACCGTTTCCCTTGCCGGTGGGCTTGAGACCGGCACTTCATGAATGTTATAGTTAGTCTAAAAGCCTACAGCTAGTCACCTTTATAGACAGAGTAGATGTGCACATACCCGAGATAGCCTTCAGCATCTACGGCTGGAAAGGGAACACATCCTCCCAAAACTTTGATGAAGGGCTGAAAACGAAGTTGAAGTTCTCCCTTAGATCCAGAGGCAGCTTCAGCTGGGAGGGAGTGGATGTTGTTGTGGTTCTTCCACTTGCCATCTACGGCCACGTCCTTCGCTCGCGCTTGCAGGGTGGCCGAGAGGACACTCGGGACGCTGGCAAGCAGGAAAGTTGCAAAACTAGTTAACTTCATTGTTTCGATCACGTTCGAGTCGTCGAAGAAGGTCATGGATGATCAGCAGTGTCTGGATGGGATATTATATATCTCTGGTCTCCTGGCGGTGTCATCTACCTTACCTATGCAAGGAGACGTCAACAAGCTGCAGGCTCCATGAGATGTAGAGAATGAAGCTATCATTTCGTAACACGAATACTATATTCCAGCGGCCAAATGAACGGAGAGCCACGGTGAGAAAGCATAAACAGTCGAGCCTTTAGAGCTAAGGTACATTACCCACTTTCAGAGAATTGCCGTAACCTTAATATTACTACCCGTTGGAGAAGGAGGCTTGTTTACCTAAACGATCACTACGGCCTGTACATGCTGAACGTACAGACCTAAACATATCGGGTGATTCTTTTACATCCCTGATGGCCTATGATGCATGATTGAGACATTTTCATGATCGTGTGGAAAACATAAAAGGCAAAGGCGGAAATTTGGGACGGTCGCCCCGAAATTCATTGGGGCACCTGGACAGCTTCACGAGATCAAGAGTAAAAGACTTCTTAGCTAGGACGAGATCGACAAGTTTCAGAACATTTATTTACATAATGGTCTCAAGCCCAAGCAAATACTACCGGTCTCTGGTTCACTTAAATCACACAGGCTCCCGATCTTTTTGGCTTCGAAGCCGTTGGCCGCATCATCATCTTCAGATTCTATTTCTCCAAACTATCCACAATGCGCTCTCTCTATTATTATCTCCTGCTCAGTCTTTCCCTCCTAGGAGTCTACGCCGGTATCTTGGAGGAGCACGGGTACACAGTTGAGGAGGACCAGAATGGGCTATACTTTGTCACCACTCCTCACTACTTGGGGGGTAACGCTCCGCTGGATAAGGTCAGAATCAACGTGGAAAAGAAGACCATGACCGTCTATTTGGCCTACAATGGCAAGGAAGAGGAACACGAGGGCAAGTTGTACATGTCCCAAGTACTCGCGGCTCTTTGCGACAAGAAAGGAATCAATCCCGACGACTTGTGGTGGGTCGTTATTGAAGAAGTCGACAAGAACGTCGCTACAAAGACAGCCATGACCCAGTACCGCACCAAGTACGGCCTGCGTTTCAAAGACGAAATCAGAGTCACACCCGATCAGAGAGCGGACTGGGCCATCTTCAACCAAACTCCTTTCTACCGAGCCGTAGACCGCATACTTCCTCGCAAGAGCATTGACCAGATCATTATCGAGAGGGAGGACGGTCAGACAAATATGTATCTCTCAGTTGAGTGATTGCCTGGAGTAAGTTCAATCGTTTTTGACACTATCATTGTCGGTGTGTGTAAGTTTGACTGATCGCGTGTAGTCAGTAACTGAACCTAGGGAACACGATAATGAGTTGGCTAATGACTGAAGGGACTGGAATCAAAGTGGTGCAACTCCAGAAGTTCGTCCCTGTGGTGTCTATGGCACTCGAATGTAGCTGTACAGCTTTTGAGCGAAATTATACATACAACAACTCACTTGCCTCACCGAAGGAAACCAGGAGTAAAGGGGAGTGGCTACCTTACGACACAGAAGTAATGGTGACACCTTGTGGCCGTGAGAGTGATGTTTTCCACGCAGCCTCATGATAGAACGTTGTCTCGAACGGGTTTTCACGTGAGTTTGTGCTGGATTTGACGAACGTCACGCCTAGTTAATCACATCGGCCCTCGAACAAGATGTTATGAGCCCCATGGCAGACAAAGTCGGACTCGGTCTATCACTGATATTACCGGAAACCTCCCAGTAGCTGCATAGCGCCGGGATAAGAGGGTGCGTCTACTGGTAGTCTCCGGCAGCTGAATGTTAACTCTTTTCTTGATTCGCTACGTTGTTCAGTTTTGCCATCTTATTTTGACAACTCGGCCAGGATTATGGGGCCTGGGCAGAATCTCAAGCTGATGATTCTTAGGCCTCGAAGGTGGGGTCATTGAGGATGGATGCAAAACATTGGGAGGATATGAAAACTATGCCGCCATTTGAAAATCTCGAACAAGTGGCATTCCTAGGCCGGATGAAGTGCATCGCACTTCGTGGGCATACTTTGCGCCTTAAGTTATGATATCGGAGCAAACATTGGGGCAACTAGTTCATGCTTGATAAATGAAGGGTCGCTGCGAACCGGAAGAAGTGGGGTTGCAACTTGGCTAGCCAAACTCTCAATGAGTGAAAATTAATATAGGCTTGAATTGAGTTGACTCAAACTAGCTTTGATTAAACGGTCTGTGAGGCTGATCAACTCGGTTTCTTCGGCCATTCCCGCCCCGCCTGAATTCTTGCAAATTACCTATCTTCTCCAATGTAGCCGGACTCACCGATATTCAACAGCCCGTGCTTCTATAGGTGGCACCTTCGCCCACCGCTGTAATAATCCACAGGTGAAAAAGGCTCCGGATGGTGTTAGTCACTTGTTTCGAGATTCCCAAGCCTAGTAATATACTGTGGCAGATAGTATCCGGAGAAGCTTTAAAGTTGAGTTGCACTCAATGAGAGATCGGCGAGTTTTCAGGCGTGAATGTCGCTACATACACCTCTACTCGGGCTATGCATATTAATATCAAACATATGTGTCTATGGCAGGTCGGTAACGCCGCCTCTCGGATTTGTTCCTTTCCAATTACCTTACCCTATATCACATCATCGGCCTTTGGGGAATGTGGAGTTCCTGCCAAGGCACTATGTTCATGGCGTTGAGTAAGTAGAGCAAACTGAATCGGTCAATCATATTTCACCGAGAGTTTCTACAACTTTTCCATCCCACACTGTATTTGAGTTGAGTGTGCCTCCATCCTTACGAGATGCTAATTTTCAGTAAAACTGGCGCTGAAAGCCAATTTTATTGCAAGTAAGGCTATCAAGCTGACGGAAACTCCGTCATCGACACAAATGCCCGTCCTAGATATAAGGAATCATCCACGCAAACAGTGCCATGTATTAGACTAGCTATACTCCAGAGGACACTGCACTCCTTCTCAGTCCTCCAGTCACTCCTTAATTGCCCATCATGATCCGACACGCATTGACTTTGCTTCTGCTCTCGACGACCATTACTGGTCAGGTCACCTCTCCCGACAGTCCTTACAACCCCGAGTCGCAGGATGACGGCGATGCATTGGCAGAGAGGGCCGTCAACCCTGGGATTAAACCTCTCCCAAGTGTGAAGCCGGCCCCGGGCTCGAAGCCAGCCCCGAGTGTCGTGCCTCCCCGAAATCAGACGTCATCTCACATTCCATCGACGTTCTCCAAGTCGATCCGCATCACCACTTCCTCTCACTGGAGTAGCTATGCTCCTTCCTCTTCCCGGAAACCGACATGGAGCCCGCTTCCTTCTTCTACCCGGAAGCCTAGTCAACTTCCTTCCTCAACATGGCATAGCAGTGCCCTGAAGCCGTCGTCCACGCCGGCCCCGATCCATGTGAGCAACGGAGAGACGGTTGCCGCAGCTGTCGGCGCGGTTATTATCGGAGGAATCCTGGGTGGCTTTGTCATGGCGCCCTCTGGTGCGCTTCTGCCCATCGCGGCGGGACAGACTGCGGTGTTGTCGGCAGCGGCCGGCTCCGGGGCCGCCGGGTCGATGCCCGAATTCGAACTGGATCCCGTCGAAGACAAGCCTGATCTGCCCGAGTCTGTCCCGGAGGTCAAGCCCACCCAGCAGAAGCCCACTGAGAAGCCCACCGAGAAGCCTGCGACGCCCACGCAGGTCCCCACTCCCTCTCAGTCTTATGACCCGGAGACTGCATCTGAGACCTACGACCCATGGACTTCTTCCGCACCGTGGTCATCCTCGGCCCCCCCATCAGAGTTTCCTTCCTCAACGAGCGCACCCTTCTCCTGGACCTCATCAGAGCCTGCCTCCTCTCTTGTGACCACCTCATCTGTGTGGAGCACTACCATCGCCACTTCAACTTCTTCAGCCGGTCCGACTAGCACTGCCCTCAACTGGATCGACCACGACAAGGTCGCCGCCTTGAACGAGGCAACATCTCTGGGATTGGAGGGCCAACTTCAGCTCCGGTTCAACCCTGAGCTGTTCGTTTCTGGAGGTTGTGATCCCTATCCGGCTGTTGACGCCTTTGGAAGTCTCGGGTAAGCCAACAAACATCTTGAAACAACATAAAAGATAGCATGAGCTAATCATCATTTGCAGAGCTGGTTTGAGACCTACCGGTGGCGGACGAAGCGGATGCGGCAACGGCGGAACCGGACAGGTCTACGTCCGCCGCGGAAGCAGTCAAGGCCGTACCGCTATTATGTACTCATACTACTTCCCCAAGGTCCGCTGGGCCAAGGGCAACGACAACGGCCACACTCACTACTGGGCCAGCATCGTCGTCTGGGTCAACCGCTGGGGCTGCGAGGGCGACACGGACGTATCGGCCGTCTTCCCCGTTGGCGTGTCGTTCACCAGGGACCACACGGTATGGGATACTGCACAGACTGGCGACATCTCCTACTTAGAGTCGACGCACCCCAAGATGCAGATTCACGACAACGCCATGTCGCCTTTCACGGGCGCCGATGGTGACAAGGTCTTTGAACGCACTCTCGTGGCTTGGGACGCCCTTCCTGACGCAGCTGAGCGCGCGCTGTCTCTTGTTGAGTATGAGAAGACCCAGGTGCCGTTCATTGACGCCAACTTCCAGACCTATCTCGATGCTGCGTATAAGGAGAGCTTCTACGGCGCCTTGACTGATCAGCAGGGCTGCGGCGGCACCAACTAGGTGAAGTGAGACTTAGTATTCGGATATCGTGGAAGCTGAAGCTTTGGGTGCGAAGTACGCATATAAGAGTAGCTGAAGAGATTAATACTACGAATTAATCAACAACTCTAATCAATTTGCGTTGAGAGTCACGTGCATGTCAGGTTACAATTTGGAGTCTCTCACATTACTTTTACGTTTAAAAGCACCCAGGATATTCAACCTCACCAACCGGATCAAATACCGCACGCGAGGGCCTGACCATTTGATGAATAAACTACTCGGAATAGCTGGAAGACAAGACGACATTCCGGGACCATCAGCCTGCCTCGGGCACGTCACCGAACTCTTCATCCCGCCGGCGAGATCTTGCCTATTTCAACAGAGGTCCCCCATGCTTCAAATCCCGGGGATCCCACTTGGACCGAACCATTGGAGACAGCTATCCATTCTAAACACCCTCTTGACCCTCCATCTTGCCAGGTCTGCCACAAAACTGCGAAACACAGCCCATCCAATGCTATCTTGGTCGCTAATCTGGCAGAGCCCGCGTTCCGGCTGTCCGTAAAAGGCAAGGTGGAGCAGTGACAACGTCAAGCGCGGGCCGGATTTGCTTCGAAAATGCACGAAATGCGGGGAAAGATGGGAAAGATGGGGATGAGGGTTGGCCAGCGTTCCCGCCGGTTAAGCCTGATTCGGTAATTTTCCGCCGGCTAGTTGCCTTATGGGTTTCCCGCGGGTTATATTCCCTTTCACGAGATGCTCGTGGATACGTGAGGACGCCACTCTTGGGCGACGAACTTCCCCAATGAGGGACCTGGAGATGTGGATGACGGAGGGTATATAAGGGGATTCAGAACTCTTTAGCGATGACTGCGATCCTGCGAGTTTGATTTCATGTCTCTTTCACTTTCTCAAAGTGCTGTATCCTGATCACGAACACTCCATATTTCAACCCGCCCGCATTATAGACGCCATAACTAGTAGTTATCTCTGTTGAAACTCTCTCGAATCTTCACAATGCCTCACGCTGAATCACCCACGCCTGATGCCCCTCCTACCATCAATGGTGTCCAACTCCACGTCAACGACGACCTCCTCTCCGCCAACGAAGTCGAACCCCTCATTCAATCCCACCTCACAGAAGACTTCGATGTCCTCCGCCAACGGTACCGTCAACACGGCTACCTCCTCATCAAAGGCCTCATCCCCCGCGAAGACGTGCTCTCCGCACGCGAATCATACTTCAACTCCCTCGCCCCTTCAGGCGTGATCAAGCCCGGCACGTCTCCGCGAGAAGGCATCTTTGACGACGCCAAGTCAGCCGCAGATTACCCAGGCATCGGTGCCGGCAGTGTCAAGAACGCGGCGCCGGGCGAGACAGACCGCTCCGAGATCTTCACCGAGGCGGCGCTCAAGGCGCACACCGAGGATTGGTATGCCGGCTCCGAGGACGGCTCAGTCCGGGGTTTCTGCAACCACCCGGTCCTCCGCAACTTCGTCGCCGAGTTCACGGGCTGGGGTGACGAAAACACCCTTACCGTAAAGCGCACGCTCCTCCGCAACAATACCCCAGGCAACAAGGCCATTGGCGTGCACTATGACCAGTCCTTCATGCGCTACGGCGAGCCGACGTCCGTGACGGCATGGGTGCCGATCGGAGACGTCCGGCTCGAGGGCGGCGGGTTGATTTACATGCAGGACGGCGAGAAGCTTGGCGAGGAGATTGAAAACGAGTTTACAACGAAGGCAAAGGCAGCCGGGATGAGCGATGAGGAGACAAAAAATGCGTTCAATGCGAATATGATGAGCACGGGATTCTTGTGTGATGGGCCGGCGGACTTTGGACGGCGGTATGGGAAGAAATGGCTGGTGAGCGCGTATGAGGCCGGCGATGTTGTCTTCCATTCGGCACACATGGTATGTTTCTTCCGCATTTGCATCAGGAAGTATGTTTGCAGATTGCTGACTGCGACACTAGATTCATGCTTCGACCAAGAATTACGATCCCGAGGGGCGCATCCGACTTGGAACGGACCTGCGCTTTGTCGACAAGCGCCGCCCATGGGATACTGTAAGTCATGTTCTGCCTGCTTGCGATGCCTTACTTTAAGAACGTCTCTAATAAACAGCAGCGTTGGGATAAGCATTACAGCTTCAACGATGGCGTTTGATCCGACCAGGGCCGTTGCGCGTGACGCCGAGCACATCCCGACGCACGCATCTACGATGCAAAAATGTGTGAAGAGAAGAGATAGAGTCGACAATGACCATGACACATAGCCAGTGAAATTGAATCATCTTGAATGAAAGCTATCAAGTTGTGACCATTGCTCCTTCAAAGTCTTTACCAACGCCCCTGTCTTCCATTGGACGATGGTCCTTACTTGTGCGAGATACTTGATTGTATGTTCTCGTTCGAGGGGATGTCTTATCAAATGGCCGCCTGAGAGAAGTGTTAGGGTCACGGGGCTAGCAGGTATATCGTATCGATTGACTTACACAGAGACAGCATGTGTGCGGGCAAGTAGTATGCGTTGACAGCCTCATTTGACCGGGCCAAGCCCATGAGCATACATAAATAGAACGTGATTTCACGCTGTGTCATGTTTAGTCGAGTGCATGCGTTTCTTTCGACTGCAACTCACCTCGCTGTCCATCCTCTTCTTCGTTCCCTCAAATCCTGCTGTCGGATTTGAGCTGTTATAATCCTGGAAGGAAAATATCGCTTTCGAAGCGTAGTAGTACCCGAGTGCAACGGTGCCTGCATGGGCCTTGCTGTCAGTGACTCTCCTACTCCATAAAGTCAAGAGGAACAGAGCAGCGTTTGTTATGTGAAGGTTCATACCTGGATCTGCGGCCATCCACAGGGTCGGGAACGGTCTTCCTTTGGCCACATCCGCCCGTTCATAGAAAAGGGGCTGGAAAGATAGTGGCTTCTCTTTAAACCACACGTCGACGTCATTCTGCAACTCCTCCCAAGTCTCTGAGCTGCTTGTGCTGAATCCCGATCCGTCCTCCGGGAAGAAGAGTTTCAGCACTTTCGCAAACAGATAGACGATTCGGTTCGCGTGCGCTGTGTCGTCGTTGCTTCTAAACGTAGAAGACCTCTCAAAGTTTTCTAGGCAAATCTCGATTGGCGTCCTGCGAACTAGGAACACATAGAGTGCTTGTCGTAGGTGGACCCAGCTCGCGGCCTCAGCCAGCCCGCCTTGCGTCACGAAACGGGCAATGGCGTCGTGATTGAGCAGGTTCCTCGTGCCTCGAAGGTGATGGTAGTGGGAGTCTGTCTCGTTGTCGTACTCTTCGTAGAGCCGCATGATCACGACAGCCGTCAGCAGAATCGAGTCCCATGTCTCTGGAGGTTGGGAGAAAGCTTCGATGAGCAGTTCGATGCAGCGATTGTGGTAGTACGTGCTCTCCAAGTCCGATTTTTCGCTTGTGTCGTCGTTCCCCTGCGTATCGAAACGACTGGCTAGTGCGAAGATGCCGTTGAGCAAGATTGGCTTGCGAAGGGCGAGACGGGGGACGTCAAGGGTGAAGGGGCGAGCATCGTGACACGCATCAATCTGGGATCATCAGATGCTGTTGTATCCTCGCCAAAAAGGACGGAAATGGTGTAAGAGAACACTCACTGAAGGCGCTATTCTCAAGATATACGTGCGAAACAAGAAGGCCTGGCGTCCGGTAAATCCGCAATGTTCGGGGTCCACGGGCTGAATACGGAATTCTGCATCCGAAATGAGACTCTCAGCACGCTCCGAGGCAATCTGGTGTGAAGACCCGGCCTGCGTTGACGGCGAGTCCCCTAAGAGATATGAAATCTGGAGCTGTG
Source organism: Colletotrichum abscissum (assembly GCF_030869225.1). Taxonomy (NCBI): domain Eukaryota; kingdom Fungi; phylum Ascomycota; class Sordariomycetes; order Glomerellales; family Glomerellaceae; genus Colletotrichum; species Colletotrichum abscissum. Next base: position 560,636 of record NW_026850154.1, read on the forward strand.
GCTGGACCTCTCCAGATTGCCACTGTACGCTATCCGAAGTGGTGCCATCTCGCGCCGAGTCGAGATACCCGGGGCTTGATGTGAGGCTATCCCGGTGTTGTTGGCTTTCCTGCGGCGGCCCGCTGTTTAACACAAAGCCGATGGGCGCACTACCATCGCCGTGAGATCCATGTCCGGTGAATCGTTGTGCCGGGGCCTCGGCCCGGAACGCGTGCGTTGCCGGCGGTGAGTAGCCGAAGTTGAGCTGTCCTTCATATGGCGTCAAGCCGTGTGGGGATGGGTGAGATGTAAAGCTGTTACTTCTGTCGCCCGCTGTACGAACGGACTGGACGGCCGGTGATGAGGATGCCTCGGATGCTGCGTCGTCTACACGACTAACTTCGCTCTTGCGTCGGGCTGGACAGAGAGAGTAAGTTCCTGACCTGCATGGAGGGACTGAGTGATCGGCAAATGAACAAAAACGAGGCGGGGTGCGAGAGACAAAAGCTGAAAGGGTCACCTCGGAGAGGAGGGGGCTAGCAGAAGACCCGGAGGGCCCGACGGGAAGGGTGGGCGCGGTAAAGCATCATCTGAGAAAGGAAGGTCAAGTCAAACCTCGGTGATCCGCCTTCTGAACTCTGTCCCCGGAAAGAGCTGCCTTTCTGGAGCTACCCGGCGCATGCTTAAAGCGTAACGTCGTGTCAAAGTGACATTCGAGATCGGCCTCGAAGCAGGCGCCGCAACCCGTCGCGCCGGGTTGAACAACACATTTACGGTGACGCCGCCGGCAGGCGTCACAGCAGCGTCGGGGCTTCATATACGGTCCCGGCCGCCGGAGGAGGGGACCGGAGCCTTATGTTTACTCGTATCCTCTCTCGCCCGCCGAGGTCTACGCAAAAGTCCGAGTGTCATCCGACTGTGAGCCCATCTGTTCGGGTATCTCCTAGGTGTATTGCGGTGTGTGACTGTGCCCTTGTTTCTGTTGACGTTTCTCTCTGCCTTTACCTCGGAGAGTAATCAAATCGACTCTGAATGGGCCGTTGGCAGTGGGTTTGCTTGCCGGAATGGGAGCGGGTGAGCAGACGACCGTGCGATTTTGCGGGGGTGGAATGAAGAGAGTTGAATCCCGCGGGATACATGGCCTTTTGAAGACATGGGGAGCGCTTGGTCGGGGCTCGGGATCGACGCTAGGCGGGGGATAAATTGCGGGGTGAGCCCCCCTTCAAGGGAAGAAGTGTTTGTTGTCGAAACCATGACTTGTTTTGTGTCACGTTATTCCCTTCGTCGCCCAATGGTCCTGTTGTTGAGCAGGGTATCCATATCAATCAGAGTCTCCCCAGTTCTTGGTGTAAGTCGGAGTAGTTTGGCCAAGTGAAGTTATCATCGTGAAAAAGTCTCCGTTGATGTCGACGACCTGACGGAGAGAACAGCTCTGCAGCTGGGGGATGCATCGAGTCATGCTCAATAGAAGGCCAACGAGAACCATTCAAGGTTCAATACCGGCTGCTGGGAAGAGATACTATGGAGGTACTTATAAGGCCACCACGAAGGAGCTTTCCGAGAGTCCGGTCAGAATCCCGCCCGATCTCCGGCCAGGCCATCGGGCTCTGAGCCAGCGCCCGACAACAGGGCACCGGTCAAGACAATTTAGACCGCAATCGCCGCCGTTTACCTATATTAGGGAACTCATGTCGCCATCCTAAGTGTGACATCTCGATGAGGTCTATTTCTCCGATGGCTAATAGTGTCTATTAGGGACTTCAGCCGCCCACACTCAGCCCGTGACAAAACTAGAGCGACTTCTCAACTCATCACCCCTTTCGAGTGAGCCAGTTTCAGTAGTTCCTAGCCTAACCAAGATTCTCGTGCTATGCCCGGAAGGATAGATGTGGGACGTCCGAAGTATCTTTCTCGTCAAGGCACATCCACCCATCGCATTCGATTCGCTCTCTATCGCAAGCATACGTCAACAATCATAAACAGCATCGTAGCGATTACTCGATACCAGAGGCCCTGCGCCGCCCTAAGTAGCATCACGGCGGCCTCAAACATAGTCCGGTGAACATCGGGGGATTCCGAACCTTAAGCCGAAGCCGACGCGATTCAAGTAGCCTAAACATCTACCACAACATTGAGGCACAAGCTCTGGCATCGGCCGGCAACTCATAGTCATTCAACTCACTCATTGCCTGCCAACATGATTGCGTTGATTCAAGGTGATATTGCGAACAGATGTCAGCTGTCTCATTTTGCTACACGAAACACTGCCTACGACACTCAAGAGCTAGATCTATGATTTATCTGACCAGATCCATCGCCGATGATGGCAGAAGGTAACTAGACGAGATGTCTTTGATCATCGTAAGCATCGTGAAGAGGCACTAGCGCACCGTGAACGCACGCCTCAGTACAAGGAATTGAATTGTATTCAATTCGAAATCCGATGAGGGATGTTGGTAAAGTGATCGTATCTCATTGCATCTGACATAAAGGTGAGTCGTAAGTTAACTGAGAGTATCGAGACATCTCATGCAAAAATCGATCCATGAAGTCTCTGTACTCAATGACAATTCGATGAGCTCTATCTGGTGATGATGAATCATGGCAGATTCATAGACAACATGGTACCGAAGTGCAGAGCTCACCCCAACGAAACCTGGAGTCCAAGTAACCTTCATGGCCCTGGTGAGAGATGGTCATGGATTCCGTCAATATTCGATATCATCCTTTCAATAATAGCTCGAAAGACAAGTCCCTAATTGAGGTCAAAGTTTTGACCGAGTTGAGGTCTATGACAGAGCCGCCCTTCACAGTGAGATCTGGTGAGCATGCCATCAGGATGTCACCGGTGAAGGACAACTCACCTCACAATCCTTACTCAAAGTAGTGGTCGATCAACGGAACACCCTATATAACCTAGCTTCCAATGACTTGAATAATGTGCAAATGAACCGCTCGAGATAGCCCGTAAGGTTTGCAATTTCATCCCGCTTCTTGTTAATCTTCCTCAGCTCAGTTTACCAAGGTTATCACGGTCTCCCTGCCGCTTTGGCTCACACTCATGTGATCGGAAGGACATGACTAACGGAATGTCACTGATTGATTAACCTTTGAGGGAGCACAGAGCTCTTATGTAATCTTCTTTTTGGGACCAGGCTAACCTTGATGAGGAGTGGCGTACTCTCAGTACGTACCTGATCTGAGAACCCAGCGGCCCAGATCTGGTTTTCGCTGCGATCTTTCCTGATTTCGAGATCATCCAGTGCTGTGTGTCTAAGCATTCCTTCGCCCAACTGCACGATCAAGAAGAGTGTCATTTCCAGCCCAACTTGATCCTCATGTCTTTGGCACCTTATGCCTCCTTCCTTGACGAAAAAAATTGCAGCTATCTGTATGGTAGCCGAAAAAAGGCGAGACATCATTGCAGTTAACATGGAACCGGCGCCGGTCTCCGAGCATTCGGTCACGGGCAAGCACATGGCCCCATGACAAGACGGCTCTCGGATCCGAAGACTCGCGGCGACACGCAATTGACCCGGGTCAACTTGCTGGTTCTGCTCCATCTCCGGGTCCGATTGCCCTCTACTCGGATGAGTTTTGAGTCACTCGAAGCCACTCCGGCACCGGACACAGTTGTGTGACCTGTTGGCTGTAGCCCAAGGCCAAGACTCAAGGGCTGAAATTACACTACGTTGTAGAAACGGTGACCAGTGGCCAAGGTGCAGCCAAGAAGCCAGGGCCAAGTCAACTGACGCGTCTCTAACCTCGCACCGGGCGGTCTGAGGCCTGGGCACCTTTCAGGGCATGACACCTGGCCTCGTCACAGCGAGAGAAGCAGAGATTGCAGTCAAAGTCAAGACACGAAATCGAGCACACTCGAAGCAGCGGCCGACCGCAGCCACGGAGGAGAAGGAGTTGGATCTGACTTATCCGCTATCTGTCGCTGTCGGCTATCTCTAGTCCTGCGGCCTGAGCTTCGGAATAGAGCGGGAGCATTCAGCCCCATGGGGTAAGCGGGAACGCCCATCACTGGGTGGTAGGCAATGCGACTATGGGAAGAACCGGGTACTCTATATGCAGTGACGTTCTTTTCGCGGGGTCTAAGTGATGCGGGCAAACGGTTTGAGATTTGGGGGGAAAGGGGGGATATATGCATTGCCTGTAGTGGTGATGACTTGTTTATCCTCGGCGCGAAGAGGTTACGGAGAGGGTGTTAATGATTGGACTTTGGGTTGCTAGCGGTGATACGCAACGAGGTCACCATCGTCAGCCAAGCCCACCACAGGTCACCTTGAGTGAATGACTGAGAGGAGGGGATGAGAGTCATGATGAACAGACTACAGCAAGCCTGAGCAGTGTTCAAGTTAAACATCCGAAGTATCTGACCTATTGCCGTCTTCCGAGAGTCTCCAGTCAACATCGGTGTCCGAGTTTCGCGGTACGAAGATTGGGTTTACGGTTTACGCAGTATTACCTTACACTACGAGCATGAAGTGCAAAGTCCCACCGGCACAGTCCTCCGTCCGCCCAGGAGCCCCTCCTCGGCCCCGGCAGCCACGTTCAAACACGGCCTTCATTTTCATTAATGGCCTTGATGTAAGTAGGTACTTAGGGATTACAGAATGAGTGATGCTGAGGCTGAGACTGGCTGTGTGACTCGCTTCCGCATTTGGCCGAAGCAAGTTCCCGCCCCGCTGCCCTAAAAATTTCTAGATCCCGAAGACGGCACAGTTAGGGACAGCCAGTCGGGCCAGGTCTTTCAAGGTTCCTCTTCCCCTTCCCCCCTGAGGCTTGGGGCCCTGCTGCACCCGGCTCCCTCAAGGTTGCGAAGAGAACAGCGACTGGATGTCACTACTCATATGTAGTTGGGTGTGGAAGTACTTGACACCACAGCGAGCCCCCACCATTACCTCAAGGTACCCAAATTGACGACCTCGAGGTACTAAGGTACCTTGATCCCCAGTGACCTCGAAAGATTGACTCGTGTGATTCCATCTCCATCTCCTTATTCTCATAACTCCATCCTCTTACGATTCCAATCAAACTAGACACCACATCAAATCATACCAAATCGAGACCGACAGCAAGTAGACAGTAACGAAGACAAGTTCCAATCGACCCAACGAAAGGACTCCAGTTCCCCCCGTAGAAAGACAACCACAGCAAAAGGTCGTTCTCGCCCACGATGAACTGCCCTTCGCGCAACGACGACATCACGCTGGAGCATCCAGACTGGAACCAGAACCCGCCCTTCTTGTCTGCCGACCTCACCACCTGTGAGGATCTGAACGGCATTGCCAACGCCCGCGAGCAACGCAGGGCCCGGGGCGGCGCCGGCGATGGATCCGACGGCCGGGGTGACGACATGAATTACCAGACGTTGCCACGTCTGCAGCCCGATCGGAGGCTACGCGTTTCGGGAGGGTGGAAACACGGTGAGTCTTGAGTTCCTATGAAGAAATCCTGAACATTATTGTTCAACGACGTTGGGGGGTGTTACGAGTGCGATGATGCGGAGACTGGGACCAACGACATCAGCGTTTCCTCTCTCCCATTACTCACCTCACTCACCTCACTCACCACTCTCGGTGTGCATGCTGCATCGGCCGGCATCTTCAACGACATTTAACGACACACAACATTCTTAAACGCATACTAATTCTCCCCAGGTTTCCATCCCCGAAACAAAAAGGTGCATGGTGGTGATGACCATACACCTCTCCTTTGGGCCTCTGCGCCCGCCCGCTCCGCCCTCTGGGGCTGGGTGAGCTGGATCATGTCCGTCATTGGCTGCTCAGCCATCATCTCTGCCCTCAAGAGCCCCGAGGCTGTCGCGTCTTTCCTTGTCGCGACCAAAGAAACTACTCATTGTAGGTTGATCTTTCTTCATCACAGTCTCTCGAAAGACGGGGCCTCATCAACCCATTGCGCACATGTATCAAGATACGAATCTCATTCCATCTCATCTCATCCCATTGCGCCTCATCTCACTTAGACTCCCCTTACTCCTTCTTATTCACCACCAATGCCTCAATACAATGTAAGCTGACAATATCCCAAGCCATCACCAAGCGCCACGCCCACACCCACGACCACGACCGCATTACTGCTCGCTCAACCTGCCCGACCGGCGGCCTCGGCGACGAAGATGCCTACAACACGCCCCTCCACGTCGGCGCCCTCTTCATCATCCTCGCAACCTCCTTCCTCGCCTGCGCCTTCCCGCTCATCGCCAAGAGTATTCCCGCCATCCGAATCCCCCGCCCCTTCTTCTTCGCTGTCCGCCACTTCGGTACCGGCGTCCTCCTCGCCACCGCCTTCGTTCACCTCCTTCCGACGGCCTTCACACTTCTCGGCAACCCATGCTTGAGCTCCTTCTGGGTCGAGGATTACCCCGCCATGCCGGGCGCCATCGCCCTGGCCGGCATCTTCCTCGTCACCATCATCGAGATGGTCTTCTCCCCTGCCCGCCAGATGAGCTGCCGACCCGATGATGCCGTACTCGCCCCAAACCAACCCGAGGCTGGCGATGAAACCGATCAGGGGCAGCAACAGCAGCGCGTTGAGAAGCGCGTCATCGTTGACGAGGAGAACCGCGCCGTGCAAGTCAACTCCAACGGTGGCATCGTCCTGACCCCCGCACAGCAGCACCAAAAAGACATCCTCCAGTGCATGATGCTCGAAGTCGGTATCCTCTTCCACTCCGTCTTCATCGGCATGACCCTCTCCGTCTCCGTTGGCCACGAGTTCGTCATCCTCCTCATCGCAATCGCCTTCCACCAGACCTTTGAAGGTCTCGCCCTCGGCTCCCGCATTGCGAACATTGACTGGCCCCAGGGCAGCCTCCAGCCCTGGATGATGGCTCTTGCCTACGGCTGCACCACGCCCATCGGCCAGGCCATCGGTCTCGCGACTCACCGCCTTTACAGCCCGGACTCGGAGTTTGGCCTCATCCTCGTCGGCACCATGAATGCCATCTCGTCTGGGTTGCTCGTCTTTGCCGCACTGATTGAGCTTCTGGCTGAGGATTTCCTGTCCGACGAGAGCTGGCGTGTCCTGAGGGGCTCGAAGCGCGTCTGGGCTTGCGTACTCGTCTTCTTTGGCGCCTTTGGCATGAGTCTTGTCGGGGCGTGGGCCTAGGTGGATCCCCCGAGGCTAAGGGGGGGGGGGGGGGGGGGGGGGCGGGGGGGGGGGGGGGGGGTGGGTGGGGGGGGGGGGGGGGTGGGGGTGGGGGGGGGGGGGGGGGGGGGGGGGGGGGGGGGGGGGGGGGGGGGGGGGGGGGGGGGGGGGGGGCAGTCTGGATCGATGGTGATGCCGGGTTCCTGCCTGGTGGTCTTCTGTTGGCTCGTCTGTGACCCTCTTGCACCTGGAAAGACGCGGTGAGGTGTCTGATTCAGAATTTAGACGGCGACGCTGCGTAAGTGGATGGTGCGAGCCGACCCCTTACCTCGTTGCCTCGATACCAAGTTTCCATTCAATAGCTGGGTTTGTGTTTATGTACAACAACCTCTGTCATCTGTTTGTATGGATCTTGAAAACTGGTGTATCTCGTTCTTTGAAAGACTGCCGCTTGAAAGAGTTGTCGGTCAGAGTGCTTCGTTATTTGCTTTACGTTTGGTTTCGTCTATGAAGCCGTCCGCTCGTTCAAAGCAGTATTAGTGCCATACGTTCCTTAGATTAAAGAAAATTTAGAAAATTATTTGTGGATAAGACTGTTTCCCAAGTGCTGATCGAAGCAGATGACCGTCCAGCACTGTCTATGCCGAGTCTCTATGATTGTCACCCAATACTCTCACTCTCTCTTTGCCTCTCTCTCTCCCTCCCTCCCTTCTTGCTCTATCGTTTACTGTCCTGGATCATCTAGGCCTTATTCATCTCGTATTCCACACGATCCTCAACTCACAAACGTAAAGTCACTCGGTGAAGTTCCCTCACTCACAGTCGGACTAGGCGCGACCCCACTATCATAACTCCCCCTTCTCCTGGCCTTGTGCCTCTTGCCCCTCGTCTCGAGCCCTCCTGGCAACGGCACACCCCCAACAACCTCGATATCACCGTTTCCGCCGCGAGCAGCAGAAGCCGTGGTAACAGCATGCCAAGCCCTCGTCTCCTCCGCAAGTCTAGCCTCCTGATCATGCCTCTCTCTCTCCTCCCTGAACCGCATTCCCAGCGCCTCCTCCGTCTGACTGAGATACGGGAATTTCTGCTTCTGTCTCTGCGGTAGCGGAGAGGAAGGCGGCGTGGGCATGCTCTTGCGCTCGGTAGCCGTGCTCCAGCCCGCGGTGTCGCGGGCAATCATGGCCGTGTGTAAGGCGCAGCATACCGATCCGGGGCCACCGGTTCCAACTCCGCGCGGGGAAGGGCACCCGGGAACGACGCAGGCGTGGACCGCGTCGCAAAAACTCCCATTTGATCTCGCGGCGCAATGACATCCGGCAGCCCGGCATTCGTGGCTCATACAGAACTGGCTTGCGGAGACGAGGAGCGGATCGTCGGCGCGCGGAGCTGGGCAGGACGGGTGCAGGCAGGCGTGGAGTGCGCAGCGGCGGCTAGACGGTTTGGAAGGGTGTGGGCACTCTGGACTTGCTGCGCACTTGTGCGCTACGCAGAAGCTCGGTTGGTGTGGCGGTTTCGAGGGGTTCGCGAGGTCTGCTGCTGGTTGGGGGCAGGTTTGGGCGTGGCAGGTGTCTGGTGAGCGAGCGAGAGAGGTTTTTGTTAGCGAGCTTTTGCGTGAAAGAGGGTAGGTCTGAGTATGTCCTCTTACGACTGGCACAGTAGAGTCTTGATGCATCTGTTGCGTTGTCTTTGCGCTCTCGACATGGCGGATATGTACACTCGTGCTGGGGGCAGAAGTGGACGCCGCCGCTGACGAGGGCTCCGCAGGCCGTCGCGTTGCAAGCTGTCGGTAAATCTGAGGCGTTTGCCACGTAAGTTTCCCCGTCCTTTGAATGCAATGACTAGACTTAGGGCCCGGTGGATGAAGACTCACGGAACCAGCAAACTTCCTCGTGTGTTCCACCGGGCGAGACGACTCTCAGCGAGTCACACTCCGCGGTCTTGCAGAGCCGGTGATCTCTGCACCAGTTGCCGCCGTCGATTACGCTGTTGCAGTCCTTGTCGGTGCAGCTGTGACTCGGGCAGTAGAGGCCGTCGCCGACGCGCGGGTGACCGCAGGCGGGGATAAGGCAAATAGGCGTGTGGAAGCTGCACATCTGGGAGTTGGTGGCCCGCTTATTGTGGCATCCGTAGGTTGCGCAAGTATCTGCATTGCCAGAGAAGCGGTTGAATCAGAATCAGGGTCGATGGGTAATGCGACATGAAGGATCAGGAAGTCACAAGAAACGTACGGCTTTGGCAATATGGCCAGTCCTGGTTTGCGTCGGCGAAGATGCGCTGGTTGGTACAGCCCTGGCAGTGGCAGCGGCCGTCTTCTCCCAGATGAACATGATCAGTACCACATACAGACAGTCGAAGAGACGATTGGGTCAAGGCAATGCAACGTACGATCTTCGCAGTACTTGGATAAACCAGGCTGTTTGGGGTTTGTACACATCTTCTCACCAGTACGCGACCGGCAGGCATCTCGAGATGACGTTAGACTGGGCTCTTCAGCAGGCTGCGGGGACTGAACCCACGATCTTTGCAAAAGATGGAGAGAATGCGCTTAGCTTTGGCCGGTGCCTCGCATTTCAAGACCTTATGAACGCAGCCAGAGTAGACGCAGTGCGGCCGGGGCGGCGGAGGCGTGGGCTGTTTGGCGCGGCAGCTGAAGAACATGATGGTTTGCAACTATGTGATTAGAGAAATGATTGCAACTGGGCCGGTGAATGAATCTTGATGGAGTATTGGAAGTTTCTTGGATTATCATAGGGAATGTACAAATTGGACGATGTCGCATGGGCAATTAAGGTGACTTGATATAAGAAATCTTGAAGAGGATGAGTGAGATGAACGCTAGGCATCCAACATCACCATCAGAAAGACCATCGCTTGTTGGATAGTGCAACTATTATCTCTCTCTGCGTACAGTCGAGCTTTGAGGTTCCAAGGACTTATTGATGAGAGAAGGAAACCGTTGTTCGATCACGATAATACCCCTGGTGATGGTTCATGTGAGAGCTGAATGCAAGACACAGCTCCTTGGAGCCGGAAGACAATTTTGCAGGGGAGGCCGAGCGAAGTGAGAGTAAGACTGTGAGTTGAAAAGCGATAAATGAGAGCAAGAGTTTACTCTTCAGCGTATATTAATTCCGTCTCTCTTAGTTATTTCGACACTCCTTGAGATGACCAGGGAGGTGCATGGACTGTGTCTCAAGAGCGGCATTACATGAGAGAGACAGCATTCCGCAACGATCGATCAACATGTTCGACTGAGAGAAGATGACCTGAGACTTCAGACTGAAGATTTCCATAAATGAAAGAAGAAGCACTTTTCAGTTGCTTCAACTAGGACAAGGAAACGGTTCTTGCGGGGCACTGCATGCAGGCAGTCGGGCCAGGTGAAGTTTTCTCAAGCATCGGATGGGAATGAATGAGTGTATACTGGTCAGCTAGCTCGACTTATTGGACCCACGAAGTCGAACTCTCGGCTGCTAGTAGTCTCATGAGTTTCATAAGGCACTCAATGATTGATGAGCTTGAGTTGAAGCGGTGGTGAGAGTGGGTGGCGGTTCCCAAAATCAGGGAAGGAGGGTTTGCCCCACCAGCCACGCTTCTGCAGGTCCACATCAGTACGTACCAGGGGCTATACCCAGTACGGCTAGAAGGGTCCAGCCACCTCGGCCTAAAGCACGTTAAGGTGCACCTTGACGACCCCTGCATTGCAACGTGCCCCTCGTTCCCACCAGCCACAATCATGGCGAAATCAAGTTTCCCATCCTGGCGGGCGGCAAGGACGGAGATCATCGCCATCGCCAACCAGTTGCCGTTCGCCGGCTTTCCTCGTCATCAGGGTTTCCCGAGGACCTGACAGGCTGGCGACCTTGCAGGCTGGCGAAAGTATCACTGCCACTACCAGCGTCATCCTCTCTTCCTTGTTCTTCCCTGCCATTGTTACCTATCGCTCACATCGCGCATACGAGACAGCTTCACCTGTTCCTATAACCTGCCAAAACACCACAAATCAGCGTCTTTGATCACGAACAATGCCCTCGATCCGTCTTTGACGACTCAACAGCACCACACAACAGCTCCTGCGGCATTGAAACATCTCGCGACAGTCGCTCACCCTTACAATGACCGACGAGGAACAAGGCATCCAGCGCCCGGCGCAAACCTACCAGACCCCCGACTGGGAGACCCCCACGGCCAACAAGCGTCGCTCGTTCTTTGATCGCTTCGCTCCAGCGACGACTGGCCACCAACGCGACAATAGCACCACTGCTGCTCCCACGGCGACGAACGAAGGTGGCTTCGCGAAAGAGGATACCCAACGCTCAGATGATCACGCCCATCTGACCGCTCCTACCACCGGCGCGGCGGCCGCTACAGGCGCAACGACAGCACCCAAGGCCCATCCCTCCCTAGCAGCTCGCTTCGATGCTCTGCTCCCGCCACAAAAGACCTACTTTGGCCTTTCTCGAAAACGATTCCTTCTCTTCGTTGTCTTGCCCCTAGCGGTCTTGCTCCTGCTCATCCTCCCTCTAGCCCTCGGCCTCGGTCTCTCTAAGCGTGGCGGAGGAAAGCAAGATTTACCGCTTCCGAACAACCAAGACGTTCACACCGGTGACCTCACGTACTATGCTCCCGGGCTCGGCGCCTGCGGAAAGACGAGCAGTGATAGCGACATGATTGTCTCGGTTTCGCACTATCTGTGGGACGACGTGCAGAGCGGCGGCAATCCGAACAATAACCCGCTATGCGGCAAGAAGATCCGCGTCCGGCGTGATGGCGAGGGATCGGTGGATGTCACCGTTGTGGATCGATGTACCGGCTGCGCGCCGACCGATCTCGATTTAAGCCCCGCGGTTTTCAACAAATTGGCCAATAAGGACGAAGGCAGGGTCACTGGCACTTGGAGTTGGTTGGACTGAGCAGGTCTGGACGAATGCCTGAACCGCAAGTTAGATGGGAGTACTGCATAAGGAACATCCCGCCGGCCGGGAACTTGACGAGACATGCGAATAGTACGACTACGAGCCGAAGACGGAAAGATGTTGCGCGATGTTTGGAATTGCTTCGATACCCCTGTTGTTTTGTTCTTCATGCCTTTCATAGATACCATTGCCCTTTGAGGCACGCGAATACGAATACTTCTTACAGACTTCATGACTCCCTGGCACAGCGCAGCGAATCGGCGGACATAGTTCCGTCGATTGATCATCCCCAATTGCGACACCAACGACTGCACAACGATCTGGGTCATGGTAAATCATCGAGAATAATCGGTATCATTGAGCACAGATGCTCGGCCAGACTGAGTGCCGGCCCTCCTAGCATGTCGATAACTACAATGTAACGCCGTGAAAGCAGTCCCAGGGTATCCCCAAACTATGAACCCAACATAGACGCCAGTAAGCCAACCCCGAACCATTGCCTATCCCGCAGAGAGACTGCCTAACGTCAGTTCTCACTTGGTCAACTCGCTGCGCCCTGACTCCGGTCTCGCTCCTCCGAAGCAAGCAGACCATGTCCCACGGTAGAGTTTGTCGCTCCTGACCTACGCATGAACCGACTCTGACGCTGATATTCCCAATCGATCATGCCGTGATCGGTCTCCAAAGGCGAAAGCTGGGGCGCTGGACTTAATCCCATGCTACTCTCCCCGTCACCAACGCTATACTCTGCCACCAAAGACACCCTCTTCACGCTCTTCTCTTCCCCGATAGCTGAGCTCTCAGGTTCGTCGTCATTGTGCTCCTCCAAAATGTGCCGCCTACTTGCGGTCGACCTCAAAACGCGCGCCGGCTTCTGGAGCTCGAGGTCACTAGCGCTGAGCCAGCTCCCAAACTCCTCAAAGGTATGCCTCCTCGAGTTCGGCACCCCCGCAGGCGCAGGCCCCCGGTGTGTGCTGTGAACGGTGACACCCGACGACATGTTCGCATCCTGCTTCGTCCGGTGCCCCGTTGCCTGATTAGACGGTGTCGGAAGCACGCCCGCAGTCTTGAGGTTCCGCAGAAATGGGAACCACTCCCTCAGCAGCGGCCAAACAAGCGGCAGGTTCGATACGTAGACGGCCACGCTCGCTTCACGGATGTACCACAGCATGTATGTAGGGCTGTACGGGTCGGTCAGGTTGAAGATCTTGGTCAGCAGCGCCGCGACGATGACGCAGATGCCAAGGCTGAAGACGAACAAGAGAACGACCTTTTGCTTCCAGGGCACCTTCATACGAAAGACGAGCGGAAGGGGAATCATTAGCATCAGCACGTCGGAAGAGATGTTGAACCAGCCCTGGAGGATGGCGTAGTTCTCATACGTCGTGCATTGCGGGTCGGGTGGCGGCATAGCCCAGTAGCCGCTGAAGGGACGGCAGGCGGCGAACATTGTTATCTGCGTCGCGGTCCATCCAAGAGCGACGTACATTGCTAGCCAACGCACGAGGCGCTGAGCGGCGAGGTTGAGGGTGAGGCGGGTGTAGAGGATCAGTACGCAGGCTTTGAGGACATAGATGAGGTTCAACATCGCCTGCTCCGAGACGAGGACAATCTTGGAGCCGTGGATGCGGTCTTCGATCTCGGCTTGGGTGAAGGTTCCTTCTAGTTCTGGAGGGTAGAGGTTCGAGCCGCCTCCGTCGGTGATAATGTTGAGGAGGGCTACAAGGACGGTGAAGAGCACCTAACACGCGATAAGGAGTCAGTTTCCGGTTGTTCAGTTTCTTGAGAGGATACTCCACGCGGTCGAACATACTGCTGCGAGAATCTGGAGATAGTCGTCGGCTTCAAAGTTGGAGACACCACCTAACCTCTTTGCTCTTCCATACCTATCAAGGAAATATGTTAGCTGGACTCCTTTCCGACCGCTGACAGGGGCCTATTGAACGAACATTCTGAGGAAGATGAAGGCCATCCCTATTGAGTAGTGTATCCAACTCTGACGCTCGAGACTGGCGCCGAAGCTCTCGTTACCGGATACCATCGTGATGTATGACTGCCTTCACTATGCCCTAGGTAGTCGCCAAAGATGTAATTGCGCCGACGATCCCAGGTGAAACTTCTTGGTGACGATCTCTCAACGGTCTATGGCATTGTTCTTTCCCAAACCAATTTCGATGCCGTAAATCTGATTCAGAAGTGATCGTGCCAAGGACATGGGTGATGTGCAAAGATCTGGATGTACTCCCACGACAAGATTGATATGGGATATGCCACAACGATATGGGCTTCCCAACGAACTCACTAACGACACCCAAAAACCTCAAACAAAGTCCGAACGGGAATAATGTGTGACGCGGACTTTGAAGGTATTCCAGCGCCCGCCCGCTACGAACTGGCTCCAAGTGTCTTCAACAAAGCCGGTGGGCTGATATCTGACAGTTCGAGGGCTACAATGGCGCGGTTTGAGAATTGACAAGCCTCTCCGCGTGGCTGGCTATCGAGAGAACAAGCAGGGCCGGATAGTTCTATGGTTCAATGTCTTCGAACCTGAAGAGCGAAGTGTTCGCGAAGACTCCAAGAGCTAGACTTAGTTTGTGGCTCGCCGCAGCTCACTGGTGCGCCCCGGCCGACTGGATTCGCCGACTCGGAGAGGCTTGAGTCTTGCTGAGGTACTGTGGTGCTTCGACAGCAGTAACGACGATAAAGAGTTTACGATCTACGGAAAGCCTACATAGCATCCAGCCGCATCTAGCTTGGCGAGAGTTGGAGGCGGCGGTGGCGTAAGAATCGCCGGATGCGGCCATGTTCGCGTAGACGATACGTTCCACACCAATCATGAAGAGGTGACAGGCACGACGGGCCCCAAGAAGCGTGAACCATTTTTGATTCTTCACTCGGTACGCTAGCTAAAGCTGACTTACGAGCTACGCTATGTGGACTAGTCTTTCTTGCTACTACAGCTTGCCGAGCAAGTGATTGCACTCTTCTTTGTGGTGAGCTCGAGGGGAGACGTCGTCCCCGATGGAATGGTCGATCTAGACTTCGAGACGCGATGTGGTTCCCATCGGTGACCACGCCAGCCACTGCGAAAGCTGGCTGGCTGGATATTGAGCGCATTTCTGTGCGAGGAATTTTGAAATCAGTAATCATCAACAGTCAAGGAAGTTACCCTACTTGTGGCCTCCCCCTGTCCGGATCCAGACCTCTGGAACGCAGGGTTGCTTATCAGACCGGCACTCTTCCGCGCTAACGGCACCCAAAGAATCGAGTTGATCTAGATGTTGGGGTAGTACAGAGACTAGCTCAGTTCACTGCCGGCGAAGCATTCTCCCTTCCCTTCGGAATCCAGATTGCCTGGGTAATTTTGTCCATGTCGCCGAGCCGGTGGGATTGATGATGGGATCTGATAAAACCATGGGAAAAACGATTCCAATTCTTCGAGATGCCCAATTGTCCCGAAATGGTATATCTTGCTTGGCTAGTAGATCTCATAGTAGCGGATTGGGTCTAAGGTCATCGATGAGGGCCACTTGGGACCACCATGAACACAAATTGTCATGTATTTCTTGGACAATTACACTATGCCTACTGGTTCCCATTTAGCCCCCGAAAAAACAAAACTGCTCATCATTGAACTTACGACGCAGACTCGAACGATTCGTTCAAAGTTTCGTTCGTGCCAGCAACTATGACTTGCTCCGGTCCCCTCCCTTCGGACCCCGGCCCAGAACCTTGGTCCCCCTGGCAGTCATCATTCGGGAGGAAAAGGATGGCAGCATTCTAAATTTTACCTTTAACGCCTCGCATATCGACACAATGGGTCTCCACTTCTTGAGACGTCTATGTCTTGGTCCGGTATGTCCTCGGCGACGATGCCGACTCCCCGTCGTAGTCGGCCGCCAGATACATCCTCAACCGGGCTGTTACAGCCAATCATATCTACGCGGAATATTCTAAACCCCGTCTATCTTGTGGAAATCATTTCCCATCCACTTGGATGTCAAAGAATCTTTCTTTCTGTATGCAGCATGAGAGTTCGACTCGTTATCGCAACGCGGAGCTCGCACTCGTGGATGAAGAAAGGGAACGAGCTGAAATCAAAACTGTCAAAGGGCATCTGATTTCAAGTCGAATGTTCGCCAGGCGTGAACGAACGACATCGAGATGTTCCAATGAATCTCCGACTCCAATGCTTTGGACCGATAGCGAATGCTGTTGTGTAAGTAACGGCACCGGACTGAAACTCATTGGCTTTCTGATGCCAAGCAGGTATTCAGGCGCCGCCATACCATGTCGATCTAGTCACTTCGGCCTACTTTGCCAATTTTTTGCTTACTAAACCTCGGGCCTTGAGTCTGACGCCTGAGGTCGCCCTTGAAGGCTCCGGTTCTGGTCTATTATCGGAATATCTCACAGTATCTCCAGGACGCACTGGTCCATGGGCAGAACATGAGTGGTTCGAGACGAACTTGTGCCGTGGACGGGCAACAAATGTGTTTTCACGACTTTTGTTGATTCAATGGTACCATGGTCATGAGTTTCGGGGTAGAATCTTGACCTGTTTCTCCACCAAGTTGACACGGGGTTCGGGCGCGCCCACGGAATATGTACGTCTCAAACACCAATCTTACCAAGCCAGGCACAAACGAGGAACACGGATCGATCACCGTGATCGACGCAGATCGCAAGACGGGCTGTGCCGTCTGGACTAATGACGGGAGCCCGTGGCCCCGGATGGCCAAGGCGCGGAACGCGTCTCGAAGTGTCTTCCTAGTCAAGGCTTACATTTCTCCCCTCTTCTCAGTATAGTGGAGTGGTCGTCGTTTCTCTTCCCCTTGCAGACTGCGCATCGTGTTTCCCTAACTTTTCTCTCATCTTTTTCTCTCCCCGTCGCTGACATCGTCCCCGCACTGACGGCAGCCGCGCAATCATGGTCTACCATGTCAAACCCCTGAAACGGAGGCACACACCTCTTGACGGGCTCGCCGGCATCTTCCTAGATGCAAGTGAATGTGTGGGCAAGTAAGATTTTCCTGTCTCTTTTCCTGCCTCATGTTTTCTCCTTTTCCGCCCCCTCCCTGTGGAGATTTTTCTGCCTGACTGTTCGAATATCTGCTCTTGTCAATTCGGTTCCGTCATCCGACTTTGGCGTGTGGTGGCCTGGAGACCTGTCGACAGTGACTCTTTGACCTACCTTAGCTACGTTTGTTTGGCGCTTAGACGGCAGAGTCAGGTTCATCCACCACACTGGCAGATTTGAGGGGGAGGGCTTCCGAGAGGATCTGTTCGCCAGCCAGCCGCGCGCCGCCTGTGACTAAGGCGAGTTTGACGTGGACCGGCGGCGGTTGCGCTCGTATGTTTTGTTTTATTCGGGACACTGCAGATGTCGTTTCTCTGAATCTGTTCATCTGACGTTGACGTGCAGCACCTTGGCGAGCCGCTAGGCGATGAAGGGGTAATTAGGTGAGATATCTGACCGCTTGCAGCACAGTTTCCGCACTCGAGAAAAGGTCAGACTGTTTCAGTGGCCATCAGATAGGTGGCTGAGTCAAGTTCATTGTGAAGTTCTGGCTGAGTTTCTGCAAGCTCTTTCAGTTATTTTGTTAACGGGCTCTTATTATCCGTTTCACCAGCGAAGCAAGCATTCGTAGAGAGTGTTCCTTCTCTGCCTCCTTGAAGTCAACCGGTGGTCCGGATGGAATAAGGAGTTTCCCCTGATTGAGCTGTTTGCAGACAGGAGGCAGCACGAGTTTGGGACGACACGCAGTCAAGAGGCTTGGCAGCCGATGGGCGAACAACGGGGATGCTGACTTCATGCCATTCTCCATTTATGGTGACCCTACCTGATCTTGACATAGTATCAAACATCTACTGCGCGCCAAATAGTCTCCTGACCCATCCCATTCTCGTCTCGAGGGCAGCCTTGGCGACGTCTGACCCTACAGCGAGACCCAACAGGTCGAACCCGTGGAATCCACCACTCCAGACATGCAGGTCCGCCTGCACACCGCTATCCCATAGCTTCGTAGCATAAGCCACGTTCTCATCTCTGAACGGCTCCGCAGTTCCAACGTCGATATACGCCGGTGGCAGTCCGGAGAGGTCCGTTGCCCTGCCCGGCGCGACATAGGGACTCACGTCCGCTTCCTCCAACCCTGCCTTCTCTCCCAACACGCAGCCCCATGCAGCGTTGTTTTCCAGCGCGTCAAAGCATTTTTCGTCCCTGAATTGCTTCTTGGATATGCCCGTGTCCCTGTCGTCGAGCATAGGATATACGAGCAGCTGCGCGCAAAGCTTCGGCCCGCTCGTGTCCCTCGCCCTCAATGCCGCTCCAGCCGCGAGACCGCCGCCCGCCGAGACGCCTGCGATCATGAGGCGCGCGGGGTCGATGCCCAGCTCCTGCACGTGCTCACTCGTCCAGAGGAGACCCGCGTAGCAGTCGTCCTGCGGCGCGGGCGCCGGGTGCTCTGGTGCCAGGCGGTATTCTATGCTGACGACGACGGCGTCAAAGTCCTTTGCCATGCGTGCGAACGGCTGGATTCCGAGAAAGGCGTCGCCGAGAACCATGCCGCCGCCGTGATAGAACACGATGCCTGGGCGTTGGCCACTTGCCGTCTTTGGGTTCCGGGACTGTAAGATGACGATGGGGATCTCTCCGTCTGGCCCAGCAATTTTACGGTCCTCTACAAGTAGGTCTTCGTCGTTTCGTATCGCTGCTTGCATAGGTGCCATTGCGGTCGCTCGTAGTTGTCGCCCGTGGACTATGCCATCCCTATCTCGCGGGTAAGCCGTCATGCGATCCAGGGCCGGGACCAGTTGGGCGTCGTATGGTGGCCTGGGAAGTAGGTTTTCTGACGACATTTTGACTGATGTGTTGCAAATGTTCTGTCCAAAAATGAAAGTTGTCCGAGACGTGCTTGGCCACTGTGTGCGATTTCGTTGGTCGATATGGGTGCTACTGAACGAATCGTATTTTGAAGTTCTTGTTGATCTTGGAGTCAACGAGATGTGATCTTATCTCTGCCGAAAGCGTATGGAATGCCGGGGTCAGATTCCTGCCGAGGCCCGCGACCTCGCGTTGAATCCTTTGTAGATACTAATGCGCTTCATCAGGGCAACAAACGCCGGCGTGCTATAGCCGGGCGCTAAATCCGACTTTGTCTAGAGTGCCTGAGGAGAATGGTCACATCAACTGCACTATCCTTCGACAACGGGACACTATGAAAGGGAAACTCGGCACAATGGGGCTACAAGTTCATCCGCGACGTTCAGGGGAATGGCAGTCTACGGCTACCCCGCACCAGTTCCCAGAGACTTGTTGGGACCCTTGTGGGCGATCTGGTGACAGGGCCTACAGGTAGTACAACGCCAGTGGACTTGGTAGCCGAGCTAAAGAACAACAGAGACAAAGATAGCCTCGGGTGGCTTTTTATTCGTGTTTGGCATCAAGATATTGTCAGTAGCCAGTAGGTAGTCACTGGTCTTCCCCGCTCGTGTTGGGGAAGGGCTCGCTTTCGGGGATCCGGACACGGAGTGTGATCTCTGTCTCAGCCCGAGGCCCCGTCTCCCAACGAGTGAATAATCCCGAGGCCCCGGGAAGACTTTAAACACCGTCGTGTAGGCGATTTTATATCAAAATCCGGGGCACACAGTCGCCATGATGCAGTATCACTTGTAAACATCACAATTAGGATGCACGTATCATCGTTTAACAGAAGCCAACGGATTTCCATGCTGTGAGATTGACGAGATGATTTTGAGTTTAGTCTAGATTGCGACCTGGAAATGAACTAAGGCGATGTCCTTTGTGAAAGCTCTATCTTAAAGCACTGGTCGTAGAAGCCAACCTGCCAAGCTTCCAGAAACCTTCGTACTCATCCTGAAGCCAAGATGCGGGGACAGCGTTTGCAGCCATCTTCGTGTCACCTGTGTGAGTAAGCGACAGCAAGGAAGCACTAATGCTGCATTGCTCGGCAATTGTATTCCTTTAGGTGATGTGGCCTTGTAAGCCCCATCTGACGTGAGATTTCGTGCAAATGGAATATCCGATGCATTTTCAGCCCTGTGGCTGATAATATTAGAAGGAGCTGTAAAATGTTTTGTTGCCTGAGAAAAAAAATGTCCAGGAAGTGGAGTATCGTCCGGCCGGCATTCCGGGGTTATAGAAACTCCCACGATTATTCTGGCTGCACAGAGTGGTACCGAGTGTTTCTGTACACCCAGGCTTGGCCAAAGTCCGCCTGGGCCACCTTAGTTCGGTCTGGTACTTGCGGTATCTCAAGTTCAGCTTCACGATTAGTCCGTAGATATGGGGCCGCACTGCTAGCAGTGACATCAGCCGCGCAAAATCGCCTCTTCGCTATCGTTCAATGCAAGGGGATGTACTTTCCGCTTTGCTGATATTTGCCTTCATCGATGTCGTTCGCGACCGCGGCCCTTTAGGGAGAAGTTGGACCGAGTGTCCGAATAGAACCAATGTTCATGGTGAAGCGGAGAACATAAGACGATGACAAGTGAGCGCAAAGTAAGAAGCCGGGCCGAGAATGGCCAAAGTTCTGGCCCACTTGGGACTTCTGGGAAATTCAGACGCGGAAAGTCAATTTCTTGCACCTTGGTCTCGATGGCTCAGTTCCCCCTGAAGCGATACTAGGTAAGATTATGCGAATGTCTGTGAGTAGGTTTTGGAAGGCGGTTGGAGGCGAATCCGTTCGTTGAGTAAACTGGTAGTAGAACTTTTCAACGTTTGCTGTCAGGTACCGCAATGCCTCAGCCTCCCGAAGGCAGCACAGACGGGATAGACCAGAAGACCTAGGTCACGGTGGCGTTATGATCACACCTAATTGATTGATTGAAGATTGGAGGTTAAGCAAATTAGTTTTCTCTTCTGGAGAGGACTAACTAATGTTGGATTACCAAGACACCTTTTGTTTGGTGAAACGAACTAACCTTTGTTCAAAGGCAACTTCGCGAGTTGGCCAATCGGCTTATACCACCGCTCGTAGTTTCATTTGAGGCTCCAAGAGGTGTCTACAGCTGAAATTGACATGCTTTGTCGAGAAGAGCGATACTCAATCGATTCGAAATTACTTGGCAATCAGAAGTTGCTGCAGAGAATGCTTCTAGTAGAGTGCGTCCAGGTCTAGGTTTGGCGCACTCTCGTCAAAGAACAGCTGACGTCTGGCAAGCCTACCGGCTGTCAGTGCAGACCGGACGTTGCGATTTTGCAATGTCCGCCCCCCGAGACCGTGCCAATTCGAAATGAATAAACTTCCATCATGAGGCTATCACTCGGATCTTACACCCATATTTGATCATCGCAATCTTGACTACCTTTTCATACTATCAGCCAGAACAGAGCTCTTTATCGAGAGGCGAGGTATTCGCCACGATCTAGCCATTGCAAGCTGCATTTGAAAGGATAAGGCTGGTCAACCGTCATACCTACATGCTGAGGCTTCTGTATGTCATCAAACTGATTACTTCTAGATACAGCTCATGCTATGCATCCCAATAATGACGGGCGCCGCATTGCTTCAACGCCACTACTGTAGAGAGGAACGCAATCAAAGGGGAACGCCAAACTGCGCTGCCCGATTGAGATCCTATACTCTTCCAACGTCTATTGCGACATGACGTACGGATTTCCTATTTTGCAAGAGCTCGCATGTGCTCACCGGTGATGCCTCTTTCAGCTGTGAGATTCTGTCGGTGACCGAAGCCCCAGCCCGTCAGCAATTCGGGAGTCCCAATCCTTTATACTGTTCTGAAGGATCGCGGCTGAATGAGATGGCATGCATCGCCCCAAGCACTTTAAGGACAAGGGCATCATCAAGCTTAAAATGCTCCCGTCAGCACTAATAGAGTATATTTTTTGTATAAATAGCAGTCGATATAGGTGGGGTGATAGCAAGCATATGCTGTTCTTAATGTAGAAACGCATGCGGGGTGTCGAACACAAAGCCATTCGGCCAATAGGAGAGCGTGCCGCTTATTGCGTGCCTTTGTTGCTCACATGTCACCCTCCACTACCCATTTGAGCCGCTTCAGACAAACATCGATCGAGGAGAGACTCATAATCTCAAATATGTGGGCTTTAGAACCCGGGGAAGTCCTGGCTAAGGTGATATTAGATGACTAGTTGACATCGGCCTTCCTGTAGGGCCACAGGGCTCAACTCCACTGTCAGTGATGATAGCGGCGTCAGGGCCCGATCTCGATACTGGCACCATCGCTTTGTACATGTAGACATATCGGGTCTAATGCCATGCAATGTCGAGGACTAAAGGCTTGTTACGCATCATGAAATGCTTAGAAATGACAATGGTGCCTCCATACTCACATACCGTGTTTTGCCATCTGAACCTAGATAAGCATTAACAAATATTCCCAAGTAAGAGAGTCGCGACGATCAATGGCTTCAAGTCGTGGTCAGTTGCCTGAAGCTCCCTAGCATCCTTCTTTCGGGACCCTCTGCCGACTCTCTGCCGCGAATGGTGGTTGCATGGAGTGACTATACAGCTTCAAGCCTACGAGATGGTTTACGTTGAGGGTGGTCGGTATACTTTCCCTATGGAATCCCGGAATCCAAGAGACGAACCCCGTATCCGTATCCGTTGTGATTGGCGGCAGCACTACGGCTGACCGGCCACACATCAGGCACACACAATCCGAGCCTTGCGATCCTTCTACCAGCTTACTTTTTTCGGACGATGAATTCAACCCGCGATTCAGTTGTGGTGTGTTGCGGCTGGTACGTGGTATGCAGCGTCGGTGAATCGGCCTTACGGTCCATGTACGCCTCACTCAAAATACTATGTGCCGGCTGCTTACCGGCTTCCTACCGGCCTTCCTCCCAGTCATTTTCCCACGCTGTGGATGTTTCATTGGGTGCCATATTTCGCCCATTCCGATTAAAGATGATAGCGCAAGGAGACCGGGTACGTCGGACGGTCATCTCATCTTCCACAGGCTGTCACGAAGCTGCCTCAGAACGTCAAAACCCTTTGACCGTCTGGGGCGTGATAGGTCGCATCCCATGGGAAGTGGCTCAATTGAGGGGGTATGCTCGTCGTCTTTTCAACCCACCGCCCAAAGTTCAAGATCGGACTATAAGAAAAATCATAGCGGGTGTAGTGGAAAAAAGGGATGGTGCATGTATCCGCGCGGGCGTGTGGCGGGCAGACCCTGTCGCTGAAACCCCTTCTCTAACTCTATCAACTTGCACACAGATCCGAGTGACGCACGCCACGAAGAGGATCTTGACACGGCCATGTTCTGTTTCCGGGATGACCAGACAGCAAGCCTCCTTGGAAGGACCGCACACCACCTTTCAGGGTAATCAAGTCGTCAATGTTCCCAGCCGACTTTTCCGACCGGGGCCTGGGTTGCACCGAATCCTTGCTCTGTTTAAGCCTCCGCCCCTCCCCTTCAACAGGCAGTTGTCAACCTCATATCTTGAGGTGGTGTAAGGTGATAAGTCTGTCTTTTACTCTCCATGTGCTAGCGTTCTTTTGATTCTTAATACCTTTTCGAGATCGGCCATCAAGGCATCTGACATACTCTCCCACGATACCACATGCTGGCATGGCTTAAAACTCATTCTCATCGCATCTGAGAGAACCCTTGAGAGGCATACTAGGCCCTCAATCATCTCACGCACCAACATGTGGCTTCTTAAAGCCGCTACGATAGCGGCAGCAGCTGCAGCAGCAGGTCTTCCACTTGGGCCTCTGCACCCAGTTCAATTAGAAGAGAGGCAGCTTGCCGATGCAACTTCTTTCATCGCGGAGCTCCCAACTGGACAGCAACAAGCTGATCCAACATCGACAACAGCGGCCGTTGCAACAACTCCACCTCCTCCACCCCCTCCACCGCCGCCTCCCCCGCCAACCTCAACATCGACAACGTCGACTACTACGCCGCCGCCTCCACCTCCACCGCCAACGACGACGTCTACATCGATATCGACCCCGGCGCCAACAACCGTAATAATATCTTCGTCCGTGGCAACACCTCCCCCGCCGCCGCCACCAACGACATCAACGACATCGCAAGCTCCGTCTACTACGGTAGCACCCCCAGTATTTTCTCCGCCCCCGGCACCGACAACGACAAACCAAGTAAGGACAACGACATCGATGCCGATCGCTCTTCCGGCCAGCACAACTGGCGCTGCAGTACAGCAGCCTCCTCCGCAAGGAGCAGGGTCAGCCCAGCCTCCAACCGAGAGACTCGTTGATCCCGCTCAAGGCGCTTTCATCGGCGGCGACCCCACGACTAACATCGATGTACCGGTCACTTTCCTCTTCCTGCTGCTCTTCGCGGCTGGTGCGTACACGCACATTAGGATCTACCGTGCCAATGCCAAACGCGGTCACAAGTTCCTGCTATCCGATCTCATGTTCGATTTCTGCATGGTCAGAACTGTCACTTGTATTATGAGAATTGTCTGGGCTTTTGAGAAGGGCCGAGTTGTGATTCTCGTCGCACTAATCGTCCAGTTCGGAGGGTAGGTTTTTCATCGAATATCCACACCCAAAGTACTTTTACTAACTTCGTTATAGAGCTGTCGTGGTGATGGTGGTCAATATCTTCTTTGCTCAAAGAATTGTTCGGTCGATCCATCCTCACTTTGGATGGCATCCCGCCTTCCGGGTCTTCATCCTTTTCTTCCTTTTCTCGGTCCCGGCCGTGGTTGTCTCGAACAGTACGTCGATTGGTGTCTCATTCTTCAAGATTGAGGACCAGGACCGTGTCGACACCGCACTCAATGTCCTCAAAGCTGGTGTCTCGTGGATCATGCTTCTCGCGGTCCTGCCACTCATCATCGTCATCATCGCAGCAGTGATTCCTGGACCTAGACCCGAGAGATTCGGGCAAGGTGATACTCACCAGAAAATTGCCGTCCTCTTCATTGGCGCCATCCTGCTAATTGGTGGTCACGCGGTGCGTCTTGCAGCGACTCTGATGGCCGAGCCACCTAATACACCAAACAAACTCTTCAGCAAAGAAGTGTTTTACACCACCGGTTTCATGTTGGAGATTTTTGTCGTGGTTTTCTATGCAGTTGTCCGCATCGATCTTTTGTTCCACGTCCCCAATGGGTCGAAGGGCCCGGGAGACTACTCCAGGAAGCCGAAGCCTGGTGAAGAAGACTACGAGGCTGCACTCCTCACCAGAGAAGAAATCGAAGATGAGCTGGCCGGACTGGGCCATCCGTATGAAGTTGTCGACTCTTCCGGCCTGGGCAGAGATGGCTCTGGCCGCACCATTGTCGCCTTCAGCACAAGACGTATGAACGGCGAGAAGCCTGTCGTACTACCGCCCAGACCAGAAGCATACAGCCGTGTCAGATCGATCCGTGGGTCTGTCAGGTCCATGCGTGGCTCCATGAGGTCTGCTGGCGGTGGCATCTCTCGGATGATGTCAGTGCGCAGGTCTGCTGCCGCGCCGTATTTGAACGAGGTCGAAGTCGGTCAGCCCGAGTTCAGAGACAATCCTTTCCAAACACCACCAGTCAGTCATTACGGTGTAGCACAGCCGCTGTTCATTCAGTCGCGGTTCAGCAGATACACGGATCCAGAGGATGCGAGGACACCTTTGCGACCAGAAAGTCAGGCGACGTCTGGAGAGATCCCGCTGAGTCTTGATCGGGAAGGTCTCGGCCCTTACGAGGGACGGCCTCTTGCTCGACGGTCATCAGTACAAAAGTTTACAGCACAGGAGAGGGAGGGAAACCCCCTGAAGTAGAGGGCTTATGAGTATGAATCTAGACAGTACATGTAGTGGGAAACAGGAAAGGATACTAGCGGGATCAACTTGGTTGCTGGAATGACAGCATAATGGAGTTCCAATACATATTTGCCAATTACTGTATATAGTAATCCAAGTTAGTGTATAAATCTTCATGTTGTTGTGCGCAAGGCAAATCTTTCCGTGAATCCCTACCGGATGGACGGAAGTGTTTAGAGTTACTGAATCCTATGATGTGTTTTAAATGTCTCTACTGTTGATCTTGCCCCATCTTTGCCACATAGCCTACGTGTTGTACACTGGAGATGCAACGGCCAGTACCACACGTAAGAGTAGATTGGTGAGAGAGAACATTGAGCGAGCGCTCTACAGAACCGATTGAACGAAATTTGTCTCTCTGAAGTTCAAGGTATATTAATTTCGAGAGAGATTCTCCAATTTTCATATGACGACCGCTTAGCATGTTCGTGACGGACCCTGCCGCAATACATCACCGCGCCCATGTCCAAACTCCTGCTTGATCGTACACATTCCTATCCTTGCTTTAATGCTTCCTAAGGCCGAGCAATCCCATTAGTCCACCTAAGAGTCCTCCTCCACCACCTGGTCCCGCCGCCGGAGCTTCTGCTGGAGCCTCCGGGGCAGCAGCAGGAGGGGGCGGGGGATTTTCGATAGCAGTCGCTAGCCCAACGGCAGTCCCATCCGGCATAACGGCTTGGCAAACAGTCGTGGCACCGGGAGGGGCGGCCGGTGGACCTGGAGGGGGTGCGGCGGGAAGAGGCGCGATAGAAGTGCCACCAAAGACGCCAATGCCTTGGTCCAAAACGGTGCTGAGAGCCGTCGCGCTCTTTTGCGCATCACCATTGAGTTCGGGAGGGACCTTGCTGACGAGAGCTTGGGCAAGGGCGACACTAGCAGACTTTTGATCCTGAAGAGCAACAGCCACCAGCGGTGTTGCGCCCAGAGAGTCAACCAGAGACTTCTTCGCTACAACGTCGTTGATGGTGACCTTGACGTTGTTTGTGAGAGCGTCCGTGGCAGCCTTGAGGTTGAGCGCATCCTTTTTGTTGAGGACTTCGGATCCCTGGACCTGAGTGGTGGCGTCTTCGATGGAACTCTTCACGTTGCCGACGGCGTTCAAAAGCTGGATTCCGCCACCGAGGGTGACCGTGTTCGTGGCCTTCACGGAGTTATCAAGACTTTGAAGTGCTGAGTTGATAGTGTTTAGAGCAGCTTGAATCGTTGCCAGGTCGCGCTTGTACTTGGCATGTTGTATAGAGACAGGAGCGGCGAGAACTGTAACCGCAGCAAAGGTAAAGGACAACAGAGAACGTAGTAACATCGTGAGCCTGCCGGAAGCCCGTCTCCTTAGACGAAAAGGATTGAAGTTCTGCTTCCTTTAAGATTAAAGAGAGTGTGGTGGGGAGGAGACAAACGAGGAGGAACTTCAGATCGTTCCAGCTCGGTGGGTTTGGATTATGAGTTGACGGATAGTAGGTGGGCAAGGAGTCTGTGAATGAAGTTTGGACACGACTACGACGTCCATATAACGCGAGTGAGAGGGAGGTGATGGCAGGGCCAGGCCCATCCTAAAGCGACTTGGCTGCCGCAGGTCCCGATGTCACCAATAAGCCTAGCCTGAAATTTGGGATTGCCGGCTCTTTCATGAGGCAAAGTTGAGACGGTCTTGACTTTCGGTGTGGGAGCAGTGACATCCGTGATGTGAGTGGAGGGTTATTTCCTGCAGGCTGTCTCCTATCAACAGTCCGGGGCCAAGGTTGTAGGAGGTTGTGCAAGATGAAGCCATGGGTACGGCGTTGTGATGGCCGGCGAGCTGCGCGATTTGGTAATGCGAGCCACATGCATTTCATATCGGTTCCCTAAAGAAGCAACTTAGTTCGAGTTCTAGTTTCAGGTACCGAGAGTCCAGACGATTCAGACCACTTGAGTTGGATATGCTGGATATGTTATCTTCTTACTCCCACCGGCTCGGTTTTCAAGACGACATTGCATCCATACCGCCGACTCAATAATGCAACGGTCACTAGGTGCTTGGCTGCAGCCCTTGACGACCTGACATTTTACCTAATGTTCCTACGTTCATGCATTCTCCGTCATGTTGAATTCCCTTGGTAATATCGAGGTATAGAACAGTTAGACCACGAATGTGACGTGAGGGGATATCGCCGAGTCAGGCATTATCAGCTCGGACTCCCCCATATCATGTCATCGAATGAGTTTCCCGATTCAATGTTGATACAACCTTGAGTCTACCCAGACCGTCTCAACTCTTTCTCGTTTTCGTTTCACAACTCGCACAGGCTTTGTTTCCTTTAGCAGGGCATTTATATGGTCTGCTTCCGATCCGTGAAATGATCAACCCATGGCAGGGAAGGGGGGAAGCAGGGCTTAGTTGACAGCGGTCCCCTAGACTAAAGTCAAAGTCTCCAACCTGTCATCGTCCAACCCAGAAAACGGCTTTGGGATTTCGTCATCCTCGAAGTTCAGGATACGAGCAGTTCCGACCACTTCGAACTCCTCGCCTCGTGGTCGGAGAATCAGCTCTTCCATTAACCCGGCCCCGAACACCGGCACGTCACCGGTTTGGACTGGGCCGTCGCACACTGCCAGCATGCCCTGGCCAACCAGGCAAAGGCTCAGGCCCTGACAAGCCAGCAGGACTCTAGACGTGGTGTCAATGTCTGTCATATTCTCGTTCATCATTGACCAGCCAATGGACTGTGCATTGGATCTCTCGCAGCCTCCATGCGCGCTCACGCATCGTCCACGCCGAGAAGCGGATTTGACTAGTTTTTTTGTCGACCGTTGTCCTTCGGCAGTGAAACCAATCATGAGCCCCTTGTAGAAGTTTGCCCACCAAGTCTGCGTGATATCCGCCTTGGGTTTGAATTCATCGTCGCTTGTCTTTTCGGTTGCTAGACTCGCGATGAGAGCAAGTAAGGCTTCGGCACCACGTCTTCGAGACGGAAAGAATTCTAGGCTCTCAGCAAAGAGAAACCATTGAGCTACTGCGGGTAAAACTAGATCTTTGATATCTTCGCCATAATTCACCGTTGTTGAAAGGTATCGTGCGTTTGGTACATGGGATCCGCTAATCATTGTCACAGGCGGCAGGCGTCGAGCCCTGATTAATAATTGTCCGGTGTTGCGTCCGCTTTGTAAGAGGCCAATTGCCGAAACCTCTTCAGCGATGATCGGTGGAGGATTCGAAAGCAGGTCCCACTGATCTTTAAAACCTCCAGGGCTGAATTGGCTGAAGTCTGGAACCCATGATGGCAGTCCGTCTACTTTGTCTTCGCTAGACCCCATATGCAAAACCCAAAATGAACCCGAATGAAGGCAGAGAGCCAATGCGAGGTCCTCATATACTCTAGTGACGGGTTTCGTGTAATCCGGATTCGGCACGCTGATACCGAGCCTTCCGAGAAGGTTATAGAGTGAAAAGCTCTGGTCGCGTTTGTCCATTGCATTTCTCCTTCTGATCGTCTTTATCAACCGGGTTGCGAGATATGCAGAGGTCAGCTTTGGGATATTCGAGTTTTCCTGCTTCTCTCCGAGTAAGACTGAGCGATAATTCATTTTCATCCCGAAGCTGTCTGCGAGATTGACTAAATCAAGCTCGTTTCTTCGGTGGCCAAACTTGCGACCCGCGAGAGTAATCCAGTGCTTTAGACACGCATTCAAAGATTCCCAAGAAAGGGAAGATTTTCCTAGCGTGACAACCACATGCTCAGATAAGCATAGTTCTTGCAGCGTCCATGTCCTTGTAAACCAAGGGACCTTGATCAGAAGCTCGATGGCTTTTAAGACGTTTCTGCTTGGAACTGCGTTCGTATAAGTCTCAGCTCCAAGAACAAGCACGGCATGTGTGGCCTTCACGGCTGGTTCCGCAAGGTTGTGCGTAAGAGGTATAACTCACGTCGCGGTGTCGAGCGCTTTGCCTCCGGCGAAGCTCTCAGCAAGAGTCCCACCCATCTACATCGTCGAAACAATGAGAGCAGTAAGTTACCGGGTGACTCATCCGTACCAATCCAAACAACTGTGCGTGCGGCGAATCTGTACACATCTCCCATCAAAGCCACCTGGACGTTTTTCTCCGGAATGCTGGACTGGTCGATACAGATTGCATCAATCCAGAGCAAACGTTCTCGATCAGAATACCGCAAATGACGCAAAGCCTCTAAACAGTTCTTCGTGACGTCAACACGGCAACCGTTGCACCGTATCGGGTGCTCGCCACGTCTCCCGCCCCAGACGTACGAGAGCGCTTCGTATGGTGTTGTCTCCTGCGATGAGCTTCCTAGTCGTACCTCTCTCAAAGCGCATTGAATTGGATCGTCCAACTCGATTGATGGACTCAAAATGACAATGCGGATTGATCTCTCGCAGTTAAGCGGTGCATACTGCAAGAACGGAAGACTATCGGCGGCGACATTCGCTGAAAGTGACATGATGAGCCAATATGAAATGACAAAGTTCAAACCTCAATATCTGGCTACTTGAGATGCGGGATCACTACAAACTTAGTCCAGAAATGCTAAAGATTGGAAATGAGGTGAACAGGAAGCCAGACGGGGGAGCTTACATGTGGACAGATACTAAGTGTCTCATGTCGGTACGAGTATCAGGAGCCCAGAAACTCATCTTAGACAGCTGTAGGCGAGATTTGCAATCTTCCAAAGAAAACCAGTTTGTACAGGCAAGCCTGTGGCTGAGTACTCAACTGTCTGCCTTGCCACGTCTGACATG
The DNA here is from genome assembly GCF_030869225.1 of Colletotrichum abscissum. Taxonomy (NCBI): domain Eukaryota; kingdom Fungi; phylum Ascomycota; class Sordariomycetes; order Glomerellales; family Glomerellaceae; genus Colletotrichum; species Colletotrichum abscissum. The sequence goes on from NW_026850154.1 coordinate 591,172, forward strand.
CATTCTGTCGCATGATCAGAAGCGAATGGCTGCTTGTGACGAAAACACACTACTGCAAGCTGCCGCCACATTCACGAAATGACCAAAAGTAAGCCAATGAAGTTCAAGCAAAAGGGGAAAGATCTCTGTTTTCTGCCGCGGCGATGATTGACAGTGGCCCAGTCCCCGTATCTATGCAGAGTAAGCAGCTGGCGGCATCAATCTCAGGTCGCCATCATAGGCGCGTAAGGCAGCCTAATCTCGAATGAATCGGAAAGACTGCAAAGAGATTGCTGAAAAGGGGCATTTTCCACCAGCAAATTCTTGCTCTCTTCATTTTTCCAAACGCAAGAACTGGCAACACATAAGTTTGCTTGAGTAACTTTAGAGGATATCATGGCAGAACTCAAGCCTCCAGGCGGCGAGCCGCTTCTGAGCACCGGACAGACAACCAACAAGCTCGGAACAGCAGTCGAGAAACGAGAGTCAGAATCCAGCTCAGAGAACATTCCAAAGTCTGACTCCTCCGCCCAACAAGACACCGACGATGACTCTGATAGGGACTCCAATTCCGGCGAAGACGATGAGCCCAGCAAGAAAGCCGTCCAAAATCTTTATGAAGGCAAGAAGGAATGCAACTGCTGCATCAACTGGATTGAAGAAGAACCAGAGAACAAGAAGGAGGCTGCGACCGGCACAGTCATCACAGTTCGCCGCAACCGAGACCATGAAAAGGAAAAGTCGCTTTCATTGCATTCCATCTTGGTGCACAGCGAGCAATTGAAGGATACTTTGCGAGACGTCCTCCGCGGCACTGGTTCCGCCATCACTTCTAGGGATTTCGTTCTTGAGCGGCCTTTTGAGAACGTCTTTCACCAATGGGCGGCGATGACAGAAATGTTTAAGAAGTCAGAAGACAAGGAAGATTTGCAGCATTTCAAGTTGCTTTACGAAGTCTTGTCCACAGAACTAGGCGACTTCTTCGACGAGGTGAACGACCTCCTGTCTAATAGCTTGATCACATATCCCCTTCTCTGGACAATCTTTCCTCGTGGCGAGATCTGTCTCGCCGTAGACGATTTGGGACAGGCTGTTGCTGTGAGAGCTCTCAATGGTGCATACTCGAAAGAGGGTTACCGGCTCAAATGTGACTTCATCGACACGGATGGCAAGACTTTTGGACTTGCAGGCACATGCTTGGAAATACCTGGCTTCAAGGACGCAGCATCAATCGCGATCTTACCTGTCAGCCCTCTCAAGTACAACCCAGAGGCAGAGGGGATCAAGGAAATTCTGGTTCGTCGAGGAAGGCGCTTTGCAGAGCTCTCTGGCTTCCATCACAAGAAGTGCAACGGTCAAGAATGGCACATTGGGCGCAAAGACGCTTGGCTGCCAAGAAAGGTATGCTAGTCGCCCGCCCTGATCTCTTTTCCCACCTTACTCGTTGCTAAGACATTCGGCAGTCAACCGGGCGTATTATCATTGACCCCGAGACATTCGACGATAACAACCCTGCTAAGGCCGTGTTTCTGAGACCCTTGAGTTCAGACCAAAACGACGTGACCTCATTTGCAAGATCTTTCAAACTAGTCAGGGATAGCGAGTTTTTGTTGTGCGGAAGTACAGTTCGGGGGTACTCCTTGAAATCAAAGGCTTGGGGTGAGTATCGCTTGCCAACTTTGCAAAAGGAGTTTTGAATTGACAAGACTTTGTAGCCAAGTTCACTGTCGATGATGTCGGCGAAATTGAATGGAACGACACCTGCGCATCGAACCTCATCCTCCCCAATGGGTACAAAGATCTCTTGCTATCTCTGGTTGAGGAGCAGATGCTCGCTGAAGATGGCTTTGATGATTTCATCGAGCAGAAGGGTACGACAAGTATTCATATGGGTGAAGAATGAAGGACGTAGGCTAATTATGACCAGGCCAGGGCTTGGTTCTCCTCCTCAGTGGCGACACAGGTGTTGGCAAGACACTGACAGCCGAAGTCGGTAGGTTTCCTGAACCCCCATGTTGTTTGGCATAACGCGATTCAGCTGACAGTCTCTCCAGTGGCCGAAAAGATGCGCGCTCCTCTATACGCAGTCAGCGCTGGCCAACTGGGATTCGACGCCGAAGAGCTTGAGGCAAGGCTGAAGCTAGTGTTAGACATCGCGTCTAAGTGGGACGCTGTACTGCTACTCGACGAGGGCGATGTCTTTCTTGAGAAGCGGACGACATCTGATCTTCACCGCAATAGATTGGTCTCCAGTAAGTTGCTCTTGAACCACTAGTGGGCTCTACAAAGACCGCACTTTGAGAGCTAACATTGTCCAAGTCTTCCTTCAACTTCTAGAATACTACGCAGGCACTCTGATCATTACCACAAATCGCGCTGCAGTTATTGACGAGGCAATCAAGTCGCGCATTCACATCAACATCAGGCTTCCCGGGCTGACTATCGAGGCCCGCAAGAGCCTTTGGGAGAATCTGCTGAAGGAGAACAAGATTAAGCACGGTCTTATCGAAGCTGACTTCCAGTCATTGGCAGAGGTTGATGTCAATGGAAGGGAGATTAAGAATGCTCTCAAGTCAGGCATACTCATGGCACGTAAAGCAAAGGAGCCTGTATCGATGACTCAACTACGGGTTGTTTTAGATATTCTCACAGCATCGAAGACCACTTAGATGTACACATAGACACCGTTAGTCTCAGTCATAATGTTGTTCACAATGCATGCAGTTATGCTATGCAATTGCAGACGAGATCGTATCCTGAGTGTAATGACTTCATATCAATTATATCTATAGAGCCTCAAGTACCCCTTAATCTTTATCTATGCACGATGTCAACAGCATGGTGCAGCAGTTTCATGCTACAAGACAAGCGCAGTGACCACTTGGACATGTAGAATACTGGCTCACGTTTTTTCGTCCCGATGAATCTTAGTCCATGATACTCTGAGTGATGTCATAATCTTATGGAAGCTCATTGGGACTTGTGCTACATTCCATGAGGTAGCCGCAAACATTCGTATACCTAAGCTCTGCATCCTCTTCATGCGTACTACGTGGGAACGCCAAGTAATGGACGATTCCCCTAAGTAGAACCCAAGCACTAACGTGATGCCTTCCGTAGCCCCTTTTTCTCAAATCCCCCAATATCTATTAATTGATCAGTCTGTGCCATCTCCATCTTCAAGCTGCAACATTGCCCTATCTGAATCTCTCAGGCCGATATCTCTTCAACGCACCTGATGGCTCTCGCATTGCCATCTAGACCTTTCTCTACGAGATTGTAAGCGCCTGTACCCTTGTGATCAACTTTCGTCTTTCGGCATAACCCGACCGTCGCTCGACTTAACTCTTTCGGCAGCGGACTTTGTCCCGCAATCCTGGTTCAGTAATCTCAGTCTTCAAATCAGCATTTATCGTCACCGGCAGTATCGTCGAAAGGTTAGAGGTAAAAGAGGCTCCAAACGTAGGAAGACCAGAGTCCCGTCACTGCCGTAATTGCTGTCGCACCAATGGTAAGTCCATCTGGTAGCCAGAGCTTTTTGGGCTCGTAGATGTAGAAATCATTCTATAGACAGAAGTCACTAGAACTTCTGTAGGGCTGCTGGGATTAGAAGAATCTTATTTGTTACATGTCCAGTTAGCACCGCAGTAAAGCAACGATGGCAATAGTGAAGAGTAGTCATAACCGAAGAGAAGGTGTGCTGGCCATGGAAATAGTGGCGTTCTAAAACAACTCTGGCAGGACTTTCAGAAGTGAACCATGGTTAAAGGGTTTCTTTAGTAGGCCCATAGATTGCAATGAACTAATCGTAGGTGGCGTTCTTCACCGTTCCTGTGATTGCTTCAGTAGAAGATGCTTTGTTCTTAGACTCGTGGAGCTCATGTGTCTCGGTGAGTATCGCAGACCCGACCATCAAGAATGGCGCACGCCAGTGGGGATTTTGAGTACGGCAGGTTGAAGGCTCATCGTTCGCGAGAGCAGTGCTCCTGTTTCTAGTTATGGTATACGAGAACTTGATTGAGAATCTCAGTTTGCGAGAGGCACCTTTTAGCACAACTGGATTCTTGAGGCTCTGTTAAAATATAAGTGAGAGTTGCTCGGGAGATATATCGGGAGTGTCAGTTGGAAGTTGAAACAACTCTTGGTCATCAATCTGCGAGTCCTGGACACCTTACCCTTATCTTCGATCATATAACTTCTTCACACTCCGAAGAAGTAAATTGGGAACTTCTCTCTGTAGGAGAAACTGTCATACTTGGCACCCGCAAAGCCACTACTCCCTAGCCTGTTTCAACAATATAGAACAGGCTGAATGCAAGTGAGACTGGACTTGCTATTGACGAATCACCTGTCGACAACACCACACTGTCCGGCAGCCTACTTGAACATATTGCTTCAGCTACCATACACACGATATCAGTCAGGTACTCGTGGTCACACCATTACGACATTTGGTATCGACCATCTGGAGTTTGGACGCATGATCTGGCGGGTTCTGGCTGACACAGTCAGCCTGGGTTGCTGCTTGTGACCTCTTCACGTGCATTTCATGGTAGTAGCATTTCATTAGATGTAGTTGCATGTAGGCTATTGACATCTTGGAGTCGATAAATGGAGATCGATCCATGTGGGCTATCCCACGGATCGGCCACTGGCACATTACATTCGGTAAACAACTAGAAATAAGCTGCTGTCAGGGCTAGACCAAAATTTTCTTCTAGGTGAGATCACAAAGGGGATGGCCCATTGACCACGTTGTCGTGAATACCAAAGTAGCTATGAGGACAAAAACTTCGAATCATAAAGCCCGCTGCGTTTGCGTAGCTCGACGGAACATGTCTCGACGGCCATCTGGTTTGCGACAGTGTTGAAAAGTCTTGCGGATCAAGAACATCAAATGATGCGTACTCTACCATTCTAGCATCTACTTGCCGGCTTCACGACGATCCGGTATGTGGGCGCGCGACTCCTAGTCGAAAGTCTGTTGATCAATATCAACAGGCTTTTAAGCTTAGATGGCGAGATGAAGTGACCGGCCGACCATGCTGGAAATTGCATCGCCCGAGCGCTAACCGTCCCCTACAAGTCCGCAGGGCCCAGTATTACGAGCACGATATCCGGTGGGATTGACTCGGGGTAGGCATTTAAGGTTGCCTCACCTGTAGATTAAACGGAGCCCACTCTCTGCCGCGCCCCTTTCAAGCGCTGCACAGTCGGGAAAGGCCAAGCTTTCGAGCTTGACGGGGTCATTTGCCCACCACCGTCTCAAGTTCATGAAAAGCTGTCCATCTCCCCGTGGAAGGACACTCCGGACGACGTCAAGCAATGCTAGCGGAATCGAGTAGATGAAGCCAGTGCAACGCGTAAAGAGAACCGGCAGGAACCTCATTCAGGGGCGAGAGCCTTATGGTTATTAATTCTCCGTTCCCTTTCCTTCAATGGTGCAACGCGGCCACCAGCAGAAGGGGGATCGCTCGTAGTTCAAACTGCTGATCCCCGGGCTGGCTAATGCGCGCTTGCGCTGTGCAGCGGGTGGCGCTGTTTGAGAACGCGCAAACGAACACGATCGACAAACGGCAGAAAGGATGGGTTATCATTCGTGATCATCAATTGAAGTTCAACCGCAAGGTGTGGTGTCAACGAAAAGCAAGCAGACATCAGAAGGTTTGACAAAAGCAGAGCAGAGTTCTGGGGGTGAGTTCGTTCGTTCGAACTAAATTGAACGGGGGAGCCAATGGTCTGTGGAATTTCGGTTGATTAAAGGTTGGTTTGAGCTTTCGCCCCAGCTTCGAGGGGAGCTCTCTCCTTCAGTCTTTTGTGCATTCGCGCATCAATTTGTCAAATAAACTTGGCTTTTGCAGGTTGGTCTTCTTGGCTGGAAGAGTTCAACCTTTTCATCACTCTCCCTGGGTAGTAACTTAGGTTCCCCGATCTGGCTTTTGCGCCTTCAAGTCAAACCAGCACACCCTGGAAACGTGACTCGCTGACGATCGAAATGCGGAGGATTTTCTTTCACCGTGCCAGTCTGAAAGACTTCAAATGGACTTGAAGGAGCAGGCTTGCGAGATTGATTGGCGGATCTTGAGGGTAAAAGGGGCCGTTTGACGTGCAATCCCCCGTCACCAAGAAAAGCTCAACCCGGGACGGCCGATCTAATCTTTCAGGCACTGGCGGCCACGGCGTGGGCGGGGACGAAAGACATTCTGAAACGGTGCGGTTCTCACCTTTGGCGAAGGAACCATGTCGATGTTGAATGTTGACTAAACATCACCCCTGGTCACGTCGAAGACACAAGCCTCTAGGAGACTGATGAGAGGAGAACTGAGCCTCCTTCCAGCCTCAATCGGGGAGGAGGACAATGGGAGACTAAAAGGAATCGAGGAAGTGGTCCCGGCCGGGCCGCCCACATCGGCTTCGAAGCCGCTGGAGACTGTGAGTGCAAGCTGGCGAATCGGGGGCCGGAAAGACGGCAGACAGCGGGACGTCTTGGCGGGAGAGACGGGGACCGGGCCCCCCTAGAACCCTGAACCCTTGGCTGAGGAATGCGAGAAATGGTAGGGTAGCGAAGCTGGATGGCACGCAAGTGGCTTGAGGTTGTAGGGAGAGCAAGGGGAAGGGCGGAGGGTTTGTCGCACGAAGTCGTTTTCGGACCTCTTGGCAGACAACTCTGAAACTGAGAAACATCGGCGCCAGTGTTCCATTACTCGCCTCTTCTTGCCTCGTGCTGCCTCCTCGGTTGCACTTGTCCGCATTGTTCGTCTCTTGGCGACAGGCAAGGTTTGGAAAGGTTGCGGGCTGCTCCTCCAGTCTCCTCCGCCAAGTAACCTCAACCCACACGGAGAGGAGCAGAGGAAAGGCAAACAATCTCAACTTCTCTCTGCCAGACTGCCACAATGCCTCCCAAAGCCAGGGATGGCACAGTGAATGGGTGGTGTGGGTGTTCGCAGCAACAGCGCTTCCTGACGCAATGACATGGACAAGACAGCGGCTGCACGGGCTCTAGACAGGCCCAGAGGAACTGGCAACGTTGCAAGGGTGGATGGAAAAGACGAGACCAAAAAGTAAAGACGTCCCTGTTTCTTCCTTTTCGGAGCCCTCTTGGAGGTTCTTCTGTACGTTAACCCTTCACGTCGTTCGGCTACCAACAACTCTGGGAACGTCACTCTTTCCCCCTCCTTTCGATTCAAGGCCAAGATGACTTGAAACTTCTTTCTTGAATCTGCAAGTTTCTCTTCGTCGCCTTCTTCACCTTCTCTACCTTCTCTTCGCGGGCAGTGCCCTTTTCTTTTCCATTCGGTCTCCCTCTCAGCTGCACTGCTTCATCAAATTTGTGTCTCGACGACCTAGTTTCATACTTTTGTGACTGTTCCCTCGACCGTAGACTCGGATTTATTAGCACTTGACCAACAATCAACGTACCAACCTAACTGTTTACTCATTACCAAACTCAAAATGGTCTCTCCTATGGGCACTCTCAGGAGGTAGGTTATCAATTCTGAAAGGCAGAATAAGTGATGGCGAGACTAAGTGAACGCATAGGCGCGCGATTCGCCGCCCGAGATACATCAGAGACGATCTGCAGATTGAGGTCCGCGATGACAAGGGCGAAATCTCATCCGACGATGAAGATTCCCCGTCGCCCAAGAGCACCACATTTCCACCCGGCGCGAGACCAACGGCGCCCCCTCCGCCACCGGCGGTTGGAGTAGCTCCGCCTGCCGTTCTCAACCCCGCCAACCCGACAGATACGGAGAGCAGCACATCGAGCGATTCCCCCTCGCCCACGTCCACTGAGTTCCCGAGACCGACTGAGCCTCCGCGCGGCCCGCAACGTGGAGAAACCGGAGCTACGCCTTTTTCTTCCTCCATTAGCACCACGACTGAATCATCAAGCTCAACTAAGACTCTTCCCACTGCCATCCCGAACAGCCGCAGTACCACCAGCTTCGATTCGCAACCGACAGGGGGTACGACCAGGGGAGGCAATGAGACGGGCCTAGGGAACGACAGGTCTGATGACATTGGATGGACGCCGACTGCGATTGCGTTTGGGACCATTGGTATGTTATCTAACAGCTCATCACTGCCGTCGAGGGTCGACGCCACGTCCTGACGAAGACCTAATCTAACCGCACTCACAGCCATCGCTGCCCTCTTCCTCGTCATTGGCGTCGGCATCTGGTGGTGCCTCCGCTACCGAAAGCGCCGTCAAGCACGCCACCTCTACGAACGAAGCATCTCTCCCGACAATCATCAATATTGGGATCCCTCATCAACCTTCTCACCTCCCACCATGCCTGCCGCCCGTCCATCCCGCCGCTCACCCTCAAGCATCTTTGCCGAACTCATGGGCCACGCCTACGCCGCAGAGAATGGCAGTGCAGGAAACGGAACGTACGGTAACGACCGCAACTCGCTTACACCCCAAGGCTACCTCGACGAGAAGAGATACGATCCGGCCCGCCAGCTACCCATTCTCGAGCCCGCGCCTGTCGCCCAGCCCAACGTCCGAAACTCCATCGCCAGCTGGATCCGTCGCCACCACCCGCTCAAGTTGAACCCGATGTCCGGCCGGAGCAGCATGTATTCCACCCGCAGCGGCTTCGGCGCCAGCACGAACAATGTCAACGCCCCGCCAGTCCCCAATGTACCAGACGCCTACCGCAGCACCGATCAAGTGCAACAATCCGGTCTTGCTCCTCCGCCTCAGCAGCGCTATGCGCCGTCTAGCCATTACGACACCGGGAGCCCTTCAACCGACTACAACACCAACTCCCTCTTATCTTTGTACCAAACTCAGCCACCCCAGCAACCCGGTCAACAGCAAGCCCCGGCAGCTCCGTGGCTTCAGGACCCACCACCGGTCGTCTTCGGCGAGCGCGGCGTCTCCATGGCCCCGACCGAAGCGACCGAAAGCACCTGGCGCAGCTGGGGCGGTGGCGTAAACAACCCGCCTCAGCACCAGCAACAAGCGCCGCCCGAGACTCCGCGCAAGGGCTGGATCGAGAAGTGTATCAAGTTTGGAGGTTTGAAATAATTGGACTTGTACAAATGAGCAAAAAGGACATGGTTGCTGCGACTAGTTACTTACACCCCCACGCCTGCGACACCGCAAAACCCGATACCATAGTGTTAAATACCTGTTTCGAGTGTGCATATTGAGCGAACATACCAAACCGTACATACAAAATTGAGGTTACACGAGATCTGATGAGACTCGTTGACAATGATCTGACCCCCCAAGCTTGCCCAGGAACATCATTAAGTTCTCATCGGTAGTAACACCGGCTGGCGTGCCTCAGATGTCATGAGACTACCATTGTGCAGCCATTACGGGCGCGCCACTGCTGATTGTCAATGAAGCAACCAATCAACACAGTGCTCGATATGTGTCAGACGATCATCATCACTATCACGGGAATCTAGGTGGCTGAAATCATCGCTCGGCAGAAGAATCAGGCTCTCGCCGAAAATATGGCCTTTGGCACCTAGCATCTCTCCTGCCGCGACTTCACGTGGAGCTCTAGTAACTATCGTGAAACCACAATCAACAACACAAGCATCTGCACAAACATCCGCTTTTCGAAGTGCCGTCCTGCCTCTTCCTTCGTAAGTCTCGAGAGTCATCATCCACAGCCATCAGACAAGCTGCTGGAAACAATGCTAATAACTTGGTTTTCAAAATTGCCAAGACCTTCAGATATGTGTAAACAACGATGGCGGATGCATTACTCTTGCGGCTGTGGCTACTATGAGACGGAATGGCAGACTATTGAGTGCAGCAGGACACGACTTCACATCAACACCACCTATACAGGTGACGCCGGGATCTGCATGGCGTGCGATGAAGATCCAGCTTAAGCAGCGTTGCAATTTCATGTACGAGTGCACCTCACAATCAATTTCGTCGCTCCATTGTTGTTTCGCCTGGCGATCAGACGTGAACTCGAGTTTTTTATCTTTGCTCGAGCCGAATACTTCGGCAGGTGTTTTGAGAAGTCTTCATACTTACCTCACTTCGTACCAGCGATACAGTTCCCCATTGTGTGCGGCCTCTGCCCATTCAAAGCAGCCCTCAACTCCGTCTCAAAGTCTTTACACCAAGCTTCCTCCCCATACACAGGCTTCCACCCCAACTTCTCCCTTGCCACAGTTCCTTTTGTTTTACGATGCCCAGCATACCCAGTCTCAGTAACATCCATATCCCCAGCACACGTCTCCGCCGCCTCCTCAAGGCTGACGTTCCTAACAATCTTCTCCCGCGGTCCGTCTTTCTTGGGAAGATTTCCAGTGGCAAACGCGATATCAAGACACTTTCGCGGGATATCAATCGTCAACGTCCTGCCCACAACTGGGAACATAATCCCCTTCTTGCCCTTGGGAACATTGACCCCACCACGCTCGATGATGTCTAGAACACACAGAACGTAGAGGTCCGCAAGGTCGGAGACGTGAACGTAGTCGATACAGCCCGTCTCATCACCCAACGTCAATCCACAGCCGTTTTTGAGCACGTAGCCCGTCATTATGGGGATCATCAACCCCGCCTTGTTGAAGAGCCCTGAGCCGGGCCCGAAGATGCAAGGTGATTGAATACTGACTGCGTTGACGCCGAGTTCGTCCCCGACTCGGAGCACGGCTAGTTCTGCGGTTCTTTGAGGGTACGGATCTTTGGCGTTTTCGGCTTCTTCAAACTCATACACCTTCTCGGAAAAGGCGTCCTCATATTCAGCATTGGGCCTGTTCACTCCAGTCAAGGGCTTATCGGCGATATTGGAAGCGCCCGACGTGTGAATGATCCAGACCGGTCGTCCTCCGTTCCGATCCTTGCGTTTAGCGATACCGCGAACGAAGGCCTCTGCCGAGGGCGGGTGAAACCCCGAGCCTGCGTTGATCACGATGTCATGCTCAGAGGCAAGGGCTGTCAGGGCCAAGGTATCGTCGTACGAGACGATGGACACAGGCTTCACAAGTGAACCATATGAGTCCGTAAGTTTTGCTGCGCGGTCTGGGCCGCCGCGGACTGGTATCGTGATTGGAGAGGAAGAGGTGAGGATAGAGGTGAGAGAAGGGTGCTTGAGGAGGTGGTGGAGGACAGACCCGCCAACGTAGCCGGTTGCTCCGCTCAGAAGGATCTTTGGTGGCGGGTTCGAAGCCATCATGATGATTAGATAGATGAGAAGCCAGTTTCAAACTAGCAGTCCAGGACAAATGAAGTGGCCGGATCGTCTAGAGACTGAGCAAGAATTCAACCTTCTTATAGGTAGACGGACACACCAGCTTCAAAGATGACTGCAGTAGAGAAGACATCCTTCGGACTGGAGGGGCTCCTCATTATCCCCCAACATTGCAGACCGCTAGGAACGCTCACAGACACTCCAAAACACTCAACCAACAGACCCTCGATTCTTGGCGCCGTTGAAGAATCCATGGACCCTGGAGACAATCGATCAATCACCGCCAAGGGGCCGCCGGACCGGACTCCGCGTTCCGCTCCCGCGACCCAACTCTGCAAGCTTTTGTGTCATTGCAGTACGTCTTTCTCCACTTCCAAGGGTTGCACTTGCTGGTTTAGGATGGTGTGATGCATGAACGTTGTTGGTGAACCAACAGGTCGAGCAGCACCAACAATCACTTGGACTTTCCCATGACCAACTTCCACTGTAGGGAACATTTCGGGCATCAATTTGGTAAGCTCTCCGCTTGATGTCGCAAGATCCCGAGCCCGAGGTTTGTAGGATAGTAAACCTCGTTATGATTCGCCGAAGCTGGTTCAAGGTTTCGGATCGCCTAGAGTTCGAGCCTTATCCTGAATGTTTGATCACAAATCGGACCTCGCTTCGGTAACTTTGTGAACTTGACGTCCATTCTAGCTAGTAGATGGCTTGTTTGTAATTATTCTATGAACCCTCGCAATATGAAGCGGCCTCTTATAGGCCAATCTTTGCTGCAAGATAGTGAACCGCAACCTTCGTAGTAAGGGCCAGTATGCCGGTGGCAGGGATTTTGTCGTCATCCGAACGCCTCTGCCAGCCAAGCTCGAACGGCAGTCTCTCGTTCTCTGTGGGAGTTGACGTTAGCTTTCTCGAGGGCTTCAGCGATAGCAAGCTATACTTACCAAAGAAGTACTCAACCCAGGCCCTGTTGGCGTTTCCATCGTCATAGTCCCCAAAGAGACCAAGATACATGGCCGTTTGCCCCAACGAGTTGGTGTATCCGTCAAGTGGCAGCTTGTACTCTGGGTTGATCTTCTCTGCACTCTTCTGCCTTGCAACGAGCGCCTTAGCGGCATCGCTGATGGAGATTGTTTCTGAAGGCCAGTATGACTTGGTCTCGTCGAATATCGTCTGGTTGAAGGACCAGTTGTCACCAAAGTAGATGTCCGCTCGACTCAACGACGCGTCGTGCTCAATAAGATTGTGCTTGTTCAAGTCGTTGAGGTGGAAGGTGTCTTTGTTTCCGGTTGATGATGCCTCGAGAGCTTTATTCCCTTGGAGGCGGAAGAAGAGTTTTGCGTCCTCGCGGAGGTTGAGCCCGGTATGCATGCCTTCGATGAGTGCGTCGACGGAGATGTTTTGGCCGTTTCGGGGGAGGTAGCCGTGGTTTGCGAGACTGTTCAGGAGGGGGCACGGGGCGCGGCCTAGGAATGTTACCGAGGTTAGTCGTGATGTCACCTACGGACCGCTAGCTGAGTTCTCTACTCACGATCGTTCGATCCTGGTGTCTGCCACGCATGATCGGCATCTTGACACAGAACCGATGTTGTGAAAAGGGCGAAAGATAAAAGAGTGACGCGCATCTTGGCTAGGCAAAACTAACAACACGAACAAACGAACGACTGGTAGTTAGATGCGAAAGGACGGACTAGACAAAGTGATCTGCAGGATTCAGCAACAAATGGGCATCCAGATTCTAGATATGTTTCTGCCTTGATCGGCGGCAAGACCGATTTTGACCGGGGGACACATCCAGATCAGGAAAGAGACACGGGCCACCCCGGGCTGCCCGATGGCCGGCTCCACGGCCGAGGACCGAATGGCGATGCGGGTGGATCGGGACCCCGTATTCTGGAAATTACTTCAACTTAAATTTAGTGCAACATCAGGCAAGCAGCCACACACGGAGTCCGAATTACTCATCTTTTTGACTCGTGATGATCCACCACCTTCTGCTTTCAGTATATATATGCACCTTTATATATGCGGTTGTGAACGAATTCGGACTCTTGAGATTGCCGCTCTGTCTTTGGGGGCTGTTTAACCTATTCTTGATGCCGTCTATCTACCGAAAGTCCGTCCAGCGCCGTCGACGGCAGCCCCTTTTTGGTACATCAACACAAACCGTTGCATTTCATAGGTGTGGAAAGCATCAGCACTGGTCGCATAGTTGTTCTCGTGGTGAATCAAGCCTGTATTACCTCAAAGCCATGCATGCAAAGCTTTAGGGCTTGTTAGTCTGAGGGCATGACCCTTGCACATGGCCAAGTATGCGATGTAGCCTACTTTCTTCACGATGTTACACTGATCTTACACTACCATGTACGTCTGCACTCATGCGCCTCTAAAGGGGCAGAGAACCAGAGGTCCACAAATTGCATATCGAATAAATACGTTATTGGAACGTCTACTCGTCGCTGTTGAGCAGCAATATACTAACATAATCGAATCAAAATGATGAGTGAGTGGCGGGGTGACATGCAGGCAGGCCGAGTGGGATTACATGCAACATGATTTACCTATTAACGTGCCCAGCTGCGCCCCGGTGCCCTCCCATTGCTACCCAATGGCCGTATCCATAGCCAAACACGCCATGCCCCCGCCCTTGAGGTGTAAGTTGTCGGTCTCGACAACTTCATGCCCCCCCCCCCCCCTCCGTGTCAACGAATCCATTTCCAGAACTTAACATCGCAATGTCAGATCCTCTCTCCATCGCAGGCAGCATCGCTGGTATAGTCCAACTATCCGCATCCGTCTTCCAGCAGGTCTCCAAGTTCATAAAAGATGCCAAAGGAGCTGAAAGACCGTCAAAGATCTTGCTGACCAAACCAGAAATCTGTCCGGGGTTTTGCAGAACCTTTCCCTCCTTGCGTCGTCACTCGAACAAGAGACCTCTATTTCGGCATTCAAGGCACATCATCTCCACGCTTGTCGGCAAACTCCACTCGCTGTCGAAAAACGTCTCGACAAGCCGTTGTCCGGATTCAACGAGGAAAGTAGACGGGAAGCAGTGTACCGCAGCCTGAAATGGCCTTTTTCCGTTGATGACACACAGGGCCTGCTTGCACAAATTGAAGGTCATCGAAGCACTATTTCTCTGGCCCTGTCTATAGACACTCTCGAGAGTATGTTGAAGTATTTGGAAAAGCAAGACAGCATCATTGGAAGCATCAGTTCATTGAATCAGAAAGTGGAGCGCCTAACTGCCATTCAGACCAGGATCGAGTGTGATGAAAAGCGTCAAAAGATAATCGACTACCTATTTCATGAAGGTCAAACCTCAGGTCAACTTACAAACGTCGAGTCGATTACGCCAACCCCTGACTGGACTATGGCTCGCAGAGAGTAATCCTACTTTTTGGAAGTGGGCTGACCTCCCGCGCTCCGGTCTTTGGTTGAGTAGAATCCCCGGAGCTGGGAAGACGATTCTATCCAGCATGGTCATTGAGAAAACCCTACAAAAAAGCAGACAATCGGTCGCCGTAGCATTCTTCTATTGTGATTACAAAAACATTGACAGCCAGAAGCTTCTCAACGTCTTAAGCACAATAGCCGTCCAATTAGGCCAGCAGAACCACGAGGCTTTCGGCATTCTTGAGGAATACCACGCGGGGTTGTAATCGGCAAGTGGTCTCAATGCAGAACCTGAGCCAAAAGATCTGCTTGATCTGATATTGACCATCATCTCGGTGTACGAAAAGGTCTTCATTGACTTGGACGGGCTTGACGAACGTGGAGACAACGTGGCGGAAGTAGCTGAAGCTATCAAATTCCTTTTCGAGGCATCGTCATCCGCCAGCATTGCAGTGTTCAGCCGAGACGAGCCGGAAATTAAAGACGAGTTCGCAGCTGAGTTCGCTCATATCGAGATTGCGGCTCATACAGAAGACCTCGATATCTACATCCGTGCCGAGATGGCCCATAGAAGACAACCGCACAATCTCAGCATCCATAATCCGCTATTTACCGAAGAGATCCGGGATTAGCTTGTCAACGGAGCACTAGGAATGTGAGCTCAATTCCACTCTCTCACCAATTTGCGATACTTAATAGTTCCAGGTTCCGATGGGCATCATGCCAGCTAGACTATCTCTGTGATCCGAGTACCAACCGTGCCCGGCGGGAAGCTCTGACAAAGAAGCCCCTTGATGGCCGCTTGTACTTTTGAGAGGTTGGAAGCTGTCAAGATGCTTCTTCGCAGCGGCGCGGCGGTGGCCTATACTAATGAGAAAGGGACACGTCGGAACGCCTTCACAGTTGCGGCACCTCATCCTCTCATCCAAGCATGGCTTCTTGTTGGTAGATTTCAGGATCAACAGAGATTGTGTGCTGATTCAATTTGGAAGCGCTGCGACCCAGAAGTCGGGTATTGAAGTGGAGGCTTTAAAGTTGAGTGGAAGCTAGTAGGCACGAACAAGCGGCTCAGAGGCGAGTCTATGCTTGACCCATTCAACAAACGTTACCGCCTCAAAAGATGGGCCAATGGCCGGGTATTGGTTCTCCACTGAGAAGGTTTCCACGGCGATGATGATATGTCATGATATTGATTCTCCGTTGTCATATCCTACCTTATGTCATGACTATCTGCCTTTTGGGTATCGTTTTTTAGACATGGATTGGTGCCACGCCTGGCGTTGATATCAACTCATGATTAGCGCGGTGTTAGCCACTAATCAGGAGTTGATACTAACGTCATCGCAAGCAGCATACACTACTGACCTAAATCGAGTGTCACAATTCATGCCATGTTAGTAGTGTTCCGAGAAAGGTCTCGGCCCAGAACGTCCTCCCTATGCGATTACGTTCGCTCATTGAGCAAACCGAGAGTCCGTTGCAAGGGTGACCCTTCATTCCTGTCGAAGTCAGAGGATTTGAATACAGTAACAGGCTAGTTACACTCACGTCCCGATGCAGAACGATTCATGATGTCAATCATTTCATCAAATCGCCGTCTTGTCGTAATTTCTGGCAACACCACGGCCTTCTGATGATACAATACAACTTTCCAGGCGATCCGAGCAACGCTAATGTGTGGTGGTAATATGACGTGACGAGAGAAGCCCAGTTGACATGACCTGGAGACGCTGACACCCTCCCACCGGCCTCATGATGCGTGGGCATCGTAAGTTCCGTTCAAAGCTCAATCGGTGTATGTCCCTATGCCGAGACATGAGACATCGAATTCGCCTTCTTTGCCGAAAGTACTTACCGAGCCTCCAGATCCATCGATGAGGATGACCTACCTACTGATTTCAGATATAAATCCAGGCCTTCAAGGCTAACCACCATCAATATGAAAGTCACAACGGCACCGCGTACATAACTCGAATAACAGCACACTCTAGCCATTTTTTCTTTGCACCTACATATGTTCCACGAGATCTAACCACCGCTATCATCAATATATCAGAAGATGAAGACTCAGATTACTATCTTGACTTTAACTGCCACCGCACTCTGTAGTCCAATTCTCCTAATCCACCGCGCCCAGGTCGATACCACAGTTCAACTCCAGAGCCGCCAGACCGGAACAATAGCAAAAGAATACACGCAAGGAGGCTGCCGTGATGTCATCTTCATCTTCGCCCGGGGTTCTACGGAAGTCGGAAACATGGTGAGTCCCCGCCGCGCTTCGGAGTCCCGTGTCCGGATAAGCCTAGACCGTATTCGCGATGTGCATGAGGGGAAAACGCATATACACATCAGATGACTGACGTCAAATCTTCCAGGGGTCGACCGTTGGACCTCCGACTTCAGACGGTCTGAAGAAAAAGTACGGCGAAAACAAAGTGGCGATAGAAGGAGTTGATTACGCCGCTGGTCTCACGACCAACTTCCTCCCCGGAGGAGCTGATCCCGTCGGCGTTGATGAGATGAAGCGGCTTTTGACCGATGCTACCAATAAGTGCGACAAGTCAAAGGTCGTAGCTGGAGGCTATAGGTATGCATGTTTCTGCGGGTTAATGCAATATCAACGACTTGAGACTGACAATGGAGTCT
This sequence comes from Colletotrichum abscissum, assembly GCF_030869225.1. Lineage (NCBI taxonomy): Eukaryota > Fungi > Ascomycota > Sordariomycetes > Glomerellales > Glomerellaceae > Colletotrichum > Colletotrichum abscissum. Next base: position 608,367 of record NW_026850154.1, read on the forward strand.
TCTATAGTCAAGGAGCTGCCACTGCACATCGCGCGATTGAGAACCTCCCTGATGCAGTCAAGAGCAAGATCTTGGGAGTCGTCACCTATGGCGACACCCAAAATCAGCAGGACAAGGGCCAGATTCCCAACTTCCCCAAAGACAAACTGAAACTTATTTGTAATGAAGGCGATAAGGTGTGCACTGGCACTCTCGAGATCACGCCTGCTCACCTTGATTATGAACGCCATGTTCCCGAGGCAGTTGACTTTTTGACCGGAAAGATCGGCAATCTTTGATATCTACCACAACTTGCACACTAGATCGTCTTTGATCTAGTACCATTTGGCATATGTTTTGATTTAGAGAACATCATGGGGGACCACGCAGCAAGCGAGGATGGTGCTGGGATAGCTGGAATTACTGAATCATGTTTTGATATTGTAGATGGTGTTGACCACAATTAAAGCATCTTGCCATACTCGATCACTTCTCCCGACCCTGATCCTACTACACTACGGCTGAGGCCATCCGAGATTCGAACTCACTGTCAGTATGTTTGATGCTCAAGAGTGACGATAGCGATATCTGGGACGCTCGTCCAGTCTCTCGCATGACTACCTAATGTCACTACATGTATCCGATCTAACAGTACATGCATTACGTATCTGATCCTGAGCAAGGTCCGTACTACATTATTAAAATTGTCTGAGTAAGCTTGCGATGATTTGTGACAGCAGCTCATCCCCAATTCTTCATCCCGTCCCTTACCCCTGGACTCTAGCAGTCATCATGTCTTCTTTTATGATGTCAGCTGCCCTTTCGGCAACCGCATAAACAGTGCTCTGGATGTTGCCTAAAGGCTCAATCGGGAAGACACTGGCATCGACAATGCGAAGATTCTTCGCCCCATAGAGCCTCAATCGCTCGTCAACAACGCCACCATCCTCCCGTGGCATCATGGCACAACTGCCTGAAACATGGAACACCGAAATTTGTCTTTGACGCACAATCTCCTTGGCAGTCTCCAAGTTGTCGCCCATCAACTCGGGCAAGCGTTTCCCTCCAGGCTTGAGTAGCGAGCTGAAAGGTTCAGTGCCTATGATTCGCTCGACAAATTGAACGTTGCGGGCCAGAAGCTCCAGGTCGAGGGGATTTGAGTTGTATTTCGGATCCCATGTTGGCAACGCTTTGAAATCAGGGCTAGTAATGTGGACCGTTCCCCGTGAAAACGGGTGGTTCAACACTGTCATAACAGTGATGTAATTCTCCGGCTTGGAAGGCACAATGTACTCGGCCATGTTGGCTGGATGATCATTAATCGTGATTTGAGAAGGAAAAAGCAGGTATTCGCTGCTTGGCTCGTCCAATGTCTCGATAAGAGAGCGCACAAGCTTTCCAGTCGGCGAGCTCGCATGCTTTCCATGTGTAGCCAGAAGAGATTTCTTTGCGTCTCCTGACAACAGCCCGTTGTGGTCGGCGAGAGGCGTGTAAGCAGCGCTAATTGTGCTCTGGCCCAGTGGGCCCTCACGCGTGGCCATATACTGGCCGACAACAGCGTTGAGGATGTTTCCGTCTCGGAGAACATCCGCTGACGGCACTCCTTCATTGACCTCAAAGCTTTGGCAGACAATCGGGTGATCCTGCAAGTTCTCTCCAACATTGGAATTATCAATCACCACAGGAATGCCGTGGCTCTCGAGCAAGTCTCTCCCACCAACGCCAGACAGCTCCAATAGCTGAGGTGTTTGGAGAGTTCCTGCAGCAAGGATCACTTCCCCTTTCGCCTCGATTATCTTCTCCTCGCCGGCCTTGCTGACAATGAGAACGCCAGTCGCAGATACACCGTCTCCGGCAGTATCAAAGATGACTTTCCTGACCTGTGTCTCGGTCAAGACTACCAGGTTTGGTCGTGCAGCCACTTCCGGTGTGTAATAAGCGCTCGCCGCGAAGCTTCTCGTCTTGTTCTGCGGATCAATGCTGCACGGGTTCTGAAAAGCACCATAGGCCTTCCCACTCCGAGGATCACCAGTCACGCCAAGGCCAAGCTTATCGAATGTGCTCATCCACGCAGCGTTCATAGAGCTGTAGCCTTCGCCAAAGGAGACCTGAATTGGGCCTTTTCCGCTCAAAGTTTGATCGTGGTAGTCCAGCCCAACTATGTCCTTTGCGGACTGGGGAGGAGGATGATCAGTGCCAAACTTGCGGAAATAAGGCGCGAGCTCGTCGAAACTCCAGCCGGCGTTGCCCAGCGCACCCCAGGCATCTAAAACTCCCCTTGATGGATACAGCATCAACATGAAGTTTAAGGCAGAGCTGCCTCCAAGCATTTTGCCTCGTGCTTGGTTAATTCTTCGGTCGTTCAAACCAGGCTAGCCAAGGTCAGATGATTGCAGTCGGCCGATAAAGGGGTTGGCTCACCTGAGGCACTGAGGTGAAATTCCAGTCATATTCATCCTTTCCATAGACGCCTGCCACTAAGCCAGGCGTCAAGACCAAAGGGTCCGCGCTCTTGTCGGCACCAGCTTCAACAACTAGAACACGAGTGCCGTTATCTTCGCTAAGGCGCGAAGCCACAACTAGACCCGCTGTTCCACCACCTACAACAATGTAGTCGAAAGAAGAATCGAGATCTTGGAATGAAGACATGGTATTTCTTCTGAGTTTTTGGCGACTGTAGTCAAGATTACAAAGGGAGAAAGACTTTAACTTCAGCTTGCACAAGGGGGGTTTCTTATCTCAACTGACGTGACTTTGCCTGGTGTCCGATGCTAGGATGGATGGCCATCAACACTCCACAGTAAGCAAGTAGGCACACATTCAGCCAACTGCATGAATCTAGCCTCTGCTGGTAGGATAGTCCGCAATGCCCTGGCCAGAATCCACTATCGCAGTCTTTGGTTGCATTCGTTGGTTGTCTTTGGGAGAGAATACCAACACGACAGGGCCTGAGTTCATCACGCTTTCTTTATTTCCGGGCGAACAGCTCATGAGCTCTGAGCGACCTTATTCGAAAAGGCACAGCACATCGGTTTTCTTTCTACTCGCAGACCGAAAGCGAGTTTCACTTTGCGAACCATTAACAACTGGAAGTCATGTCTATCCACTGACACAGGCTTGGACAAGTGGATATGGGGATGCATGTACCTAGCCTGCTCCCTATGTCTGTAGCCTTCCGCAAGTTCACATTTGTATCCTCAATTTGACAAGGTCGAAGTAGCAGTTCTGTTACGTGTGCGGTTCCGAGGATTCAGGCACCTTTCACTTTGGTTTATAGAGGCATTCAAGATGCGTTGTTACCAGTGCGCATTGCCGAACAAATTTCACCTTGCTGACCATGGGCTTGTCAGTGAAACCAAAAATGGATGATGTCCCGCGCAACCAAAGTCCATCTAACGGTTGGAGCTAGGGACGGCACCACGGATCTCGTCCCGCGGCGAAACTCCCCGCGCCGCACACTCATTTGACAGATACGGATCGGCGCAGAACTTTTGTGTGGATGGCGCAAGTCAGTGGATCACTGCAGGGGATTTGCTGCAGGCATTCCGAAAGCTACAGCGCTAGCAACATCTATCGTACCATGCGTGCTGTGCCAACAGTCCCAACCAACGGTGCAGAGGGCAATTCTTGAAGAATGCATACATTGGCCTCGGTCCGTAGTGAAGCGGTCATGATGGAGGAGTTAATTGTTGCTGGATTGATTGACTAAGTATTGTCCTCTCGCTGGCAAGCGCCTGGGAGCTTGAACATTGTGCGCAATCAGCTGGGCCATTTTCCTGTGGCCAGTATTAATGAAGTGTCAAGTTACGCTAGCTGCAGTAGTCGGCCTCGTTAAACTTCGAATAGTCACAAGGAGACGCCAAATTCCTGGCATTACCTCTCACTGTCAAGGCCTAGACTCTTTCGGCGGCAATAACAAAGTTCAACCCGTTCCGTCTTGCGGTCTCCAGCGGCTGCATTATTTCGGTCGGCTTGGCAGAGTTGCTGAAGATTCGGGCTAACCTGAGCCTAGCGTGAACGTAAGATCAGCGGATGTTGGGCAGCTGTGCCGCATACGAGCATGGCAATTTCCGCTTGCTGTGATGCGGAGGTACTCGTTTCCGTGTTAGGCCGCCTCACAGTGACAGGACCAACACCAGTGATCCGCGGGCACGAGTAAAACAAGCAGGGGCTCTAGCGAGCTTCAAGCGTTCGTGTCTAGCATGTTTAACAGCAGGATATCTTCAGAATCCAAAATGAGATGATGGGTTGATCTCTTTGTTTTATTTTGGATTTTGTCCAAATCCGAATGATCGCGCTCGACAATTTTTCCTTCAATCTCTTTGAGGCGAGATGTAGACAACGCCTTTCTGGGTAGTTCTCGCTACTGCCCGCTATTATGGCGTCCCATGCTGTCAGCTTTCCAACCTTGCCGATAGTCAAGGCTCATCTTCTCGTGAACTGCGTATTGGTTCTCTTCGCAGTTCTTATAGTCACGCTCCGTTTCTTCGCACGCTTCTCTTCGGGGGCTAAGCTGTGGTGGGATGATCTCCTCATTCTCCTTGCAGTGCCTCAGGGCATCGGGATGTTAGTAATCCAAGGCTTGTGTGAGTACTCGGCCCCAAAACGAGGAACATAGTTCTGAATGAACCTGACGAATCTGCAATCAGGGTCGCCCATGGGTATCGGTTACCCGATCACAGACACCCTTCCAAACATCGTCATCATCCTCAAACTTCTAGTTGCCTACGAGTTCATATTCGCGACCTGTATCAGCACCATCAAACTCAGCGTCATGTTTTTCTACCTTCGCGTCTTTGTCAACCCAGGACTCCGAACCGCGACAAAATTCGCCATGGGCTTTGTCATGGTCTGGACAACGGCCAACATCCTCCAGGTCTTCTTGATTTGCCATCCATTCGAGGCAACATATAATCCAGCTGTCACGGGCAAGTGTGGAAATCAGATAGCATCGTTCATCGCCATCGGTGCTTTCAATGTCATTACAGACATCATGATTTTGACATTGCCGATATCGACTGTCTGGGCACTCAAAATGAGTACGCCGGCCAAACTTGGTATCATCGCCGTCTTCTCAACAGGCTTGATGTATGGCTGCCCTTGTATTCCTCCCCTTTGGCTGTAGGCTAACAAGAAAACGAAACAGAGTCAGCGTAGTTGCCATCATCCGCATCGTTAGCCTCACCAACCTCGATCTCCAGAACTTGACTGAAACAATGATATGGGCCGACTTTTGGTCGACCGTGGAGCCGAATTTGGGTATCATCTGTGTTAGCATGCCGATGCTGGGATCACTGTACTCGCGGTGCACAGCTCGGCGGGGTGCTTCAAAGCTAGACGGGCCTTCGGACGCCAGCGGCTACAACAATTCGAATAAGTTGAGACGATCGCACCCAAGCGCACCTGGTACTATCGTTTTGGCTACCATATACTCCCCGGAAAACGATGTACGCTATCGGTCTGAGGTTGCTTCGTTCGGACGTAACGGAAAGAACGATGATAGTGGGGATGACTTCGAGTCACGCCTGACCCCTGAACAAGAGCTTTTGGGCAGAGATAAAGTGATACAGGTAGAAACGCAGTGGACCGTGTCTCGCCAAGAGGCTTGATGCATTTCTTTACCAAGAGATCCAAAGTTTTCATTTGTGATAAAATTGAAAATTTGACCCGACCGCCCTCGGTTTAGTTGTGATTGAGTGAGGCAATTGAGGTGGCCAGGTGCGAGAGTATCAATGCTAACGCTCGCATATTACACTTGGACAATTGACGACGGTTGTCAGATCTTGTGGGCTGAACACATGGCATTATACTAATTGCTCCCCTTTAAGCTTCTTCGAGAAACCTTCATAAGGCAAACAGTGATAAACTACAATTGAGCGGCATGGCGTCACTCGGCGCCGCCTCTTATAAGATCCCGAGGCCTCGGTAACGGTTACCTAATCAGGAAAACCGGACCCGACGCCGACTAGCACGGGCCGTGTCTGCGTGGCCGTTCGACTCGTCTTTGCCATGACGTCTCACGACGGCCCCGAGATTTTACAAATTTTCGGCTTCCTTCTTTCTACTTTCGTCTTCTTTCGGAAATCCAGCCCGTATTGGACGACGACTTTACCGAATATGCCCAGTAACGCCTCAAGCTCTAGAACCCACAAGTCGTGCGATGCATGCACGTCGCGCAAAGTCCGATGTCCAGGTAGGCGTGCTTGATGCTGCGTCGACATGTGCAGATATCTCAATGGAATGATAGCTAATCACCAAATTAGGCCCAGGGTCATCTGGAACTTGTACCAATTGCACGGTAATATTTAGCACCTATCGGCATAATTCTCGCGACCTCTTTCGACGCCTGTACTGACACAATTTCCGCAGAGAAGGAAGAGCGAGTGCGTTTTCGGCGTGAGGAAACTGGCCCGCAGGCCAAACAGTACGTACCCTTTCGTTGCCATGTCCAAGGCAATATCGATTTTATGTCTTCGGGGCTCTTGAGGACTCATTAACAATCTTACGGACGATTAGTTCAAAGACAATTCTTCCCTACGAGCCGGTCTTCCGGCACGCCTGATGAGATACAACAAGGGTGCACCGTATCGGTTTTAGACTTCGCAACACTGCCAACACCGGCATCTAAGTCGCCGGATCCGACAATCTCGGAGAAATCATCCACTCCCGATCCAAATCCCGGACGGCCCGCCCCGCACCGGATTCCGGAACTCTACGTGGATCGAGTACTCGATAGAGCTCGTAAAGCTCCGAGATCAACCAGGCCTTCCGAGGCCTCCAACTATGTCAAAGTAAGCCCACATTGATAGCCCCACTTTCTTGAACTTCTGCTCACTCCGAAAAGGGTTATGGTATTTTTGGTAAGTGTAATGTACTTCTAAGGGGAAGTTCCATATCTCACCCTACCATCTCACGTACCCAATGACGCCCTGACCAGTAAGTCATAGGCGGTACGAAGAATTTGACCTTCTTTTCTGAAGGGAGATTGAAATCCCTCGCACAATGCCTCGGCCATGAGAAAGTCCACGATCTGGTCGGGCGAATTGCAAGCGCTGTTGAGGAACGCGGGAGGTTCGTCAAACTCCGTGCTTGTAGTTTGAATCGTCGACCTGAGCGCCCGGCCTGCCTTGACGACAAAGCCCTTCTCGCAAAGTATGTCAAATGTGAGTAATCTTCTTCTCCCACTCTTCTTGGCTGTTATTTTGCAATGAGCTTATCATAAGCAGTATATTTTGAGCAAGTACACCCTCGGTTCCCGTTCCTCGACCGCGACGCATTCGAGAGGACTGCTTTTAGTCAGGATCAACCTCACTCTGCGCCCAAAAGCAAGTCATGGATATGTCTCTATCATTCCGTTCTTGCTCTTGGTTGTCAATACGACGGTGGTGGGTCTTTTGAGCCTGGGGAAGGTGATGCATGGAAGTTCTTCTCAATCGCTCTAGCCAACTTTGCCGATTTGATCATGCTACCAGACACTCTTACAACTTTCCAAGCTGTAGTAGCAATGATGATATACTCGCTTGGTATTGCTGGGATTGTGCTGGAGCACGTCCTCATGTCAGAAGCTGCCCGGCGAGCACAGAATCTCGCCGACGCCAAGTTTGTCGGAGCCGCAGCAGACGCATTTCGGCGGACTTTTTGGGTGTTTTACTCTTTGGAAAAGATCAATAGCTTCCATCATGGTAGATCATCTGTGAGCTCAATCCCCTGACTGACTATTTTGTCTCTTCCGACTGACATCCCCGAAAAGGCAATCATGGACTGCGATATATCCTGCTCCGTTCCATCCACACCCGAATCCTTCTTCTCTGGCGGCTTCGATTGGTTTTTATGTTTCGTCAGCCACGCGCGTCTGCTATCCCGGGCAAACACATCACTCTTCTCTGTTGGCGTATCTGACAACCCCGGGGAGTACCACCTAGACATCATCGATCAGCTTCTGGACGAGCTCGAAGATTGGAGAAACTCACTGCCGGATAACGGCTTCAGGCCAGCCGGCTGGGTCAAACCTCACTCAATCATTGAAGACCAAGAGCGTACAGTTGCTCTAGTCACTCATTTTCTCTACTACAGTTTCCTCCTGACGATTTCTCGAATGGCTTTGAGGTACTTGCCAGTGTCAGAAAACTCTCCAGACTGTTCTCGCCGAGATGAAACTCTGAACACTGTAGAGCACAGTGCTCGTTCCTTGCTGGAATTGATCTCGATAATAGACATGTCGCCCTACACCCCCATGTGGTAAGTCGCACTTCCGATCCCAGTGTGCCTTGAATAACATAGGTCGTTACAGGATGATGGCAACAATTCCCATCATGGCCTTTTTTGTCTTATTCGATCTCGTCATCCATAATCCTCGGCAAATTCATACAGCAACCAACTTGGCGTTGCTTGACGTGGTAAAGGGCCACTGCAGCCGAATGGAAATGATCTCGAATGGTGCGATACCAGGATCCATGGTTGGCGAGTTTGCACAGATCGCTCGAAGTTATGTGAACGAGGTCAACGGACGGAGTCCAACCGGCCTGACACCACATGCGCCATCTGAAGCATTCGAGGCACTCACTACACAGCCTCAATGGTCACTGCCCCAGCAACCCAATTATGACGTCGCTTCAACGGACATTCACACGGACTTCTCGACTGTAAGTAAACCTATCACTGGATACTGTCAGCGAGCGGTACTTCACGGGGGCGATGTAGCATTAACGGAAATATTACAGATGAACTTGGCCTCTAACTCGACTATGACGGGACGTATGGATATCGAAGCACCCGCGGTTGTCCCCAGTCCGCTCGTCGGAACTGACGTGATGAATCTCTTCGAAGGCTGGCTCCCCGACCTGGATCCCATGTTCTTCCACACTATGAGCGCTCAGAACAACATGGACCAATCGACATCTCAGCAGGACTTCCCGATTTCCTCGGATCCGTTGTATGGACATCCCTCTTGACGTATAATATTATTGTACCCAATAAACTCCCGTTACGTGGTACATCCCGCAAAATATCAAAATTCAATTACGATGTCCAGTCAGGCAGCCTAAGTCGATGTGCATAACACTGTGAAATCAGTCGGTTCCTGGATTTCCCCCTTCCAGGAACTTGAAGAATGTCAGACGATTGCCATCGTTATCCTTAATAGTGAATTGACGGTAACCCCAAGGCGTATCTCGGATAGCTTCGACAACTTCGACTTTTCCCTTGGACAATAAAAGGTCGTGGAACTGGTCCAGACCTGCCGTGCCCAAAGCGATCATTACTCCTCCAGGATGGAACTCGTTTGGTTCGCACAGGAAGAAGTAGATGTTGGCAGCAGCCTCATTTCCTGTGTAGACGGAGCAAAAGTAGAGCGGAGAGTCATTACCATTCTCGGGCTTGGTTCCGCCCAGGGTGAACCCCAGCTCGCTCGTATAGAAGTCGACTGTGGCAGCGATATCCCGCGAGCTAAGCGACGGGATTATCTTCCAAGCCGACCCGATACCCTCGCCTTCGGCCATTTACGTGAATTCGGTGTTTGATGCGTAACCTTTTGCCCAGTCCCCGATGGGATAATTACATGCGTTAATGTTGTCACTGCGTGGTATTCGAGGCTGGGGTCTGCCTGATCGCACGGATAAACGCGGCTTCTCCCTCTTTCTTTATGCACTCCGCGTTAGGACAGCTGGGGCAGCGCAAGTATATCAGATGGGTTGGGTGAACGGACACCGAAGGCCGATCGATGACTGATGTCAACATCTATGCCGCGTAAAGAACTCGTTGTGTTAAGAGAGCGGTGAAGAAAATTCTAAACCGGACCACCGGCACTACATAAGGAAGTTTCAGACGAATCGGTTGTGGTGGGTGGGATGGACAACGTCATGGTCACATTCGAGTCCAAGCCCATCCGCGTGAGGGACACACTCCTTTTCTTTTCTTCTTCTTGGCCTGTCTCTTTCAGCCTCCTCCTTGGGTATTTCCCCTCTTTTTCATCCGAGACTGTGCTCCATCGGCACCGTCAGCAAGCCAAGATGGTAACCTCAATTCATTGGCTAAACGTGGCCTAGCTCAGGTTGCTTCCGCATTTTCGGAGACTACCAAGACTACCTAGATGTAGGAAGTTGAAGGAGGGTCAGGTGGACCGAACTCAAAATGCAAAATTCGCCCGGCATTGCTGACTGGCCCGTCATCGGAAGTGCCCCGCGTGAGGGGCAGCTCAAACTAAACTCGTTTGTTCCTGGATTAGCAAACTCTTATGCCGTCCGACTCAATAACGTCGGTGATAATGAGCTCGGCGCCGGCGCGCGCGGGGTTTCCGAGAGTTCGAAAATAGCGGATTCTCGCCGAGAGTCGCAGGCCAAGCAGGTTCATTGCATCGCATTAGCGATAGGGTATTGATCTCCTTCAAGCCCTTGTTGCCTTTAGTTAGACGTTTGGTGGGAGCTCCACCTCTGATGAACAGGAGCTGTAAGATTATATTTGCAATGGACTGGATAACAGCACGACTTATGGAGTGTTTCAAAACATAATATTACATAGATCAACCCGTATGTTCATCTTAGGGTATTAACTAAGAACTAGAAGGTTCGTAGATTCATTACTGCGTTCATCATTGCGCACTTGAGAACTGTAATCGTCGCCGCAAAATTGCAGCTAAAGCAGCCAAGAAAAACACCATCGCTTCAACACATCCGTGTCGCCTCTCTAGATAATTTCATATCTGCGCAGAACAGCAAGTACCAGGGGCGGAATGCCCCGTAGATCGTTCTCATCGGGGCCAAGTCTGGAAAAGTCATCATTTCCCCTGAGGGCTTCTTGAGCAGCGATATTTGCTTCGGGTGTATCAGCGGCACTGATATCCGCAAAGGCAGCTTCCGCGTTGGGAAAGTTGGTGATCGGAATAGCTGCAGCTTCAGCTTCGGTGACAGGACCCGCAAGAGCCTTGTTTCTGTCGCCGACACCAAGGGCTCTTGCCACTCCGGCAAGAAGATCAGTGAGCACAGGCACGGCCTTGGATGGGATCTTGATCTTCCCAGCACGACCATCGTACTCGTCGATGGCGGCTGTGAAGTTGCCCTGAATCTGGTCGCTAATCTGGGTAGCGATGGGTTGGAAAGTTGGATCAAGCGCTTTGGTAAACTAGGCAAGAGTCAGACAGGCGCTCCTCTGGATCACAGAAGACGTTTAACTTACTGCACCACCCAAATCTCCGGCCTTGTCCTTTTGAATAACCACAGAGTCGCGAATAAGACTTCTCACGTCCAAGATTCTGAAGCCAGCCTTGTCGAACTCTGGACGCTTACCCTGGACCTCAGTCAACAAGTTGTTGATCTCCGGCTGGAGACTAAGGAACTGTGTGCCGATCTGGGTCCTACAAGTGACAGGGTTAGCACAGACATTCCAGTTTCCCGTCGGAGAATTTCAAGAAACAGCGGCTTACGATTCGTTTGCCGGCAGGGTGTTGGTGGCCTCTGCGGACTTTGTGCTGACATCGATGGTACTTCCAAGGGTGACAATCGCCTCGTTTACTTTCAGCAGCCCCACCAAGCCTTTGAGTGTGCCTCCCTCGAAGGGGACAACTGTATCATTGGCTTCGGCAACCCGCTTTCGAAGATCTGCGATCTGGTTTTGGAGGGCAGCAGCTCCTCCTCTGACAGGCTGATTGTCACCTTTGCCTCCCTTCCCTTTGTCTTTGTCTCTGCCGCCGCGGCCTTTTGCCTCTGTTATTGGCATCGCCATCTGGGCACTGGCCACGCCAAGGCAGAGGAGGAATGATAGGAGAATGTAGAGCCTCATATTGATAGGCGATTTGGGATAAGTCGGAAAGTAAACGAATGGGGCAGAGTTGCTTAGAAAATGATGGCACAATCTCGTGATAGGTAATTGTCTGCTTTGGGATTTTTGGCTCGGACATGGCGGATAAGATCGTGGGATAAGCCATCACGTAAATACTCGGAATGAGACTTTCACGAGCCGTGACGCCGAGGCAGATTCAGCTACAATATGAACGGGTCTTGATAGACGAACAGGGCTAAGGGTAGATGAGGTAACGACCAGCCTGACCCCAAATTGACCAAAGAGCCGAAATTCATAGAATCGGCGACTTTGCGACGGGCCATCGCGCCGGCGGGAATCCCAAATCTCTGGGCAGAAGCAAGGGTCGAGCATGATGCCACGCGGGGTTCAGTCTGTAACCACAAAGTTTCTCATCGAAGCCATGCCCTTGAACCCATACAAGCATACAAGTTGGGGGCCCCGTGGGGAACTATGGGCTCCCCGCGAACTGGTGCTGAGACCCCCCTCATGAAACACGGTTGGGTGGGAGACTCTGGACACCATCTTACATGTTTGACCAATCAGACACTTGATGTTTCCGAGTAGACTCGCAACTTATACTTTTAAAGTCGTCACCTACAGGGGAAGACTTCGTCAACCTATCTGCTGATCCTATATTACATATAACATACGGATGCCTCGACAACAAGAGCCGCGAATAAATGCCCAGCACCTTCCTTCGGGATGGACGGGGGCTTTACTTCCCATGCTACCCTCCATTCTTGAATGAAGAGGGTGGCCAGTGGTGGGATGTGATGAAATAGGGATGTCGCTTTCGCTATGCAACGTTCGTGAGGTCCTGGGTGCACCCTCAATCTCCCCTTTCAACTCTACGTCACCATGGAAAGAAACTGCCACCAGACGATGGGTAGCTTCTGTCATGCATCGGCTGAAAGAGGGGGACCCTATTAGTCTTCCATTGTCTAGACCGCCGTCAAGGTTCCCCGCCCGTGATTTCGCGCAATTGGAGTTCATGGGCTTGATCAAATGAGGGATCAGTGGGAGAAAGCCTCCATCATCGGGCTTTTTTTGCCCCCCATCACATCCACCTCCTCGGGTTCGGTGAAGTCATTGAGCCGTCGCCTGGAGGTCGTTGGACCCTTGGCCCAAGCTGGCCATCCGATGCAATGACTGTAAGAACAGATGATGATCAAGGTCTCTGTAATCACTCTCGCCTATCGCATCTCACGTTCCTTCTTCTTTACAAAACTTTGAGACACCGCTACCGGAGCTCATCTATCGGCCGCAGATGGTGGGCTACTAGGCCCTTCTGACGGCTCGGAATTGGAAACCACACAGATGCTATGATCTTGGTCGGAGCTCAAGATCTGAGTGATCTCATGACGGGCACCCTCGATGGGGTTACCGGTAGATACGCTACCGACGCTGACAAGCAACCCTGCTTGCGTACATGCACTGCGTTGCACAATCAAAAGTGCGGTCGACAGAAACTATCATCTCTTGCATCCTCAAAGCTGACAGGTTGATATGTAATTTTCGTGTTGTCCTATTCGGGCATCTGCGGGAGATTCCACTGACTCTCCTACCCGTTTGAGTTCAGGTCTGCAAACCGAGGCGGTCCTAATCTGATCACGCGATTCGTGCCCCGCACCATGGTTTGATCGGAGGTTGGGAGACAGCGGGAGGGAATCAGAAGAGAATGGGGGAGAAAAGGCAAGCAGCCGCTGCGAAAGTCTAGACCAGCACGAAAGCAGCTCTTCGAAGTGGAGAAATATCCGTCTTAGAATTCCGGCGACCCAACACGGGAACGCAGGACTTCGGTCAAGGAGACCCCTAGGCAGGCGATGTTGAACACCGAGACGGCGTCCGAGAAACGCGATGGAGGTCGGGTCCGGTGAGAACCTTCTAGTTAGACGAACAATAAGCTTAGGTATGTGCTCAAGCTAAGCCTTACAACCAAAAGAAATCAGCAGCCACTCAACAAACTAATGTAAGGGCAAAGGGCAAAAAGAATAGTCCCCGCCTTCTCGTCAACCTGCAAAGCTAAAACAATCCTACCGTCGATCAATCTTACTTGAGGCTCTGCGAATGATTCGGCACAGGTCAAGAGTGCTCTGTGCTCCCACCCACATTCGCCGCTTGGACTTGGGGCACCCGGTTTCGGACAAAACTGTCCCATTGAGGTGATTTATGTCAAAAACGAGTAAGCAAGTAGGCTGACAAAATCCAGCTGAAGTCGCTCTGACATCACCAAGAGAAAGGATGAGATCACAAGAAGATCTTCTAGAGGTTGCGAGTTTCTTTTGCTAGATGATGTTATGAGTCCTCTCTCTTGGATCCCCATTCATTCATTGGGACGAGCGACGCGATTGATCTAATCTATTGAGAAGTACATAATCCTGAGTAGTGATCAGCCCTCCAGTCGGCGGAACGATTTGCTGCCAAGTGATCTGAACAGTGGCCATGAGGATGCCGTGGATAAGTTGCAACGACACATTCCTCAGTGCGTCATGTACCTGACAGTTAAGAACTCTGTGAAAATGAAATTGTGTTGGATGCAGTTCAATCCGTGATTGATAGCCAACTCGCCTCATCTAAATATCATTTGTGTCTGGCTAGCTCACTTGGGTAGAAACGCCTCATCCAGCTGACGAAACATCTCCTTCTGCCACGTACTCCTGACTTTCGACCAGGTCTCGGGTTTTCGAGGGTCGACAAAATGTGTCCTGGGAAGCTTCATTTATGAGCGATCATGCCAGTATCGTTTGGAAGAATAGGTACCTACCGAGACGCCAACGTTTTCCTGCCATACTTTCGAATCATATTCTCGAGCTTCAAAACTTTGTCCACGTACTCGTTTCAGACACTCTCTACAGGTTGCGTGTAAGATGGGTCAACAGCGATGCCAATCAGGAGAGCCCGAGGTCTTAGACAGGATGACAGCGAGGTTGTGAGGGCTGTAGCAGTACTCTTCTTCTACCTCAGTGAGGTCCATACAAGCAGCGACGTAATATGGCGTGTTCTCGAAAATCGGCGGAATGTCGCTCATTCCTCACCTACGCCCAAGGCCGATGACATCCACGGGAATATCTTGTCTCATGGCGGAGTCGAGGTAAAAATGCTTTCAGCTACGATATAAATCACGGCGAACGAGAAATCATATAGGTATGTGTAGTGAAGACATATCGCAAGGCATGGACTGCCAGTCTGGCTTCTCTTGATTATCTTTCCTAGCTTGGTACCTTACCTTATCTGACATCATTTGATCCGAGATGTCTCGGAGCTCAGAGTGACATCCTCCCGCCAAGCTCCTCAGCTGAGAGACGCCAGACGATCGAAAGCAACGGCTCGAAGTAAACATCAGCGCTAAAGTAGTGCTTATTCGCACGCGCGGACCCAGCGTTCACTTGTATCGGTATCCAAATGCACCCAGCATCGCTTCCACTTGGTGACAGCGTCGAACCCAACTACCTACTTTACCTGCCCATCATTCTCATAGCCGTATACTTAGATGACCAACATCATGCTTCAATATGCGATACCGCCAGCCTTCAAAGACAAATTGGAGGTCATTACTACTCACGACCAGCGATCGGACGACGAGATCTTTGGATCTCTACGCCGCCACGTACCTGTTGTAGGCGAGAAGAACGTATGGGCATACTGGGATGGCGGAATTGATCAACTACCATCGTGGTGTAGGCGCAACGTGATTGATTGGGTTCGCATCTGCGGTCCAAACTGGACTATCCGCGTTCTTGACAACGTCCCAGGATCGCCTAATCATGCCTTGGAGTTCGCACCAAAAGAGATGCTTCCCAAATGCTTTATCGAGGGTACCATGACTGGAAAGCATGTCGGGCAGCATTCATCTGACATGATCACTGGGGCCCTATTGTACACTTACGGCGGTGTCAAAATGGATGTTGGATGCATTCTTCTCCGTGACTTGGATCGTGGTTTGTGGTCTGTCTTGGAAGATCCTGAGTCACCATACGAGATCGCCGCGCCAATTCAATTTGCGCAGTATTTGGCAAATCATTTTCTCGCGTCGAGAAAAACCAACCCGTTTATCAAAAGATGGTAAGTGCACTTCTACTGCATGACGGTATATCAAGAAGCGGAATCAAATCTCTTGATCATATCTTGTATGCTGACCACGCCAGGCATGACCTTTTTATCCATCTTTGGGAAGACCGTGAGACTAGTGAGGGTATAAACTCTCATCCACTGTTAAGCCACGTGAAAGAAAACTTTTCCCTCTCTGAATCCAAGAGCAAGGGCTTCAAGTGGGACTTCAAGGTCTCTTTTGAGGAGCTCCTGGATTATGTCGCCCAGAATGCATGCTGGGCACGAGTATGCATGGTCGAGGGGAGCGACGACGATTCTTTCAATGCATCTGAGTACTGGATGTCGCATGTCCTCGCCATCGACGTGCTACAGGAGCACTGGGCTGCGAAGACTCTCATCGGCGGGGAGAACTTCGGGGAGCATCTCTATGAGTTGTTAGCGCTCGGTCTTGACACTGACCCAGAGTCAGAGTGTCACAAAGAGGCCTCCAAGTTAGTGTGGACACTGCTTTCTGAGACAAGCATGCAAAAGATATCCCGAGGGTCAGGCCTCGTAAACTCTCTACAACCTGGAAGTGTATGGGATGATAGACCAGGCGCAGATTGCCAACCAGGCACATTTGGAGGCTTGTTGCGATATGGTGCGATAAATTTCACTCAGAAAAGACAGAAGATTGCGGTGAGAACCCCAGAGAAAGCAAAGACGATCTTGCGAAAGGGGCTTCTTGAGTCTTGAAGCAGTTGTTTCTATAAGTAAAGAATGGCAATAGAATCGCTTGATTGGAGAGCCTAGTAAATTCGAAATACGTTGCACGACACACAATCTGGTAGCCACTGAATTCTAAAACAAAACCCACTGCGCCTTATCATAAGTTAAGCTGAGGCGCTGGGTACATGGGATCTTGATCTAATATAATGTCAACATTACTTAGAAGGCTACTATGGTTCCTCTCTTACTTACCCTTACTAGTAAGCGACCCGAGTCTTCGTTACAGTCTGTAAGATGCTCGGCAGGCAGTACCCATCAATTCCCCACTCAGAAACAGCGAAATAATTGACTACTCTGATAGTTCAACCCTATTTTCATGTGTTAGAGTTTCAAAAGTTCTTGACGATGCAGTGGCGAACTAATACGGGCATGGCTATAAGGCAAACAGATATTACCTAAAGGAGGCGAGAGGGGCCTATCAAGAGAAGCTTCTTGTGCAAGACTATTACCAATCCGTGAAGGATTTCAGAATCCCAAAGTTCCTATGCAGTGAGACAAGAAGCATAATCGCGGCGTCCACACACTTGCCACCCAAAAAATCGCTCATCAACAGCCTCAAGAGTTCCCCGCCTTTCAAACCTAATCAACTGACCCAACTACTCGGTCATGTCAGAGTTCCAATATCACGCACCTGCCTATCACCGTAAGTAGCCAAGCCTTCAATCACCTTCCAGAAGCAGACAGCTCGAGGAACTAGGTGCTCGGCGAGCTTCTTGGACCAAATTGACAGTTGCTGCGCACGCCTACGAAGCTTAGGCGGCTGGGGGTCGCCAAGACCGCCAAGGTCAGCTTGGTCCCTATCGTATGGAACCAAGCTCTGCTTATCATGTACTCTCATATTGGCCAAGCTTTTACGGTAGTATCGGTCAACCTTTGGTGCTTCCCTCCGCTCGGGTTCGATGGGCGAGATGTAAGGCCGCGTGCCTGGATTTCGCCAGCCTCCTCTAAAATCACGACTGCCATGGCATTCTCCACACCAACGTCTGCCATGCGGGGGACAAGAAAGGCCGTCTTATCAGTTGGTCTTGGATGATGACGAACTCAATTGAGGATGTCGAGTACTTATAGATCGAGTGGCTACTCTGCCTTGGGGAAGCTCGGAGCACTCCCAGTCTCATCGGCAAGTCTGTGTCAAGTAGTGGTACTCTTAGGCTGAGTCACTTTACAAAAAGACTGTCAACATGGTTCGCATCAACTCTGCAGCCCTTTTGGGCTCTGCCATTGTTGGTTTGGCCAGCGCAGCTGGCGCTGGTGCCAAGGCTGAGTATGCGTCCGGTGCCGTTCACCATCGCATCATGGGCATCAAGATGGTGAGTTGTGTCCCACAATCACCTCTCGTATTGATCAAAAGTTTCTAATAACATAATAGGCTCAATGGGAAGAGGAAGCTGCCGCCGGCCTCATGGACAGTGCCAAGTACCCCGAGCTTGGCTACACTCCTTGCGTTGACGGCTTCGCTGCCGCAGTCCCCGGAGACTTCAATAACACCTTCAGATGCAGAAATGTGAGTTTACCAAACTCCTCTCGAAGGCTCAACTAATACCCTTCAGATCGATCTGTACCACTTCTTGTCTCACGAGCAGCTTGGCAGCTGGGGCGGAAGAGGTTCATCTTCCTGGGGTTGGACTTCGGCAGACGGGAGAGAATTCGTCGCCATTGGCCAATACGACGGCACTGCCTTTGCCGAAATCAGCAAGGAGGGCAAGCTGGTATACTTGGGCCGTCTGCCTCAATACGATTCCATTGGATCCAACTGGAGAGAAATCCGAATCGTCGGTGACATCGCCGTCATTGGATCCGAGGCCATCAAGCACGGCGTCCAGTTCTTCGACATGAAGAAAATCCTCGACCTCGACCCCGCGAACCCAAAGAACTTCACCCAGGCCGAGCTCACCGGCCACTGGGACGAGCTCCCCGTCGGCCGCACCCACAACATCGTCGTCAACCAGGAGCTCAACTATGCTATCGCCTGCGGTTCCGTCGGTGGTAACGCGACGATTCGTGTAAGAGACAACCTTCCCTGCCGCGGCGGGTTGATCTTCCTAGACATCAGCGATCCCACCAACGTCACCAGCCCCGGATGCGCAGCCGGCGACGGCTACGTCCATGACGCCGAGTGCCTCGTCTACCGTGGCCCCGATACCCGTTACTACGGTAGAGACATCTGCTACGGTTACAACGAAGACACCTTGACCATCTACGATGTCACCGACAAGACTGGCAACGTCACCAACATCATCTCCATCAGCGACTACCCCGGCGCTCAATATGTCCACCAGGGTGTCGTCAACAACGAGACATGGCAGGAGTACATCTTCCTCGATGACGAGTTCGACGAGCGTGACGCCAAGGTTGGCCCGATGACTCAGGGCCTTCCCACCACCCACATCTTTGATATCCGCGACCTCGAAAAGCCCGTCTACACCGGCCACTACGCCGGCAAGACCCGCTCCATCGACCACAACCAGTACATCGTCGGCGGCTACCTCTACCAGTCCAACTACGGCAACGGCCTGAACGTCATCGATGTCAGCAGCGTCACCAAGGACCCCACCGGCGCCAGCATTTGTGAAGCAGGCTTCTTCGACATCTACCCCGAAGACGATGAGGAAGTCGGCGGTGGCAAGGTCCAGTTCGCTGGTTCTTGGTCGTCCTACGCTAACTTCAAGTCCGGCTTCATCTTTGTCCACACCATCGAGCGCGGCAGCTTCGTCGTCAAGATGACTTCCAAGGAGTGCCCCAAGGCGCCTGTGTGCAACGCCGATAACTGCCTTCGCGCTCTGCGGGCTTCATCCATTCCGGATCGCTTGGAGGAGTCTGTCGAGTTCTGCGGCAACTTCACTCAGCGACTGAACACTGAAGAGGAGCTGCTGCCAGAGTATGCCACCAGCGCTTGTGTCGAGAACAAGGATAAGAGCCCCGTTGAAAGGGTTAGCAGCGCTTGCGCTTGTATTCCTACCCCTGTTGTGCCTGAGTTACCCAGAACAACGACACGTCCTCCAGTACCGACAGTCCTGCCTCCTAAAGCTTGAGACAGTATTGTTTTAGAAACTTGAAGTAGTATTCAGTAATAGGGGGAAAACACACAGGAGCGCCGATGGCACTGCAGTCGATCAACCTCTGCTCATGCATCAATACTGTGACGAAACCAGACCCTGGAACATTGTTTGAATTGAGATCTCGCGGAATTAAAACATTTGACACTCCCAATATCTCCGTTTGAAGGATCGCCTCATCCTGTCCCTTGCGCATCATTTTTGCCACTTCCCAGTCCACAGATTATCAATGTTTGCGACGTATTCCCTCTGGCCATGGCTCATTGTATTCCGGGCAGATGCGATCCAACTGAGAGAAGCAATGTTCCAGATACCGATTGGGATACGGATTCCCATGCACACACTCATCGCTCTTCTTGCTCTTCTTGCTCTTCTTGCTCTTCTTGCTCTCCTTGCTCTTGGTTGGTCCATGCCACACAACGCCGATTTCTTCTGCACCTCTCCTTTCCTCATGAGTCAAGTCCTCCCCATTCAGCTTTTCTAACTCTTCCGTAATCCGATCAGTCCAGTATGACCTCAAAAACTGAGGGAACGATCCCTCATTGTTTGGCCCATTTCCCAGGTATCTGCCAGCTTCCCGACTGAATTCTGCAACCAATTTCTCGTGCAAATCAAGTAGAAAACCCTGGTCTTCGATGATCTCCGCATTATCCATCTCAGTCCAAGCTGTACCAAGCTTGGCTTGAGAAAATGTGCTGCAACAACTGTGAACGAGATCCAGTGCTTCAAATGTCAGGAACCTAATTGCCTCTACATAAGTTAAGAGTGTGAACTCCGGGCCGCAAGAACCGTAGTAACATGCTAACGGTTCAGCTTGACGTAAACTACCCCAAGTCTGGGCGAAGGCCTTCATCATCCACGCAAATGGACTACATCCTCTCGCCGAGCAAGGACATCGACAGCTGTCCGTAAGATTGCGGCGAGCCACAGTTGTTTTCAACGTTTCAAAGGCGACCTGTTCTTGGACTGTCCCTTGACGTCTTGGGAACCAATCACAGAATTTCTTGCCTAATAGATAGAAGACGTAGTGTGCGCCGCACACTCTATCATCAGCGGTCTTGTTAATAAGGCCCATGGGCGATCGCCAGAACACATCCCCTCCGTGCTCCTGAAGCCAACAAACAATGACTGGATTAAGGGGTTCCCAAAGACCGAAACCGATAAGATTTTGGCGGCAAAGCTGGGGAAATATTGATGGCCTGGGCATGAATCCATGACGATAGAACAACCGAGCCAGATTGACGGACCTGATTTGCCGGAATACCCAGTCTGACATAGAGTCTATAGCCCCGCCAGCCTCATCGCAGATTTGCAGCTGTTCTTGGGAACGTAAGATGCTTCCTTGTTTGTCACTTGTCGTCCTCTTTTCGCCATCTTCCTGCTTTGTAGACATATTTTTATTTGTCAAAGCATGGACTGGTCTCAGTAGACTTCGGATCTTTCCCAAGTGAAAGATATAGTGACGCCGAGCGAGCTCCGATGAACCCTCAAGTAATTGACTCAGACCTGGCGGATAACCGTCCCATTCCTGTATTGGAAGCGTCCGAGTGAGATTGTAAGTGGCATTCAGGAGATATTTCGCGCATAAATAGCAAGAACACTCTCTGCACCTTACATGTTCTCTGCCGTTTACGCAGTGCCGTGAGCTAAGCGCCATGGCCATATCAAGTGCGTTGGCACCTGTCCTATCTCGCTGTTTCAGAATGCTAAAATCTGCAACTTCCAAGAGCCTTCCGAGAATCTCCGGCTTCGTTGATGCGAGATGAAGTGGGCTTCGCTTGTATAAATCAAGTTCAGCTATGGAATCAGGGAAACGCCTTAAAATACGATCTACTTCATCCGAATCATTATTGATAATCGCCATGCTCAAGGGGCCGCATGCAAAAGCTACTTCTCAATTAGTCAGGTGAATGTAGTAAGTTCTGAGAATGGCCGCACCTGTCGCAACCTCAGGGACCATTCCGAAAAATAGTAGGCCACGAGATGCCTCAAAAGCGAAGTCGGGGACGAAAAGGCGATCTGAAGTCTGTTTCAACGTGGCCGGCTGACCTTCAAGGTTGGCCCGTGATAGGGCCGCGACGGCGTCCAAAGCCCACTCATCATTTTGATACGTCAAGCAATGTAAGGGCGAGAACCCTGCGGCAGGTCAGCGATTTGGCAATTCTGTATACGTGACCAAGTAATGAGGCTTGCCGCTTATGTCGTATGAAAAGGCTGGAACGTCATACGAGAGCAGAACTGGGACGATCTTGGCAACCGTGTTCAGCTCCTTGGACGATCTTCGGAATTTCGATTCCAAAAAATGAGGTTTGTGCTGTTAGATGACCATTTAGTCGCGGACTATGGGTTTGGGGTGGGAAGACCTCACCAAAGTCCTCACCCAATATTGCACTGAAGCAGCAGCATGGTGCATCAAGGTCCTGTTTCGGCCGTCTACAACAGTAGGGTAAGTTCGTCTTTCTTCAAGAAGTTTTGCCAGCTTCCTTAGACAAGCGATGATAAAACGTTCCCCATTCCGCACATCCCGCACAGGATAGCTTCTCCGCATCAAGCTGATCAAGCGGAAAGCGGGATCCGAGTTGACGTCAGCAGTCGGATAGTAAGTAAAGCCGGGACTGATGCTGCCGCCCCCAGCTCCCCACGTCAAAGCAAACGAAATTTCAATGACTGATTTCAGAAGACGAGAGACACCGGTGTACTTTAAGCTTGCCTTGAGTCGTTGCTTCCTCGGCGTTTTTGAAAGTGGGCAGCTTGGCCAATGGCCTTGGGATTCCCACTCGCCGGACAAGTGCGTGTAGCCTCGCTGCATCTGCACTTGCATGAATGATCGTGTGGGACTCGGGCAGATACATAATCTACCAACTTCCAATCCAGTCTGCAAGTTTTGGGATGGATCTGATGAAGTTCTTTCCCGATGTCTTTTCGATAGTTGTGAAGCATTGCCTGGGTTGCAGCGCTTTCTTGACAATTTTATGTCATCGCACAAACTCTTGAGTACCGCCGGCTTGGAGGCCGCTCTGAGAGCTAATGCTCGTAGAAAACTGTTCTCTTCTCCCAGAAGCTGTACTTTGTGGTCGATTGTCTTGAGATGCTCTACAATCGAGTTGTGTGAATGCTGAAGGTCATATCGGACACGCCGGCTGCTCTCGTGAACCTCGATTTCAATAGCTCCGGAATGAGCCACGATGAGTTGCCTTGTCTGATCCACACTGCTTTGTAGATCTGGTAGCTTGTCATGGATGCCAGCTATAGGCGTAGCAAATGCTGCTACTTCTGACCGGACTAGGAGCATTTCGGAAGCTTGGTCGCGAGAACTCGACTCGATAGCTGCCAGCAGAGCTGTGTTCCTGTTCGAGGTTTCCCTACTACCGTGTCAGAAATCGTGGGAAGCGAAAGGAAGTCCATGTCAACGTACAGTCCTAAGCTACCCTGTATCAACTGCAGAGCACCATGAGCCTTTTGCAGCTGCAGCTCAAGGTCTCGGAGTTTGGGTCGATGGAACGCAAAAGTCACTTTCTTCTTCTTGTTCTCCAGCCGGTTTGTCCAGCTGCTGCCAGCGTGATCAGAAAGCTCAATGCATAGAGCTTCGAGGGCACGGAGATCCTCCTCGCAGCTTCGTATATTCTGATCTACTGCAGCAGCGACTGCAGGACTTTGGCCTTGTAGACCAGCCAACACCGTTTTTATTGCATGGAGTGTGGCCCCCAGATTGGCATTCTGGTTCTTAACGTTTCGTAATTCTTCGTCACGGCCCTCGAAGGCGTCCATCCCCCAGATTGGCATTCTGGTTCTTAACGTTTCGTAATTCTTCGTCACGGCCCTCGAAGGCGTCCATGTACTTGACGATGCCACCGGTGATCTGCAAGCCTAGAGATAGCAGGCCGGCAGCCGAGGCTGCCAGGCCTACGCTCTCGGCCGCCATATTTGGTCAGAGCTGCAAGCGATGGTGGAAGATGCTTTCGCTTGCTCTCAAGGAAATCGGTAAGCTGTTGACGAAAGGCCTTGATCAATATTGCTTTTCCCTTCTGCGAAGAAAACTGCGATGAGGGAATCAGGCTACCTGCTGACGCTGGGTGGTGTTTTGTGGAGGTGTCAAGATCAGGCTGGCATGCAGTTTTCTCGGGAGGGCTTGAAATCATGAGGCTTACCTTTGGAGAAAACCTTTCTCATTCGCTGTATCAGAGGCTTCGTGATTGGATGTTGTACACGTGCAGCTCGGAACCTCCTTAAGTAATGCGTGTTGGCCCATCCTCGGTTTCTTTGGAAATTGTTAGATAGGTCGTTTGGTGGTTTGAAGCCGCCATGCGATGGGTCATTCTAGCATAAAACACCTGCATCACGGGGCCACTAGGTGATCTTGAACATCAGTTCTGAATAATATCTTAGAGGAACGTAGAAGGCGTACCTGAAGTGGTTCAGGAGAACCACACGGGTATGCACTAATACCGCCATCTACTTTTGCTGTGCCAAGCGAGTCCAATGAGACAGTTACCATACACGAAAAACACGAAATTACTCATCCTACCGAATAGAATCAGGCTAGGATTTTGTGTGGTTGATAAAGTGTATTAGAGAACGATGATGGCCTAGACGGATCATTTCGGACTTCGCTCTCCGTGCAATTCGAGTCCACAGGGCCTCAACTCTCGCGCTACACGTAACGAGCGGCTTTTGAGCTTGGAAATGTGAGTAGATGACTCAGCTTCTCCCGTGTCGCCAAGGCTCTGGCATTGAGTTGAATTGAAGGATAGAATCGAGACTTGGGATCAAAGGAGAAGCCACGAGGTCGGATGAAGGGAGTAATGAGGCTCCTCAGGTTCGTGGCGATCTTGCATGATCTTGACTGCAAGCGAAGTAGAAAGCCAATTTGACAAGCACGGGCCTTGATGCAGCCACGAACCATCATCCCAGGGGCCGTTCGTCCGCAGCAGAGATGCATTGGACGGTTCCCTTAGTCCGGGAAAAAGACGGAAAGTCACAGATGGCATCCCTTGCAGAAGTCAATGGAAGGGTGCTTTGACAGCTCTAGCAGTTGATGGCGATGCTTGCTTCTTCAGAACTTAGGAAGTGATAGCATTACGATGTCGCTTAGTGCGATGAGCGAAGGCCGAAAAGGGGAATTCTAACCGCCTAAACTTAAGAACACTGCATCAGACACGTGCTAGGCGAGATCGTTTCCAGCAGTGTCAAAGGCTCAAAAGAGGCAGGAAGAATGGAAGCATGAGCGAAAAAGAAACAACAAACCCCAAGACAGGTGAAACTCCTTTGAAGCGAGCGAATAGAAGTAGCTAGCGCGCATCAGCCAGCAAAAGAGGAAGACCAAAAGGTAAAAAGAGAGACACACCGCCCGAGACAGACAGTTGACCCTTGGAATGACGAAGCAGAAGCTCCTGCTTGAGTCGAGCGGTAGAAGAAGTGAGCTGAGAACGGTCAACCGCGGCGACATCCGAAGCCGGAAGGACCAGGGACGGGTTCAGTTGCTACGTAAGTTGCGCGCTGCATGCGCTCCAGTCAAAAACAAGCGGGCCGGGGAAGGGACATCGACGCATCGTGGGCGTCAAGGGCGTGGAAGGCGCGTCGGGATTCCTCCCCTGTGGCGGGTAGCGGCGATACAGTAAATCCGCTCCCCCGCGATTGCACGATGCGAGTGGGTCCTCTCATGACTCGGTCCACTTACGATGCTCCTCTTCTCCTTCTCCAGGTCCGGAGTCGCACCGCACCGGGGGGCCACACCCCCTTCGCTGCTCAGTGCGGACTTACCTGGGAGCAGTTCTGGGATGTGACTGGATTGAATTCAGGGCTGGTCGCCAAGCGCCCCAGCACATGAATGCCCCCAGATGGCAGAAACGGCGGGCAAGGCGCACCTGGTACAGTCACAAGTCAGCCCATTCCTTGGTTAGACCACCCCGTCTGCAGCAGCCAACAGCCAGCAGCCAGCAAGCAGCAGCTCTTTCCCGTCGGCACTTCGCTGTCTCGGAATCTTTGGAGACGGCACCTTAAGTTATTGCGGATTGTCCTTACCTCACTGGGATCCTTTTTTTTTTTCTGCCGGCCAACAGCGAAAGCTACGTCTTTTCTCCTTCTCTTCCTTCCCCTCTCGACCTCATCTCTCTTCTTCCTTTTCTTCCTCCATTCACATCTTTTTTCTCCCATCCCCGAAAGAGAAAGACAATCAAGATGCTGTCCTCCACCAGAATCGCAACCCGGCAAGCTGCCGCCCGCCGCATGGGCGCTCTGCCCGTCACGGCCGCCAGAGCCGGTTCTACCTGGGCCAACGTCCCTCAAGGTCCTCCTGTATGTCTCAAACACTCCAGATGCCAATTGAATGCGCCACGAATGCTAACGAAGACTGCAGGATGTAAGTGCTTGATGCGCCGATTGACAGAATCCCGACAATCACCACAACGAACTGTTTTGCTAACTGGCCACTTTTTCGCAATGGACAGGCCATTCTCGGTATGACGCACCTCCTGGGGTGGAGCTCCCTCGAGCTTCGCCGGTTGACTCAACTCCATGACTGACAAGAGACGAACAGGCATCACGGAAGCCTTCAAGGCCGACAAGTTTGAGCAGAAGATCAACCTCGGTACGCAAAGCCCCCCGCCAAGCCACTTTGACAACCACAACCACCACCCTAGCTAGAGAGCTGTCACAAGCTTGCTAGCTACAACGCTAGCCGGCCGTCAGCTGTCAACTACAAGCACACAACGTCTATCATCACCGCAATGAACATGCCCATTGACGCAGACAAACAACAGGTGTCGGTGCCTACCGCGACGACCAGGGCAAGCCCTACGTCCTCCCCTCCGTTCGCGCCGCCGAGGAGAAGGTCATCGCCGCCAAGCTGAACAAGGAGTACGCCGGCATCACCGGTGTCCCCGAGTTCACCAAGTCCGCCGCCGTCCTCGCCTACGGCGCCGACTCTTCGGCCCTCGACCGCCTCGCCATCACCCAGTCCATCTCCGGCACCGGTGCCCTGCGCATTGGAGGCGCCTTCCTCGCCCGCTTCTTCCCCGGCGCTAAGAACATCTACATCCCCACCCCCTCATGGGCCAACCACGGCGCCGTCTTCAACGACTCTGGCCTCACCGTCAACAAGTACCGCTACTACGACCCCAAGACCATCGGCCTCGACTTTGAGGGCATGGTCGCCGACATCAAGGCCGCCCCCAAGGGCTCCATCTTCCTCTTCCACGCCTGCGCCCACAACCCCACCGGTGTCGACCCTACCCCCGAGCAGTGGCGCGAGATCTCCGACGTCGTCAAGGCCCAGGGCCACTACTCCTTCTTCGACATGGCCTACCAGGGCTTCGCCTCGGGTAACACCGACACCGACGCCTTCGCCGTCCGCCACTTCGTCAAGGAGGGCCACAACATCTGCCTCGCCCAGTCCTTCGCCAAGAACATGGGTCTCTACGGCGAGCGTGTCGGTGCCTTCTCCATCGTCGCAAAGGACGCCGAGGAGCGCAAGCGCATCGACTCCCAGGTCAAGATTCTTGTCCGCCCTCTGTACTCCAACCCTCCCGTCCACGGCGCCCGCATCGCCTCCACCATCCTCAACGACGCCGCCCTGAACCAGCAGTGGCTCGGTGAGGTCAAGGGCATGGCTGACCGCATCATCACCATGCGCGCTCTCCTCAAGGAGAACCTCGAGAAGCTTGGCTCCGCCCACGACTGGTCCCACATCACCAGCCAGATCGGCATGTTCGCCTACACTGGCCTGACCAAGGACCAGATGGACGCCCTCGCCAACGACCACTCCGTCTACGCCACCAAGGACGGCCGTATCTCCGTCGCCGGTATCACCAGCGGCAACGTCGGCCGCCTCGCCGAGTCCATCTACAAGGTCAAGGGTTAAATCTTGCCATTGTGAATATTTTTGCGATTTGTCCCAACGCGAGTCTCAGTCTAGAGGTGCTCTGAGCCAGCTTGCATTTCTCCAAGAGATATCACGAGGTTCTGTTGAAAGGGTAGTTGGTTTTCTAAAAAGGGGGGTTTTGTACAACCAAAGAGGGAGAGGTCTTCTCTTTTGCGCAGCCAAGGTTAGAATGGCCGGTGGACATAGAACGTTTGGCACCCCTTGGTAGACCACACATGCATTCCAGCTGTGTACAATATAGCGACACGTCTTTCAATGTAAACATGTCCAATCGCTTGCTTGCTTGCCATGAATTCAAACTTGGCACCCATCGGCACATGATACTTCATCACGCCCTATCCAACCTGGCCAAATCCCGACTCGCATCCTCCAACTCCCTCTCCATCTGCCTCTTCTTCCTCGCCATCTCCTTCATCGTCCTCGCCTTCCCCTCCTCCCCCTCAACCCCGACCCCGTACCCCTCCAACTCAGCCCGGAGCGTCATCAAGGTCCCCTCAAGCCTCATCCTCGCATCCCGCAAATGCGCAGAATAATTCGTCAGCGCAGCCACCATCTCGGGCGAGTACACCTCCCTCCTAACCCCCTCCCTCGCAGCCACGGCATCCGCCTCGGCCCTCTGCGCCTCCAGCCCCGTCTCGGCGGCGCGAAACTCGAGACTCCGCGCCACGACGCCGTGTTTGGCCTCGAGGCTTCTAACCAGGAGCGTCAGCGCCGCGGCGTGCTCGTCTAGGCATTGGGTTAGGGTATCTGCCGCGCGGAGGCGTTCTCGGGCGAGTGCGAGTTTTGACTGGGACACGTCGGAGGCGAGTTTGTGGTAGCTTGTTTGCAGGCCGGGGACGGCGCGGTGGAGGAAGGAAGGGTTCGTTGTCGGGTTGGCGATGCGAGCTAGGGAGACGGCCGAGGTGTGGAGGGTTGAGGAGATGAGGTCGCCGAGTTGGGGGAGGAGGGATTGGAAGTCTGTGAAGGGCGGGTTGGCGAGGAGGATTGTGGCGGATTCGGGGGATAGGGGCTCAGGGGAGGTTAGGAGGGGTGGGAGGAGGAGGAGGAGGTCGAGGAGGGGTTCGGGGAGGGGTTGTTGTTGTGCTGTGCCGTTGCCGCTGGAGGATGGTTGTGGTTGTGAGGACGTGTTCGTGCGGGAGAATGTTCGAGGTGGTGCGGGTTTTGGTTCGGGCGGTGCGGTGGTTGAGATTGCGCTTATGAGAAGGTGTTCTTTTGCGGCTGTGAATCTGTGGTCTGCGAGCTCCTGGAGGTTTGAAGGTTAGCTCAGGGCCGAGTTCAGTCCTGGTACAGGGCTGGGAGTCTGGGCATCATAGCCGAGAGAAGACAAACATTTTGTATCGCATCGTGCTCCTTGGTCGCCGGCTTTCTTGTGGAACCATCTGGGTTGAGGATTGCCGTTGTGAGGGTATGATGCAGCGCCGCGAATTCAGGGTTGTTTTGCAGGACCGAGGCCTCGACTGGCGGTAACATCGTGGGCGTTGCCTTTTGCGTCGTCAGCAGGGTTGACGCTTTTGACAGGGTTCCTTGGGAGCTTTAATTCAGTAGCTGTGGCTGAGTAGAACAGGCGGTCTGTATAAGGTAGAGTCTGTCTGCTCGGTGGCATGTCACGGCGCAAGTTGATCGTCGAGCTACCCAACTTTCCCTTCTGTCTCGGTGAGTCGGTGTGGAGGGGTCAACCGAAAGGCACTCAGGATCAGACCACGGACCCCTGTCACGAAAGCAGCGCGCAGTCACCTGACGCAGCTCAATTGACTTCACCAACAAAGCCCCCACTCTTCAACGAATCCCCCAATCAAACCTATCAATCCCCGGAGAGCGGAACATCCACCGCCCGATATCGAAGCTCCGATCTCTGACCATTGGCCCAAAAAATCATCCCCAAGCTCTCACGACAATCGACCTCAACGGTGCGCCGACGACCAACGACGAACGAACGCCGCGGCGCGCATCTACCCGTCCGCATCCCTCCGACCGCCTCTACATACCCCCGAACCCACGAACCTCGCACATACTTAGACACGGCTCGAAGCCCAAGATGAGCTTCACAACCCTTCGGCCTCGGCCCTCCCTCCTCACCTCCCTCCAAAACCTCACCATCACGCCCGCCACCGCCGCAACCCGCGCCTTCTCAACCTCCACCCCCCTCGCCACAAAAACAATCTCCCTCCAAAAGATCCCGACCTCCGCCGTACCCCCCTACCCCCACGGCCCCCGCCTCCTCTACAAACAATCAAACCACGGCCTCTACGGCACCTCCCGCATCCGCCACGGCCACAACGTCTCCCCGAAACACCACCAAGTCACCCCCCGCACCTGGCGCCCCAACGTCCACCGCAAGCGCCTCTGGTCCGAGTCCCTGGGCGCCTGGGTCCGCACCCGCCTCACCACCCGCGTCCTGCGCACAATCCGCAAGGAGGGCGGCATCGACGCCTACGTGACAAAGACAAAGGCCGCGCGCGTCAAGGAGCTGGGACCGGGGGGATGGAAGCTGAGGTGGCTTGTTACGCAGACGGCTACCTTCCGGGAGAGGTACGTCGCTGAGAGGGAGAAGCTCGGCGTCGAGGGGGAGATGAGGGAGGATCAGACGGATTTGGTCACCGTCATGGTCGATGCTGCTACGCCGGGGCCCCTGAGCGCTGTCAGCAGGGGGATTCTCGAGAAGAGAGCTGCGCAGATGATTTTGGAGGAGTTTACGCTGGGCGAGGAGGCCGAGTTTGGGGCTGAGGATGGCGAGGGGTACGAGGACGTTCATGTGCCTGGTATCGGAGAGCCTGTCACTGAGCAGAGGATATGATTTTTGAGTTGGGTGATGGTCACTTGTTAGAGGAAGAGAGAGTGTATGTTTCGGGAGAGAAAAAAAAGTCATTGTATCATATGTACAAAATTCTCATGTCATCGAAATACTTTTTAGAGGATCTCAAGTCTAGAAGATGAGCCCCTTTTTCTTGTTCGTGTCTACAAAAACCGCTTTCCATATTTTGAAACCACAAGCCGTGAAAAGTGCAAGTTTCGCCTCATACGCCCTGCAATGTGTGATATGCCATTCGTAAATTCCGTTCCGCCCCTTAATCGTTGCTCCCCATGTCTAGAAGCGCAGGTCCCAGCCAATCTTGGGGCCCAACTTGGGCAGCTCGTCGGCGACGCTCTGCACGTCCTTGTCACCACGGCCACTCAGGCAGATGACGATATCCTCGCCCTTCTTCATCGTCTTGGCGAGCTCAATGGCACCGTAGATGCCGTGCGCTGACTCCAGCGCGGGGATGATACCCTCCAGCTGACTCATGAGACGGAAACCAATGAAGGCCTCGGCGTCGGTGGCGGCGACGTACTTGGCGCGCTCGCTGTCCTTCCAGGAGCTGAGCTCAGGGCCGACACCGGGGTAATCCAGACCGGCGGAGATGGAGTGCGTCTCGGCGACCTGGCCGTGCTTGTCCTGGAGAATGTAGGTCTTGACGCCGTGCAGGACACCCTTGCTGCCGCCGGAAAGGGTGGCACTGTGACGGGCAGTGTCGATACCGTCGCCACCGGCCTCAACACCGAGGAGTTTGACGCTGGGGTCGTTGGCAAAGGGGTAGAACATGCCGACGGCGTTGCTACCACCGCCAACGCAGGCGACGACGGCATCGGGCAGCTTGCCTCTCTTCTCGAGCATCTGCGCCTTGGTCTCGTTACCAATGACCGACTGGAAGGTACGGACGATGGTGGGGAAGGGATGCGGGCCAATGGCGGAACCGATGATGTAGTGAGTGGTGTCGAGCTCGACAACCCAGGCGCGCATGGCCTCGTTGACGGCGTCACGGAGGGTCTTACTTCCAGCCTCGACGGCGACAACCTTGGCGCCGAGGAGCTTCATGCGGAAGACGTTAAGGGCCTGGCGGCGGACGTCTTCGGCACCCATGTAGACTGTGCATTCCATGCCGAACTTGGCGCAGACGGTGGCCGTAGCAACACCGTGCTGGCCGGCACCGGTCTCGGCGATGATCTTGGTCTTGCCGAGGCGCTTGGCGAGGAGCAGCTGGCCAAGGGCGTTGTTGATCTTGTGAGAACCGGTGTGGTTGAGATCCTCACGCTTCAGCCAGATGTTGGCACCGCCGGCGTGCTCGGTAAGGCGCTCGGCAAGGTGGAGGTGGCCGGGGCGACCCATGTACTCATAGTAGGAGCGGTACTCCTCCCAGAAGGAAGGGTCGTCCTTGATCTTGTTGAAGCCCTCCTCGAGCTCAGACAGGCAGTCCATGAGAGACTCGGGGACGTACTGGCCGCCGAAATCGCCAAAGCGGTCAGGGATCTTGCCGTGCATAGCAGCGAGCTCGGCAACAAGCTCACTGTCCTGGTCGGCGGTGATGCGGTCGTCGACGGTAGGCTCTTCGGTGGGCTGCTTGGCGGCGGCCATGGCCTCGACCATGCCAACCTCGCGGGTAGTCTCATCAGAGTCGCGGCCGCAGAGGTAAGAGCAATACTTTGCAACGTCATTGTAGAGCTCGCCGGGGGCAGCCTTTTGGAGGGTGGTGATGATCTGGGAGCCGACGACAACACCGTCGGCAAGCTGGGCGACACTGAGGAAGTGGTCTCGGGTGCTGACACCGAAACCGACGGCAGCAGGCTTGTTGCCGCTGTACTTCTTGACGCGGGCAACAAGGTCGGGGAGGTTGGCGTTCATGGAGCCAAGGGCACCGGTGACACCCTGGCGAGAGACGACGTAGATAAAGGAGTCGGCCAGCTTGCAAAGGATCTTCATGCGGGCATCTGAGGTTGCGGGAGCAATCAGGGGAACGTATGAGAGTCTGTTTGTTTTCAGTTCGTCAGTACGGGATGACCGAGGTGACTAGAGGCGGTGTGTGAACGTACCCTCCCTTGGTGCAAAGCTTGCGGAAAGAGATGGCCTCCTCAGGAGGCAAATCGACAACAATGAAGCCGTTGACGCCCGATGTCTTGCAGTCGTTCAGGAGTCTCTCTTCGCCATAGCTGAGAAGGGGGTTGTAGTATCCCATCAACATCACAGGCGCCTTCAGGCCCTGGTCGCGAGCGTCCTTGACCATCTTGAGTGTTGACTCGATCGTGACGCCATGTTGCAGAGCCACCTGTTTTCCCTCGTCAGTATTCACCATACACCCAATTGGTTCCCATTATGGCCACTACTCACAGTGTTTGATGTCTGGATAGTCGGGCCGTCGGCAATTGGGTCGGTAAAGGGGGCACCGAGTTCGATCACATCTGTTGAGAGTGTCAGTGAGGTGTTCCTTTACCAGTGCACAAAGTTCTTGGAGGGACTTACCAGCGCCACCCTTCTCCATAGCCAGCAGAACATTAGGAGTGTCCTCAGGCGTGGGGTAACCAGCAGTGACGTAGGTAACGAGCGCAGACTATTTCATAACAATGTCAGACCAGTCCAATTGATCATCTATCCCGTCGTTGCTGCGAGATCTTGGCGGTGCCGGAAAACCATCGTCGTTGGGAGCGGTCGGCGGCGCGGCGGGGTGAAGAGCCCCGCGATCGCAACAGGGGCAGCACAGCAACATGGGAGGGGCAAAAGACTCACCCTTCCTTGGGCCTTGCAGCGCGCAAACGTTTGGCGAATGCCTTCCATATTGTGCAGTGGTATAGAGAGTAGAAGGAAACAACAAAGTCAATTGGTAGGGGGTATATGGGTAAAAGAACAACTTTTGACTCGCTGGGGTTTTTTGGTATCACAAGAAAAAACTTGAGATGTGAGAAAGGTTGAAGGTGGTAGTAAGTTTTAAGTAGGGGCGAAGGGGAAGAAATTCAACTGGGAAAAAAGGTACTTAATGATCTCAGACGTGGGGGAGGAGCAATGGAATGACTCTTGGGGCGGGCGCCGGTTTCCCTTGGACAACTTGCGGTCGGAGCAGCAGCGGCCACTGCCCAAGGGGCGGGACGGTGTGAAAAAGGAACCTCCCAACGGGACGGGAGCTCCGACGTGCCCTGTGTCCACCCGATTCAGCTGCTTGTAGCTGTGTTCAGCACCTCTCCCGTGCCTAAAAGCCCCGTATCTATACCATGGAAGTGGGCAGAACACCGGGCGATTGGGATCTATGTTTTCCCC
This sequence comes from Colletotrichum abscissum, assembly GCF_030869225.1. Classification (NCBI taxonomy): domain Eukaryota; kingdom Fungi; phylum Ascomycota; class Sordariomycetes; order Glomerellales; family Glomerellaceae; genus Colletotrichum; species Colletotrichum abscissum. Next base: position 641,953 of record NW_026850154.1, read on the forward strand.
CAGGGCAGCCCTGGAAACGACCATGTTCAACCGCTATATGGACTGCCCGCCCATCGTCCGCCAAGGTGGACGGCCTGCAACAGTCACACCGATCGATACCCCGGAATGCTCCCTTTGAGCCTCAAGGGCATGAGGTACCTATCCTCACAGGCACCGAAACGAAGATGCTAGGCACTTCAGCAAAGGCAAATCTTGGAGTCCAAAAGAACCCTGAACCGAGGCCCTGAACCACTCAGATCGCTCAAACCATGAACAAACAAGCCGACCATCCGGCATCGGTTCCCATCAAAAGAGAGTGGCGGGTGTGGGGCCGGGAGTCCCTGGACGATGACGCCCCAGAAAGTCGGTCGGAGGGCGGGGCGGAGATGCCCAAAAGAGGTTATTCCAGACTCCCCGAGTCTCCACTTTTGCCATCCGCCATGGCAATCCGCGCCCCATCCTTCACCAACATTGCCCGCACCGGCAGGCAAACAAAACATGGGATTTTAATCTCGCCGTGCCTTACCCTCGTGACACACACGCGACACCATACCATGAGATTCGTATCGGGAACCCCATTCATGAGGCTCTTTCGTGACATCCCGCCTTGTCGTGGGGGCTCCCGTTACTCGGTCCAATTGTCCCGAAAGTCTGTTTTGTCTCCTTGATCAGATATCAAATTTCCCACGACGCCTGTTCATCTCCGCAAGTCATGGTGATGTTGGTCAGAGGACAACGGAGCTGCCTCAAGAAACCGCGGAACATGTCACCGAGGCAGATGATATTGGTAGCGGTTGAAGTCTTATCAGAGAAGGTTCAGGTGCCTCGTAGGATTGAAGACGATCAGATGACAACGTCTTTGTCGTCGCCGCCGCCGCCGCACTTACCAGTCACCATCATCTCCGCTTACTCCCGGCGATGATCATGACAATCGGATCCTTAGATGCGGCAATACCGCTCGGGGCTGTGGTTGTGCCACTGGCCGGTATCAGTCATTCACTTCTCCGCAGCGGCTACGCTATCAGAGAACACGGAATAGAGTGTTTGGTTGCAGCTAGCAGTATATTCAATCTTGAACTACCTAGACGTATTTACCGAGTAGACATTCTGGCAGTCGGTGACGCTGCTGCATACTCAAAAGTTCATTCTAGAGAATGAGAAAGTTTGATGACTGGTGTCAATCAGAGCGCAAAAAATGAGATCCGTTGTAGAATCGAAAACAAACGGTGCGGCGACTGAGCCGTTGGTATCTTTTTGAAGTATTCCCTCTCCATTCCTTTCCCGTTCCATCAAAAAATTGAAGTATACCTGATAATCATGCTTCAACGCCCGAATATCATCCTCTTCGTACTATCTCTTTCAGACCTGTCGTAAATGAGGGGTATCTCTCGGCTTTCGGTCCAGCCCAGGCCGGAGGTATCAAGGTCTCCAACCTTTGTCTTTTTGTTTTTGTTTTTTTTGGTCTTTTGGTCTTTGTCTTGTCGATACTTCGTAGATACCATGCTAAAACTTGGTTGATGATGCTGTGTCGAGGTGTCCATACGAACTTTGTCGTTGATGACCCTCCGTCGGCTGCGCCCTGCCACTCTGCACGCTCGTCTTCTTCAGGGCCTTCTCATCTCGCATGCCCGAGTAGTGGCCATCATCCACGGCAGACGCATCGCTACCGAACTGTGGAAAGCGGGAGTCGTTGCCATGGGATCTGGGAGGGCTTCGCGGGCTCATGGCTGGGCGGTCGTCGCCGGTGTAGCGCAACCCGCCCTCACCACGGCCTTTGTCGGGCATGGCCATGCCAACCAAGGCGCGGATGATGCCGATGAGGACGACAATGACGTAGACGAGAAGGATGCCGGTAGAGATGAGCGCTTCCTTGATGATGCCTCGTCGAAGCATATCGGTAACATGAGTCACGGCGCCAGTCACCTCGTCGGTTGACACACTTGAAGGTGACGATAGGAAGGTCTTGAGGTCTGAGTCGCCCGAGATGGACTCTTGAGCCCCGAGGCTGAATGTGTCGTTGTCGAAAAGAGGGAACGAGATCTGCGAGTGATCGTGGACCCAAGTTAGTCCCTTCTGGACAGCCTCGACCTTGAGACCAATAGTACAGCGAATAACGTCCTTGATGGGATTGATGAGGATGGTACCGTTGAATACAGTCTCCAGACCAGTCGTCATGGTGTTGGTGAATGTGTTCAGCGTGTCGTTGACAGCCGAGGTAGCGTTGGTGACGTAGCCGAGCATGTCTTGATTGATCTCGTTCTGCGTTGATAGCACAACACCGTTGGCATCATCAGCCCACTGCTTGGAGACATCCTGTAGCGAGGTGACGACTTCGCCGGCAAATTCGCCGACCTGGTTGGCAAGGGCGGGCACCTCTCTTTCGACAGCCTTGAGCAGGACGTACTGGCACAGGCAAGAGAAGAAGCCAGCAATGGCAAGGGCCAAGACAAATAGAGCAGGAAGTGATGTAGCGTACGCAATGGCCCAGCGGACCAAGATCTGACGACGGCCTTTGAACTTGGAAGCAATCTTAATACCCCAGGTAGCGGTCATTGGGCGGGAAGCAATGTAGACCACATCCATCGAGTCGTACTGGTGGCTGGCCATGATCTGAGCGTGCTTTCGCTCGCGTCTCCAGCGCCTGATCTCCAGCCAGGCCATGGGTGCGATAACCAGCACAGCCAAGATGGAGAGAACGACAATGAAGATGATGCGAGCCTTCTGGATCATGTCGCGGAGGTTGTTAAAGAAGTCGGAGATGTTGTTGTTGGTCGAGCAGAACTGCAGCGCCTGCTTCTGGGCGACAGGGAAGACTGATCGATCGAACTTGTAGCCCTTGTAGGCGTCGTTGACGGTCTGCTTGAGCAGGTTGAAAGGGAACGAGATAGCCTGAGCCGTCAAGTTCTGAACCTCCTCAAAGGTAGGCAGGTCATCGTTGAGCTTGTTGATGTCGCTGACGAAGCCGCTGGAGTCGATCTTGATGTCGCGCAGGTCGTTGATAGGCCCCGAGAAGTCGACCTTGGGAAAGTCGGGCAGAACGCTACCAAGGACAGAGTTTTCGATTGCGTCCACGGCCTTGTTGATACCATCCGAGAGGCTCTTAGCCTTAGAATCGATTGTATTGCTGATGTCGCCAACCACCTTGTTCATGGCGTCGGTAACCTTCTTGGTAACGTCGGAGGCAACATCAAGGCCGCCATGGATGAACGCAGTGATAAGACAGGTGTACATCGATGTCATCATGTTGATGACGAAGATGATGAGATTCTGAACACCAGTGAGTATCAGACCCAGAGCAGCAACCATGCCGTCGAGGGTCTTCTCGATGCCCTTTGCCGACAGCTCGTTGACACCGACAGAGAGATAGTGAGGCATCGAGGCCATGGCGCTGCCAATATCTTCGACCTTTGTGCAAGCAGAGAGTGCTTTTTGATTCGCGTCGTCGACATTATCGTTGAGGCTGGCGATGAGCAAGATGACTCTGAGAAGTACGAGCAATAGTAGGATCGTCCAGCGGTTCAGCCAGATCTGAGAGAGCCTAGCTGAGAGACTAAGGTATGGTGTTATGGTGGGAGAAGTGTCGGCTCGCGCTTGTTGCGTCTTTTTAAGTTCCGCCATCTCTAGCGAGTCCGACCTGAGGGAGTCGGGGACGGCCGGGTAGGCCGCCTCCTCCTTGCGATTCCGTGAGGAAAACATGTTGATTCTATCGAAGAATGTAAGAAGCCGATGCGAGTATTTCTGAGCCAGCAGAGAAAAATGAATGATAAAATAAGGGGAAGAAGAAAGGCGAATGCAAGAAATGAAGCAAATAGAACGGCGGTCGACGTCGAGGAGAAATTAATCGTTGGAGTTTGGTGATGAAATTAGGTGAATCACTCGACACGAAGAGGGAAAGAGGAAAAAGTGAGGAAGGAAAGAGAGCGACAAAGGAAACTCGTCGAGCACTGATTTCTGAACAAGCTTCTATTCATTCATTGTGGGGTATTTTTTTCGGGAGAAGATATGGATACACAGGACGAGGATGACTTGGAAGGACGACAGAGACCAGAGAGGATGGGAATGACTGGGCAATACGCATAATAAAAAGGAAGCCGACTAACACGGCCAGGTCCACAGGATCACCTAGCAATACGCGCGCAACAATAGGAACAAAGTCGAGAAAAGAAAACAAAGGCGGCTTACCTGATTCACACCACAATGCCAAAGAAAGCCAGCAATGGGCCCTTTGGCCGTGGCCTTGAAGGGAAATTACCTCGACTTGGCCCAAATCTTTGTTTCGTTTGGCGACACCCGGTGAGGGTGGATATGGGGATCTGGGCGAGGCTCGTTTTCTAAGCGCGCTCAACGGACGCTCTCAGCCAACCAAATCTGTCGTCCGGGGTCACGATGAGCGGCTGCCCAAACGCTGCTAAGGCAAGGCGGTATTTTCGGAGGCCGGAATGGGGCTCTTGAGATTTGATGTCGTGTTGCCCGTATTTAGATCGGATGATGTTACGCCCTGTTACGATAGACTCGATCCGTCTTGTCGAAGCCAGGGCTGGGTGTGAGGTAAGAGCTGAGAGCTGAGCGCTGGATATGTGATCGCTTGGCGAGAGTGAGGAGTTGTGAGGTAGAATTTCGTTGCTCCTACAATGAGGTCTTATCGAACGATGAGACTCTTGCTTGAAACTTGCTGAGTGAAACTGAGTTGCAGTATCACAAGAGCTATAGCCCTACTCAAATCAGGCCAACAGTTGGTGGCTTCATGAATGGGGGCGAACTCGGGAGTGATATACAAGTCGAGATTTGAGTCACTGAACAAGGGGACACCACGGAGCAACGGTTGAATGGTGCCCATCTTTCCAAAAGTCGCCTTTCCGGGGGTGTCGCAGAGGATAGAAGGCATTTTAACACAACCTGGTCTCGCTCATAGGCTCGGATTGATCCAGAGAGGTCACGACAAGAATGCGCTGCGACGTCATTGGCAAGACTGGGGGATTATTGCGGAGAGCCTCCCACCCGTGCCACCTCGTAAGGATAAGGTACCGTTCTGGCGCCAGGTGAACGGCGCCGCTCCAGTGGCATCCCCGTCGCGAGTCACGCCAGCAGACCAGGTGGTTACCGGTGGCTGTGCCCGGCGGAGGAGGCATGGACGGGTTTGGTGCCGTTGCGGGCGGAGAAACGGTGAGTTGGCCTGGTTAGGCTGGTCTGGACAATTCTGGATTTGCTGAAGGCATCCGGGGATGTCGCGAGGTTTGTGTGGTTTTCTCTTGGAAACTGCACGAAGGGTCACGGTGACCGGGGAGAGGATGTGAGGGACCGCAGCGAGCGAAGCAGGAACAGAGCAAAGATCGTCAGCCAGCAGACGAAAGAGACGGCGGATGGCTGGCGCCAGCAGGGGATCCCTGGAGGTATTGCCAAACACTTTGTCCAATCGTCGTGAGAAAAGAGCAGTTCGGCTCTCGCCGCTAACGTCTAATCCTTGTAAGCATATGGCAAGAATGGCCGGGAATTGGATAGGATAATGGTGAAAGAGTGGATATGGACCCTAGATGGGTTTTTGGTGTTGTGATCCGTGACTGGTTGTTGCTCGTCGTCTGTCCTTGGGGTCCTTGCTGAGCAACAAGCAATGATCGATGCCAAGCCTTTGCCACCGACCACCGCGGAATGCTAAAAACCGGTTTACGACAGGAACGGTCTTTTGGAGGCTGATCTTGGTCAGACGGTAGGAAAAGCTTGTCGAAATCCCACAAATCGTGGCATCCCAGGAATGTTCGATTAATGGCATTGGCTGGTCATTCACTTCAGGCACAGATAAGAAGAAGAGTTGGAAGGCAAGAAGGCAAGGAAGGAACGCAACGTAGGATGGCCTCCACTGCTTCTTTCCTGACTTTTCCGACGTTGGCCTCCTCTTGCCGATGAGAGGCGCAGGCGCAGTCAGAGATGGTGAGGGTGAGATTGGTCATTGAGGTCGCCTTCCAAGTTGCATTTCTGTGCCATTGCCCCTTCCTCGCGAGATCATTCAGGTACCATTAAGGGAAGTCCATGGAACTTGGAGTGTTGCGGCAATTGGCAGTGGCTCCACTAAACAAGAAGTTCGCACTTGCCCTGTGCATCGAAGCTCCCACGCTCTGTCACTCCTTCCTTCTTTCTGTGGGGTCGTCTCAAGTCTTGACGCTGGCAAGGATTGATTGGCCGACGGTGGCCCGCGCTCTGCGACGATGGGCGCTTCGCTACAGAATTCATGGCTGCCAGCCATGAGGCCGGCGCTTGCGATTTTTGGCTCAGAAAGCATCTGTCCCTCCAAATGAGAGAATCATTCACGGTCAGGTCCGTGTATAATATATCGTGGGCCTTCCTCATTCAGTCTACCATGTTATTACACGAGTTGTGTGTAAAGTTTGTTGCAGTCTAATAGTGAAATGCATCATTATTGATAATTGCTGCAACAAGTCAGTCGGCTTCGTCCAACTGTCTCGCATTGCATTGACATGACTTGCTTCAGCTGCGCCTTGAGCCAGTCACTCTAGTCTGTATTTTTTGCAAACTCACCTGAAAACTCTCTGTACGAGACTCCCCAGTCTCAGTCATCCTAGCACCGTCTTGTTGGCTAGTAAGATTGCACGTCAGATGCGCAGTCACCCGTGGCTTCCAACCTTCTACGGTGACGACATACCTTCTTCAGAGAACTGTGAAGAGTGGCTTGACCTGAAGTGCTTGCCTGTGCCACAATTGCGGACCCAAGTCCAACTTTCCATCCCAGTGTCACGTGTTTGGACTGTGATGGGCCCAGACCCGACTGGGACTTGCCCGACGTGCCTTCCAGGTTAAGCACGGTCAAGCACAGGAAGAACAAAATTCCGACACATCCATTTTTCACAGGATCCATGCCACTTTCCAGCCTCTTGCCCCTGTCCGAGCTTGCGCATCATATTCACAGCTCAACTCACGCTGCGTAGCAAGGAGCAATCTGTTTTCGGCAGGCGGTCTCGCCAAACTCAAACCTCGCTATCACATCTCCTACCAGTGCCACCACGGCTTGCCCTAGCACATCTTGACAAGCTGACAACACCTGAGAATCCTTCGCGACTCACCTTAATTCAAGGCTGTGATTGTCCAGAGACCGATTTGCGACCTCATTTTGTGATTGCTGGCATTGACACACATCCTTGTCACCTGATCAAACCCACTCTCGGAATCAACCCGACTCATTTCTAGGCCGCGCTGAAAATTCCTCTTGCGCGCAAAAAGTCTTCAGCCCTCCGACACGATCAGACACTCTTTTCTCTTCTTTGACAAGTCACAATCTGACCTTTGATCGCGCCCTGCATTCTGCATACGCGACAGCCACAATGGCCGAACCACCTCGTGACATCTCCTCCATCCTCGCTGCCCTAGGTAGGTACCCGAGACACGACACGAATCTGTTTCTGCACCCTCGAACACAGACTGATCGCATTTGTTCATTCAGGCGCAGCACAAAGAGGCACATCTTCGACGCCGACCCAAGGGCAGCCCGGCATGCCGCCTAGCTATCCTCCTCCTCCCGGTGGCCAGCCGCCTCCTTCCTACCCCCCGATGCCCCAGCAGAACGCGCCCCCGTATGGCGGCGGCGGTGGCTACCCGGGACTCCCCCAGCCTACATCCAGCGGCAGTCTGGATCTTAGCTCTATCCGACCCGTCAACTCTGGCACAGTCAGCATCGCCGATGCCATCGCGCAAGCCAAGGCCTTCGCTGCTGAGAAGGGCGTGGCATCCTACGACCGACCCCTCGTCTACTCCAACGAAGCCCCCCGCGGCCAGGATTCTCGAGCCTACGGCCGATCCTCGCGGTCGCGCTCTCCTTCCAACCGTCGCGACCAGTTCCGCGACAACTTCAACCCCTACAGAGACGAGCGCCGGGACGATCGCCCTGCTCCACGAGACTATGGTCACCGCGAGCGATCCTACAGCCCTGGCCCGCGTGGTCGCACTTTCTCTCCTCGCAACTCTAACGGCAGGGAGCGATCTCCGCTGAGAGGAAGTGGCGGTGGTGACGACAACGCCGAGACAATTCAGATTGAGTCGAGCCTTGTTGGTCTCATTATCGGTAGACAAGGCGAAAACCTTCGTCGCATCGAGTCAGAATCCAATTGTCGGGTGCAGTTCCTCCCCTCCAGCGATAATGGTCCTTTCCGCCAGTGCAAGATCAGTGGTCCCAGGGCACAGCGCAGTGAAGTCAAGGAGGCCATCAACCGCATTATCGACGATAGTGGCATGGGCGCCATCAACCGTGGCGCTGCGAACCCCAAGGGACCCCCACCTCGCGACCACCGCGGCGGACCACCTGGAGCAAGCGCTGCCGCCGCTGCCGCCGCTGCCGGAGCCGGAGCTGCAGCTCTTCGCGACGGCGAGGACTGCATGCAGATTATGGTACCCGATAGAACCGTGGGCCTGATCATCGGTCGCGGTGGCGAGACCATTCGCGATTTGCAGGAGCGGTCTGGCTGCCACATCAATATTGTTGGTGAATCCAAGAGTGTCAATGGACTTCGACCTGTCAACCTCATCGGCTCTCGTGAATCAGCTGCCCAAGCCAAGGATCTGATCATGGAGATTGTGGATAGCGACAGCCGAAACGAGGGCCAACCTGCAGCCCCCACCAAGAAGCCGCAGAGACACGAAGGTGGTGGTCATCAGAGAGACTCTGGGCCCATGGGTGGAGCGGGCGGCGGCAGCGGTGACAAGATCAACGACGCCATCTACGTCCCATCCGAGGCTGTGGGTATGATTATTGGCAAGGGCGGCGAGACCATTCGTGATATGCAGAACGGCACTGGTTGCAAGATCAATGTTGCCCAGTCCTCCGGTCCAGGCGAGGTTCAGCGCGAGATTGCCCTTATCGGCTCGCGCGATAGTATCGCCAGAGCCAAGCAGGCGATTGAAGAAAAGGTTGACGCAGTGGTAAGTGACAGGCCTCGATTCTACCGTATATCCAACTGTAACTAACATGACAACAGCGCCAGAAGAACTCTGGAGGCGGTGGCGGTGGTCGCGGTCGTCAAAACCAAGACTATGATAGAAGCTACTCTCAACAGGGATCTAACCCATCAGCATCAGGATCTGCTAACCCACCAGCTGCTCAAGCTCCCGCTGGAGCCGACGGAGCCGACCCATATGCGCAATGTAAGTCTATCAATGACACGGCGAGCAACTGGTATCGTATACTAACATTCTGTAGATGGTGGATACCAGAACTACCTTGCCCTCTGGTACCAGTCCCTCGTTTATCAGCAACAACAAGGCGGCGGTGCGGCCGGTCAGCCCGGTGCAGCGCCTCCTGGAGCCTCATAGAGGTTTTTGCATGCACCCTTTCCGGTAGGGGACATGCTTGTGTGATGTGATTGATCACTTGCCTTGGACCTCGACTTGATGCCTCTTTTCGCATTACGTATACTGAAGCACCGCACATGCACGTTGACTATGGAGGCTCATGGCAGCGCGCATTTACGAACCATTCAACGACTGATACCTTCTTATCCCGCTGGACTTGCAACAGCACAGCGCCCACCTTGTTTTCTTTGGACAAAATCACGAATTGGGGGAGAGGACCACCCACGGAAGAGCTAGGCAAGCTGCCTCTGGCTTTGCTTAAGCGCGCTGATATCTCGATGCACTGAACCTGGCATTTGACGATGATGATGGCACGTTCTCGCTTGCACATGATCCTTGACTGTCATGAACTGGATTCGACTCTTGACATGGACATGGTGCTCAATGCTGCTCTGCAACATGGACTTACTCCACATTCTCCATGATGCACGCTCCTGACGCCTATGTGACGGCAAGGACACCTTTTTGCTAGGTCTTGCGAGCATTCCTGGACTTGACAACTTTGGCACCTACTACCTCGTGGAACATTTGCAAGAGTGGCCATGATGAACTTTTGAGACTCTTGCCTGCTGTCATGATGCAGCTGCAGGGCACTACTCGGGTGTGGTTCGCCTGAGGACATACTCTGCCTCTAGGAATGGCATCCGCCTCCACCTCATCTGCATGGTTCTCGACTAAATCTTTCCGTGGATGCACGATCACATTTTCCCGGGTAAAGCTCGCTTCCACGGGTTCTATCGTATAGTCCATCTTCCCTTCTCAGTCTTCGTGGGTACAATGCCTGACCGGCATCTTTTCATGCGATATGCAAAATTGATTCCCAATTTTCTTTGCTTTCCGGTGGATGAAGCGCAACTAGGGACGCGAAATAGGCAAAGGGAAAACAAAAAGAAAAAGCGCACTCTGTATAATAGTTAATTCCGAGTCAAATGAATTTTCTCGACCTTGTTAGACACATGTGATGTGTGAGTCCTAGAGCAAAAAATTCTTTGTAAATCGCATGCGATCTTCTTCACTCGCGTTCTCAAGGGAACACTTCTTCACACCTCAGTTCCAATGAACAAACCTGTTTGACAACTCATGACAAATGTACGCATGATCCGGAAACGTCTCTCTAGCAGGACACTGTCGTCGAAACAGAGTGAACGTAGTGTTGAGTGCTCAACAAATAAGTTTGAAAATAAGTACAAGATAGGCAATATCCGTGATGCCACGTGCTGAGGGACTGGCGCTGTGGTCGCCCCGGATGTGTAGGAAGCTGTGCCTCCCGAGACGTGACGGGGTAAGATGGCGGCATGGGGGAAACCTTGTTCTTTCTTAGGTAAGGTGATGCAGGTCCAGGTTTGAGTGAGTGAGGCAGTTGTAGTCATCTTCACATGATAAAGAGGGTGAATGATTTGGACTCTTCAAATGTTACATGGGGATGAGGATGGAGATGTTTGCATGGAGATGGGAAGACGTGATTGGGGATCAGACCATGTCATTCGATTTTGCAAGGTACAGATGAGATTTGGACTTAAGTGATGATGTGTCGATGTGTTGTGTACGGAGATTGATGGATTGGTTGTAAAGCAGATGGCTTTGGAGAGCGGTTGAGGGACTGTAAGTGATGTGTGAGAATGACCTCCCATGATCGTGGAATCTTCGTTTCATGAAATTCTTTCGCCCTCTCTACCTCTAGTGTCATACATCATCTGCATCTCCTTTCTCTGCCTACCTCTTGGTTTCATGACTGATGTGACTGTCACAAGCAATTAAAGCCGGATCAGCAGGAGAGAAGAGAGCAGGGGAAGGTGAAGAATGATCATCATCAGTCATTGTCAATAATAATCCAGGCTGATGCGACCGGCGTTGTAACACTACATTCGGGGTGGAACGGTGACCAGTGGACGATGGACGGTCATGTTAAGCCCGTGGCCTAGACCAGGGCCGATATTCGCGGCAGAGATTCTTGCATGCTCATCATTATCTGTAGGAGCCTGTGCGGGACTGAGCCGCGAGCGAGTGTGGTGGTATCCGTGGCGTGGCGTGGCAGGCAGCAAACTTTGATTGATCTTCGCCGTTTAATGGCACTTTGTGTGGGAGAGCCTCAGAAACAGAGAGACATGTGTGAGGCAGGGGGGATAAGGGGTCCTTCGAAATCGTGGTGTCATCGAACAGACATGTTTTTTTCTCTCTCGCTTATCGGCCCTGATGCGGACTGCGGGAAACATCAGGCTTGAGATTTGCTTTTCAGAAATCTTGCTGCAAGTTGACTATTGCGGTATATGGACTGAAGTTTTGATTTCCATCTCGCAGGTGTTTTGGGTGATGGGCAAGTGTAAAAGTAAGGTGAGATCAAGTGTAGATATTCTCGCCTGTGCGGGTGCATGTGCATGGGTGATGTACTCCGTACTACGTGAGGTTTATCTCTCTTACCCTCATCTGTCTGCTTGTCTGGATGCATGTGAAATGTCCTTGCGAGCTTCAAGTCTGTGCTGCGCCGTGTGCTCTGTCCTTTTTCTCACCCTATCTCAATCTTCCTGTTGGATCTCCCTGTTGAATCTCTTTGGCGATAAGGTTCCATTTGGTTGTTGGTGTGTAAGCTTTCTAAACGGTTCATCTGGAAATCAAAAACCACTGGGGCTTGCGATCTGCACAGCCGACGCGTGCGGAAGGACGAGCGAGCCGAAAGTTCTGCGCGGCGGGAAATATATCCGACACCACGCCAAGAAACTGCCAGGCGATTTGACAAAACTTTGGTTTTTTTTTTTATCACGGGCGAGACAGGCAAGAGTTTAGCTGTGCTTCGATGCAATTCTCACGCGAGACATTTGTCGGACAGGGACGTGTATGCGTGCGTGGTCGCCCGTACGCACACCTCAACTCACAACCGCCGTTCTTACATGCGTCGCCTACCTACCTGTCAATGTCTGACTGATATGAATTAGCGAGAGCGAGGAGTGTAAGTAAGGTTAAGGTTGGTGTGGGAACAGAGAGACGTGATGAACCGACATGCCGTGCAGGGGAGGACGAGGGATGCGCAAGAGGCTGCGTTTCTCCCTTCCCCCCGCATTGGTCGAGTCCCCGACTCTGCCGTCTGTCAGAAGCCGATTTGTTGTTGGCCTTTGAAAGATGTACCGGTATCCGTCGGTAGGTCAGGATATGTGGTGTCACTCCTGTCCTGTTCGGATATTGTCATCCCACCGGCCGGCCGTAACAGGCGCTCAGTGACGGATGGGCGACGGCCTAAACCGAAAGGACCACTCTAACTTCTCCGTAAACAACGGGGAAAGGAAAGAAAGAGGCGCACAAGCACGAGGTCCTCAGGTTGGTGTACCCGAGTCAACTTTTTGGGAAAGTTTGTTAACGGACGCTGAACAGCGTCGTTGATTCAGAATAGGTCAAGGGTCTAGGCCGTTCGAGCCAGCGAGCGTGGGAGAGAAAACGGGCTCTTCGAGCAGAAAAGGCGTGCGGATGTACGTGCTCCCGTGCCCGCATGTTGTTCTGCGGAAGGCGGATTGTCGGACTGTGTGCTCCCTTCGAACCGTCTGCCTTATCTGGCCTTGCATGTGCCGATCCAAGGTTGCAATGCAGGATGACTTTTGGGGGGTCATGAGGGGGGAAGAGTGGGAGAATATGGGGGAGCATTTTGGGTAGCACTGTGGCATGAGGCTGTGTTGAATGTAACAACAGCATTTCGAAACCATCGCCATAGCTATCTTGGACCATAAGGCCAGACGATCGAGGGGTTTGTTCCCTTAGAGAGAGCAGACTGACACATAACTGCTGATCCCCGCGCGAGACTCTCAGAGACACTCAGAGACAGAGAAAGCGGAATGCGGGACTCGGGAGGGGACAACTTGAAGTCTGCCGTTTGCAAGGGAGCTTGATCCTGGAGCTATCCTGAAAGGGGCATGTTGCATTGCTCGCTTCGCGATCCATGCTCTGCCTCTCTCGCCCGGCCCTAAGACAATCCCATCTCAAAGCTTGTTTTTGCGCCGCGTGTCTCCCGTGCCTCCCGCACATCTCTTTCTGACTCTCGATCTTCGACTCTGAAGTGTCAATGGTGGAAGATATCCCGTGCCTACTCTTCTCTTGGATCTTCCGTACAAGTTGTGTATTGTACTGGCGAAAGTCGTGCTACGTACGCAGAGGCGAAAGGAAAAAGGCTCGGCGCAGTGTCTCAGCGCCGTTGGAAACAACAAGAAAAGCCATTTCCGTTCAAATCACCTCATCTCCACAGAGAAGAAAAGTTACACACGCTGAACAGAATTTGGGTGCCTGGAATGTCACTGCAAGAAATGTCTCGGGGCAAGATGCCCTCTTCCCTCTCGCCTCGCTCTACCCCCGTTCCCGTCCCACCCCTCCTTTTCGTGATCCTATGAAGCGTGGCCGCCAAAGGCCTTTTTTCTTACATACATACATCAACTCCACAGGACATCGTTCCTCACGATGGGAAGGCCTGTCTGTGTTCCCCGGCAGAGTGCCGCGGGCCGCGAGTGGATGTGCTGGGGTGGGTGTGCAGAAGAATTGGAGCACTATCTCACACACACACATATACACACACGGATAGACGGGGAGAGGGGCATGGACATGGGCATGGCATGGCATGGCATGGCATACTGCGTAGACAGAACAGTCATGACAGAGAGAGAGAAACAAGCAGGATACTCAACTCGACAGCCAACAGCGAATGCAGCTCGCTTCTCACTTTCTTTCTCGTCTCGCGTCTTGATGTGCAGCTAAGCGGCGGCGCAAGGGCGAGGCTAAGCCGCATCCTGCATATAGTCTACTGCAAGACGGTTGGCTGTTGGCGAGCTGCATGGTGGATGGCAGGCTGGCAGCCAGAGATTCTAAGAGAGAGGGCGCTTCCTGCTCATCTATGATTGTTGCTTTTTTCACTCTCTTCGTCGTTCTTCCCCTTGAACCTCGTTTCTTCTTCTCAAGTTCACTTCCGGGAGAGGGCTTGGGCTGCATGAGCTCTTCTCGCTTCCTCTCCGAACTCCCTGTCTCTGATTCCGTCTGTCTCTCAGACTTCTCTACCCGTCGGCCCCTCACCCCCCTCACACACACCCCTACCCCCCCTTTATGATTCTGTCCTGGTGTATCCGTACCTGTCAGTGTGTCAACACAACCCGTCAAGCTCCATGTCGCGTTTTTCTATCGAGATGTGCTAGGGCCCCCCCGTGTCGATCCTTTGAAAGCTTGTGGCTGCCCATCCGTCGACGATTGATTTTAGTTCATCCTTCTTCTGCCGTTCAACATTCTTTCCTTCTCCTCGAACCGTGTCCGACTAATTCTTATTTCTCTTACTCTCGAAAGACCTTGTTTACCCCCTCGTAAGGTCATTGCGGATTCAACTTCCAAACGGTCGATAAACAAGCATAAATCCTTCTTTGTCGTTTTCCCCTTGTCCTACCTACCTGATCGAACACTCGCAAAACAAACTCATTCGCCCAGGGATCACTTTGGGGCTTGGGGGAACTCGAAAAACCACACTGCCACCTCTTCCCCTCTCGACCTCGTACCCAGTCCTCCTCATAACTCCCTCCAAACAGCGCCTCAATCACCTCCCGCCTCAAAAGAGGACACAACAGAAACACATACATACACAATGTGCCGCCTCGTGCTCTTCGCGGGCACCTGCACCCGCTGCAACGAATCCCTCACCTGGGCCGACCTCTCCCAGCAGCTCTCGTGCCTCGAGGCCAAGAACGCCGACAAGTTCGGCTCGTGTCGGCGTGGCGTCGACGTCGAGACACACGCCTTTGACCAGGAATGCGACGCCTGCGCCGGCGAGGACGAAGGCGTTGCCGGTATGGACTTTGGTGAGCAGGATTTTCAGCAGTATCATCATCAATATCAGCAGTATCAGCAATACCAACACCCGTCATCAGCAGCATACACAGCAGCAGGATCGTCGTCATCGGCGTCAATACCACAACCCGGCTCGAGCAAGAGGGGCCGGGACGAAGGGGAGGGAAGGAAGAAGAAGAAGGCGAGGACGTGAAAAGCTCGATGAAGCTTGCGATAATGATGGAGTTATGACACGGTTCGAACTTTGGGGGGGATGTTTGTCCATCTCTTCCTTTTCCCTCTCTCTCTCTACTCTCCTGGCGAGGCGTTTGGTGTTCGACAAGGAATACACACATAATGGCATTGGGGACTTCAGGACTCGGGATACCACCGGACGCGATGGTGTTGCGCGCACATGTGGGATTGGCATTGGCATCAATCGATTGGAACCACATCAGCAACATCACAGGCACATGACGCATACGACGACGATCAGGACAAAAGGGCAGGCAATAATGTTATTTTTGGGCGGGCACACTGGGCTTCAAGGTCACAGGTGTGTGTGGCAGGCCTGCGGCGGACTCTCCGCTGCATTCCTGAGGGAGAGGAGAGATACCCTAGTCTACCTTTTACCTACGTTAGTGGCGTGGCGATCGGGAGGGGCTCCTAGCGAGGGGATCCGCGCCCCTTGGCATGCGGGTGATGTACGACACGTCTCGCATATTCCTTGCGGGCATCGAGAGGTCACGATGGATTGCTCTATGACAAGAGAAGATTTTTACAGTTAATACAAAAGCGCAATCGATTTCGCAGCATGAGGCCTCGTTTCAATACCTCATCCTTTGTTCTGCTATTGAGGTTCTCATGGGGTGAGCCAGGGTTTCTTCCGCCAGTGCACGATCAGATGAGGTGCCATTAATGACTACATGATCCGACCTAAACTCATTGTTAGACACCAGTCGACCGTGGAACGAAGCCAAGTATCGTGATGAATCTGGGCGAACGATTGATATAGACATATATGGCACCTCTACCCTCCCGAGATGCCGCTTGTCAGCCTACAAGAAGCTTACACGAGAGAAGTTTTAGTCGTTCTAGATCTTATTCTGGTGCTAAATTCACTGGGGCATACTCAATCTACTTCTATTCTCAGAACGTGCTGTTGCCTCCGTCATAGTTGAGGAAGTCAAAGCCAAAGTCAGCATCCAACAGTGAAGGATCCAGTGGCTCCTCTCCTTCGACGATTCTCCAGTTCTGCGTATCCATGCCGGTCGCTTCCGACCGGGCAGAGTGAACTTCCTGCTGCGAATCATCGAGGGAAAGGTGTCCCGCTAAGTTATTATCCGTATTAAGAACGGTTTGCGGTACCGCTGCCACCTCTCCCTCGTCGTTACCAGGTGTCCGGGCCGTATTCGTTGAGGATTCGTCGAGAGCTGCTGGCGGCATCGGCAGCGGCGGCGGCGGCGGCGGCGGCGGCGGCGTCATTGATGGCGACTCTCGTCGATTCAAGTTTCGAGCTTCCTCTTGTCTCCTTTCGAAGTCTCGCCTCATTGTGAGCTCCAGATCATGGACAATATCTCGCAGCCCCGCTATAAGCTCCGATCCCACGTTCGCGAATTTCTCTACTACCTCCGCCTCGATACGCTTTCGGAGGAGTACCATGATCTCCCGTCGAGCATATTCTTTCCAGGACTCTTCCCGGCCGAGAGCCGTGATGTCGTGGTCGTAGTCTGCAGACGTTCCAAGTTAGCCTTGTCTACTTTTGTACCTTTATTGGACTATCACTTACAAGGTGTGGGTATTTCATCTTCCCTTACATCGAAGAGTATCCTGTATACTGCCTTCCACCTTTCTGCCTCTGTTTGCTTCGGCGAAGATTTCACCTTGAGCTGCCTCTTAGCGTCAGGGCCAAACTTGAACTCCCTGAGTAAATCTGATTCGTTGATGATGTCGCAAAGCTGATCGATGGATCCGACTCTGAGATGCGAGTCCAGTGCACTTTGTTTGTCAAACCAATTGCAACATCTGCTGCATTGGAACGGTGGTCTCTCATGGCGACGATAGAGGTGCTCTCTGGAAGTTATCAGTCATGAGTCAATGATATACCCAAGTCAACAGCAATACACTTACTTCAAGCGATGCACTGATTCCCACCCTGGACCTGAACACTCTTTCTTCCCCGCGTATGCTAGAGGATTCCACTTGAAGAACGGACACGCAAATAAGATGCCTCCCATTTCATCTCGGCAGCGTGGTACTTTGCGGGGCCTCTTCTTACCGCCGTCCTCTTCGTTATCGCTTTCGTCGCATTCATCTTTGTCACCGGACTTGCCCTGGTCCCTCCACCCCTCAATTCCTTTTTTTTCGTCGCATGATTTATGTCGCTTTCGAGGCATCTGGCTCCGTTCACGCATAGTTGACCCCCCGGCCTGCGACGGAACCTGGGTAGGTTCACCTGCCTCCTCTTCTTTGATGGCGATAGAATTGCCAGTGATATCCTCCAAGTGACTATCCAAGTCGTGGAGAAACGCATCCATAATTGTTTGGACGATCTGGCGCCTCTCCGCTTCCATTGCTCGCATTTGTTGTTGTTGTTCCTCCGCCGTCGAGTCGCTCGTAATATCCGACTCTCCGTATGGAGAACCTGAACTCTCACCCACAGCCACTTGACGCTCATTCTCATGCGGCGACCAAGTGCTTTGTGTCTTCGACCGATAATCAGGCGATTCATTATCAGGCGTCTGACAATCAGATGTTTGATTGCCCGAGAGCTCAAGAACATCGAAGTCGCTACCTTCTAAAGAGTCCTTTGAGGGATTGTACTGGAGAGTTTTGATCGATGATTGTCCAACTTGCTCCAAAAGTGGTGGAGATACATGTCCGGGCTTCTGTGGAGGCCAAGAGTCTTCAGTGTCGAGTTCGTTGGAACGTTCGATTTCGATGAATGATTGTGTCTGGCTGCGCAATAAAGTGCCAAATGCAATGTTCTTGGCGCCATTTGGCGATACGAAGATGTTTGGTGGTGGTTGAAGACTGGTGTAAGGCGGCCCATGACTTGGGTCAGCTAGCCACCTCTCCGTCGAGGTGTTCCAAGGAAAGTGTTGAGTAACCGATTTTGATAATCGCCTTTCTTGCCCGTCGTTGTTCTCAAAAAGATGCCGAATAGCCAAGCTGCCGATGTTATGGCGCCTTTTCCTTTTCGAAAGTGTATGCTGAGAGAAGTCGCTGAGTGACCTTTGAACCCAGAAATCAACGGCAGTCTTCCTACTCTCTGAGGATATAATCTGATAGTCGTTCGTCTTGGCGTTCGTCTTGTCGTTCGTCTTGTTGCTCGTCTCGAAACTTGGACCAAGGCTTTCAGACTTTTGAGCGAAAAGCTTTGCTGGAAGGAGCTCGAGGAGCTCCAGACACTCCGCTGGCTTGAAGACTCCGAAATTGAGACAACCGAAGGTTCTTCTGATGAGATTATCCTCACCGAGAAGCTCCTGACAGATATCATAGACTTGATGGATGAAGTATCTGCTTGCAGTGTTGGTATCATCGATCTGTGTAATACCTTCCCAAACGCCAAATAGTACCCTTATCAGCTGAGGGTGCTCATCCGTAATGACTCCATTGAGATCTTTCAACAGTTTTGTAAAAGATGAAGGTGAAAGAGTGTCATGACTGTCGTTATGGCGGAAATCATGGATGATTTGGTCGGCTTCGTTGGCCCATTTAAACAAGTGGCATCCCTTGGGGTTGGGGTTTGCGAACAGGGAGCCCGTCTTGACTAGTTCTTGAATATGTTGACCTAAAATTGAGGATAAATTTTCCTCATCGCGATTGTTGTCTTTGGAGGCTCCCCAAATTCCCAGTTTGTAGACGAGATGCCGCCTCCTTAACGGTCGGAAGGTTAGTATCTCTATTTGCTAATGTGACGGGGCAGCCTACCGCACAGAGACACCATGTAATGTCCTCAAGTAATCAATCAATTCATCTAGAGGATGCAACCTGTAGAGCTCGAGAATTGACTGCTTTTCATGCTCCAATATAGTGTCCACGCGCATCCTGAGTTCGCCCGGCGGGAGCGTCGCGGGTTCGACTGGGTTGATTTCCATGATTCGTCAGACTTTCTTTGAGCTGTAGAATATCCCGTCTTACAGCGATAATTCGATTGAAAAGGCTATGGAAAAAGGGAAGTGAAAAGTATCAAATGAAAAGCAATGGCCCTCTTATAGCCGTAGGATAACTAGACATCAAGCTAGAGTGCGCAGCTGCGCACATGGCTGTCTGCGAGAATGCTCCAATTCCTCACCACTCGTTAGCGTACTTCGCCAGCTGAACTGAGGGGCTGATTCCAGTCCCTGTTGGAACTGTCTCAAAATTTTGGTGGCACAGAGCCATGAGTAGTGAATGAGCTAGCTCCTTTGCCTGAGCGAACCAGTAAGCGCCAAGTTTGAGGCCGCCGCAGACCATGGACGTCATTGGGGCCATGGATAGGCCTCGCTATTTCTTGTCACTGCACTCAAATGTGTGCTTGCTTCTCTGACCAACGGAGCGACCAATCAATGGCCTCTTTGGAGAATGAAATGGTTTGCCATGCGTCTCGTGCGGTTCAAGGCTTGTGATAATTGGATTAGATGGCTGGCGATGTAGACCTGAAGACATAGAGTGGGCACGGAAGCGATAATGTTCAACGGCCAGGCAGCCTCAGATTACATGAGGGTATGAGGCAATGAAATGTACTCTGCGAAGCGGCTGGAGAAACTGTTCTCAATGATCTCTTCCATTAGGAAGGCGCAGCACAGGACCACAAGTGACAAAGTCACAAGAGTCTGCTCACCCATGACAACACAGCCAGCTTACGCGAACGCCATCACGTCGTAAATTTGAAAAGAGCAGCTGGCTGACAAAAGCCAGACCCTGATCCTGTCTTCAGATGCCCGCTTCCCCTTGTCCCGTTTTTTCAGCTATCATGATACCTTGAGGAGGACGGCGATTTTGGTACGGGCAAAGGTCAACTTAGAAGAGGTTTGAAGATGAACAAGACTGACTTTGAGGGTTAACTAGCTCCTCAAAACGGTCAATCCTCGTCTACCCACGCTCCTGGGACTCGCAAAGGCGGATTCTCGATCAGATCCCAAAACTCGCCGGCGTATTCCTCGGCTTCCAGACTCCAGACAAGGTTCCAATCTCCAGGTTCTGGCCCATAAGTGAAAGATACCAGTCGCAGGCCAGGTTCATATATCGTATTATTGTCCCAGGTCCTCAAACGTTCTTCTTGCAGCCGCGCCTCCCGCTTGAAATACTCCATCTCTCGACGGCCGTATTCTTCGAGGTCATGACCTGATATCTGCACGTCCTCCAGCCACCTTCGTAGAAATAGGGAGATTTTGCGTTTATATTCTGAGTGATCCCAAAAAGTCTTGTAAAGCGCGGAAATTAGTGGCGTGTAACAACGGGGTTCCTCCTGGGCGGCATCAACAGACATCTGCATGCTGAGCCTTTGAGAGGACACTCCTTGAACAATCCACCGCACAAGTTTTCTCCAGCTAGACTTCTCATCGAAGGCCATCTTCGTTGCGTAGCACGATACGAGGCTCTCTAGGGAGCTGTCGAACGATGCATCGAGAATCACAATGAATTCAGCGGGCTTGATACCTCCATCGTGCTGTACATCGTGTAGTAGGATCTTTGGGTCGACATGGTACCAGTCTAAATGCGCGTAACGTACTTTCAGCGGGAGTTGATAGTACGTGGTCGCCAGGCTTCTCGTCATATATTGGTGAGCTTCGTGGTCCTTCCATATAAAGCTAGAGATGGCAGATAAGTTCAAGGTGGTCTCGTCTGGGGTAAAATAATCTTCCAGGCAGTCATCGAGGGCGACGTGAACCCAAATTTTGAAGAGCTCCAACGTTTCATTCGATTTGCATATGCGTGCAAATGGAGCGAGACCCAAGGTTTGGCCATCCACGTCGTCCAAGCGTAAACCCATACCAAGCAAATGACGAATAATTTCGATTCTTTCCCAATTGACTGCAAACTGAGATTTAGTCAGCGTCATAGCCATGTGCTTCTTTATAAATACGCATACATGTAGCAGTGTCCATCCACCTTCGTCACGGTCGAACAACGATGCCCGATGCTCCTCAATTTCACGTAGCGCGAGTGTCCAGTAGTCATCCTCTATATGCTTGAATATGGAGGTACCGCTGTAAGGTCGGACTGTCCAAGCTCGTAGGCAGAACTTCCATCCAGCGTGCGCTCGGTACGTCTGAATATCCCAGAGTCTCGCTGACACCCACCAAGGTGGCTGTAACCGTGCCTGGTATACTGCGAAGTATTATTATAGCCCTTGCACTTCACAAACTTGCCTAGGCACCCACCTTGGACGTC
Source organism: Colletotrichum abscissum (assembly GCF_030869225.1). NCBI lineage: Eukaryota > Fungi > Ascomycota > Sordariomycetes > Glomerellales > Glomerellaceae > Colletotrichum > Colletotrichum abscissum. The sequence continues at coordinate 663,439 of NW_026850154.1, forward strand.
GTGATACTTAGAGTGCGGAACAGTCCGACTGGTAAAGCCGCCGAAGAAGGAAGACTGTGCATTGTGGAGTGACTCCATTCTGGATGCTTTCCTAACGGAAGCTACACTTTCGAAGTTTGGCTCGTCTATCAGCCGCACTTGTCGGCTTGAGTAAGCCTTGACAGTGAATGCGGTCGTTTCCGGTGTCTTAACGCCACTCGTAATTGACTCGGTCCTATTAGTGATGGAGGCACTGGAAGCGTCGTTAGCAATGTCTACTTTCCGAGTAAATCGATGCGCTTACAATATCCTCGTATTTTGTGATAGCAACGCCATTTGCAGGGCGAACTGTAGCTTTTGCTGACAGCTCTGTATCAGGTCCTTTTTAAGCGTAACCCTGAGCTTCGTTATGCTCCTCCGTGACTTCTTCGCGGTAAGAATCTGCTGTTGTAAGTCTGTCGCCAGTATCTCCAACTCGTTCGCCACTTGCTGACAGCATCTTAGACTAGCATCTGAAGTGCCAATACTCGGCGTGCCCGCCTGACTAAGCTCCACATCCATCTCTGTGAGGATAGCATTAAGAATGTCAACCTGTTCGATGAGCTGGTTGATCTCGCGGGGCACGTCCTGGACTTCGTTCCAAAGCTTCTTGAGTTTGATTATGCTGGAACCAAGCTTGCCGGCAATCTCGACGACGGTGAAGGCGCTGACGACAACGCCGAAGGCTTCCGCCATTGTGGAGGTCGAACCTTTCCCTCAGTCACTGGTGATCTCTGTCGGTCTCAAAGTTTCAGGCCAGGGTCAAATGATTGATGGTCGTCAAGAAAGGCTCTGCTACAAATCAGAAGAACAGATAGCCAGGCGTAAGGGGCAGACCGAAGGGGAGTGGAGCGCTTTTCAACGCCCGAATTAAGCAGGCTGCGTGGCAAGTAAGCCCCAGCAGTGCCTCCCAAGCGTCAGGCTTTCCTGCAGGCTGAATGTGCTGCATGGAAAGAGCCAATTGAGACCCGACACCACATCATTCAAATTGTCAGACCAGCGCTACGTCTACCAATGAAAGTGAGCGCAAGGCGGGAAAGGACTGCTTCTTGATAGAATCGCATTGGCTTGCGACCATCAGTTCACGCCCATACTCCGATCAATCTTTCCTCACAGAACAATAGCCGCTGATACTACGAGAAGATCAGTAGTCGTACATCAAATCCAAACAAAGAGGACTTACTAGGTTCGGCCATGACTCTCAGGCAGCACGTGCATCGTAAGTTCACATCACTTCAATGAGATCTCTCAAAAGATAGGCTTTCGCACCCAGTTATGGCATGTTATAATTCTTCAAGAAAGTCTACGGTATGCCCACGCGTATCCCAATCTATACATGTGAAGACGAAGGAAAGGTATCATCTATGAAAGTGATAAGTGTTTCGACCAATGAAAGTAAGTACATCACCAGCCTACTGAATGGTTGGAGGCGGCGTTGGTTGCCGTTTCGGTCTTGCAGGTGCAACTTCCGGTGGCGGCGGTGCGGGCTTGCGTTGTACATAAGCCGGCTCCGGAACAGCCTTCAGTGATTCTGGCTTGGTCTTTGGAGCCTCCGAAGCAGCCTGCGGTGGCTCTGTTGCAGTCTTCACAGGTTCTGGAGTCTTGTCGGCAGTTTTTGAAGCGTTCTCGGGCGTTGGTTCTGACGGGGCATCAGCAGACTTCGTCGGCGGCGTCGGCGGCTCAACCTTCTTCTTAACCAAGTCCTCGTCCCACACATCCTTCACAAGGCCCCAATACCTCGACGAATCCAGCTTGGCATGCGCAACATGCTGACTCCCATCAAACCTCTCCTTGCGGACCTTGAACCCGACCTCGGCAGACTCATCCGCGTGCCTCTCCACATCACCCCAGTAAATCATCTCATCCTCTTTGCTGTACAAATACGCCCGCCGCCTCTCACTGCCCAAAAGCGCCTTTTGCCGCAGCGCCGCCCACATCTTGCCAAAGAACCCGACCCGCCCGAACGGGACGTGAAACAGCCAGAACCAGCCGATGAAGACATGAGCCAACGGCGCCAGGATCCGCGGCATCGAGGCCGAGATCGCGCGGTAGCTCCGCATCCAGTGAAATCCTCCGGGACAAGAGTCGTAGAGCGTCACGTGCGGCGGGAGCTCCAGACGGCCTGCGCGATCCGCATCGGCGTAGAGCTCGAGGAACTTTGCGAGGTTGGTGGCGCCACCGTTGGAGAAGACGTGGAAGAGGAGCTGCGGGGCCCGCTGGCCTGTCCCCGTCTCAGATGAGGCCGGGGGCGGGATGGAGTCTGCTAGAGAGCGGATCACGGGGACCGCCGGCTTGATTTGCCGCTTGGAAATGCGGTTGGAGAGGGTGTGGACGAAGGGGCACTTCACGAGAAGGATGCTTGCGGAAGGGTACATTGCCATGTAACGCGATGTGTACTTTGCAATGTGGACATCCTGGGCCGACATCCAGCTGAAGATGGCAACGAGTTTGGGTGAGTTCGGGTCCGGGACGGATGAGGGTGGATCGTAGAGGAACGTCGTGGGTGAGAGCTCTTGCATGGCTGGCAGGGGTCCGGCAGCGCCGGTGGGCTGGTTTGATGCCATGGTGAGTGTGGTTTGGGTTGTCGTGTGTGAGAAACTTTCGACAGCGACCGTTGCTTTTTGCGACCAACTATCCGATGAAGAATCCCGGGGAAGGGTTACAGTCAACGTTCAAGGTAAAGATACAGAAGGGAGACGAGGTGAGGTTAAGATATAATGTAGTCAGAGCTCCAATGGGATGGACGGGTCACCTAGGCAGTACATTCTCAGCCCTATCCTCGGGTCTTGTCGTCATCATGTTAAGGTTGGCTAGGTTACCCTTTCCGGTAAGTGCCTCGGCTTTACATCCCTGCCGCACGGGACTTTGGATGTCTCAACCAAATCCTGAGGGATTCACGTTGAGATCTTGGCTTCAATTCTCTATCATTGTCAAAAAAATTGATGGGAAAATGAGGCAGTCCGATCAGACCGGAGTGACACGAGCAGAGTCAGGCCAGCGGCCCGCCGGCGGGACATGGACTCCGGTTCTTGTACAGTAGGCCGATCGGTCTCCAACTTCGGAGCTGAGATCGGGGGTGTCAGCACCTTAATCTGGCAGCATATGTTGTAAAATGGAACCCATCGTATTGGTGATTAAGTCATGAGCCCGCTGTGAGTCCTCGTCAGACATTGCCATGTATCATTAACGTTGCTCAATACAATTCTGAGGTTAGACCCTATGTAGTAACCGTAGTGAACAGCAGTGCCCCAGATTTCAGGGGTTCCTCAATGGACGTCGCTTCTCGTGTCAGTCGACTCGGTTGAAATGAAGTTCAATTGGTGGCAACGACAGTGGGCCGGGCATACTGCATGACGACAACGGTGGCACGTTGGGCAGGACATATACGGATGGCGCGCCATCTCGCATTTAACATGAAGGAACAAACAGATCTGCCGAGCAGGGGTTGAGAGCTGAGAGTATAGAGACCGAGGTGTATGCTCGGATTTTTTCTTTCACAACACGTTGACAACACGTTGAGAGCATATGGTTTGGCCGCGAATGGCAAGCGTGAACAAACATAGGACCCATCTGGTGTTACCGAAGCTGGATGGCGCAGTGGCGAGGCAGGACTTTTGTAAACTCGAGAAGCTATCTACCTGAGATGAACAGATGCTGTTTCGACCCGATTACATTTGCTTGAGCCGACTTCCGATAGCATGTGCGTGGTCTGAGACTCTTTGCGTTTGTTCAATAAGCTAGCCGACTCCCGAGTAACGTCTGGTGATACTGGTACCTGAATGGCATACCTGGCAAATGCTGCAGGTATCCGCCTAGTGTAATCAAAGCAGTCTGAATGAGACGGAATATCGAAACCCTAGCTGAACTTGATGAATTCCCATTGTTTCAATCAGATACTTAAACCATATTGCTCCCAATTCCTATGCCCGACCATAAGCAAGATGTGCTCCAAGGGGGATCGCGGATGACCCTCACAATAACACAACCACGATGAGCTAGGCTCTAGTTTATGGAAAGTATTCAAGTCCGAAGATTACTGAGCTAGAATCAGCTTCTGTCTTGAAGTAATGTGACATTCGTAAATATGGGTCGATAGGAAGTTGCCAAGGTCGTTTGTATTAATACGTAAGGGAATGTAAGCCGCAGATGAGATATAAATGAAATCTACACCAACGGACCGAATAGCTTACCTATGGGCAGCGAGAGTGAATGAAATCGGGGACTCGTTGCGGATCTCGGCTATGAGCCATGAGCCATGAGCTTCTTAGGTGATTCCGTCGTCGTTTGTAAGGTTTCAAAGCCAATGGAAGTATCAATGATATGGGCGGGAACTTCGCAAATGCCTTACGAGTCAGTGGCAAACTGCAACTTCCTCAACGGGAGGCCAGGATATGAAAGGAAGGTACGCTGTTTCCGTGTGGATCTAATCCTTCCAAGATGGACGTGGCATCCCGAGCAAACGATCCAAGGCAAGCGGTACTTGCCCTTCCCGTCATCCACGATGGCAACCACTTCATGTACCTCCTTCCAGCTTCTAGCAGTCACAGCCATACACACGCTTTCCTAATGTTACAATTCGTCCAAAGGGAAGTAACGCAGACGGGACCAGCCGAGGTGGGAAGCACATTCGTGTTTGCTGCGCCTTCCTGCCGTCACCGTCCACCCCGAACACACGTCCGAGGATTGTCCCCCTTTTCAAAAACCCTTCATCTTTCTCACCGTAGTCAGCTTTCCTCAGCCTTTCTCTCCGACACTTGACCAGCGTCCTCGTTCATCTTCAAAAAGAGACTCAAGCTGTAGCTCAACGGTCTCGTCCCTTCTCTTGTTCCATCCATCATTCCTTTCAACCACCCTCATTTTCCCATTCTCTCCGTAATTCAAAGACGCCATGAAGGTCGCCAATGTCCTCTCCTCTCTGTTGGGAGTTGGTCTCCTGTCCGCCGACGCCGTCTTGGCCAAGGACAGACGCCGTGTCGGTGTCGAGATCAAGAGCCCTCTCAAAGGCGTCAACTTCCAGCGCATCAAGGCCTTTCGTGAGGCTGCCCCTGATGAGGTCTCTGGCCGCACCCAGAAACTGAAACCATTCCATGGCAGAATCACCGGCCACAACGCCGCCACTGCCTTGGGCGCTGCCCAGCCTCGAGATCTCTCTTCCAGCTACCAGAACATCACAGCCTTGTCTCCTTGGGGTACTCAATATGCTGTCGAAGTTACCTGGGACGGCAAGCTCATCAACATGATCTTCGACACCGGCAGCAGCGACACCTGGGCCACCAGTTCCAATCTGACGTGTACCAACCTGTCAGGCACTGCTGTCTATTCCCCTGAATCTTGCGGCTTTGGACCGGACAAGATTAACGACTTCAAATATGGCCCCGTCGAGGATGTCCACTTCGCCTTGAGCTACGGTTCTGGCGAGCGAGTGTCCGGCCCCATGGGTTACAGTGACATCGAGGTGGCCGGCATCGTCGTCAAACAACAGCAGGTCGGCCTGGCCAACAAGACGTACTGGATGGGCAACAACTACACCAACGGTGTTCTCGGTCTTGCCTATCCCTCGATCACTAGTGCTTTCACTGGCGACATGAATGAGGATCGCCCTGCTTTCCAGGTTCCATACTCGCCCTTCTTTACCAGCATGGTTCAGCAAGGGCTCTCTTCAGATGCCTTCAGCGTTTCTCTCGTCCGCAATTCGTCTGGCGTAATTGGATGGGGTGGCCGCACTGGTCTGCCAATCACTGGCCCCACGGCCTACACCGATCTCATCATTGTGAGTTTTGACCAAAACAGGATGACATCTCAGTATGACTTACAATCTTGCAGACCAGCATCAACTCACAGCGTCCCGACGGCAGCTGGCAATACTCATACTACACCATCCTCGTCGATGGCTTGCGTTGGGGATCCACGAGCGACACCAAGAAGTACCTGTACATTGTCGACACTGGCACGACGCTTATGTACGTGCCTCCGCCTACAGCCGAGGCTATTGCCAGATCTTTCTCCCCCAGTGCCATCTACTTGTTCCAGTATGGCGGATACTTCGCCCCTTGTGATGCCATTGCTCCTAAGATAGCCGTCATCATCGAAGGCGCAAGCTTCTTCATCAACCCCGTGGATCTCATCTACCGCGGACTGGTGGACCCTCTCACGGGTTACTGCCAGATTGGTATTACTACCGGTGGCAAGGGTCCGTACATCCTGGGTTCAGTCTTCCTACACAATGTCGAAGCCTACTTTGACGTTGGTGCTGGTCAGGTTCGCTTCTACGGTCGCGAAACCTACGGTGCCACTCCTCAGCTCCCCGAGAAGTAGAAATGCAAGCAGCGGTTTGGTAGTTTCGAGGACACTTCATCAGGTCTTTTGTGATTCGGACTGAGACTACTTAATTTCATGTAGGCTGTTCAACAAGATTGGGGATGAATTTGCTGGGGTTGTTTTGGGGTCATGTTGGCCAAAGACATAGTAGCTTACACAGAGTTGTACTTGTACTGGTGAGATAGGGTTCAGTCTAATGAATGCCACTTGCCTCATACTTTCTTTGAATGCTCACTTGGAATCGTGTTGGTTAGGTAGCAACCTGGCCTCCTCGTCGGCGCCCGGGGCAGCCTGGTAAAGTGTGATAGCAGGTCAGAGACAGCAGCAGTTCCAGCGCAGGCGGTGTTTCCACAGTGGACGAGACTGAAACCAGTGCTCGGGTCGGGACTTATCGGAGTGGCGAGGAGGGCTTATCGAGTTCTAGAGTCCTTATCGATAACGCACCTCAGTGAGGTCACTGCGATGGCGCTCTCATTTCTGCCACTTGGTTCAACACTTCACGATCCAGGCCCCTCGGCAACACTTACTCACACCTCACCGACTTCCTTCCAAGCGATACCGACCTTGCTGCTGCTGCTGCTGCTTCGGAGGCCAGCCCTCTCCTTCTTTTCTCCTTTGCAGATTTCTTTTCAGGCCTCTTCCTGTATCTCTTGCACCACCTCTTCTTCGCCGTCAGGATCGTATCGTCTCAACCCCCATCGTTTGCGGTGTGCGGCGGTTACTCGGCAGTCGCTGTACCGATCTTTTGGAACCCCTCCGACATCCCCCGTGGTCGGCAACAATTCTGGGGAAAAGACTGGAATAGTGTTCTTCCGACCTGACCAGCCTGGAAAGCGACCTGGACGAAGGCATTCCCGAATTAACCAGCGAACAACCATAGCCCAGTTTCAAAGCAGCTCAGCCATCCACCATGGGTATCGGAGTGATCCCGGCGAATAGTGCCGATGAGAGCAAGAAGACACCTCGACGACAGCATACCTGGAGCTTCAGCAAGGTACGATATTACCGAATTTCTTAGTCTTCTTTTCTTTTTGATGTTCAAGAGCTTTGAGATTTTTTTTGGGGGGTCGTTGTTTTCCTGTGTTGTTTGCGCGGATTTCAGTAGTCTTGTTTACAGTGCAGCGCAATGCCATGCACCGGCTTTCTCATGGGCATCATCAAGTGGCTTTTTTCTCCCTCTTTGCCCAGTCGATGGCTTCCTGGCGGTGTGAATAATCACGCAGGGGTGTTGGTCAGCGATGGAGGACCCCTCCCCTAGCCTTTTTTTCCTTCTGGACTATTTGATACGATCTGGCAATCGTGCCGATTTGTTGGATCCGAGTCCCGGCCGGCTGGACCTGCTTGTTCGGAGCTGTGCTGGGCTGGGCTGCTGGGCTATGAGAGAAAAATGACCCCTGGAACAGTCGTTCAAGCCTAGGCTCCTATGCGGATAGAGGCGTTTCCCCCAGCAAGTGCGGCGGTGAAATTTCCCATGTTGCGTGGTCAGGAGACTTGTCCCGGGTGACCTTTTCCCCTGGCGGGTTTTCGTGGGGGTCAGATGTTAGTGGCCATTGGATTGCTCAATTGAGCCTCGAGAGCTTGGGAACCTAGATGACTATGATTCTGTTGCCTGCCAAGTGGTTGATGCAATGCGAATATGATTGTTGGGTCTTTGGCTCTCTATGGACTCTAGTGAATAGCCGCAGCCGGAGGTCGCCGAGCAGCAAACAGATGAGCAGTTGGAGTGAAAACGATTGGCAAAGTTGTCAAGACGTTGGCGGCACTAGAAAGGGCACTCTTATGAGCATTTGTGGTTGGAATGGGATGTTCGAGTGGACTGGAATTTGGGTTTCATTCTTCAGCATGAAGGGTCCTTCTTGTTTGCATCCTCGTCATCGCGAAAGGTAGTCTACCGAATTCCGGTAAACGTGGTATCATGGGGAGGCTCCGGCTATGTCTGGCAAGTCAAATCGATCAGTTCGGCGTGGTCTGATGTCCACCTCGGCTGTTCTCGGTGAGAGTTGCCCTCTTGGCTTTCGGGAGGGTGGTGAACCAAGAAAGCCGACTGGCGAACTGACACCCCAAGGCTCAAGCTGGGCGCGAGTAGGATGCGACATGTCCCGGTGAGCGCTGTGGATGCGGGGATGGTCCGCTACAGTTTGCGCTGAACTGCTGGAGCTTCAAGGCTGGAGCTTCTGCCCTCGACTCGAGCTGCCCCTCCAGAGGCCCAGTGGGCTAGGCTCCCTGACAAGGGGCACCGGGGAAAGGCGGGCAGAATGAGGGGCACCCGTATGGGGGGGATTGGAGTTCGACCCGGGGCATGGGGTCCAGTGATCCTCTATGATGGAGGGGCGGGCAGACCACGGACTAGAAGCCGCGCGAGGGGGAGACGGCGGCCTCTGCCGTTGCGCACAATGGAACGAATGACCTGCCCTGCATGCATACCCAGTTAGGTACATGCAGCTCAAGAGACACCTTATCCATCTTGTTGTGTCTGCTCAAGGTACCTTAGCTGGTGAAGCTGCTGGTGGTCTCAGTTGCGGACGGGCGAACGGGACGTCTTGAGGATGGGACTTTTCCTTTCCCTTCTATGCTTTTTGGCATTCTTGCTCCAATGACCTCGGGCTAGAGAACAAGTCCCATTCTACCTGACGCTCCGTATGGATAGTGCAGCCTTTCGTCCACTGTTCGGCATTAGGGACCCAGCACATGTCCACAAGGTACCTCCGGGAAGATGGGGTCACCAAGCAAGTAGTGCTGTTCTCATGGAAGTACCTTACCCTTACCTTACCTTGACTACGGATACCCTTCCGCACAAACAGCGATCCATCCCCCGGCAAGGCACATGTCGCATCAGTTCATCCAGTGGTGGACTTGATATCTGAACTGGGCAGACTGACCTGACGGATGAGCTGAGCCTGGTGTCTCTCCATCATGACCGTTGCCGTCGTTGCGCCCGCTGTTTGTTCTTTGAAGGTCTGAGTCTCATTAAGGTACCACCGAGTCCAGCGATTCCATACCTCTACTCTCAAGTACTTACCTCACTGCGAAAGAAGTAATGTACTTGCTGCTCTCGGCTCTATGCTGGCAGCCAAGTTGATTCCAAGCAGCTTCCATTGCCTACCAAGTACCTTTGGTATTCTTGTTCCTCGGGATATCCTCTCGGCAGCCCTTGTCCTATTAGGTTCCCCCTCCTCGTTTACCTATGTTTTACGTACCTTTCTCTCGATCCCCTTCACACTTTCACAGACTTACGCACGCCGCCCATCCACTCATTACTCCATGCCCTCCACCCTCACCTTTCACCTCACCTAACATCAGGTCACTCTCTTCTCCTCACTACATCATCGTTCCCCAAACCCTGTGCAACCTCAACTGTGCTGTTTCTGCATCTCCTTACACCTACACATACCCATACCTCTACCTACCCTTACATACATACCTTGCCTTTGCCTGCAAACGGAATTCTTCAGCAAACAACGTTTCGAATCACAGCCGTTGGCCCAGTCTCCTCCCTAGTCCCTACACTTTGCCAGTATCGTTATCAAAGAAGTCAAAGAGACAAGGACCCCCTCCTTCTTCTCCTACACTTCTTTCAGCAGTTCCATGTCGTCCGGCTCAGAGTGACCCTTAACCCCCGTCATCCCCGTCACCCCCGTCCCAAAGTCACCGCACCCGCCCCGAGAGTCACGCCCGAGGGGTCCCGCCTATTTGGGCGTAGAGCTACTGCCACGAGCTGGAAGCATCACGCGAGCTGCCTTCCTCCACGCTCTCTCTTTCCACGCCACTCAATTCATCTCCAGCTTCCTTCTCATGCCTACGCGTTTTCAGCTTCTACAACATCATTTTCCTTCCGTCTCGTCATAACAACTTCCGCTTGGACAACTACCAAAAAGAGAGAGGGAACGAGAGAAAGCACAGCGTCAAGATGCCGGCCAAGACTAACGGTATAGGCATTCAGGTGGAGGATACCAAGATATGCGTCGTCATGGTTGGTCTGCCCGCTCGGGGCAAGAGCTTCATCGCTCAGAAAGGTGAGTAAATATTCTAGCTGCGTATTTCTCCAGAGAATATTCAGCAAACGACGCCGCTACCACTTTGGCGCATTTTCACAGCGTTGATATCACGATTATTTGACACTGACGTGATTGGCTCAGCGCAACGCTATCTGGGTTGGCTCTCCATCAAGGCAAAGACCTTCAACGTCGGCAGCTACCGCCGCCAGGAGGATGCGCACCCCTCGGCCGACTTCTTTGACTTCTACAATACCGAGGGCGAGCGCAGACGTCGCGCCGCGGCCGAGAAGGCCATCGAGGATATGCTGGCCTGGTTCCGCCAGGGTGGTGTAATTGGCATCCTTGATGCCACCAACTCGACCAAGGAGCGCCGCAAGTGGGTTCTCGACATCTGCACCAAGGAGGGCATCGAGGTCCTCTTCGTCGAGAGCAAGTGCGACAACGAGAACCTCATCATGGCCAACATCCGCGATGTCAAGACTACCTCGCCCGACTACCAGGGACAGGACCCCGAGGAGGCTGCGCTTGACTTCCGCAACCGCATTCGCAACTACGAGAAGGTCTACAAGACGCTTGACGAGGACGGTGATGAGAACGAGTACACCTACCTCAAGATCATGGATGTCGGCAAGCAGGTTATCATCAACCGCATTCAGGACTACCTTCAGAGTCGCGTTGTCTACTACCTCATGAACTTGCACATTCGCCCTCGCTCCATCTGGCTCTCTAGAGTATGTATCACTAACTTTGCGCCGTTGAGTCTTGGCTAATGGGGAACAGCACGGAGAGTCCATGTACAACTTGGATGGCCGCATTGGCGGCGACACTACGCTCTCTCCCCGTGGTGAGCAGTATGCGCGCAAGCTTCCTGAGCTCGTCCGCGATTCAGTTGGTGTAAGTCATTCCAAAGGAAGTATCTTTCTGTTCAGGTTGCTGACCAACCCACAGGACGACCGTCCCCTGACCGTCTGGACCTCGACTCTCAAGCGCACCATCGCTACCGCTCGCTTCCTCCCCCCTAACTACAACCAGTTGCAGTGGAAGGCTCTCGACGAGCTCGACTCCGGCGTCTGCGACGGCCTCACCTACCAGGAAATCAAGGACCGTTTCCCGGAGGATTTCGCCGCCCGTGACGAGGACAAGTACAACTACCGCTACCGCGGCGGTGAGTCGTACCGCGACGTCGTCATCCGTCTCGAGCCCATCATCATGGAGCTCGAGCGCAGCGAGGACATTCTCATCGTCACCCACCAGGCCGTGCTGCGCTGCATCTACGCCTACTTCATGAACAAGAGCCAGGCCGACAGCCCCTGGATGAACGTGCCCCTGCACACCCTCATCAAGCTCACCCCGCGCGCCTACGGAACCGAGGAGGTGCGCTACGAGGCTAACATCCCCGCGGTCAGCACCTGGCGCGGCAAGGGTTCCACGGCCAAGCACGAGAACCCGATTGCGGAGTGTACGTGAAAAGAGTTCTTGAAATTGGTTTGTGGTCCAAGGTTGACTGAAGGATTGGAACAGGAACTTGAGGGAAACGGACGCAGGCGTATCTGTCTTGTGGTCACAATCTCTGTGACTGGGACAATTCGAGATCGATTTGAGACCTGCGCACGCAAAGGATTTCCTTTTTTCTCTTGACGACGACGACGTTTTCAGACTCCACTTTTCGGCATATTCCACTCGGTTCACGATGGCGTTTAAGGACAACACGGAGAGAAAGAAAAGATGACCTATTACAGGGACGGCGGCAAAAAAACGCGGAGAGTGGTGGCATGACGCGTCGGAGGGAACCCGACACCCATTCTCGATGGAACAAATTACCTTGCTTTTTTACTGGACCAGACGAACGTCAACACGGCGACCGCATCACCCTGTCTACACTTCTCACTCAGAGGTGGGCTCCCACGCTTTCAGAGTCTTGCGGTTGCTGTTGCGATGCATCTGCCGTCCGGTATCACAATTACTTTGCACTTGCTCAAGATCCTACAACTACTCTAGGACAAATGTTTTCAAGGTTCGACAATTCACATCCAAATGAAAGGGAACGAAAGGGGAGGGGATAAAAATTGCATCGATCGGACGGGGGGTTACGCAGGCGGTTTGAGTGGTTGCGGACACCGGCATAGAGGTTCGGGTTGGACCAAGGACCAAGGACCGTTTGACATCCGTCTGGGTGTGACGAGGGACTGGACGGTGGAAATTTTCCCTGGCCGGTCTTCTCTACATATTCCCTTTAGTTTCCCAGTTTCATAGCTTCATGATGAATGTACCTACGTTAGGTACCAATTACGTTCTCGTTCGGTTCCGTGACTGACATCAGAACTGCTGTGTTCTTGTTCCCACCGAGGTTGGTAATTGAGCATTTTTGAAGATGACGGCGATCGAGATGGTTTGTGCAACTGTCCCCGTCCAGTTGCGTACAACGAGCCCCATAGGAGCTGGTTGGTACTTTCCAAGCCGACCTTACTAACTATATGTCGAGCATCTCGACAAGCATGAGATCTCGTTCCCGGTGGTCTCAAGCTGTGATCCTTGGGGATGGCCTGTATTCCCAGAATTACTCGGTGATGTGTACGCTGCAGTGACCTTAAGAAAACAAATAGCCAAACAGAACGCACAAGCATCTCGTCATCGAGAAAACCCGAGGTTCTTGTGGGTCATACGTTGAAAATGATCGTTCGAGGGTGGCTTCTACCGTGGTGGCCTCGATCACAAACTGAAAAGCTTGGATTCAATTTCAAGCTCTGCTCTAGAGCATAAAAGCCAGAGACGTCTGCATATGTTCAAGACGATGGAGGCGTTCATGAGGCCCGCCTTTCCATGAGTTCAGCACCCGGTACGTACCCTTTGCCCCGCATCGCATTCCACTCGGGGTGGATTAACCGCCTCCGTTATCAACCCAGACTTTTCAGACCGATAAGAAAAAAAATTCCCAGGCGGGAGAGGGTCGACACTTTTGGTAGCAGCTTGAGAGAAGTCCCTTCTGGCCGCCTTCACTGCACGGTTTTCTACAACGCAATTTTTGCATTGCAAAGAACCGCCACAAAAACCACACAACATGGACGCCGCCACGAGCAAGAAGAGAAAGTCACGCGACTCCAATGGCGTGAAGGTCTCTAGCAAAAAGCGAGCCGCCGAGGCAGAGATCCCCGCCGCCACGACGACCGCAGAGGCCCCCGCGAAGAAGTCCAAGAAGGTGAAGCGCAGCAAGCAGCCCGAGGCCGAGCCGGAATCCGACAATGAGGCGGTGGAGGAGCAAGTCGAGGCCGGCAGCGACGCCGAAGATGTCGAGAACGAGGAGGAGACGGCCGCCGCCAACTTCAAGACGGCACAAGACGACGAAGACGAGGGCGACGGCTCCGACCTCGACGACGACGTTCACGCGCCCGCAAAGGACACCGCCGACGGCGAAAACGACATCCCCAACGCGCAGCAGCTCTCCCTCCCGCCCGCCGCCGGCGCCGAGGCCCACGACTTTGCCGAGCTCAACCTCTCCGAGAAGACGATGAAGGCCATTGGCGACATGGGCTTCACCAAGATGACGGAGATCCAGAGGCGGGGTATCCCCCCCTTGCTGAGCGGCAAGGACGTCCTGGGCGCGGCCAAGACGGGTTCCGGAAAGACGCTCGCGTTCCTCATCCCCGCCGTCGAGATGCTCAGCGCCCTGCGCTTCAAGCCGCGCAACGGCACCGGCGTCATCGTCGTCTCGCCCACTCGCGAGCTGGCGCTGCAGATTTTCGGCGTCGCGCGCGAGCTGATGGCGCACCACTCCCAAACGTACGGCATCGTCATCGGCGGCGCCAACCGTCGCGCCGAGGCGGACAAGTTGCAAAAGGGTGTCAATTTGCTGATTGCCACGCCCGGCCGCCTGCTGGATCACCTACAAAACACCCCCTTTGTCTTCAAGAACCTCAAGTCCCTCATCATCGATGAGGCCGACCGGATATTGGAAATCGGTTTCGAGGACGAGATGCGGCAGATTGTCAAGATCTTGCCAAAGAACGACCGCCAGACGATGCTCTTCTCCGCGACGCAGACGACAAAGGTCGAGGACCTGGCGCGCATTTCGCTGCGCCCGGGACCGCTGTATGTGAATGTCGACGAGAAGCAGGAGCACAGCACCGTCGCGAACTTGGAGCAGGGATACGTGCTCTGCGACGCGGATAAGCGGTTCCTGCTGCTGTTCTCGTTCCTGAAGCGCAACCTGAAGAAGAAGGTTATCGTCTTTTTCAGCAGTTGTAACTCTGTAAAGTACCACGCCGAGCTGCTCAACTATATCGATTTGCCGGTGCTGGACCTGCACGGCAAGCAGAAGCAGCAGAAGCGGACGAATACGTTTTTCGAGTTTTGCAATGCCAAGCAGGGTACGCTCATCTGTACCGACGTTGCCGCTCGTGGTTTGGATGTAAGTCGCACTCAATCACGCTCTCTGATCAAACTTGTAGACGGACAGTTTGCTAACAGAACTCTTTAGATCCCCGCAGTAGACTGGATCGTCCAGGTCGACCCCCCAGATGACCCGCGCGACTACATCCACCGCGTCGGCCGAACCGCCCGCGGCTCCAACAGCAAGGGCCGCTCCCTCATGTTCCTCCAGCCCAGCGAGGTCGGCTTCCTGACGCACCTGAAGGAGGCCCGCGTGCCCGTGGTGGAGTTCGACTTCCCCGCCAACAAGGTCGCCAACATCCAGTCCCTGCTCGAGAAGCTCATCAACCAGAACTACTACCTCAACAAGAGCGCCAAGGACGGCTACCGGTCCTACCTGCACGCCTACGCGTCGCACTCGCTGCGCACCGTGTTTGATGTGAATAAGCTGGACCTGGCCAAGGTTGCAAAGAGCTTTGGGTTCTCGACGCCGCCGAGGGTGGATATCACTGTTGGCGCGAGCATGAGTCGGGATAAGAAGACGCAGGGGAGGAGGGCGTATGGAAGTCAGCCTAGGAACCAGCAGAGTGGCACCGGTGGGTTTTACAAGAAGCGGTGAGGGGTGTCAGTGGATGATGAAGAAGAAGAAGAAGAAAAGGGAGGGAAGAGAGGTTCTTGTTATTGCTGAGATGGCACGGTTCCTGTGAGAATAGATTTTGGTCAGCACGGCGTCGCGTTCATCAAAAACCATGATGGTCAAAAAATGGTAATTGGGACTTTGGTTTGTTTTATAAGATTCTGGGACTGCTTATGATATGTGATTGTGAAGTAAAGACTCGATGGCCTGTAACAAGGGGGAAAGAGCATCGCCTCTCATTGTCCGCTGCTGACGTATTCTCAATCCAGTCTGAAGAACCCAGACATATCCAAAGGATTTGTCGAGCTCGATGTCTACCGGGACGGCAAGAAACATCCATCTTTCAGAATGAGGCCAGCAAGTTGAGGCCGGCTTGGTCTACTGAGCCCGTCAGTCGGATGGCCGTGGCCAGGGAGCCCGGGATCTGATGCATTGTGAATATACAGAAGAGCTCACCAGAATACTCTATTGAATCTGTTCTTCCACACCGGCTATGGGCCTCAGACCGGGCTCCTCCTGCTTCGCTCACCCCGTCTCCGGGCCACGCAATTCCCCATATCTACACCATCCATACGAGAGTTCGAATCAACCACATTACCGACCCATCCCATCCCATATCTGTTTTCCTCCCACCCAGCGTGCCTTCCTTTCTTGAGAGAGTTTCTTCCAACTCTCTTTTTCTTTTTCTTCTCTGGACCACTACTCGATTATTCTTTCTGCTCCATCCATATATCACCAAGAAGTCGTACGTCTTTTGAGCAAAAAGGGAGATTAACGGCAGGTCGCATACAAGCTTCGCCCTTCCAATCAACAACAAACGAATCACCAGACACATTTTCCGTCTACTTTCTCACCACAGTATCGAGAACCAAAGTCAGCTTTGAGCAAATACCACATCTCGGAGTATCACAGTCAAAAGACAGCTGAAGATTTTACTCGATACCCAAAGAAACGAGACAATACACCAGAGATCACCTCGATCCACAGCCACTCCGATCTCTACTTCCTGCCCCCTTCTTTTAGGACGAACTCTTTGTAAATCAGACATTCAAGTCAGATATCACAGAAAACACCCTCATAGCGATTAAGGGACTGCTAGGAACTCACTCAACCCTCTACAAACAATACCCATCTCAATCCAACAACTCAACCCCCATCATTCACAAAGAATCAACTCCAAGCAACCTCAAATCACCCAAACCACGCCCAAGAACAACCAAGATGTGCACCTACACCTACACCCTGCACACGGCCTGCATGCACAAGCAGTACCAGAACATGATGGAATGCGTCCGCACCCGCACCGGCGACAGCACCACCCGATTCGGCACCTACAGGACCCTCCACGGCGAGCTCACCCTCAACAGGCCCGTCCACCTGCCCGAGGAGGAGCCCTTTGACATTCCGCTCCGGGAGTGTCGCGCTCGGCCCCGGTTCGCTACCCGCCCTGTGTCTGGGCTTTGTGTTGCTTGTAAGAGGGCAGAGAAAGAGAAGCGGGCTGCTGAGGCTTTGAGTAAGTTTTTATTCTTGCTTTACTGTTTATCTTTGATTGTTTTTCTTCTTTTTTATCAAAGATGCCTATCTCGATCTTGGTCCAGCGATACTGCCTTGCCTAGAAGTCTATGCACAGAGAACATTTTATGATTCAGTATTGTTCGAGGTTATATCCGGTGCTACATCTACACCGTGAACAGATCCCTGTTATTCACCATTCTTCTCAATACGCATATACCATGCGGCGTACTCGCTTGGAGATGATGACTGACTAAGGCTGGTGATATAGAAGCTGAGCGATTAGCGGGGGTTGCTGACATGCCGGCGGGTGTGAGAAACAGCATCATGGGGTTGGAGACGCTGGTTGCTGCCACCAAGAGGATGGATCTGGAGGATTGAGGGCTATGATACATAGCCGATCACCTCAGCTCATCCTCTTAGGGGCAGCAACTGGTGATAGAGATTGGAGAAGTGGGTTATAAGGGCGTTCATTAAGGAGAGCAAGGGAAAGTGTTTTTCGGGGCCGTTGGCATGGACTTTAGGAATGATACCCCCCAGATGGAATGATGCGTAACGACATCAATTGAGATTTTCTGGTCTTGATGAATATGGTTCCAGGTCCACGTCAATGTTGAAACGATGTAGAGATGGATGGTGATGGTGATGTTAATGATGGATGTTGGACGGTGGAGGCCGGCGCCGAAGTGACACGGACGCGTGGGGCAACCTACCTTGGACGGGGAAGGGGTCAGCGAGTTGGCGGCGGGCAGGAACTGTGGGGGAAAGAGCACCGAGGGGAGGGGGATCGGCGGGTCCATGCTTTCTTTTTCTTCTTCGAGGTTGGCACCACCGTCTGACGGTTCAGGGTCGGTGGCTTGAACTTGGGGAATGCGTCAGCCACTGATTTCTTCTAGACTCGACCTCCCGTCTCCAGAGACAAATTGAAGACTGGCAGACTTCTCGATTGATGTGTGTGTCTGATTGGATGTGTTTGATTGCTCCCCCCAGAACCGATTGAGCTGATTCAAAAGAGGGGTCTTGTCTGCCGCCGTCGTACTACAGAAACGACACATGACGCTCTGGGCGCTAATTGGCGAGCCATGTGCTACTTGGATCGTCTGGCGTCTGTCAGATTTGTTCTGGATCCCGGTCTACGTACCACTTTCACCTTCCACGCCTACCAAAGGTACCTGGGTACGGACTGTCAGAGGTGTTTAATGCTACTGTCTTTGTACCTAGGTAGAGTAAGACGCATAATGCAGGATTCAGCCAGACTTTCAAGGGGAACGCCAGCCACCAGACATATCAACAACAGGTTCGTCCCGTTGTTGGAGTATTCATGCGCAGATCGATGCAATCATAAGCTGGGCAAGACGATATCAGGGGTCCAAGAAAGCGAGTGTGACGGTGCCAGCCAAAACTCAATTGCTTCACTTCTGATGCTCTGACATGAATACCTTCGTTACCTTGCCAAGGTACGAATAGAGGTACCCTGACCTGACTGCCCCCCCTTATCCACCTGCCTTGAGTCCTTACCCCATGCACCTCGCACCCACGAAGAGAAAGTACCCCGGCCTCAGGTGACAGTGATGGATCCCAATCCTTCCAACATGTTGGATTGCGCCAGCACCAACAGGTATAGGTGCAGATGCGGTTGCAGATTGCAGACACCCAACGACGCGCACTCACACCCTTTTTGCCTCTTACAGCCCACCTCAGAACCTACCTTACATAGTGTGTGTGTACCTACGCAGTACGGAGTACGAATGCGCCTTTAAGCCTTGCAGCATTTGCTGAGCCCATTCCCATTCCCATCCATCATTCCATCCCGTCCCCCATCTTTCCTGGCTCAGGTCCTCCCC
This sequence comes from Colletotrichum abscissum, assembly GCF_030869225.1. NCBI lineage: Eukaryota > Fungi > Ascomycota > Sordariomycetes > Glomerellales > Glomerellaceae > Colletotrichum > Colletotrichum abscissum. Next base: position 682,128 of record NW_026850154.1, read on the forward strand.
GCTTGGCCCCGTCGCAATCCACCAATACATCATACCTGGGCAGGCACCTCACCTCGCAATCCCACGTTTCTACCTATCTCCGTGCGCGCCCGCCCCCATAACTCCAGCCGCAGCCAATTACTACCTTACCTACTGCTACCACTTACCTCACTACTCCCACCACCACCACCACTACTACTACGGCTACATCCTCACAGCATCACCACCCGAGCGAGCTCACATACCCGACCGCTCGTATATCCTTCCCTTTATAGCATCGCATCGTCCTTTTCCCCCATTGCATTGTTTCTTCTTTCTTGCATGCGTAATCCGTAATCGATCCTAACCCCCGCGCTACCGCTCGAAAATGGCCAAGAAAGCGCGCCAGAGGGTCAGCTATGGTATGTCTGTCGTGTGCATCTTCTGTCCGTGCCGCTTTGCTCTGCTGTTGGTGCTCGTGTGCCCGCTGCGCTTCCGTCGCATGTTGGCTGAGGCCGGCGACCGCACCCCCGCACGTCCGCCGGGACGAGCACCTGGAGTCTTGACTTTGATCGCGAGAGTCGGAACTGTCCGCAGCGTTCCCGAGAATGTCAATGGCCTCGCTTGCTAACCACACATGGTCAAACAGTCCTCGAGCTCCCAGCTGGTTCGCAAGGCGGCGGCCACAGGCTAGGCGTCAATGGCCTCGCCGTCGACAAGGACAATGGTATTCTGTAAGATCCCGCGATCCACGATGCAAACCGTTGCCCTCCTGCTATCACTTACTACAACTCCTCTTCCCTGCGCCGCTACCCGCTGACACACTGCTGCGCTTGCAAACAGATACTCGGGAGCCCGCGATGGCTACATTTGCGCATGGGACCTCAACCTCAACCTCCAGACCGGCGGCAGCGTACCACCCCCCGAGACCAAGACCAAGACCACCTTCCGCTCCCAGACCCAGGCGCACATGGCATGGATCAACGACATTGTCCTCGCTAACAACAACTCCGCCGTCGTCACCGCCTCCAACGACCTGACGGTCAAAGTCTGGCGCCCACACTCCGAGACGAACGATATTGCCGCGACCATTGGAGGACACGCCGACTATGTCAAGTGCGTTGCTACACCCCCTGGCGGCTCCGTCAACTGGGTCGCCTCGGGCGGCTTCGATCGCAAAATATACCTGTGGGACTTGAACGGAGGAGGCAAGACCCTCGAGATCGACACTCAGGGCGACGAGGTTGCGGAGAAGGGCTCCATTTATGCCTTGAGCGTCGGTCACAGCATCATGGCCAACGGTGGCCCCGAGTCGGTTGTGCGCTTATGGGATCCGCGTTCCGGCAAGAGAGTGACCAAGTTCGTCGGCCACACGGATAATGTACGCGGCGTCCTGCTCAACGAGGCCGGCGACAAGGTGCTTACGGCCAGTTCCGACCACACGATCAAGCTCTGGAGTGTCACAGCTGGACGCTGTATGTACACATTCACCATGCACGAAGACAGCGTCTGGTCGCTCTTCTCGGATGACCCTGAGCTGGGCACCTTTTACAGCAGTGACAGGTCTGGTTTCGTCGTGAAGACGGACGTCCGCGGCAACCTCGAAGACCTTGACGACGGAATCTCTGTCGCGGTCGCCCACGAGTCTCATTCAATCAGCAAGGTTGTGGCGGCAGGCGATTACATCTGGACGGCAACCAACACTTCGTCGATCAACCGGTGGTCCAATATCGACACAGGCCCCGACTTACAGCTTCCCGAGGCTTTCCAACGCCAGCGGGCTGCGTCCACAGCTTCGAGAACCAGACAGCCCTCGAGTCCTCCACCTGCGAACCCCCCAAAGAAGGAAATCTCACCAAGATCCATCTTGCGCATCTCCAACACGGCAACATTCCCAGTACAAGCCGCTCCTGGCCCAGAATCTCCACCGGCAGTTGGAAATCATGTGCCGCACGGGACCGAGCCTATCAACCAGAACCCGGAGGAGACCATTGAGGGCCAGTTCGGTTTGGTCAAGCACAGGCTCTTGAACGACAGGAGGAGAGTTCTGACGCTCGATACGGCCGGTGACGTTCTCATGTGGGATCTCATCAAGGTATGTTGGCTGCTTGTGTGGCTCGAGGATGAATCACTAACTCTCGTAGTGCAAACCAATCCAAAAGTTTGCAAAAAAGCACCTAGAAGACGTTGAGATTGAAGTCAACACCACAGAAGCTGTAGCTCCGTGGTGCTCCATCGACATCAGCTCCGGAAGTCTTACTGTAGTTCTGGAACCGTTCAACTGCTTCGATGCAGAGATGTATGCGGATGACCTGGAGTTGGAGGAGCCAGTAGAGTTCCGAGAGGACCAGAGAAGTAAGAGCTTCGGGAGACTAAGAATGACCATATGCTAACCGACTCCTAGTCAATCTCGGCAAATGGATCCTTCGCTACCTGTTTGCTGGCTTGATCGATGAGGAAATCAAACGCGATGAAGCGTACCGTGCCACGCTCAACGAAGCCGTCGAACGGAGACTACAAGCAAGCCGCGCAAACCCTCCCTCGTCAATAGCGATTCCTACCGACAACGCGTGGGATGAGAGTTCGGGAATGACACCACGTGCGAATGGCTCTCATTACCCCATGACACCTGGCATGGCTATTGGTCTCGCTACACCGGGGGCTTCTGGCCGCCTTCACGACGTGCCAGAAGGAGCAGCCACTCCATCTAGTCCCCTTGACAACAAATCGTCTCAGTTCAGTCGGCCGTCAACCGAGCGAGAAGACTACTTCACAAGTGCCATTGGGCCGATCGAAGGCGCTTCGAAGCCTACCGCAGCACCCGCAACGCCTGCCGAGCAAACGGCAGCTCCCGATGCCAAGACCCCAGCAGACGCAGGCAAAGACAAGGAGAAGGAGAAGGACAAGGAAAAGGACAAGGACAAGGATGCAACCAATGGAAAGTCGCCCAGCACAGCGTTCGGCAAGAAGTTCCGCATGGGCATGGGCATGTCTTTTGGTAGCAAGAAGAGTGGACGATCGGCGTCGACTACTGCGCCGGAGAAGCCAGCTGTGGTGGACGAGAAGGCTGAAGAATCCGAGGCATCATCAACCCACGAGAAGGAGGTTGATGACAGTTTCCTGGGCGCCATCCAGAAGATTCGCAATGATTACGACAAGTCACTGACTGAGAATCCCGAGAAGCTCATCGAGACAAAGGTTACGCCAAGCTTGGCAAACGACACACCAGTGCTCAAACTGCCTCCTGGTACAAAGGTTGTCCTTCAAGAAGAGACGACTGGTGGAAGTGCCAACATCTATCAGGGTACTGTTGAGACAGTCGGCCAGGGGGCGGATATCATTGAGCAATGCGGCCCCATGTGGTTGGGCGAGGTGCTGCTCCAGAATCAGATCCCTATCAAGGAGCCTGTTAAGGTCTCATTCGTCCTTCAGCCATGGCAGAACAGCTTGCCTGACATTGCAACAACGGATGGCAACAATCGCCTAAACGCCAATAGGATGCTACGCGTTAAGAAAATTTTGGCCTACGTTGCGGAACGCATCGATCCCCAGCCAGAGAACCCAGAACCGGATGCTCTCCTGCCTCATGAGTACTTGGAGCTGTATTGCAACGAACAGGTAAGTGCCCCATGCATGCGCCCTGCTCGATCTCTGCTAACCTGGCTTAGTTACTACCCATCACAATGACCCTTGCAACCCTACGAGCTCACATCTGGAAGGGTGGCAATGACGTTCAGCTTCACTACAAGGCAAATGGGCGCAAGGAAATCAAGGAGATTAAGGAGGCTCCCAAGGCGGAACCCGAGCCTGCAGCGGTAGCACCGTCAGCAGCGGAATCTGACCCTGCACCATCGACAGGCACCGCAACGCCTCCAACGACAGGATAGTCTCTGTCTCGAGTGGTAGGGTGGTGGCAAGGGAGACCACATTTCCAAGTGAGCTTGCAAAAGATGCAGCTGCCGCAAAGCTTCAAAACCATGAGTGTGGTAAAGAAAGCCGACCAAGCGCAGTACATGCAACGTGCGCCATCTGAACTCACTCCGCCCCGATCATGGGGGACATCTACGGCTGCCTCGGCTTCGCGATAGTCTCGAGTGGTGGACAGGGTGCGGCCGACCAGGGAGTGCCACTGGCATAGAGATGGCACATGGACCACAAAGTACAAGTGGGCATTTTCGTCACGAGAGTTGCATGTTGCTGTACGACGTGAGTCAAATGGCCATGGCCTGTGATGTCTAGTCAGTACGGGTATAATGGCGTTTTTCAGTAATGTACATAGCGGAAAAGTTGTCAAGTCGCAGGCAGCCCTTCTGGCTGCGTGCTCGAAGCGTATGTTTATACAGCAGGAGGGCAAGTTGAGGGCCCCCAAATACAGAAATTCTTTTTCCCTTTTCGCATGGCCGGTTTCGCCGTCTACCCAGCGCATTACACGTCGCGCGCCTCTATGCTTGTTTGCGCACAACCACGTCCCATCACACACCCATAAACTCTTGGAAAGATATTATTATATGACGGCGCCAGTCAAGGTGTTTGACGCAAACTGATAACTGCCGAGGAAGATGGACCCCCCAATGCTGATCCACATGACCCTCGGCCCGATACCCGCAAAGAAGGGCCGGATCCCGTGCTCCTTGTAGATCGTCCTCAGGATATCGCCAATCTTTTCCTTCTGCTGGCTCAGCATCACCCTCGTCTTGAGCACGTCGAGCGGGGTCGTGATCCCGGCCGCCGCGGCGCCGGCCACGCTGCCGTACAGCGCGCTCTCGACGGCGCTGACCTCGTACTGCGTTTGTCGGCGGGTGTTGGCCCCCGTGGCCGGGTCGATGTCGAGCTTGTAGTTCTTGGCCTGTTTGCGCTCGCGGCCCCAGCGCTTGAGGCGTTCCCAGAGGGGGAACTGGATTATGGTGAAGGGTACCTCGCGGAGGACGGTGATGGACCAGCCGCGGTAGAGCTCGCGCCAGACGGCGGAGAGGCCGTTGCGTCCGGTCGGGGAGGAGTACTGGGAGAGGATGGAGCGGAAGGCGAGGAGGGAGGAGCCGCCGTGCTGGCCTGCTTGGGCGCGCTGTTTTACGACCTCGGTGGGGACGCGGATTGCGCAGGCGGCGATTTCGCCTAGGGAGGCGGCGAGCATGTGGGTTGCCGGGTCGATCCAGGCTGGTTTGGTCGCCGACGCTTCCCCTGTTGGCGATGAGGATCCTGAGAGCGCGAGGAGGCGGGAGTGTATGAAGGATTTGGAACCCTCGTAGGTGCAGAAGAAGAAGGCGGCGCCGGGGGCGGAGCCGACGACGGCGGAGCCGATGCCGCGGTAGATTCCGGTGAAGCCGCCGGAGGGGAAGAAGCCGGCCGAGGACTGGAGGCGGGTTTTGAGGGTGTCGAGGGGGAAGAGGGTTAGGTCTACTGTTGTGCCTGCTATTCCGCCTGCTAGGAGGGCTGTTGTGAAGGAGGGGGGTTGGTTGTTGGTGGACATGGTTCCGGTTTTGGTGGGTTGCGGGAGGTGGTTTGTGTGAGGAAGTAGATCCGTAGAGATTCTTGCTTCTTCTTTTCTCTCTTAATGCCTTCGATGAGGTATGGCTCGGGGGGTGGTGGCAGCTTCGTGGGGTTCGAGATGTTTGTGTCGCGTGCTCGGGATTGCGCCGAGGATTAGGAAGTTGACGGATGTAAACCGAGGGCAACCGGATGAAAGTCAATTGACTTGGGTATACAAAAGAGTGAAAGGCCGAAAGAGAGGAGGGCCGAATGCTATGACGACGGAGAGTACATCTACATCAATTGAGAGGGACAGAACACTTGGAGTGAATGGCGGAGAAGATGAGATTGGTATCGTGAGGTATTAGATATCGGAGCTCAATCGGTCCCTGTACGTAACGCGACAGAAAAAAAAATGGGCAGGGGTCTTTGCGCTAGAGCTCCGACTCTCCGAGGTCTGCAATGCTCTCGCCCGCTCGGTGAGGTGGGTTATCAGCGAGCGCGGGGCCCGGGGGAGCTCTCTTGCCTTATCCTTATCGCTGCTCCTTGACACAACCAGCTTGGGAAATCTTTCCTCCGAAGAGCCCGAGCTCACATGTTCCGGTACATAGTGGGGGGCTTGCTCGGGTGAAAGCTCCATTTCTCTTATCCCGTCGTCACGTTGGAGACTGTCAACCGTTGATTCGTCAATTGCAACATCCTGGAAACCGAAACCCACGATAGCTTCATCGAACTCGAAACACAGCACAGAACAAAACCACAACAGCATAGAGGCAATGGAATGGCCCTCACCAACCCCCCGATCGCGACCGCAGCGGCGACCGCAACAGCAGCGGCGGCGGCGGCAGCCCGCCACCTCATCCTCCACCCGGTCCCGAAACCCATAACCTTTCTCGAATTCTTCGACGCCCTCCGCGCCGCCACCCCGCCGCGCTTCCCCCACGCCCGCACCGCCCAGCCGCGCCGCATCGGCCTCGCCGTGTCAGGCGGCGTCGACTCCATGGCCCTCGCCTACCTCTTTAACCAGCTGCGCGAGATCAACCCCCTCATGCGCGTCGTCGATAACCCGCTGGCAAAAATATCAGCCTACGTCATTGATCATGGCCTGCGCGAGGGGTCCCGCGAGGAGGCTCTGGCCGTCGTGAAGGAGTTGCGGAATTTCAAGCATATCCGGCCGCAGTGGGACACGGTGAATTGGAAAGCTGAGGGTGTCACGGGCGATCCGAATCTGTTGCCCAACGTCGAGAGCCTCGCGAGGAGGGTGCGGTACAGGCGGTTGGGCACGCTGTGTCTTGCGATGCACGTTGAGAGTATCTTTCTTGCGCATCATCAGGACGATCAGTACGAGACCGTGCTGATGAGGCTCCTCGCCGGCCACGGCAGCCGCGGGCTAAGAGGGATGCTTAAGGCCGGGAATATACCAGAGTGCTACGATATGCACGGCGTCTACGAGAGCGGACACGTCGACGACCAGATGATGCGCATGCCGCAGATAAGCTTCCGCCCGCCGAAACGGGATTGGAGGCACATGCGGCGACAGCTCGTCTCGGAGCTGGATCTGGAGTTATACGGCGCCGAGCTGAGGGCGGGTCTACAGACGGGGTGGCATGAGGGCCCTTATGTCGGCGGTGAAGACGACAGCTCTGGAAGCGACTGGCTCTTCTCCGCTGCGAGTTCAGCGTCCGCGAAAGCGAGGGCCGCGGCGGCGGCGCGGAACATGACGAGGATACGCACCGAGGATGCCGGGGTGATGATCTATCGCCCGCTGCTCGAGTTCAGCAAGGACCGGCTGATTGCGACGTGCGAGGCGAATAACGTGCGCTGGTTCGAGGACGCTACCAATAAAGACGTGACGCTGACGACGAGGAACGCGGTGCGGCACATGGTGCGGAATCACCGTCTGCCCGTGGCGCTGCGCAAGGAGAATGTGCTGAGGATGTCGGCGCGGTGTGGGGCGAAGCTGAGGGGTCTGGAGCAGGAGGCTGAGCGATGGATCAAGAGGCAGGCAGTGGCAGAGTTTGAGCCGAATGTCGGAACGCTTGTCGTTCGGCTTCCTGAGCTAGGCGTCTTGGGACCCGGTCCCGGACTCGGGCGCGAGAGGGGTAGGAAGTCGGCGAACGACGGCGTAAGGAGGGAGCTCCGGCTCGCGCATCGGAGGGCCGTCGCGGGATACGTCGTAAAGAGACTCGTGGCCTTCGTCTCGCCTGACCGGAACCCGCCTCAGCACACATCCCTCCAAAACATCGTCGCCAAACTCTTTCCCACCCTTGTGGAAGGCTCTCTCTCAATTTCAGCACCTCCATCGGTACCAAGAGCCTTCAACCAAGCCTCCATCCTCTTCCTCCCCCTCGCCCCCTCGAAATGGTACCTCGTCCGCGAACCCTACCCCTCCTTGCACCCGCTCCCGCAAACGACATTCACGACGACCTCCAACATCAGCGACAAGCACCGCCACCCGACTTTCCCGCCCACGCAGTGGGAGTCGCCCGAGGACGCAGAATACATGTCGCGCGAGCGGCTCGCTGCGCTAGACCGCCTGCCGCTCCCGCAGCCGCGGTTCCGCGAGACGAGGAGGTGGTACGCCTGGCGGCGCTTCAAGCTCTGGGACGGGCGGTTCTGGATCCGGGTGAGGGGGCGGGTGAAGGCGTATTTCCGGATCGCGCCGTTTGCGCCGATTCACGGCAAGGCTTTTCGGGAGGGTCTTGGCGGCGGTGGCGGTGGCGGTGAGGCTGCCGCTGCCGCTGCTGCTGCTGACGGTGTAGAAGAGGGGCAGAAGCAAGACAGTAAAGACAAGGAGGAAGAAGTGGTTCACGCCGCGCCTGGACTCGGCATTACTGGCGGTCGCGGCAGCAGCAGCAGCGGCACCACTATGAGCGCCGCCGAGCGCAGGGCAGAGTTCGAGGGCATACTGAAACGGTTCGCGCCGGGTAAAGTGCGGTATACGCTCCCCGCGCTGTACGCCGTCAACCGTGACGAGAAGACGGGCGAGGAGGTGCTGAGAATGCTTGCCCTACCGACGTTGGGCGTTGGATTACCTGGCCTCGAGAGGTGGGTTCAGTATGAGGTGCGGTACCGCAAGGTCGATATGGGCTTGTTTGAGCGCGAGACGATGGGTGGTGGGGGTCGTATACGACAGGGACGGAGCGGCGGTGGGAGTGGCAGTGAAAGTGGTGGTAGAAGCCAGAGCGGCAGCGGCGCCTCCATTGGCGGCGCTGTCTTAAGGCGGCATGTTTTGGCGGACAGCACGGCGGAGGAGAGAGTTTGGAAGCGGATTAGCGGAATGAGAAGGAAGAAGAGGATGACGACGGCGGCGATGCGGAAGAAGCAGGCTGAGGACAAGGAGACGAGAGCGAGTGTTGGTTTGAGGTCTGCTTGACGAGCTTGAGATACCCCCCCTTGTTTACTTACATTTACCTACTTTTACCTACATTTACCTACAGTCACCTATGAAGTCGTGATGTATGAGGAAGGATGAAACCCAGTCACTGTGAGAGCGAAGATGGATGAAGAGTGTCAGTGAAGTTTGATTGCTCTCATTTATATTTCAAGTATGAGAAAGGAAATAAAATGCTCGAGGTTTGTTGACTTCGCCTCGTCGGTATTGGCCAAGAAGATTGCTCAGTCCATCTTTGCTGAGCTTCCTCATCCATGAAAACGCCGTTAAAATCCATTCCATCCATCCATCGTAACGACAGGTATTAAGGTATATGTGCCCTTTTCCTTCCCTCTCTTTTTGCTCTTATAGCATAGCAAGACCACGCAGACTTGCGTAATCATTTCGTCCACGTATTTCCCGCATACATGGTGACGACATCTATCCCAACCCCCTTTCTACACCTCGGAAGAAACAAGCCTGTTTTGGCTTACTTCTCCTCCCCGATGATAAGAACCTCGTCGCCAGACACACTCCCCAACGAAACCTGACAGTTCCACGCCTGGCCCTTGTGAGCGTGCACGGCCTTGGGCCACTTTGTCCGGCTGTCAATCTTTACGTCTTTACCGAGAATGTTGATCTTGCCGCTGATGCTCTCGGCCTCGACGGTGCCTTCCCAGGAGGCAGGGTACTTGAGCTCCATGCTTCCGCTGACGGAGCCGTGCGAGGACTTGAGGTGGCGCATGGGGGGTTGGTCCTTGATCGAGACGGCGCGCTCCTGCTCAGAAGATGCCGTGATGGCATCACCCAAGGGGTGACGACGTACATCGCGCCAGGCGTCGTCCAAGTGTCGACCGCCAGGCAGCGGGATGCGCTTCCACGGTCCGGCGCCGATGGGCGTGAACGGCACGCCCGGCATGCGCGGGATCTTGTCGGGGATGGGGAGCGGGTTCGTCGGGATATCGACGGGTTCATCCGGGTTCGCGCGCGGCTTCTCGCCCTCGTACGCGCCCTCGGTGCCGAGGATCTCGACCCAAATGGGCTCGAGGATCTTCACGGCCGTGTTGCCGGATTTCGTCTTCGTGTGCAGCTCGGGCTCCGCGACGGCCTGGAGGAGGCTGACGTTGTAGACGGGGAGGAACTCGGCGGCGATGTCGCCGCTGATGCTCTCGGCGACGGCGGCGGACGAGAAGGCGACCCAGGCCTTGATGGAGCCGGATTTGGTGTCGATGGAGGTGATGTAGTCGCGCGGCGGGACGACGGTGTCGGGTTTGCTGCTCTCCGCGGCGGCGGCGAGGGGTTCTTTTACGGTGATGTCGCCCGAGATGGTGGCGACTTCGAGGACGGCCGGGCGGGGCCGGGAGTCGAGGACTTGTTGGGGCGAGACGTTTGCGATGATGTCGCCCGATTCGGAGTTGATTTTCAGGGAGTCGTAGAGGGGCCAGGAGCCGATGATGTCGCCCGAGATGGTCTTGACGAGGATGTCGCGGGAGTTGAGGTGGTATGTGGAGGGGACCTCGACGGGGGAGTGGACGTCGCCGGACATTGTGCCGATCTCGAGGCCGTCTGCGAGGTTGACGGAGAGGTCGTCGACGACGTGGACGTCGAGGTTCATGGCCATGAGGAGGACGTGGCGGAGGGAGGCGCCCTCGGGGACCCAGACGGTCGCGCGGACGGTCATGCAGGGCCGACGGGACTGGGTCCATTCGATGCGCTGCGGGGTGCGGATGACGAGCTGCTGCTCCGAGTTCCACTCGACGGAGACGTCTAGGGCCGGGTCGTTGGAGACGACCTCGAGCTCGATCGAGGGACCGGGGCGGCCGGCCTGCTGGCGGCGGATCACAAAGTCGCCCGAGACCTGGGGCTGGTAGCCGCGGGAGGGGGAGTTGTTCTCGACGGCCTGAAGAACGCTGATGTCCTTGTCGGCGGCGAAGGTGAGGTCGAAGAACTTGGGCTCGAAGCGGTGCTCGGTCTGGAGGCATGTGCTCGATGGACGCCAAGGGACGGCTTCGCCAGGCTCGGCGGGTTTGGAGGGGTCACTTGGCACGGGAGATCCGTCTTTGATGGGCAGTCCAGTGACGGGGTCATATTGCTGGGGAGGCTCCTTGGCAGGAGACTTTTCAGATGGCTGCGGGTTGTTAGTTAGCTTCATGTCAAGGTAGTAGTAGGTGGTGCAGATGTAGATGGGAGTTGCGACGCACCGCATTGATCACAGTCGAGGCCAACATGCTAAGGAATCCCGTCAAGGTGAAGAAGACCAAGGCGGCAAGCAGCACCGTCTTGAGCGTCCGCCTCGAGGCCCAAGGGAACTTCTTAAGAGCTCTGTCCTTCCACGATGGCGGAGGTCTAGGGTCATGGTCGTCGTCATTGTCATCATAGGGCACGTCGCCCATGCTCTCGGGGTCGCGGCCAAGCAGGCGCCTCTCTTCTTCAGGTGCGCCCATGTTGATGTTGTTGTTGTTGGCCGTCCTCGAGATGGTGTTGAAGGTCTGATAGTTTCTAAACTCTGTGGGTGATGACGAGAGCGGGGATGTGGGCGATGGCGTGTAGGCGGGTGGTGCCTCGCTAGGGATGCGAAACAGAGAGGCCGGGTTGTTGGAGGAGTATCTCGAGTGAGTCTGGGGCGTGCGCAGTGGAGCGTCTGTGGAGGGCGAGTAAGGCGTATAAGACGATGAGCTCTGGGCGGCGTGGGAATGTGAGTGAGAGTGGGAATGGGAGTGGACGTTGGAGGTGTAGGTTGTATGTGATGGCGTCGCCTCGCTGTCTGCGGCGGTAGAAGAGGCCCCGTCGTCATAAAAGTCGTCGATGGCCGAGACGGATGACGAGGTCCTCCTATGTGTTGAGGAGTAGTGACGTGATTGTGCTTCTACGTTGTCGTCGTCGTCGTTGGGGTGGTGTTGATGGAAGGACGTGTTCAACCTTGTCTCTTCCTTGGCTTCGCGGTCCTTCTTTGACGACGAGGAGCCTTGCTCTTGTTGCTCTCGCTGCAGCAGCGAAGGGTCTTGGACGAGAACGTTGGGCACATGCGGCACGGCGGCGGACGTGGGGAACGTCGTCGCGTCAGTGACGTTGTCCTCGCTGTTGTGGAAATGAGACTCTTGCTGCTGCGGAGGGTATATTCCCCCGGCTGACAATGAAGAGCTGCTTTGGAAGTAGCCGTCTGTGGGTGAGAGGTGGGCGTCGAGGCTGTCGTCCGGGACTTCGTCAAAGTCGGAGTCGTCGGCGGAGTACAGGTTGTCGGAATACGGGGCCGGCATGGCGGCGGCTTGTTACTATTTCAGTCCCTTTGATCCCTTCTTTTTTGTCTTCTGACAGAGTCCCCTTGGGGCCCTTGGGGGATTGTCTGTGCTCTGTGGGATACAACCGTTTTGGAGTAGGTATAACGTTTTGTTCCCTTCGTTTGGTGGTTCTGTTTCTTAATGCCGGGTCACCTAACGTTTGAGCTTTGCCCCTTGGGACAGGGCACTCTGAGTCTCTGACGGGGTAGACGGTGGCAGTCTGGCACGCCAAACAGTGACAGCAAGTGACAGCGACTGAATCGTGAAGGGGACTTGGCTGATACGCGCAGTGTCGAGGGCAACGGGTAGAACGGACGCCAAGAAACGGAGTCAAACAGTTTCGGCGACGGGGCTCTCGTTTGCTTCAGAGCTTCAGCACCCCTCTGTGACCGTGAGTAATGCCGTTGCTGTTGGCTGACTGATCAAACAATGTATGAGTGAAGTATCTCTCTCGCGTGTCAGTAGATGATTGCACCTTGTCAATGACAACAGAAGAGGCACGCGCGCCGACGTAAGATGAGTGATAATAGGAAGGAGGAGACAAGTCGTGGCCACGAAGAAGTGCGCGTTCACGCTCGATTGAGGTAAGCCGGAGGGGGTACGATGGGAGAATAGAGGGGAAAGTTACGAATACCGCAGACGAGGGACGAAGAAGAGAGAGTGGGAGAGATGGAGTTGAATGGGATTGACAGGAATGGCTTCACAGAAAGAGGCTAGTAGGAGTTGAGTCGGAGCCGAGATTGAGACAACCTCGCAGATACTCAGAGACAAAGTGAGAGAGAGGGAACCCCCAACCACCTACGGATACACGAACGAACTGCAATCAGAATCCACAAGACCGAACCCGGTCGGGTCGCCGAAGACGCAAGACAAGCGTGAACAAGGCAGACGCCGCTGCCCGCACGCCGTCCCCGGCGGGCCTGCACCCGATACGGTGGAAGGATTCACTCGACATCGCGAAAGAGGGGGGGCAGACTCGTAAGCCTGCAGATCAGGGCAACGATATGAGACCAAGTACCGGCACCGCGGACAACGGCAGTGTCGGGGACTTGATTTGCTACCAAGCGCAAGATGCACATTGCATGGTGTGAACCATCTCAGTCTCTCTTCGCCCCCTGGTACCTAGTCAGTCCTGCAGTATCCGCAGAGCAATTGTCTCCAAGTCACCAAGTCCATGGCAGCACGGCTTCTTGACTCTTCTTTTGCAGCTTTGCTTGCGTGACACGCTTGTTGTGCAGCCAAACGAAACAGGAAGCTCGTTAAGGACGGTGGGGAACCTAAAAGTACGAGGGATGCCGCGCCGTCGGGTGCAAACGATGGAAAGGCAAAAGTCAATTGAGATTATTGGATAACGGCTATCGAGTGGAGAAGAAGCGTGAAAAAGTAAGACGAGCACAAGTTCCTCGTCCAGCAAGGATGGTCGTGGACTCGTTAGTGACTTGTTGATGTGAGGTGACTGAATAAAGTTAGATGCGCAATTTGACAAGCTCCAAAAGATTGGACTTGGGGGAAAAGAGGCAGTGGAGTAATGTTGGCCCGATCTTATACCGACAAAAGTACCTAAGTCCAACGTCTACTGCAGTACGTATCCGGAGATAGCTACTGTAGTAAAGTACCTACCCGGGAGGGGGGGGGTGTATAGCAGAGGTGGAAGATTATGTGTCGCCTGGGCACAGTATACCCCGCTACTCGAATGTTAGCAGTATACCTTAGTTATATTAAACATATAGTTAATTAAGTAAAAATATTTAATTATATATATCGCCTTAATATAATACACGTACTAATACTATAAAATTAAAATAAACTCTATAATAAAGTAATTTAATATATCTTTATATTAGCCGAACTCTTTTTATTAATTATAAATAGTAATATAGTTAATTAATATTATTAGTTAATAAATTATTAAGTATATTAGAACCTTATTGTTACTTATAGAATTTAAAGCTATTTATAAATTATATAATTAAAATTTTATACTAAAAGTTTTTTATTACTAATCTTATGTTAATAAAATTTATATATATACTTAGTAATTAAAGGCTTTATTATGCTATAATAACTATTTTTTAATCCTATATTATTTTATAAGTAGTAATACTTATTTTATTAAGATATACTAGTTTATATATATATCCTAACTATATATTATCCTAAGGTTATCTTTTTAGTACGCTTTTATTATATTAAAAACTCTATTATAGTATATATTTAATTAAAATAATAGCTCTATAGTTACGTTATTAATACTTAATATAAAGTTATAGGGCCTATTACCTTAGGATTTATAAAGTTCTATAGATTATTAAAACTACTACTACTTATAATATATATTATAATATTAGTTAAAAACTTTATTATAATTATCTTCTTAACGTATATTTTTTATTAACCTCGGTATATATTAGATTATATATAAATATCCTTTTAATATTATAAAAGAGCTACTCTTTATTTATTTAGTTATACCCTTTATACTTAATAGTAATTAGTAGTTATACGTAGTAAATATTTTTAGTTTTAGTAAGTTATACCTTATGCTTTTTTTAAAATATAGCCTCTACTTTTACCTCTTTTAATTAATATTACTTCTTTTTAAGAACTGTACTTATAAAATCGATTTTAGAGATATTTATCTTATATTTAGAATATTTAGAATTATTACTTTAGCTTAATGCGCTAGTATAGTTCTATTAGTTACTAATCTTAGTATTATTTATAAATATAAATTACGTAATAGTAAGCCGGTAAGTAGCTTTAGTACGGGGATTAATGTTTTTAATACTAATTCCCTATAGTACTATTTTTTATAATAGAATCTTATTATTAATAAGTAAGGAGGGTAGTATAATTATAGTATTTATATTTATTTTTATATCCTAGTTAGAATAAAAGACGGAGTTTAGAAAACGGTAGACTTATTTAGGTAGAAGCTAAGTCGTTTTATTTTTATTATTTATTGTATTAGTAATAAATAGAGTTTAATATTATATTAGAAAAAGGTAACTTTAGTATTAGTACGTATAAACGGGCTATATTAACGCAAAGACTATTTTACTAATTAACTTATTTTACTTTAACGAGCCTCTATATACTATATTTTATTACTACGGACGCTCTTAATTTTTATTACTATAGACGCGTACTTTAGATTTTTATTACTATATTAATTAGTAATAGTACGCTCTTATATAATAACGTATTATTAACTAATTATAAAGTACTTCTACTTAGGTACTTTACTTTAGGTTTAAAGTATTAACTTAGTATATATTTTATATTATAATCGACTTATAATTTTATTTTTATAAGCTTACCTTATATAATACTAAATAAACGAGTAGTATAGTAGCTAAATATTAAGTAGGGGTTTAAAGTAATTTCTATCTTCCTACCTCTACCCTTAGAAAGAATAAGAAGGTAGTAAATATCGGGAGTACTTTATTTTACTTAATATATTACTAAGCTTATCTATATATATACTATATACTTAGAGAACTTTTTATAATATAGACGAGAGGGCCTTTATATATACTATTTTATAATTTAATAGAAATATAAAATAAAATAAGCCCGCTATAACTTAATATAAAGAGATTAATTATTAGCTTAAGTTAAAGAACATACCGGGCTATAGCCGTAAAATATACTCTTATTACTAACTAACTTACTTACTAAGTAATTAGACCTTATGCACTCGTTAAAGTAATTAATAAACGTACTATAAGTAAACCTCTTAATATAATAAAAAAAGTAGTGCTATAAAATTATAAAAACTATTTAAATAAAGTACGTAATTAATATATACTTTATTTCTATACTAGACGTTATATCTAAATACTTAGCGTATTTTAAAATAAAAAGAGCTTAAATAAAAAAAAGGAATATTAAAAAAAAGAAAATATATTAAATTAAAGATTTAAGTCCGCCCGAGGTTTACTATTTTTATTATCCTCTAAGTTAACTTTATCCTTCGCTATATTATACTAAACTACCTTTACGCTATTATTATATATATTTATAATAATACTAAAAAGCTTTAAGTTCTTTAGCTTTTTATTAAGTATAGGCGCTACTATCTAGGTAGTTAGACCGATTTTACTATTTAATTAGTTATTAAGTTCGCTCTAGGCGCTACTCTTAAGGGCCTTTAAGTATATTAATATAGCGTAGTTAGCTAGCTTTAATTCTTTAGGCCGCTACTCCGTACTAAGAGCTATATATACTTTAGTTATTAGCCCTAATATCTAGGGATTTACTAAAATAATAAATAGTATTTTAATTATATTTATTATAAAAGTCTTATTTCTTTTAATAATCTTAATAACTCTCGCTTTTTTTATAGTCGCCTACTTCTTTAATATAGGCTATCCTTTATTACTAAACCCTACTTTATACTTCTTAATAAGCTTAGAGTTATTTAAAACTTTAGCTAAGCCCTTACTTTTATTTTTATTTTATAAGTTATCGTCGTTCTAATTAGTAATCCTTATTTTTATTAACCGCTTTTTTATTAAATCGCTTTTATAAACGCTTATAATCTTATCGTTAACTATTTTAATTATATTATAACTAAATACTCTAACTATATTATACTAGTTTTTAATAAGAGTAGTGCGGACCTATAGACGTATTATTTTCTCTTTTTTTAAGCTACTACCTAGAGCTATTTTAATCTAGTTTTCTAAAGACTTATAATATTTAATAAGTAGGTTATTCTCTCTATTATATAAAACGATTATTAAAAAAAATAAGTAGCCCTCGAGCTCTCTTTAATTAATAATATATAAAGCTTCTTAATAATATTAATATACTAAGCTATTTAATTAGTACGTTATATTAAAAAAGACGGGTACTTTATAAAATTAGTAAATTAGTAAATACTCTAATAAAATAGTAGTTATTAATAAAAAAGAGAGAACCTACTTAAGTACTTACTTCGTAATTAGCTTAGTTATAATAAGAGCGCCTAAGGACGTTCTTATCGGATTATAAGCCTATTTTAAGTTATTTTAAAAACTAAAAACTTTAAAATAATATTAAAGAATAAAAACCTTACTTAAATAAAAGCTTAATATTTTTTAATATATAAAAGATTATTTAAATAAGGCCGGAACTGTGCAGAGTTTTATAAAAAAAAAAAGTCCCCCTAATAAAGCAATCCGCCGGGGCCGTACTATATATTACGTATTAGGGAAAACTAAGTATATTGCGCTCTATACTTAATTACTAATTAAAATAGCTCCTGACCTTCCTCTGCCCGTCTAGAGGGCGAGCTATACCTACTCTAATATATATAAAACTTCTTAGTACTAGCTTACGTAAATAGTTAAATCTTATATTATATACTCTTTCTTATTAAGGGTTAGGGGGCCCCTTATATATTCCCTTATATTTATAATATAACCCATATTAAAAAGATTTTTAGTTTTATAAAATATAATTTCTAAACTAACGTCGATATATTAAATCTTAATATCCGTATTAGCCTAGCTATTTATAGCGTTCGTACTATTACCTAGCTAGATTCCGTATTATTAAAAAGTACTTTACTACTTCTTAAGTATACTTACGTTAGTTACGATAACTATAACGTCGAGCTAGTTAAAGAGGGCGCCTAGCCTAAAAGGAGTAGACTTATTAATAGGTATCTTTAGCTTATTAATTACTAATTATATACTAAAAATAGAGTAGGTTCTTATTAAAGTAGTAGTTTATATATTAATAAGTTTATTTAGTAAATTTATTTAGTAAATTTATTTAGTTTAAATAAAAAGTAACTTTAGGTAATATTAGAAGCGATAAGGATAAAAAGAATTTTTATAAGCTCTAAAGAGTAGTAAATATTAGCCTATTTAGCCCTTTTTTTAAAAACCTCTACGTTACTATTAAAGTTTAAAACCTTTATAGTTAAGGGCCGCCTCTAACTATTATAACTAACTATTATAGCTAATTATTATAACTAACCTCTATCGTTAACCTTTTTAACTAGCGCCGCTATAGAGTAGCTTATTTATTTTAAATTATATAGCAATTTTCGTATTAAAATTACTATATTACGTTAAGCGCGTACTTAGGGTATATTATACGTATTATATAGTTAAAAAGTATACTATATTATATAATTTTTTTTAAAAGCGTAATCCCGTTAAGGTCGATCTTTTACGCTTATAAAGCTAGAAAAAAAACTATTATATAAAAAAAAAGCAAAATTAAAAAACGAAGTATTTTATAAATATTAATATTAATATAAAGTTAAGGTTACTTCTAAATAAAGAACTAAGGGCGTAATAACTACTTATTATAAAATATAAAATTAAAAAACGATTCTTATATCTTAACTACTTTTAGTTATAAAAAAAGCGTAATAATTTACTAAAGAAAAAACTTACCTAAGTAAAAAGTAAGAGTTAGAGATAGTTTTAAATCTTATATAGTAAAATCTAAAATAATTACTTCTATAATTAATACCTAGCGACTACCTCGATTACTCCTTTTTTTAGATCTAATTATTTTTAAAGTTTAATAAGAGTAACTCGTATTTAAATATATTACTATCTATTTTTTTAGCGCGCTTATTTTTAGTAGGCTTATTTTTATTTATAACTTTACTTTTAATTAAGAACCTAAATATTATATCTCTTAAAATTTATATTATAAATACTACTTAATATTATCGAAGTTTTTTAATTTAAATCTTATTCTCTATACTTAATTTACTTATTTATTAATTTTTTTCCCTACGTTTAGTAACGATCTTAGAACTAAGTACTACTTTTTTTATTATTTACTAGATACCTCTTTAAATTAAGAGAGGGGCGGTATTAAGTAATTAGTAAATTACGGCAAGGCTTATAACTACTTTATATTATATAGTAAGCGCATAACCTACTTATACTAGCTTATTCTCGTTAGTAAAATATTAATTAGGTAAGGACTTATGTTTTACGTTCTAGGATATACTAATATGCTTTTATTACTAATTAATAAAAACTTATAAGCTATAGAGGTTGTCCCCGCTAGGTATATTAAAAAATATTAACTCGTACGAGCCGTTATACTAAGCTCTATAATCTTAAAGTAGCTACGGAAAATAATAAAATAATAAGCAATATTATAAAGTATATATTAAATATAATAAGTTTTTTATTATTTTAATATAAAGCTTTAAAAATATAAGAAGCCTAATATTTAGTTATAAAATAGATATAAAAGGAATACTTAATTACTTAAGGCGCGTGTATTTTAAAGGACCGTTATTATAGGTAATAAAATAGGTTATATAAAATAATATATTTTACTAACTAGCTAGAGAGAGTATATAACGAAGTAAATATTAAGAAATATTATATTATAAGTAATTATTTAAGCTAAGATACCCCGTAGTTCTATATAAGTCTTTTTAAACCCCTAAAATAAAATATTTCTTTATAATATTATTATAAAATCCCCTTAAAATAAATAGTTAACTTAGTAATCTTTTAAAGAGGATTATTATAGGACGGTATACTATTTTATAATATAAACCTAAATACTAGTATAAATTAGTAATTGCCTCTCGTATACTTTATATATTATAAAATTAAGTGCTTATATATTTATACTTAAATCTATCCCTACTTTTAGTTCTATTTAGAGGTATTAGTAAGTTAATACTAATAGTAAAGAAGGTGCTCGCTATAGGCTTAAAAGCCGTAATATTATTATTAATATTAGAGAATATAATCTTTTTTTTCTTGTTCTTATTTAGGGCCCTATTACGAGGGCGCTTTTTAATCTTAGCGAGGTTCTTAACTTAATAACTTTTATATATTTTATAGTTATAAATTATATCCTAGTAGCTTAGGACCTATTACTACGTAAGCTATTACTTATTAATAAGTCTTTATATTACTACTAAACGTTCTTATTATAAATAGCGTTTAATTAATATATAAAGCTCTATATAAATCGCTAAGATATTATTAAAAAGTAATAATATAATAAATAAGTATAGATAGCTTACTTAAATACTAAGCTTTTATTAATAATATAAAGTTAATAATATTAATCTAGCTATTATAAAAATAAAAAAGAACCTCGAACTCGTCGGTTTTAAAGTTTTTTATAAAAAATATTTAAATACTTTTAATAAAATATATAAGAGCAAAGCGGAGCTACTCCTATTCTTTTAAAACGAGAATATAGTTTTAAAAAAATTAGTATTAAAATTTATTAATTAAAGCGTATAGTAAATATATTAATAAATAAGCTATAGTTTTACTTTTTTATAAGTTTATATTATCCTAACCTCGGAGCTTTATAAGTTAGTAAATCTATACGGATTCGGGGCCCTCGAACTATTTAAAAAAAATACTAACGATATTATTAATAAAATATTTATTTAAAATAATAAGAGTAATATAACGCTATTATTTTTTAAATTTTTTAAAAAGTAATTAGAGTCTTATAGTCTACTCTTTATTAATTTTTATAATATACTCCCTCTTACCCTTACTAACTACTTTAGTAATAGTAGTCGCTTTTTATAGTAAAGTTAATATTAAAGAACTTTAGATATAAGAAAGGCTAAGGTAAATAATATATAATCTTTTAAATTAAGAACTTCTTAATTTTCTTATTATTTAAGCTAAATACTTCGTCCTTATTTTTATTATCCTTTTTATTATTTTTACTCTTATTTTTAATAAGTCGCTTCTTTTTAAAAAAAGACTTTTTAGTTATAAACTTATTTATTTTAGGATTACGTTAAGAATCTTTAATATAAGAATTTTTATTTTTATTCTTATTTTTATAATCTAATAATATAATAAGCCGATCTCTATTTAACTTCTTTAGTTTATTTTTAGAGCGATTAAAATATTTAAAAAGCTTTTTTTTTAATTTATTTTAAAATAGGGGTAGTAGTATAGTACTTTTATTAAAGTCTAAGCTTAGGCCCCTAGTAGAGTTACCTAAGTTCGATATATTATTTTAATATTTAGTATTTAGTAAGTATAAATCTTTATATATAGTATTTTAATAAGTTACGATTTATTAAAATAAAAAAAGAAAATAAATTATAATAATTAGAGCTTTAATAAATCCGAGTATAAAAATAAATTAATACGCCCGATATAATAAAAGTTAGTAATAAGAGGAAAAGAAAGTAGAAATTTTAAAAAAAGAAAGTATTTAAGGCCTACGGATTTATTATAAGTCTATATAAGCTTTTTTATACGGATTATAAAATAAGAAACGGTTTTATTAAGATCTTTTTTTTATTTAGCCTACTTACGTTTTCTCTAAGTTAACTTATATCCTCTAGAGCTAATATATAATATCGAGACTATTATTTCCTTATATAAGAATTATAAAAAGAAAGAAGCGAGGCTTTATTAATAAAATCGAAATTTTAAAATTAAAAAGCTTTAAGTTATAAAAGGAGCTATAAAAAATAGATACTTAGCATAGTATTACTAATTAATTAAATTATAATAAAAATACTAATAAAATTAGGGGTATATTTTTTAATTTCGACTTAGCGAGCCCGGGGGAACTAAACTAGTTATAATTATAAAAGGATAAAAATAGTAAAGTTAGTATTAATATACTTAATACTATATAAATAATTTAGGGTAGTATTCTAAATAATATAAGTAATAAATTAAAAAATAATAAATAAGAACTATTTCCTAAAGCTACTCTTAATACGCTACTTTAAGTTAATATTATCTATCCGAGTTTCGAAGCTAAAAACGTTAAAAAAGATTTTATAAAAAATAATAAAAATAAACCGCATCCGCTAATTAACTTACTAAAATTAAAAAGTAATATAGTTAATACTCCCACTAGTTTAAGCTCTTAAACCCTTTTATATAACCCGACTACTATTATTAAATACGACGTAAAAGACCTTATTATAATATTTATAAAGTTTAAGTTCGTATTACTTTTATAAGAGGTAAATATATTATAGTTTATATAAACTTCTTTAGTTAAAATCCTTAAGACTTTATTAGAACACGAGCTATAAATATTACTAAAAAAAAAAGACTACTTTTTTATAAAGTTTAAGTTATAGCTCCTTCTTAGCTAACTCCGGAAGCTTATAATAAAACTTAACCTTACTAAGCTATTATTTAGGGCGTTATACGTTAAAAATATACTATTTTTTAACTTATAAACTATATTATAAGCGTTTTTAGATTCGGTATTATTATTTAAACTAATATATTATAATATAATATAATATAAGCTTAGTAATTATAAGCTATAATAAGTAAGAGTTTAAAAAGAGTTTTTAAGGATAATATTAAGTAAGTTCTATTATTACCTAGATAAAAAGCCTATTTTTCTTTTTAACTTCGTATTTTATATATACTAAAGAGACTATTATATTAAATTATTTTAGTAATACTATAGCTAAGTAACTTAGTATAGTATTAATTATTTACTTAATACTAAGCTTAGGTATAATAATAAACTTAATATAGTTTATATTATATTAGTATTTACCCTAGATACGCTCCCTACTTAATAAAGCTATAATATTTTTAATACGCTTCTTAAATTTAACCCTAGTTAACTAATATAATAAGAACTTATCTTTATTAAAAATCTCGAGATTATATTACTAATAAATTATATAATTAATAAATTTAATATATATCTTTTTTATATATATATTCCTTAGGAGCTTAGTATATAGTTACCCCCCGAGTTATAAGCTTTTATTATCTACTATATTTTAAATAATAAAATAGATAGTTTTTAGTTATTAATAATTTTAAACCCCTATTATAACGAGCTCGAACTTTAAAAATATATTAAAAACTAGTTTATAAACTACTTTAATAAAAAAAACGTAATTTCCTTTTTTTTTAAGTTTTTTTATAACGCCTTTAGAGTATATTATAATATATACTAATCGATTTTAGGACTTTATATATTACTAGCCTTTTTTTTTAATTATATTAGTATAAAGAGATTAAGTATGCTCCTAGTTATACTAGCTCCCTTTAGCTTAAATAATATAAAAGTATTATAAAGTCTAGCTTAACTCGTAGTACTTAACTAAGGTTATATAATATTAGTCTAAAACTAAAAAATATTTATTTACGTATTCTTACTTTATTTTATTAGTAATATAATATAGTAATAAGAGCTTATAAGCTATCTCGGTTACTAAGTAAATAAACCTTATTATAGTTACTTTATACTAAAAACGCTCCGTAATAACTTAGTTTTTAATATTATTTAGAACGGCCGCTTTTACTATTTTATATAAAGTATTTATAAAAAAGTTAATAAAGTAGGGTCTATAGTAAAGTAAAAGGTAGTATATACTAAGTTCGGTATTATTAACTAATTAATAATACTTAAAGTTATATAAATATTTACTCTAGCTCTAAACCCTTATTATATAAGGCCCGTTAATATAATATATTCTAAGCTAACGTTATTAATAAAGTATATATAGCGAGTATTAGTTAAATATATTTTAAAAAAGTCGTTACTCTTAGGATATATTAATATTTTTTAATCGTTCTTAATTCCTCTAAGCTTTAAAAAAATATAGTTACTAGTTACTTATTTAGACTTATAATAAATTATAAAAGCTAGGATAGTATTAATTATAATACTAATTCTCTTATATTACTAGCTTTAAATTAAATATATCGTACTAGCTTTTGCTATTATTATCGTTTTAAAGGCTCTTAACTTTTTATTAACGAAGCTTAATACTATAAGAAATAATACTACTAATATCCTTATTATAGTATTTTAGAATATTACTAAGTCTAATATATAAATATATAGGAAATATACTCTTTACTTTAATAAGAATAAATTTAAAAATATATTTATTATTAGTTATAAGTCTTTATAATTTCTTTTCTAAGCGACGTTATACTTAATTAATAATAAATCTAAGTCTAGAAATAATAGAGGTCTTATTAAAGCGAGAAAAGTATTATTATAGAATCGCCTCTAGTTAATAAGTAAGGATTAAGCTACGAGCGAGTTTAGTAATATCCTTAATAATATAAGTTAGATTAGTAATACTATTATATATATTAATTTTATTAATATTACCTTAGTTATAAAAAATAGGGAACGGAATCCTAACGCTTATTTATAGAAAAAGGACGCTAAAAACTAAGTAAGGTTAAAAATATTACTTAATATCTATACTAAAAAGTATCTATAAGAAGTTTTCTAAATATATAGTTCTTATTATAATATTTTTATTTTATTAAGTAAAAATAAGTATTAGTAAAAATTAGTTAATTAAAAAAAAGGATCCGGTATATATATTAATAATAAAATAATAAATATAAAGTTAATATTATAAAAACGAATTACTATAATACTACTACTACTCTTATTTATAAAAAGTAAGTATATAAAGTAAACTTCTTTAGTTTTATAGGCTTATATAAATATTGCTACTTATAAGTTTATAACTATTTTATAAGCTTTTAAAGTAACTACTTAACTTTTATAAAATAAATTAAAAATAAATTATAAATTAATACGTTTAGAGAGAAAGAAGAGATAGAGGAAATACTTATATAATTTAATTTTATAAATAATAGCGCCCATTCTAACTTATGCCTCCGGGGTATTTTTAAATAAGTCTACGTTATTAAATAATCTAGCCCTTTTATAAATATTAATTTCCCTTATTATTTAGAGCGTAATAGTATTTTTAATTATAATTTTTATATAATATACGAGCTCGATTATAAATATTATAATATTATTATATAAAAGCCTATACTCTTTAAATAGGCTAATAAAGTATTTTTTATTACTACGTTAGTTTTTATTTTTAAAATACTATTTATAATCTTATTAATACCTTCTTCTTATTAATAAATTTTATAATATCTCTTTTTTAATTAGCTATTTTATTTAGGTACGTAATTACTTCGTACGTTTAGATAGTATATTTACTTACCGAGTTAGTTATACTTTTTAAATCTTTTTCGTTATTATTTTTATAAATAAACTCTTTAGTATTAAATATAAAAATAAACTTCTTAACTACCCTGTTTATTTACTTATAAAAAATTAATATATTATTAGCTTATTAGTAATTAAACTAGATAGAAAATAGGTTATTTAGAGAGGAGATAGCTCGCTAATATACCCTTTTTATAATATATTCTTAATTTAAAAAAGTTAGCTACTTATTAAATTTTACTAACTACTTTTATTAAATAACTAGTTAGTTTAATAAATAAGATATATATACGGTCCCTTAACGAGATTTATTAAATACTCTCGTACCCTAAATATAAATATTTAATAAAATTACTAACTTATATAGCTCGCTACGGATTTTATAAAATACCTCGAGTAGCTAATAGAATCCTTAGAGAAGATATAGTATAATAAATAAAATATCTCTTAATATCTTTCTAATTTAAGTTTAAAACTAAGAAGGAATTTTTTATATAAATAGCGGAAGGTTAAGGAGATAGAAGCTTTTTTTACGAAATATACTCTATAAAATACTTTAACTAGATTAGTTAAGTCTGTTATTAGTTACTTTACGAGTTTAGGTAATATAGAATATAGCCTCCTAATTTTATAAAATATAGTAAGGATATTAAGGTATACTTTATTAAATAGTCTAGATTATAAATATAAGCTATAAAAGCTTAGGTATATAATTAAGGATTTTACTTAACTTAATAATTACTACTAGAACTTAATTTAGAATCTTTAGAGTAGCTTAGATTTAATATATATTAAGCTTTTTATTTATAAGTTAAAATCCTATATAGGCGGATTTTATAAAAAATAGGTTAATAATAAAGTATTTAGTATAGCTAGGGAGGGTAGTAGTTTTTATATCTAATTAGCTTAGTAAACCTATAAGCCGAGCCCCGTATATATAAGAGCTTTTTACTTATACCTTTTTATTTTATTACTTTTCCCCTCCCCTCTTTAGTAAACTTTCTTTTTTATTTAACTTACTTACTAAATACGTCGACCCGCCCGCATAATTATAAGTAATAGTATTATATACTTATTTTATATATAAGTACGACTCTTATGTTTTTTATTATAAATTACTAACGTTTTTATTTATAAGAGTATTTTAAGTCTCTTATTTCTATTTATATTAGTAATAGAGGTGCGTTAAAGTCCGTTACGTTAGCTACGATTAGTTAGGATATTTCTAAGTATACTTAACGTATATAAGCTACCTTTCCTATTTTTTTTAAAATTACTTTAACTTCCTCTTAACGGTTAATTTTTATTAGGTTCTTTTTATTATATTAATTTAATAGGATTTAATAATTATACTTAGTTCGATATTACGATATACTAATCTATAAAATAGACGCCCGCTCGGTTTATAAACTTTAGTAACCTAAATATATCTAATTAGTTATTTAATTAGCAAAGTACCTTAGGGATTTATTAATATATTTACGGAGTAATACTATCGTACTTTTTTAGTACTATATTCTTATACTCTCTAAGCTTAAATACCTTATTTAGCTAGGCATATTAGTAATATTATAGCGCTAGTATATAGGTTAGTTACCCCCCCTATCCGCTATTTATTAAGCTTATTATTAGGCTTTATTTTACTACTACCCCTCTATCTTAACTATACTTAAGTTCTCTTTTACTACTTACTTTACTATATACTATCTAAGTAATAAGATATTTACTAAACATATACTTAGTAAGTATTTACTTATATCCTTAGTCGTTACTCTAATATAACTAACTTTATATAAATACTTCCTTATTATTACTTAATTATTATATTTTTTAAAGGTAAGCTATATTATGCGTACTTTTATAATTCGTATTTTACTAATCTTTTTTTTAATAGTTTCGATTTTTAGTTATGAGAGGGATAACTATACTTAATTAGGTTAATTACCTAACTAAAGTTCGTTTACCTTTTTTATATTTTAGAGCTAAGCTAATTTCTATATTATTTAGAATCCTATACTACTTAGGTTTCTTATTATACTAAAGGTTTATTTCTCGGTCCTTATTTACCTTAATATAGTACTAATTCTTTTTATTTTATTTTAGGGCGCCCTTACTTAGTATAGGTCTATTTTATAAGGTACGTTTATTCTTTTAGACTAAGTTTAATATCTTATTTACTTACTTATTTCTTTATAAATTCTCTTACTTATCGTATTCTATTAATTCTTTTCGTACCTCTTATTATAAGTATATTATACCCTTTTTTATTACGTCCGTATTATATCTAATATCTTAGAATCTGGGGCGTACCGTAGCTTTAGCGGGCGTATATTAAGCTCGAGATATTTACTTAATAAAAATAATATAATAAGGGTAAGTAGTAGTAGCTACGTAGTAATATAATCTATAAAGTTACTAAATAAATAAAAATTAATCTAGATTTATATTTCTAATATAGTTTAAATAAATATTAGTAATATATATTATACTTTCTTTAGTTATATAGTATATTTTAATTAGACTCGTAAGGTAATAGAGTAGAGCCTTTACTAAATAAGAACCTTTACTAAATAAGAACCTCTATTAAATAAGAACCTCTACTAGCACCGCGCACTTAATTAGAAGATCTCGTTTATTATACTATTACTAAAGTATTATATTAGATACTTAATTAGATATATCCTTTATTAATAAAGTATTAGAGTATTATATATATCGCTTAATTAAAATATATTAGCTATTTTATTAATTTATATAGTTTATTTTAGTTATAATATTTATTCTTTTAGTATTACGCACGCCGCTCTTATAATTATTAAACTAAGCTAACTTATATTAATTACTTATTTTATTAAAACGGTATTTCGGCTTAATAACTATAATTAAAATTTTAATATATTAGCCGTACTATAGTTAATATATAGATATATATAATACGTATTTAATAAAAGTATTTACGTTATACTATATAGGCCTTTATACTTAACTATATACTACTTTAATATATAAAACTAAATAGACGAAGTTTAATAGGGTAACGCGTAAATATTAAATTAGGATAATATATAACTTATACTCTAACTAGGTATTATAAATATCAGAAGGTAATATTAAGCTAGTATAGTGAACAACCTCTGCCGTGCGTACCCCCCCTCCCGCATAGGTACCTACCTACCTTATCTCAAGGTACATTCGGCCTACGTAATTAGCTCGCAATAAACAAAGTTCCTTCTAGTATTTCCCCCCTTCGATGCTTATCCAAGTAAGTCACCCCCTACCAGCCTCGGCTAGTCCCTCCGAACCAACCTATGGTCTACCAGGATATCATCGTTATTAGTCGTCGGGTTACGAATCACAGTCGTCTCTCTGCATATTCACTGGAGCCTGCCCATCAATCAAGCTTCTTCATAGTGGGTGTCTTGTATCCAACCCCTCCAACGGGGTTCAGTGTGGACGCGGGGTGACGACGATCGCGACGTAAGCTTCTTTTCCCGTAAGGTAGGCCAGCTTGGCAAACTCGACGACGTCCCATTCTGTCTCGAGGCCTACGTCAACCAATTTTGATGCTTATTTTCTGTTCTGTCTTCCTTTTTGTCGGATCGCAGATCAAGATGATACTGATTGGGAGATGTTGGGGTTTTAATGAAGACGGCGGACTCTGCGACGTTTACCTGGGGCTCTTACATGACGACCAGTACATAATAGACAGGCCCTCCATCGTCACTCTCACGATAACCTCACCCTGCAAAGCATCATTCCCACGTGGCAACCAACCACTTATGTGCAGGCATTCGTCTGTATTGAGCAAACATCTCTGGGGCTTCCCGCTGCCACATCCGCACCGTAGTGCAGCTAAGCTACCGACAGCTACCGCCAGCCTGGTTCCATCCACCCTTGCAGCGAGCAAAAGTCTTCTCTGGTATCTCTCTTTCTCTCTCTGACCACGTCTTCCAAACGCCATTGACGACGGGGCTATGTAACAAAACAGAGTGTGCCGCTCTTCTTGAGCTGGCCAAACCTAGGCGATCCCATGTCGCCTTCCAAAAATCTTCGTCTTCCTCCACAATTCAAATGAGGAACCCAAGAATATGCCTCCTGGCTCTTTTTAGTGTCCCTTTGATGTCTTGTAGTAAAATCCACTCCCTCCCATTGTCCACTTCAATCCCCCGTCTCAAAAGAGTCTTTGTCTCTTCACTCCAGACCAAGAATTCTCTTCGAGTTCTCATACACAACCCATGTAATGCTCAGAGCGGGAGCAACCTTGAGCAGGTTAGGCGTGAGTCCCTTGTACATGCCCCGCACACCCTCATTCTTGAACGTCTGCCGTGCGACATCCACGATGCCGGTATAAGTTGCAGGGTGCATGACTGTTCCCTGCGTCTGGAGACGGGTGCGGAGGACATTGAGTGGGTACACCACTGACGCTCCGAAAGCACCACTGGTCGCTCCTATGAGACCAGTCATGATGTTGCCCGGCTTGGCGTCCTCCTCGTGAATGCCCTTGTACTTGGCCATGTATCTCTTGTACGAGGATTTGAGGAACTCAAATGTGCCCATGTCAATGGCACTGTACGGGAACATGCCCATGAGGCCCATGGTAACACCACGATAGGCGATGCGCATGCCTCCCGCCTGCCACATCTTCTTGGCAGTATCGATAACAAGTGCATTGCCGCTGAGGCCACCCTGGACCGTCGACGTCTGGAGCCGGAACTTAAGTGTATCGAGCGGGTATACACAGAACCTAGGGGACGTCAGCAGCGAGTCAAGGCGGCAAGAGAGACATGGAGAGACAAGGGGAGAGACGGCGACTCTGCAACAAATGATAGAGATGACAGCGGCTAAAGCAAATGAGGCAAACTTGGAGGAGTGTTGTGAAGAAATAACGTACTGGGCAACCATGCCAGCTACACCTCCCGCCACGAATTTTGAGGTGCTGCTGATCTGTCTGGGGTCGTTGTGTCCCTCAAACTTAGAAAGGGTTCGCTTTGCGGCCTCATAGGATCCGAACTTGATGGCACTCTCGGGCATGATCTTGATGACATTGAGTCCGTTGCCTTGGGGAAGTCAGTACATAATTCAAGTAGCTGCTCGGTTTAAAATGGCCAATCATCTTTCAAGCTAGGGAGTTCAAGATAGATGGAACGATGGACCAGTAGCAGCCGACAGCCATGAATGTATATAAACATCAGTAGAAGTATGAGCATGAGCATACCTGCAAAAAGACTGCGCATGCCGCCTGCCTTCCAGAGATCCTTGACGGCATCACTAAAAGGTCGCACAGCGTTGTTCAGAGCAACCAGGGGACGACCCTGCTTCAGAGCAGAGGCCGCAGTCTCGGTACTGGCTCGAGTGTTGACAAGCAGGTAGACCTTGAGACGATCGAGAGGAGCGGTGGCAGTCCGCGATAGTCCTCCAGCGACGGCACCTGCGACAAAGTAACCTGGATCAGGGGCGAAGTCAGTCAGTCTCTTGGTCTTGGGTGCTACAGTTGCATCTGAGCTAGAGCCTTGCTCGGAGCTGCTGTCTGTGACCTGGTTCGCTTGAGAGGTGCCGACGCCGGGGAGTCTTCGGAGGATGCCTGTGCGCTTCTCGTTTCCGGCCTCGATGCACGCCTGCAGCACCGCTGCCTCCATGTTCATATTGTTCATGTTGGCGCTGGTACCTGAAAAGCCTGGAGGAGAGATGGGGACCACGGCTTGCGTTGTTGTGGTGGTTCTTGATGATGTTGCTGCTGATGTTGTTTTTGACGTGAGGGAAGTTTGCTGTTGGGCGGAGTCTGTGGCAGAAGTGAGGCTGTCTGGTGAAGTTTGTTGATTTTGCTGCGGTTTTGACAAGGTGGAAAGCTGCGCAGTTGTGGTAGGAACGGGCGACGCAGCGCCTTCCTGGGAAGGGACAACCATCACCACGGGGCGGCCGTCTTCGTCGGTGGTGGCGGCGGAAGCAAAAGACTCGGTGGTGGTGCCGGGCTCACGATCCGAAGGGGATGCGATCCTCAAAATGGATCCAAAGAGGGTTTGCAGAAGGAAGCCGGTCGTACCTAAACCTTCAAGTGTCTCCTCCGATACCATCGAGTCACCTTCAGCAGTGAGGGTGACGATGGAAGAATAAAAGTCCAACACGGCCTTCAGAGGGGCGTGGCCATTGTGTGTTGGCATAAACAAAAGAAAATCTCTGCGCGTGTCCGGGTTCTGTCAGTGATTCACTCTCCAAGCAGAACAGAAGGAGAGGTTTTTCCGAGACGAAAAAGAGGAAGGAGAAACCCGACAACAGCACCAGAGCATCCATCATGGAAGCCTCCCGCCCACCTCAGGCATACGCCTATACACCGAGCCACACCGAGAACATCACGGCCGGTCACCGTGGAGTAGTGCTCCTGGACCTAGATCCGGACCTTCCCATATACGTCGGATAATCGGCCACCCTTTACTCTACACCTCGCTTTGCGGCTTGGGCTTACAACAACACCCATGGACTCACAACATACTCTACTGAATGCTGAGAAACTTACCGCCATTCTTCGAAGCTTATATAGCCATCGTTGTTCATGTCGATATCGCCAAAAAAGGAGCTGAGCTTGCGCATCGGCACAACCAGCCCAGCTCGTCGGAAGGCCTCCTGTAGTTCAGTCTTGTCAAGTCTCCCATCATTGTCCTTGTCTATGGACTGGAAAAGAAGCATGAGCTGCCTCTCTGTCTGCTCGACAAAGTAGCGGAACTCTGGTGATAGGTCATTGTCAGCGGCCGTCCTCGATATCTTATTCAATCCAAGACAGGGGAACCCGGCCAGTAGCTTCAGCTTCTAGTCTGATAGCCCCCAATTCGCAGCTTACCTTCATACTGAATCACACCGTCGTCGTTCGTGTCGACGACGGTCATGATCCTCCGCAACATATCGTCCGCATTCTTCATAGCTAAAGGACAACGTCAGCACCCAGACCACACGGGAGCTTCGGGCAGAGTTTGATGCTGACGGTGATCAATCTTCTTCAACCCCTTCTGCAACCCCTTAAAGTCCAAATGTCCCGTCCCCTGGGGGTCCAATTGCCTCCAGAGGTCCTCGACCCGCTTATCCCGCTGGTTCTGCGACTCGTCCACCTCCATCTGGCGCTCGGTAACCCAATTTGTTACCCCCATGGCGGCGGCGGCATCAGGACGCAGGGTCAGTAGAGTCGAGGGCTCGGTCTCGACGCGGGATTCATAGGGTGAACGGCGGTAGAAAGGTGGAAATCGCGCGGGGTTCTATCGAGGGGCGTCTGTCTCACGACGACATGGCGGGTTATCAAAGGCGGCGTTGGGTTGGTGTTGTCGCGACTGGCTTTGCTTGCATGAGGTGCTGCAAGTCACAAGGACTGACGTAGGAGGATCGCGAGGTGCAGCGACCAAGAAAATGCAGCACCGCCTGCCGCAAGTGGTTCGCGCCGGGGCCACAGCGTCAGAAGCTCGGCTACCCAGGGGAGGGTTCCACTGGCGGGCCAAGCGAGGCAATCAGCTGCCACCAATTAGCAGTGCTCCCGGGAGCTTCCAGTGCTGCTCCAGCAGACAGCTTCAGCGAGGTGGTTCTCTGAGGCCGCCAGGGCGGACATCTTCCGCCTTATCGTTATCAGGGAAAACATCAGCCACAGTTCCATATGGCTGCACCAGCCTCGCAGCTACCCTTTCCGTTAACTTCACCCATCAGCCTCGCTGCTCCTCAGCAACATCTCCTCCAATCTCTCCGGGTCATTGCGGACACAAATCATGTCATAGATTTCCATGAAAACGCCCGGGAGAGGTCATCATGGCTGCCAACTACTGGGAGTCAACCCAGCGTCGCTTCTGGCTCTTCTCCAAAGATGAACTCCAAGCAGTGCGCCAGAAGCTCGAAGACGATAATTCCGACCTAGTCCAGATGTTTCCTCTCCCGCAACAGCGGCACCTAGGCATTTACTTCAATCAGCGTTAGCTTCCCCGCCGCTCTTCATAGTATTCCCACCTGCTAACTTCATCACGCACACAGAGGTCAATCGGCTCGGCAAACGCATGGTAGTCCGACAGCAGGCCATGGCCACCGCCCAGGTCTATATCAAACGCTTCTACACCAAGGTCGAAATCCGGCGAACAAATCCATACCTGGTCGTTGCAACCGCGCTGTATCTGGCTTGCAAGATGGAAGAGTCCCCGCAGCATATCCGCCTGATCGTCAGTGAAGCTCGCTCCCTGTGGCCCGATTTCCTCGGTCTCGACACCTCGAAGCTCGGCGAGTGCGAGTTCTTCATGATATCCGAGATGAGCTCTCAGCTCATAGTTCATCAACCGTATCGAACCCTGAACAACTACCAACAGGAGTTGAATTTGACCCAGGAGGACGTCGCCCTGGGCTGGTCCATAATCAACGATCACTACATGACGGATCTACCGTTGCTATATCCACCCCATACGATTGCCCTCACAGCAATTTTGCTTGTATTGGTTCTGCGACCCTCGCCTAACATGTCTGGTTCCAACCCGCCATCCGCCGCTGGTATTGCTGCTGCAAGCGCAGCGTTAGCTCAGGCCCAAGGCCGAGTGCCTGGACTGCCTCCGACTCCCGGAACACCGAACCCCGCGGATAAAGAGAAGCAACCGGAGGCTAGGTTCACCCGGGTGCAGCGGTACGGTGCTTGGCTGGCCGAAAGCAACGTTGATATCGCTGCCATGGTTGACTGCACCCAAGAGCTGATTTCGTTTTACGATTGTCATGAGCAGTACAATGATAAGCTCTCTCGGGAGCAAATCAACCGCTTTGTCAAGGCCCGGGTTCTTGACAAGTGATGAATCGATGAGATGGCACAACTTTGTCATCTATGCTGATGCTATAGAAGGAGTTCGGATAGTGGCGTGATTGGAATCATATGGCTGGCGCTCTTCAATTGAGCGGCGCCAGCGAAACACAGGAAAGGCCTGCTCATTGAGAGCACTACTAGAACAAGTACCGACCCTTCGAAAGTCACCATGCGGAACAGCATGAGAAACGGCATCGGCCAGATGCATACACCTGGAGCAAGACTTTACAGTGGCCCTCAAGTATTCGGTCCAATAAGACTGAGGGATCGGAAAGCAGAAATGCCCGAGAGTCTTCGAGTGAGAAAAGGCATCGATCGTCTCACGCAGCTTGACATCGCAAGCGCTTTCGGGACTGTTCGATGCAATAGGTGCTTTAGTCCTAAATTCGGCGATGATGTCCGCTGTAAAAGCATTGTGCTATACTCGAAAGACGGGATACTGGCATTGTCAAGTTCACAGACATACACCTTTGACGCAAAATTGAAGTAATTCGCTTCGTGTCTGTCTTTTCGGCCTTGCCGACACCAACGGGGAAGCGTTGCTTACTTCAAGCAGGGGACGCGGCCCTATAAGTTCAACAGGGAAGGTGACTAGGGTCAAATAGGGACGACTGCAGCTGTGCCACGCGTGGAACGAAGTTGTTGGTTTCAAGCAAGTAAACAGACCTCGTATGCCTTGTGCATCTCGCCTACACTCAAACATCGTATCCAGCCTCGCCAAGCGCTCCACTTGTACATTGCTCTGTGAATGGAACTCACCGGCCATCGCATTCCTAAATCACTCCGATAGGTTTTGGAGGCCTACTGTCGTTGGTTCTGAATAGGGAATACAGACCCCTTGTTCACCAAATACGGGTCAGAAGGCACGCGGCGGACAATACCCATGACGCTCAAAACAATAACAATTCAGCCTCTTGATTCCGTCTTTGTTATCTTACCTCAATCACTGCTACTTCTGAGTGCACGGAGACCCAGACAAGAAGAGAAGAATCGACGCGAGGGAAAGGGGAGAGAGTGAGACCGACGAAGAGTTAAGCTCAAGCAATCATGCTTCCAAACTCGCTCTTTTTGTCGACCACGGCATCAGCCTTGTTTTTGCTGTTGCTGCCATTCCGTCTATCGAAGCTTCGCAAAGAAACGATCAAGGTCATTCCGGAACACCACGGCCATGGCAAAGTTGTGCGTAGTGATGAGTGATACTGTTTCCTGGAAACTGAACTAAACTGAAGCTAGATCATCGCAATCATCTTGGTTGTGGCCCAGTCAATCATACTCGCTACGACAGCACTCTCGACGCCCCGACTTGGGCTCAATCTAGCTTCTGCTATTTTGTCCTTGGTGGCTTATGTGGGCCTCTGCCCGCTGCTCTTGTTGGAGCACACCAAGTCCGTCAGGCCGTCGGATCTCGCTGTTGTCTATCTGCTTGTATCGTCGGGATGCAATTTGCTTGACTTGGGAACGGGAGTTCCTGACAATGGGTCCGCCATAATCGTCGTCCCGGCATTTACGAGTCTTTGCATCAAGGGCGTGCTTCTGGTTGTTGAACTACGAGGAAAGAAAACGATCCTGGAGAGTCCTCGTGATCAGTGGTCTCCAGAGGAATTGTCCAATATTCTGGATCGAACGTTCTTTGGATGGATCAATCCGATTCTCGTCCGAGGGAACAGATACATTCTAACTGGAGACTGCCTTCCAATGATGGACAGCAAGCTGTCATCGCAACTTCGACGCCAGCAAGCCCTGCAAGCATGGAGTCAGAGAAGTACGCCTACTTTCCCCCTGGCGTAGCACAACGCGTCCACTTTTGCTAAGAGCACCATAGACAAGCCCGAGAAAAAGATGACGCTGCCCAAAGTACTGCTGCGTAGTATTCTTCCGCAGTTTCTTGCGCCCATCATCCCTCGCTTTGTTCTCATCGGATTCCGCTACGCTCAGCCGGTCCTAATCGGTACTGTCATCCGCTCCATCAGCATGTCATCCGAGGAATCTCAAGATGGAGGGTACTCAGTTGTGTCGATGGCTGTCTTTGTCTATGTGGGTTTGGCTGTAAGTCTCGTCGCCTGAGGTCCCGTACGATGCAATATTGAGTCATACTATAGATCGCGAGAACTGCCTACCAGCACAGTCTCAACCGCCTCAAGATTATGATCAGGGGCGCTGTTGTTGGTCTCCTCAACAACAAGCAGCTCAATCAGCAGTCTACTGGCTATGGCGATACAAAGGTGGTTACTTTGATGAGTACAGACGCAGACAACGTGGTTCAGTCGGCTTCCATGTTCCACGAGACGTGGGCGCAGATCATCGAGGTTGGCATAGGCACTGCGATGCTAGCTCGGAGAGTCGGTTGGGTTTGCGCGGTTCCATTCGTCATGATCTTTTGTAATTTGAATCTGGGCACTCGTACTTAGAGTAAGAACTAATGAGCTCTTTAGTTTGCTCTCGTGTGAGTCGATATCTGGCAAAGAACCTCCAGAGCAAGCAAAAGGATTGGTCTGTGGCTACTCAGAACCGAATCGCCATGACCACGTCTATGCTTGGCTCGGTCAAGAGTCTGAAGATGCTTGGGATCGTAGACCATACGGAATCTCTGATCCTCTCCTTACGCCTTCGGGAGCTAGAAATGGCCAAGAAAGTCCGGTGGATGATGGTCGCTTATAACGCGAGTGGTATGTGATGTCATCCGATTTCCAGGTATAATGCAACTTCCTGACACCTTGTAGCAAACGCTCTCGGTATTTTCGCCCCCATTCTCACGCTCGTTCTGTACGTGATCGTCGCGAGACTTAACGGCTCCGCACTCGATGTTGAGACCGCCTTCACGACTACGGCGCTACTCGGCTTGGTGACGCACCCTGCCAACATGATTATGACCATCGTGCCGCAAGCTGTGGGCTCTCTGGCGGCTTTTGAACGAATTCAGCAATATCTCATTGAGCCACCCCGAAAGGACCAAAGACTTATTTTCGATAAAGCAGAAGACAGCCTCGTCGACATTTCGCCCGCTATATCTTTGGAAGCCGTCACTATCCAAGGGCTCACTGCATCGAAACCTCCGGCTTTCAGCAATCTCAACCTCGTTATTGACAAGGGTTCAATGGTCATGTGTTCTGGTCCCGTTGGAAGCGGCAAAACGACGCTTGTCCGAGCCCTCTTGGGTGAGGTCTCTACAGCTTCTGGGACGATATCTGTGTCGACGAAGCATATAGGATACTGCGAGCAGTCTCCTTGGTTACCAAGCGGAACCTTCAAACAAGCAGTCTGCGGTTTCCTCCCCGAGGAGCCAAGCTGGTATCAGGAGGTGATCCAACTATGCTGCCTCGATGAGGACCTCCTGGCAAATCCCAGCGGCGACAGTACCATGATAGGAAGCCGAGGCTTGAACCTTTCTGGAGGACAACGACAACGAGTGGTACGTTTGCGCCGCCATGCTCTTTTCGCTACATATTTATTGTCGTGTCAAATTTCAAAGGGTTCACTTCACTGACCACAACTACTAAGGCTCTTGCTCGAGCCATATACGCCCGCAGTGAGATTGTGATCTTGGACGATAGCTTCAGCGCACTTGACGGTAAAACAGAAAGTCGTATTGTTGAGAACCTGCTTGGTTCTGCAGGTCATTTCAGGAAAACGGGCACGACTGTCCTCCTTGTTACTCATTCTAGTACGCTCCTTACGTTGCTATGGCACAAACAATGTACGAAGACTGACAGTCTATAGCTGCGCATTTCAACTTAGCAGACCAGCTAATTATCCTGGGTGGCGGAACCATTGCGTACCAGGGGACGTGGGATGACCTGAAGCAGAACCCCAAGTACGCCTCACTGAAAGTTAATATTGTTGATTCAAAGAACGATACGGTCGTGAAGCAGCCCCAAGTGGACAAGACCGTGCAGAGCCAGAATTTGAAGATGGCCGAGGCTGTTTCTGATCTCAGCAGAGCAACGGGAGACATCTCTCTCTATGGTATGTTGCACTTTTATTCGCCTTTTGAATGCTAACTCAGCCATCTCCCCTCAGGATACTATTTCCGGGCTGTAGGCTTTCGTCATATCCTACTACTTCTCGCTTGCACCTCAACATATTCTTTCTTCGTAACTTTCCCTCAGTACTGGTTGCAAAAGTGGACGGAGGCACCAGTATCCCAGACAACATTCTATATTTGTGGCTACCTCATCTCATCTTTACTAGCATGGCTCGCTACAAGCGGAACGATGTGGTGAGTACGAATAGTTCAGGTCGCTGACTCTGATACTAACTTAGTTAAAGGTCAACCCAAATCCTGATCGCACCCGCTTCCGGCACTGAGCTACATCGCCGCCTACTCTCAACTATCATCGGGTTCGTGCAATCCCACTAACTTCATCTGCTGCCACCTACACCTACTGACCAAACTTAGTGCCCCACTGTCGTATTTCTCAAAGACTGATATGGGAGTTACATTGAATCAGTTGGTCGCAACGCCTACCGAATGAGCCATATCATTTGCTAAGTCTTTACAGTTTCAGTCAGGATATACAACTGGTGGATAAGCAGTTGCCGCCAGCCATCATGTCCATGTCGAATCGTAAGCCTTCCTGACCCAACACTCACTCCTCCTAACTCATATTTGGTTACAGAGGTCTTCAAGCTGCTCGTACAGGTGGTTTTGTTATTCAGCACACAAAAGCTGCTGGCTCTGTCGCTTCCCCTTTGCGCCGCGGTCGTGTATCTCGTGCAGCGGGTGTACTTACGCACCTCGCGACAATTGCGTCTGCTAGATCTCGAGTCGCAGTCGGCAGTCTACTCGAGCTTCCTCGAATCAGTACCGCTTCCCTCTCCCCTTCTGGCTAAGCACGTTGTGGCTGACAACGACATAGGTTGAAGGCGTCACGACTATCCGAGCTTTTGGTTGGGAGAAACAAGCCGAGCATGCCAACGTGGTCTGTCTTGATAAGTCGCAGAAGCCAGCATATATCCTCTTCTGTCTACAACAGTGGCTGGGCATCGTTCTGGATCTCATGGTTGCTGCGATTGCCACAGGCCTCATCACACTTGCAGTTTTTGTGAGGGGAACGACGACGGCCGGTCAGATTGGTATGGCGTTGAATATTGTGTTGGCTGCGAACGCGACGCTTCTTAGCCTCGTGACATCTTGGACGAATATGGAGATTTCCCTAGGTGCCATGTATACTTTCTCTTCCTCCTTGTCTTCCTGGTTGATTTACTGACGGCTTGGCAGATCTCGCTTGAAGACCTTGGAGGCCGATACGCCGAAAGAGGAACAGCCCCACGAGGACTTTGTTCCCACGGAGGCGTGGCCGTCATCTGGATCAGTCGAGTTCGACAAGGTCACCGTTTCGTATAAGTAAGACAACTATTAACAGTACGGTCGCCTCTGTAGACTGACTCTCTCTGCAGCCCCGACGCAGTGGCTTTACAAGACGTTACCCTGAAGGCCTCTCCAGGCCAGCAATTGATCGTTTGCGGTCGAACGGGCAGGTATGCTGCACATGGCTGCATCCATAGATCATATTCCGATATCTGCTGACGCGTTGGACAAACAGCGGCAAAAGCACCCTACTCCTCACCCTCCTACGTCTTCTTGACACGGATGCTGGAAGCATCAGGATTGACGGGGTCGATCTACGTCTCGTGCCACGTTCTCTAATTCGACAGAAGTGCTTCATCACGGTTTCCCAAGAGTCATTCATTCTGGGACATGCCAGTCTCCGCTTCAACCTCGATGTGCGATTCTCTGTTCAATATTCGTGAGAGATCCCCGCTGACCTACCAACTACCCAGCCCTCAACTTCTCTCCCAGATGAAGCCATCATCTCAGCCCTCGAGAGGGTCGGCCTTCTGTCACACTTCTACCTACAAAACACTTCATCTGGAGAGGAAACTCGCAACACTCTAGACAGCCCACTATCCTCTCTGCCACAAATGTCCACCGGTCAATCGCAGCTGTTCGCACTAGCTAGAGCGCTCGTACAACTCAAATCCATCAACCACCCGCCCGAATCATCAGCAAACGGAACTGAATGCCGACACATCATGCCGATTCTTCTGTTTGATGAAGCCACATCCTCGCTCGATACCGAGACTGAATCTGTCACACGCGACATCATACGCCAGGAGTTCACAGACAAGGGCCATACCGTAATAGCAATCACGCATAGGCTGGGCGGCGTGACGGAAGGCTTGCGGCCAGGACAGGATGCCGTGGTCTTGTTGTCCAAGGGCAAGATTGGGAAGCTTGGCGAGGCGGAGGATGTGTTGGACGCGGCGGCTTTGAAGGGGTAGCTATGCATGCGGATGGTTGTTTGACTTCTATCACTCGCTGATAGACCGTATCAATGGTTTAGGATTCGAACGAGAACGAATATTTGTTTTGTACAGACAGATGATGTCTCTCGATGATTCCCCTCGCATCCTCTCTCCATTGTACACACATTTGCGTAACGATCCTCGAGCGACTTTCAACGCGGCGCCTTCTCCACACCAGGCCGCATTGACCAGCGATCCCACGTCGAGTGAGTTACAGTGCTGAGCCAAAGACCCAGAAGGAGCAGAAGTGGCGTTGTGGCGATTGTAAACGCAGTAAACGCAGGGGTCTTTTCGCCATCCCTCAGCGCCGCCGTTATCAGACATGCGGCAACAACGCTGATTCACAAAGAGCATGAATGTTGGAGCAGATAAGACGGGACGATTCAGCTGGCAGACTATGTGGCGAGTACCTACCTGCTTCAAGTACAAAACTACTGGGACCAAAGACTACTCTGCCCTGAGACATAATTATGGGCGCATAGTGTAAATTTGACATTGGTTCATGTCCGAAATGCCGTCCAAGATGCCACAGCGACTGTCAATCGCATTGAAATCAGTTCTAGAAAGCAACACTACTCAGAAAGAGCAAAAATAACTCCTCGACGGGGAATTGAACCCCGGTCCCCTGCGAATCGTTGTCAGGGAATAATTCCCCGATGACAAGCAGATATCCTCACCACTAGACTATCGGGGAAGTGTGGATGTGAGCATCCAGTGATAGTTGGTTGGGAGCCACAGCCCACTTGGCATAGATGTAGCAAGTCTGGGGGTGGGCGACGAGGTGTGACGTGGGCTATGTGAGTTGAGGAAAGAATGTCTCTGAAAATGGAAATGTACTTTGAGATGAGACGACGAGAAGACACCGCGATCTCATGTGTTTCCTTTCATGTGTTTGAGTAGCATCTATCCTTAATTCTGTGTCTTTCATTGACGATAGAGCGGATAGCAGGCCAACACTTGACGCCTGATGAGCAAGTATAAAGTGGGGGTAGATACGTCTGGTAAGCCCTATTGAGGAGATCTTGGAAGTCTTATCCACGGGAAGATATAATCAAGCTGCTTCCATCATGGACTCTGTGGGTGTTTTGGAGGAATCCCTCGCATATATGTGTGGTAGATGACATTGGAAGAAGCTGGCGGCGACAGGCATCATATAGAGGCGAGAGACGACGCCGCCGCCACAGCAAGTTCTCCCGAACTCTCAGTTCAGAAGTATACTGTAAGAGG
This sequence comes from Colletotrichum abscissum, assembly GCF_030869225.1. Lineage (NCBI taxonomy): Eukaryota > Fungi > Ascomycota > Sordariomycetes > Glomerellales > Glomerellaceae > Colletotrichum > Colletotrichum abscissum. The sequence continues at coordinate 723,493 of NW_026850154.1, forward strand.
TTTTGGTTTTTTCTCAAAATGTTATCCCGAAGCCTACATTTCATCGTAGGAAAATCGGCCAAAGTTTACTAGGTCCCGTCCATCCCAACCATTCTACCCATCTGGAAGGTCCTGACTAACTTCTCTGCCAGCTCACCCGTTACCTTAGCCTTGGCCGCACCAGTGGATTATACGTAGACTCCCTGGCCGAGTTGCTTGACCGAATGCGCGAAACATGTACAGTTTTCGCCCTTACTTGACGGTAACAGCGCGAAATTGCCTGCAGCTGCTCCGAAGTCGTCCACCAATGCTCCGCCATACTCACATGGTTAGACGTTGTCAAAGTCAGGCTAGCAACCATCCAGTTTGAAGCAGTCCGGACATCTGCCTCATTTCTGACCAACATCCTCGTATGACGAACGGTAAACACAAGAAACAAGGCGCTAAGTTGAAGTCGATGCCGTCTACCTGAAGCTTTCCGGCAACAATGCGTCTTTCCACGGAAGGGAGCACGTAACTCTTTGCCAGAACTATATTGCCAATCGCGGAGATGTCCTCTTTCGCGCTGTTAGGAAGAACTCATAGGACTTCCTAGTAGTCCCCGATCGAGAGCCTGTCTTCTTTGTCTACAGGGCGAAGTTAGGCCCTCGACCGTGCACTCTTTTCACATACCGAGCAGATCTACTCGAGACCCAACCTTGAATAAGGTGAGACGAGCGAGTGGTTAACTACCTTATAGAATGGAGAAATAGGTAAGTGATTCCTGTCCAAGTGTATTGTACCGACAACCAGGACGAGAGATCACAGCGTGGGACCACTGGATGCATGGCCTCTCCAGGGGAAAGGTGAGTCCAAGATTGCAGATCACGGCTGTCCGATCCCTCCGAGCTGCAGCCCTGGAGTTGCCGGACAGCCCGTCAGGTGAAGTAATGACACTAACAGAGTTCGTCCACAATTTAAGGTATAGCCCTTGTATACAATCAATTAAGGTTGAAGAGACATTGACGCTCATTTGACGTTCCTTAATATTAATTGCTGAAGCGAAAGGAAAAACCCTCGCTTTTATTGACGATTCCACTCTGAACAGTCCGAGCTTCAGGAAACGTAAGTTATAGATATTGAAGAAATCAGTGTCCTTGAATATGACAGTTCTCAACATTTGTCCGATCATTTAGTGGTACTTCCTTCCCAGGAAGCAAAAATTGATCAAGTACTAACCCATATACGCTCATTACAACACGTTCGTTATCATGAAGAGGTCCACGGCCATCATACTCGCCTTGCAGTGCGTATTGACACCAGGCCTCGCAAGAGTAACATTACGAAGTGACTACACGGAAGAAGCAAGCCAACCCGTTCACTCTCTTCAAGCTCGACAACAGGACTCATCAGACAAAGGTGTCTTGGAGAATGAGGTGCGCGATGGCACCTGCAAAGATACCATGTTCTTCTTCCTCCGCGGAAGCACTCAACAGCCGAATATGGTGAGTAAACCCGGCTTGCAAAGCCTCGATGATATCTTTGCCTTGAGCGCATTGAGAACTAACAGCCCACCACAGGGATTGCAACCGGGCCCTCAACTCGCGGCGTACCTCCGCTCAACCCTAGGCGCGGACAAGATTGCTATTCAAGGCATTGAATACGCCGCAACGCTGCAAGACAACCTCTGCATCAACAACCAGCTGTGCCGGCCGCGCGAGGTCACCAGCGCGAGCACTCAGATCCGCGAGTACATGGACCAGTGCTCCGACTCTGATGTCGTCGTCGGCGGGTACAGCCAAGGCGCTGCGATGCTTTCCCGCGTGATTTCGGACAGGCTTGGATCGGAATACAAGGACCGGATCGTGGCCGCCGTGACATTTGGCAACACTATGCAGGTGTACAACAAGAACACGATACCCGGTCTGGCACCGGAAAGAGTGCAGATGTTTTGCAACAAATTTGACCCGGTCTGGTAAGTCTTGAATACACCCCAGCTTTACAAATAAAGGCATTGAGACGGTCTCGCTAACACCATGTGACCGCAGCCGCAACGGTCTACCCCTCGGCGCCGTGATGCCAGGCCACAGAGACTATCGCCCCTCCGCCAAACCCGCCGCCGAGTTTCTCGTGCAGAAGCTCGCCGCCGCCAAAGGCTGGACCACCGTCCCCATCGTCTCCGACATCGACCTCTCCCAATTCGCCGACGTGGGCTTCACCTTCCGCGAAATCTACCGCGGCGCGCCCGCCGGCAGCTCAACCTCCTTCAACGACGGCACAGAACTCGCCAAGCTGGACAGCGTGCGCGTCGTCTCCATCTTTGGCCGCGGCGCCGCGCGGGTCGACGCGCTCGGCGTCAAGATGGACGGGGGCCCCGACGGGGCGCAGGAGCACGGCGGTAGCGGCGGGAATTTCAAGGAGCTGACGCTGGAGGAGGGGGAGTACTGGATCATGACGGAGGTGTGCAACGGCCGGAAGAAGAAGAAGGACCGCGTTGGGTTCTTTCGGGCTTCGACTAGTCTGGGCCGGGTTCTGGAGGTTGGGTCGAGGACGAATGATCGGTGTGTTACGTTTGTGCCGGGTGAGGGCCGCTCGTTTGTGGGTATGCATGGAGAGTCTGGGGAGGAGGTGGACTCTGTTGGCTTTATTGAGTATCCTAAACTAGACTAGACAATGACGGTGGATTGAGTGATCAAGAAGGAGCATGGTGGTTGTGGAAGGACACCATGGGATGGTGCGCATGGCACGCGAGAGTCGGTGAAGCACTCTGAACGAATAACAGAACGAGTCTTCCCGGCAGAGATTCAACCGTATCATAAATATTGTGCCACCTATTTAAGGACGACAAGTCGGGTATGAGAGAGTTCCTGTATAGCACAGCGTGGTTCTGATGTGAGACTGTTTGACTTTCTGGGCCGCGCCAAAGATGTTACGAACCTCTTGATCAAGTATACTCACACCCTCTTTAAGCGAACTGGAAAAGTAAATCTCGCGTTCGCATCATCTATAGCGATATGTGCATACTGTTAGTAGTAGAGAGAGAGACAAGACTGAATAGGCTCGGAGACTCGCAGTTAGAAACATGTCCGTTTTCTCATTTCTTTACGAACAGGCCTCGAAGACCATATCGTCAATTCGTCCCATCTATAAGCACCGTCTATACATAGTATTCTTCTTCACCACCTTACCGCCTTTTCTTCTAAGCTCCATACTAGACTGCGACTTCCGTTTTTCCCAAATTTATGCCATTGCAAGACGCCCAAATCCAACACCGAAGGGCTGCGCGCTATATCAACGCTTACATGCATCGGCACTCTCCTGCTTGTTGTCGCAAGAGAGCATATTACAGACAAACGTTGAACTCCCAGGACTGTGACAGCGATGGTAGATCAACTGTCGTTTTCCAGGGCCATTCATATTGAACTTTCATCCACGCCAGGCTTGGATGTGTCATCGAGTAAAGAATAGACTGTCTTCTGCAAAAAGGCCTTAGTGGACATTTCAGCAGTCATGCTCCTCTACTTCTCTCGAACCTGATGAGACCGGCAAGGAAGCTGAAGACACATCCTAACTTCAGCGCAAGGCAATGGCGGCCTTAGAAAACCCGCTGGTGCTGATTAGAAGAAAGCCCAGTATCATCTGTGCGTACCATATCAGGTATTCAAAGCTGGAAATTGGGCAGTCTCACGCAAGGTTGAGTTCCCATTCTAGGTGAACAATGCATTGATCGGGTGAAAGACACAGATGAAATGTTGAAGCTGATCTGCATTGCAACACCTCGATTTTTTGACTCCAGGTTTATATCATCAACTTACTAATATCAAAACCTTCTCATCACTTTACTTATATACGTAACAGTATACACAGAAAGCACTCAGGAAGCATGGTACCTAAGGGTCCGCAGCGCTCCTCTTCGGTATCTCTTCCAGCCCAGGCCACTTATACTCCAGAGGTTGTGGAGGTCGACAAGGTCACCATTGCCGCAGCTCCTGAGCCACAGGTGCTAAAAAAGCCCATAAGAATCAAGTTCGTCAAGAAGGCCGCGAATCCTCTGATGACCCCGGTTCGGCCGAAGAAAAAGACGGTAGCGATAGGCCCTGATGCTTCTCCCAGATCCGATGCAGACAGTCCTGACGCCTTGGTTGTCCAGGCCCCTGACAACTGGGAGTCTACCGCAAAGGCGGTCTGAAAGCCCAGTGGGAGGCACGCTCTTGGGCCATGAATCCTCACGTCCATGACCGACTTTCTCTGCGGCGAAGAAGGCCATGATCAGCCGGCCGCCATGTGTGATCGCTCTGAAACGATATCCAATCAGTTTAGTCTGACGAAAGCTCGGTGTACTTATACCAGTTGACAGACCAGGCAGTCGACTTCTATACGGGAAGGACCATGCAGTCTCTCAGAGTACGAGGATGACGAAGGGGGATATCGTATGGGCACGCAAGAGGGCAGAAACTAAGACGTCGGACCTGGCTCGCTAGTTTCAGACGAGCGCTTCAATCCTGTGGGCGCGCTTCTAGCCATTTTCGAGAACGCCATTGACAGACCTTTCGGTAGTGGATGTGGACAAGAATCAATTAGTGTCCCGACACGATGCTAATACGATTACATTGCTAAACCCCTCAAATCCTCTCCCAAAGGCAGCCCGCATGCATTTCACCGAGAGCCAATCCCGATCCCAAGGTGCCCTAGAGCAAACTCCCGCAGAACCCATGCATCTGTTTTGAATGTGTCTCTGCTCATAAAGCTGTACGGCATACTGTGTTCTGCTTCATTCTCGCCACCTCCTAGTGCCTCTTTGAAGGTGAAGGCAAGGTGAGGTAGGGCGAACAATCATCCCTCATGATTATGACGCCTTGCCAGCAGTCTTCTCCTGCAACTTCTTGGGGTCGATGTGCTCGTCGCGATCCGCCTTGATGGCCTCCTCGCTGTCGGAGGCGAGCTCGGGCTTCCAGTGGCCCTTGCCCTGCTTCTGCTTGGAGAGGGAGTCCTGCTTGTGCTTCTCGTGCGTCTCGCTGTCGGTGTCTTTGAATGGGGAAGTGTCAGCTGACATCTCTCTCTAGCAACACAAAGGGAAGAGTTCGTTCATGGGTGGGAGGGGTGAATGGTTGGCAATGAAGGCGTCATCGAGGCTTGTGACTTCACTCCGAGCTCAATTGCCATGCATCCTTCTGCCGAGGAAAAAGGAAAGAAGGTAGAAAAGAGAATAAGCGATAGACTCACGTCCAGAAGACTCCTTCAGACCCTGCGTTCTCGTCGTGGAGATGCTGAAGCCCCGGCCGAGGGGAGCGGTCTGTCTACCGACGACGAAAGCGCCGCGGGCAATAGGACGGGCTGACAGAGCGATGCGGGATGCCATTGTTGCGTAGGTATTTGGTTTTTTGATCTGTGGTAGAGGAAGGGGAGGGGGTATCACGGTGTAGGTTTGGATTATTGTGCTGTGTTTGCAGGCAGGTTCAATTGAACGGAAGAGAATCAAGATTCGATGAGGTATTAAAGGGGGGAAAAGGGCCAAATGATCACGACAACTCGGCAAAAGAGCTCAACAAGTAGAGCAATAGCAATAACCTAGAAGCTACCAGCTAGACGAGAAAGCAGCCGCCAGAAGCATGCGGCGCGCCGCTTCGTTGACCCGGCCGTGACGTCACTATTCATTGCTCTCTCTCCCTCTCGATTAGTTACATAGTGACATGTCCTCAGGACCGAGCTTTTTCCTTCTCCAGCTGGTTGCAGCAGCGCAGCTACCCGAGTGGCTGGAAGCATCGCCATGTCCCCGCAAATTGCCCTTTTAGAACGGGAAGGAGAGAGTTGCAGAAGACGAGGGCGGGGGCATTGACCAACTGCCTGTCGACCATTTGCAAGCCCACAGTCACATCATCCAACGAAGGGGCCGTCCATCCATCATCGCCGCTCAGAGAGACCTTTCATACGCATCGTCATCGTCCTGGATTTTCTCGCCAGACTATGCTCAGATCTGGACCATGAATTCTCTCCCGTCAGCCTCATCACCACCTGTGTCCAGACCTCTGAGCCCAATCCCCCGTTGACCCCTGGCATAGACCCCCACCACGGAACCATACCCAGGACGTTCTTTCACTCTGGCAGTCCACGCTTCGTGCTTTGCTGCCCAGCTGCATCGTCATCATTGGCTTCCCCACCTCTCTCATCAAGACCAAGTCCATCACGTGACCATGACCCCCCCCCCCCCCCCCCCCCCCCCCCCCCCCCCCCCCCACCCCCCCCCCGCCCCCCCCCCCCCTCCCCCCACCCCCCCCCCCCTCCCCCCCCCCCCCTCCTTGCTCCCCCCCCCCCCCCCCCCAAACCCACCCCCCCCCCGGCCCCCCCCCCCCCCCCCCCCCCCCTTCTCTCTCTCACTCTCCAAGCCATGATGATGCTCGTCGTATCCGTCCACGCCATAGTGAACTCGCCGGGAGGATGAGCAATAGTAATAGTGGTTACAGTAATCTTCAAAAATTGATCAGGAAGCATCGAGCCGCAGGATACCTCACCTTCATCGCCCACCTGCAGCACTCCATCCCCGCCAAACACCCCCCCCCCCCCCCCCCCCCCCCCCCCCCCCCCCCCCCCACCCCCCCCCCCCCCCCCCCCCCCCCCCCCCCCACCCCCCCCCCCCCCCCCACCACCCCCCCCCCCCCCCCCCCCCCCCCCCCCCCCCCCACCCCCCCCCCCCCCCCCCCCCCTCCCCTCGCGGCACCATGCAGAAACTCAAGCGGCGGGTAAGCAAGGCACCTCAGGTCCCTCAGGTCCCCTTCAGGCCCAGAATGAAGCCGGGCCGCGACCCAGGCACCAGGCACGCCGCACACCAGACCTCCCCTTCAACTCCTCTTCCCCCCCTCCGTCGTCTCCTCGGCGAACAAAGGGGGTTTCGAGGCAGGTGTGGGCCGGGGATCTATGTCTGATTTACTGACCCCCATCTCACGCAGCTCGATAGCAGCCGTCTTACAGTATCCTGCAATATATCAGCAATGTTACGGTTCAAGAATGGGTAACATGCAGTAAGCGCGAGGACGGCATGTAGTCATCTCTTTATTCTAACAGTCGTGAGATGTATCTGATGCCAATGAGCAAGAGGTCAAATCCGGCTAGCAATAGTTGGTCCTTCACTAAAGGTCTACCTGATATTGTCACCATGATTTGGAACCTATCAGTAGCTGCTGGCTTGCAATGATGGTTGGTTGGCAGTCACTGAATGACACTCATAATGGACGGCTTTTGATGAACATATCGTATATTGCATTGCGCCTTGCTGGCTTCGCGCCACAAGATCAGACAGCTTGGTCTAATCCCATTCAACACCATTCGCATCTTGAGCGTTTCCTGTACAACCCCAAAAGGTATCCCGTTCTCCGACCCAGAAACCACAAGAGCCATTTATCGTCTCAAAACCGCTACCCAAGAAACACACAACTCTTCCGAGATGCTCGCGAAAGTGCCCAGACAAGGTATGACTCCACCACCACCAACCGTTTCCAGTGTCGCGAGGTGCTAGACCTGCACCGCCGGAACATCGACCAATAGTAGTAAGAATAGTCCATCCTCGAATAATGAAATGAGAGAAGAGGCGCAAGAAAGCAATAAAGGACTGCGCGATCCCCGTCCACATCGCTCAGCCAAACAAGGTAACAATGCAGAGGTTCGCCAGCAGGCCGCACCCAAAATTCATGACCAACTCCACCTTTCCCAAAAAGGTATTTCCCGGTACCGTTTCCAAGCTTTGGAGATTTGCCGCAAAACAATAGCAACGCATGTCTTTGCCCGCCACCGCCCATTTGGTATTTCCCATGTGAGCCCATAACAGAAACACCTGTTGCCCCCCCGCTCCGAATAAGTTGCTGAAAAGACACTCATTCTATATGTCGAGATAATCTTTTCCGGAATGACTTCGTGACCCGTCGAGCACCATGATGAGCAACAGAAATTTTGAATCATCTTGGAAAACAAAAAAGTCGTCCCGCTGTCCGTGAAAAAAGATGCCGAGAATTAATTATATCCGAGAACTCCGCCGTGGTGTGATTTCACACCGATGCATGTCGTGAAAATGCAAAACCATCCATGTGGAAAACGCCATTCGTGCAAGTCCAACCTCATCTTGCGAGGTAAGGACACCGAAAGATTTTTGTCGAGTTTTTTGTAGTCGAAAATACCCAAAAAAGGAAAAATGGTATCGATAACTTCTCATTCCGCGCCGTTGAGAAAAAGCCTCGAAGGGGGTTTTGCCGGTTAAACAGGGTATGTCGTTGAGGTTGTTTGTACAGGAGAGGAATGTCGTTTGAGCCAACAGATGACCAGACCACGTCGGCAGTCTAGCCAATACCTTGAGGTACCCAGCCCGCAAGAGAGAAAATCATCGATGCCATTGCCATTTTTCGTCTTCTTTTTTTTCGGTGCCCGCCAAGATGGCCGGTGTAAACAAGCCGAATGAGCAGAAATTTTACACATCAGCATGCATCGGCACAAAAGGCAAGGAGTACACCAAGCCCTCTGTCACGAGAGCGGGATGAACTCCTTACCATCTGCGACCCATGCCCTGCTGCATCCGGGCGGGGGAAACCGAAGGCGGCGGGCTCGACATGGTGATGCCGGTGGCAGGGTTGACGATGGGAATGGCATTGCGGGCGCGAGTAGCCGCAGGCTGATGGAGCTTCAGGCTAGACTGCTGGTACGCGGGAGGGATGAAGGCGGGAGAAGAAGAATTCAGCGAGAACCCAGGGGCGACGGTCTGGGGTTGCTGCGTCGGCGAGGACTCAGGAGAGTTACTGGCCAGAGACGAACGCTCAGAGGAGCTGTGGATGGAGTTCATCTGCAGCGGGCGACCAATATTAGTCACCGGATCATGAGAGACAGATCCAAGGCTCCGAGATACTTACGTCGCTGTCGGTCAACAGGCCAGGGCAGAATTCCATGTCGTCTTCGAGGTCGAAAGAGCGGCCGGCCTCAAACTTTGTGCGGAAAGCGTTGAGGGTAGCGGACTCGGTCAGCTCCTTCATGCTTCGTACGCCACGGAACTGCTTGTGCTGGTTCTGGGAGACGGAAAGACGGGGCGCTCTGCGATTGCGGCCGCCATGGTGGTTGTGGGAGGCACCGGGGACGGCGGGGGTGGGATGCGCCTGGTGGTGGTTAAACTGGTAGTATGAAGACATTATCTATGAATGTTTCGGAGGTAGATGCCGTGGTGATGTCGTGGTGGAAGGTCGGAGAAGGGGTGCCGTTTTTTGTTGGTTGGGAGGCAGTGTGGCGGATGTGCGGGTGGTCTTATGTGGGCGAGCCGAGCTGTGCGGTATTATTGCAGTTTGAAACACAAACAATGAAACCTGCCGAGTCGACGTTGTGCGAGTGGTAAAAATGTGTACGATGAATAGGTTCAAGGTAGAAGAGATCGTTGGAAGAAGCAATGCTTTTTCTTTTAGGTCGTTTGGTATGTATGATCGTTTGTGGAAGCGTTTTTGTGGTTTAGAGGTTTGATGATGTGGTGGGAGAAAAAAGGTACGTCTGGAAAGAGGGGGGAGAGAGATGTTGAAAAGTATCGGGAGGGAAGAATCCGGAGAAAGCGATGGTTTTGTTGGTTCGAGCAAGACGGTGGGAAGGGTGGGAGGACGGTGGAAAGGTGAGCGGGCAGGCGAGAGGAGCGACGAGGGCACGGAGGGCAAGGAGAGGACACTGGGAGGGAAGGGGGGGCGGCGGTGGACCCACAGCCTGCCCAATGGGAGATGATCAGAAGACAGTGTAACTGTGGTCAACACTGTGACTCCACTCCTTGACGCCATATGCGAGTTCGCCACCCTGTTTCCATTGGCTGGCAGATCTCAAACTATAGCGACCAGGGACTAGCGCGGCCTAGTGGGCTGGTGTAAATTTGGGGCGTGGCGCCGGCTGCCGTCAACCCTACCAGTGCGGCGGACAGTACATTGTCGGGGTGGGGCATGGGCTGGCCGTATTTGGATGGGGGAGACGATGAATGAGTGAGTGAGCGAGCGAGCGATGGAGTGAGTGAATGAGACTGGGGCACACACACCACATTCACACGGTACACCAGGGTTGGATGTTGAACTGAACGGTAAGGTGACTGCGCAGCGGGCGGGAAGGCAAGGCAAGATGTGGGAAGCGAAGAGTTACGTGTGCCCGGCAAGCCTGGGTGAACCTGGTCAGAGGGTTCGACAGTGAATGCGATGCGCTGGGGTCTGTATGGCTGGCGGGATCACTGAGAGTGTGGCCCTCCCACGCTCTCTCTCTCTCATCTTCACTCTCATTTTCACTTTTGGTCTCATTCTCACTCCCACTCCAAAGTTCAATACCCATCTCAGTCTGGCACACACTCACACATCTCACCGTCAGTCTCGGCAGACGGTAAACCTGCATCCCTCCTCCCCTTCCTCTTTCCCACCCCCCACCCGTCTTGGGCATTCCACGTCGGAACATGGACGCAGGGCAAGTTGATGCGTGGCATGCAGGTACCGAGTCTGCCTGTTGCAGGACGCACTGTGGGCCTTGTTTTTCTTCCATCACAGCCCTTTCACAGTGCTGACAGCCGCGAAGGAAACTCCTTCCCCAAAAAAAGCCTCCTGAGTCGGAGAATCGCCGGCGCCAGTCGCTTGTTCTTGTTTACAATTCTGATACCGCTTGCGGCCATGCGAGAGATTGGCTGCCCACACCTGTCATTCCAGAACCCCAGTGTGCGCGGTGATTGATGGGGAATCAACCAGGAGCACATCCAATATTGCTGCGGTACGAGAGAACAGAGCGAGATTAGAGATGAGACATGATACGGACGGTGGATGAGGATTGAGGAGGGCACAGCACTCCTCCCTCCCTCCCATCTTGCACCGTCTATCATCCACCCAGTGCCACCATCCACCGTCTCCCCTTCTCTCCCTGCCACTGTAGGTAGTCTGTCAGTCTGTCACTGTCGAATCCTCGAGTAGCCAGTAGTGTCGCCTTGATGTCTCTCCTCACTCTATGCCAGGGCTGTGTCGAGATGTCTCTCCTTTGTGATCAAGTGACCACTCTCGTCCACCTCTCCTCTTGCGGTCTTGAGGCTTGTCTTGCCTAGGGGACTCTCGGTCCTGGCCGTGGTCCGACCAACGGCGTGTGTCTTGCTCTCGTCCAGTCTTCGCCCGTACGCTTCGGCGTCCCTCTTCTTCTTCTTCTCCTTCTTCCTCATCCCTCCTGTTATCCGCAAAGCCATACACACTTCAGCACTCTCCGACCTCGTCCGGAATTCTAGGCGACGCTAAAGAACCCTCCGTGGCGGATGGCATTGTTTGTTATCGTTGTCTTCGAGGCAGTCCCGCCCAAAGTTCGGCAAACTTGTCAGTATGCTTTGCGCTGACGCGGTGCAATGTCTGACGATAGAGAGACCTTTGGGATGCACGCACGATGGCATCGTCTTTTTCGGTGGTTGCTTATGATCCATCGCATGCTCTACTGCTACCACAGGGGCATTAAACTGGCGTAGTCTGATGTTCAGAAACACGAGAAACGCAGCCTAGTGTTTCCCATTTCTTACGCTGCAATAAACACCGTACGGAGAATCCAACGGTAGGAGTCTGCTTCCCGGGTTCCTCATACTCGGCTGGCTTCATGTCGTCCGCCCACCCACAGTGTGTATTCCGATCAGAGCATCAAAAGGTCGACTGTCGATTGCGCCGCCTATCTGCTTCAGTCCAAAGTGAAACCCTCCCGACCCTCTCTGCTGGGTGGCCCTTGTCCGGCCGAATCCCAACCTTTGGGGGAGAGCCAGCCCTCAGAGGCTCAGCCAACCGAAGATGGGGGAAGAAGAGAGGAAGACATTAGAACGGACGGGACTGCGTGATGCATTGTGTGCACTGGGCAGTGGGCAGACTGAACGGTAGAGGACGAGCTGCAGCTGGAACAGTGCAACGCACCACCCGCCCACTCTCTCTTTTTCTCTTTCCCCATCTCCTTCGCTTCTTCCCACCTCACACACCAACCAAGGTCGGTCCACGGTACCACCAGCGGTCTGGAGTCTGCACATCTGCACGGCGGCAGCAAGACAAATGAATTATCGAGGCTTCGGTCGAGCATCTAGTGGAGGGTCAAGCATCCAGCTGCGGATACGTACCTTCCAGCGTGGGATTACCAGCCATGGACGACCCAAACAATGTCGCCGGCTGCTCACACTGTGATGTGGCAGAGTGCCAGAGACATTGCCCAAGGCCCCAAAGATCCTCCACTCTCATTGGGTACATACACATGGGAGGTGCTGTTGCACACTGCTGCAGGAGGTTAGAGCCCCGGGATGCATGAAGGACAACGAGGCAGTGGCCCTCTCCTGCTGCTGTAGAGAAGGCAAGGTACCTACGTGTTGGTGCCTGCCCTGCTTCCTGTGTAGGTACCTAACCTTCCATGCGAAAACAGACACAGAGAGAGAGAGACACACACACACACACACACAACACACACACGCACCCGTGGACGCACACACAGGGCTGTGAGCCAGTGACATGCAGACACTGGGTGGATCTTGGTGCCGCTATGACTGCTCGCTAGACCCCTGGTCTGGTGCAAAAGAAAAACAATAACCGAGAAATGACCATGGGCCCTTGACCTTCTGGCCTGGATTCGGAAACGTGGCGGCTGGCACGCTTGGAGGCGAATCAAGCGACAGACCGCACCCCGAATGTCACTTTTGTGGACCTGACAAATTAGGCACCAAGTCATGTAGTCCACAGTGTGCGACTGCCACTTCCGCAGGCTGCAGCCCACCTGCCGTGGAAGCTACCACGCTTCTCACCTTCCATCTCTCACACAGGGCACACCGCAACTGCCCACCTCACACACCAGAGCAGGGAAGGCAGCATCTTGGGTACGTACTTGGGCAGTCAGCACCTTCAAGGTTCTCTTTGCCTTCCATCTTGATGACCAACTTTTCCATAAGGTGGACAGTCCCTTCCCCATCACTAACAGCGGGGCAACCGTTTGCCAGTCCGTAACTGATCGATCTCACCGTCACACTCGCAGTCACTCACTCACTCACTCACCCCACTCACAACCTGCTCTTGCTCTCTCTCACCTCACTTAGTCCCGGCGCAGACGTTTACGCAGATCTCAGCAGAGGTCTCTCGCCCCATATCGTCACTCGTCACTCTCTGCCCCTCCCCCTCCTTCACCCCAGCATCATCCGTCAGTGGCCAAACCATGAACAGGCCATGATGGAAGCCCCAGACCTGTTTATCGATCCATGCCTCTTCTCTTTCCATTCTAGCACGTCTTGACTCTTGGCTTCAGTCATTCAGCAACTCCCCAGTGCCGTGCATGCGTACGGATGCTCCGTACGGATATCCTGCTCATGATCCGTCAGATCTTGCGACTGCCGGCCGATGGACTGCTGCTGCTGCTGCGGAGGCGCCAGGTCGAGATTAAGGTAAGCTTCGACATGCCATACGCATGGGAGCAACTCTATCGCCATCGATAATAGCTTCCAGCTGCGGCGGTGGGCGCCAAACGCCTTCTAGACCAACTCTCGACTGGGACCATACGTTCCACACCTTCTATCCGTACGGCGAAAGCGTGGGATTTGCTGTGGTACCCGACCTTGCACCAGCACTGCATGAAGTGGACGGGCCTCCTGCGCGACCACGCCAGCAGCGCCCCTGGGCCAGACCCTGGAACAAATGTGTCTCTCAAGTCCCTAGTCTCTGGCTCTCTGCTCCCCGGTTGTGGCACAGTACAGCTCCCTTGTCCACCCGCCGATGGCTGTGAAGACAGAAGGCAGAAGCGCTGAAGGCTGAAGCCGGCATTGACAAGTCGCCCCTGCTGCGGAGGCCAATCTGCCAGTCCAGTGGAGGTGAATCGGGGCAGGGCACGGCTGGGGCCCCTAGGGGTCTTGGGAGAGGGGCCTATAGGAGATGGGAAACCATCTTGAGACACCTGACGATGGCTTCGTGATCTCTACAGTGGAGCTCATAGGGGAATCCGAGTGACGAAAGGGGGCAGAATCGCATTCCCCTCGCCTTGTCACCCCACGTCCCAGTCCGTCACCTCGACAGTCAGCCCGGTCAACCAGTCAGTCACCCAGTCCTCCGATCAACCGTCATCCCGTCCGCTCGCTCTCTTGCCTTTGGCAGCGCCACGACAGTCACAGCAACGGTACGGATACATGGCCAGGGCTCATCTCAACAATGCAACGGGCATTTGTTCCGTTTGCCTACCGTTTCCATGCCATCCAATCGTGCCGGTCACCTAATGTCCCGCGCAATGGAACTGAGGACTGCTATTTTGGTCGCCCAGTCGGCTCTCTACGCTACGGATACTGGTTGGATGCTTGCACGCTGTGCAGAGAGGCCAGAGCCGGACGGTCCTGGGCTCAGGGTTCCTGGATTCGCCCGTGCCTGGGAAGGCCGAGGACCCTTTCAGCAGACTGCAGCAGACGTAGGAGCGGCATCCCCTCCTTTATCCAGGACTGGTTCCATATCGGGACAGGATTGACACTCAACCTCGATGTCCTTCTGCCGGGCTCTTGTTTTTCTTCCGAACGAGCTCACAGCACAATGCCTGCAGCAACGCAAGCCAACATTCGCCAGGTTGTCAGGGTCTACTATGTACATAGTGTAGACAACAAGTGAAGAAAAGCAACATGGTGGTGTGGGGACTCTGCCATTGAGTTCGACCTTCGCTGTCACACAGTTCCTGTTGACCCATCCAATCCACGCTCGATGCTCTACACCTACCAACGCCGAAGCTCCTCTGGAAGGAAGGATTCGATGGCCGGTTGGATAACCTTCTTCTGTTGCTCTTGGTCTCCAGCCTCTGGACCAACCTTCCAGCCTCACCAGCTGTGCCATCACCAATCAGTCCCCCGCTGGCTTCCAAACCCTACCATAACAACGCCCGCGTGAAACCAAAAGTGTGCGATGTGCATGGCGGCGGACGGCATGTTTGCGCCCATGTGAGGCAGCTGACGGAGGATCGGTGTTGTTCCTTTGAGTTGACAACTTACGTTGGTCGGCTCACCCCACGAGATCTTGCGGATTTGCTCTCTCGGTGAATAGGATCTAGCAGCCATGGGAAAGGCAAGGGAGGACACACGGACGATAGACCAACAACAAGGTTGAGGGGGGCATGGGAAGACATGGAAAAGCCCCTTCTTCACTGCCACACCGCCATTTTGGCATTCAAGATTGGGCCAGACTCGATCCAGATAGCGGATTGTGTGCATCGCTTGCAGCGGCGGCGGATTATTCCTCTCGCCTGTCTCACCACCTCACCTCGTTCCCCGGGTTCTACGCCAACCGTCTCAGTGGGGGGACGCTCCGACCACCTTGCCGCCACTCTCTCTCACCGTTCCCATCTTCCCCTCCCCCTCCTTTGTCCTTTGGGGGGTTGGAGAAGTACGAAGACGATAGCTGGGAGCTGAAGCTCACCTTGGGTTGGCGAGGCAAACACGCCTAGCTACCAGCTGAGCCACCTCGATGGACACCATTATCTACGGATACACTATCGACCTGGCTTGCAAAACATAGGGCTTCCTGCATCGACGGTAGAGCATCGAAAAAGCAAAAACAGAGAAGTAGGAATGCGAACAGTTCGGCGTCGCCAGCGACAGGGCCGGGACAGCAGTCGATGAGCTAAATCGACGCATCTGGCATGCCGGCGGCACTCAACTGGTGGTGCATGGCATGGCAGCCATGCCATACTGCCATGCCACCTCCAGCACAGCGGTGCCAATAGTGGTGGGGCAATCTGCCAAACGGCACAGTGCTTGCTTGGCGGTCTGCTGGTTCAGGGCTATCAGCAGGTATGGACGGCAGCGTGAGGTGACTGACTGGCTGGCCTGCTTGCTTGCTTGCTTTGGTCGAGGATGGGCTTTGCTGGCGAGCGAATCCCGCTCCGCTTCCATCCGATGCATCTCCGGCGCGGATGCAACAAGACGCAGCATCTCGCGGCGGTGTCTTGGACTCAAGTGGTTCGCTGTCGGGACTAGACAACATGCTGCCGCTGTAGGGCAGAGAAAGAAGTCTTCATTCTTTCCGCTATATGCGCTGTTCTTCACGCCACCCAGTCACCTTACCCGGCAGACGTCGAGGGTAAAGACAGTGTCTCCGGGTCCCGAGTGAATGGCATTGTTCAGATTCCCACTAAACAGAAACAGTCGAGGATCCGCCCCAAGGCCAAGGCTCCATTCTGTGCCCATGGGGGATCGAAGGAGAGAGTTGGCTACTCTGCGACGTCACCCCTCTCGGAGGGGCGCGGAACCTGGCGGCGTCGCCGACGATGAGTCTAGGGAATATCCGTATGCGATGCCTCTCTCTTTAGGGAAAAGTATCAAGCTCTCGGCTCGATAGTTTTCAAAAGTCTATCAAGTGACGACGGGAATCCACCAAGGAAACCGAACACTCACGGTACTTGAGCGATTGTCATATCCCTCTCCCCATGCGTTACGTGTGTATCTACCGTACAGTGTTGCCTCCTCTACCCGGTCTCCGTGCGGTGACGGGGCTTCCGTCCCACCCCGGCGCAGCACCCGCAATCCCATACCCGCGGATACAATCCGTCATGTGAAATCTCTCCCGCAACCAAGACCCAACCCTGTTGTACCGCAACCGCAATCCATTCCCGCGTACACCGCAAGCCTCGCAGCCCGCCCGGACGGTCGCACAAACATCCTTACCAGCAAGTGATTGGCCTGAGAGTTCTGAATACCTCTCTCCCCAAAGGACCCCCGGGTGGAGAGAGATACATAATGAGGGACGGGTTGCTGGAGAGGCACCTCCCGCAAATAGGCCTCGGTCTAGGCCTAGGAGCAGCGGCCGCCGCCACCCTCCTCGTCCTCGTCTCCCGAACCACCACCACCACTGCCACCTCCCCCTCCTACGCATCCGCCCTCCCGGCCCCGCGTCCGGCGAGGGACAGCCGCAAGACGGCCCGCTCGCCGAAGTGGACGACGACGCGGGACCCGGGCTGCGACGAGCGGCTGCCGTACCCGCCCGACGTGTTCCCCGGCGCGCGGGACGTCACGACGGCGTACGGGAACCTGCGGGTGTACGAGTTTGGGCCGGAGGCGGCGGAGGAGAGAGTCCTTTTGCTGCATGGTATCGGGACGCCTTGTCTTGCGTTGGGGGGTATTGCTGGGGAGTTTGTGGAGAGGGGGTGGAGGGTTATGACTTTTGGTGAGTCTTTTTTTATGATGGTGATGATGATTGTGAGAGGTGGTATATGTCATTGAGGATGTGTGATTGTGCTTATGAGCCGTGATATCCGGAATGTGAAGTGAAGAACATTGTTCAGCGTGTTGTTCAGCACTTGAATGATCTTGGCAGCTTGGGTCTTACTCTCGAAGCAAACCACTCATCTCACTCATCGGACACATTACACACCACACATCACACGTTATACAGAACCCCCACCCTCTCGCTCTCTCCCCCTTTCTCACCCCCTCCACGAGCATCCCCTAACTAACACCGCCAGACTTCTTCGGCCGCGGCTACTCCGACGCGCCCCTCGACCTCCCCTACGACGCCCGCCTCTACACCACGCAGATCCTCCTCGCGCTCGCCTCCTCCCCCTCGCCGGGCTGGACCGGCAACGACGCCTTCCACCTGCTGGGGTACTCCCTCGGCGGCGCCGTCGCCGCCGCCTTTTCCTCCACGCACCCGCACCTCGTGCGCTCGCTCAGCCTCGTCGCGCCGGGCGGGCTGGTGCGCAGCGGAGCGCACGTCGGGTGGCGGAGCCGGGTGCTGTATAACGCGGGGTGGATTCCGGAGTGGGTGAGGAGGTGGGTTGTCGGGCGGAGGTTGAGGCCTGTCAAGGTGGGGGGCGGGGTGGTCGGTGATGTGCCGGAGAAGGAGACTGTTGATGATGACGAGGCGGAGCAGAAGAAGGAGGAGTGGGATGAGCTCAGGCTCGTGGGCGGAGGACGGATCGGGGAGGTGGTCGGGTGGCAGCTTGCGCGGCACCCTGGGTTCGTGGCGAGTTACATGTCGACGATCCGGCACGCGCCGATATATGACCGCGGGGACGAGGAGTGGAGGGTTCTGGCGGAGGTGTTGGAGGCGAGGCGGAGCAGCTGTGGTGATGGTGGTGGTCGGGGATGGTCGTCGGAGCCCGGGCTGAGAAAGGGGCGGGTGCTCTTCCTGCTCGGCGAGGACGATGACATTGTCGTGCTCGGGGAGACGGTGTGGGATGCGGAGAGAGTGCTCGGAGAGGACGCGGTCGAGGTCGTTGTCCTCGGGGGCGGGCACGAGATTGCCATTACCAAGGGGAGGGAAATTGCGGGTGCCGTCGTTGCTGCGTGGGAGAGGAGGGCGTAGGGAGGGCGAGACGTGAGGTGACGGGAGAGTTTTTATTCTTTCCTGCTGGGGGGTTTTTACTGGACGTTTGTATGATGATGGAGGGAGGGATAGAGTTGTTGGCTTTTGGTGGGTAGAGCCTCAGAGTCATTGGTAGAGCCTCGTATAGATTATATGCTAGAACGGAATGGGGTAAGAGAATTTAGAACGGGTTGAGAGTCTGAGAGGAGGAGGAGGAGGAGATTGATGGAGCTGTGTCAAGTAGAATTCAGGCGAAAATCAGTTACACGTTCTGGGACAGTTCGTTCATCTGTCACTTGCTTGGGTTTGTTTGCATGTCTGTTCTATCTCATGGAGAAGGTGGTCAGAGAAGACTACTGCCCCAGGGAGAAGCATCACAATGAAAAGGCCCGGCGAACCAATTTCTAAAATGGACTTTTGTTACTATGCCTTGTCTTTTACGTTTCCCCAAATGCACGAAGCTGGACCAAAGGTTCTAAGTGAGAACAAGGAGCAAGTGATTGACGACTTGAGCTGTAAATGCTTGCCCTTGAGTCGGACTCTAGTCGTGGACTAAGACCAACTCTTCCAAC